>NC_086187.1:6091666-6700833 GCF_023053635.1 Elgaria multicarinata webbii
CTCTGCTTGAGGGACTGAGGCTGGCCTCAGTGACCCCTTGCTGATGCTCTCTGTCTGAGGGAAAGAGGCTGGCCACAGTGACCCCTTGCTGATGCTCTCTGCCTGAGGGAAATGGGCTGGCCATATTGACCCCTTGCTGATGCTCTCTGCCTGAGGGACAGAGGCTGGCAATTGTGACCCCTTGCTGATGTTCTCTGTCTTAGGGAAAGGGGCTGGCCACAGCGACCCCTTGCTGATGCTCTCTTTTTGTGGGAAAGGAGCTGGCCACAGTTACCCCTTGCTGATGCTCTCTGCCTGAGGGAAAGGGGCTGGCCATTGTGACCCCTTTCTGACGCTCATTGCCTGAGGGAGTGAGACTGGCCATTGTGACCACTTGCTGATGCTCTCTGCCTGAGGGAGAGAGGCTGGCCATTGTGACCCCTTGCTGATCCTCTCTGCCTGAGGGAGAGAGGCTGGCCATTGAGACCCCTTGCTGATGCTCTCTGCTGAGGGAGTGAGGCTGGCCAATGTGACCCCCTGCTGTTCCTTTGTGCCTGAGGGAGAGAGGCTGGCCATTGAGACCCCTTGATGATGCTCTCTGCCTGAGGTAGTGAGGCTTGCCACTATGACCCCTTGCTGATGCTCTCTGCCTGAGGTAGTGAGGCTGGCCACTGTGACCCCTTGCTGATGCTCTCTGACTGAGGGAGAGGTGCTGGCCATTGTGACCCCTTGCTGATGCTCTCTGTCTGAGGGAAATGGGCTGGCCACTGAGACCCCTTCCTGATGCTCTCTGCCTGAGGGAGAGGGCTGTCCTGATCTATTATAGCTCTAAATTTATATCCAAACCCCATTTTATTTAAAACCATCTTTAAAGCTTACCAGCTCAAACAATCAAAAGCCTTAAAAATATCTAATGCCAGAATTCCCGCTTTAACCTTAGATTTATTTACCACCTGTATTACATTTAACACTCTTCCCACTAAATTAGGCATCTCTCTGCCTAAGGGAGAGAGGCTGGCCATTGAGACCCCTTGCTGATGATCTCTGCCTGAGGTAGTGAGGCTGGCCACTGTGACCCCTTGCTGTTGCTCTCTGCCTGAGGGACAGAGGCTGGCCACAGTGATCCCTTGCTGATGCTCTCTGCCTGAGGGATAGGGGCTGGCCATTGTGACCCCTTGCTGATGCTCTCTGCCTAAGGGAGAGAGGCTGGCCATTGAGACCCCTTGCTGATGATCTCTGCCTGAGGTAGTGAGGCTGGCCACTGTGACCCCTTGCTGTTGCTCTCTGCCTGAGGGACAGAGGCTGGCCACAGTGATCCCTTGCTGATGTTCTCTGTCTGAGGGAATGGGGCTTGCCACAGTGATCCCTTGCTGATGCTCTATGTCTGAGGCAAAGAGGCTGGCCACAGTGACCCCTTGTTGATGCTCTCTGCCTGAGGGAAATGGGCTGGCCATATTGACCCCTTGCTGATGCTCTCTGCCTGAGGGACAGAGGCTGGCCATTGTGACCTCTTGCTGATGCTCTCCGCCTGAGGGACAGTGGCTGGCCATTGTGACCCCTTGCTGATGCTCTCATTTTGAGGGAAAGGAGCTGGCCACAGTGACCCCTTGCTGATGCTCTCTGCCTGAGGGAAATGGGCTGGCCATTGTGACCCCTTGCTGATGCTCATTGCCTTAGGGAGTGAGGCTGGCCACTGTGACCCCTTGCTGTTGCTCTCAGCCTGTGAGAAATGGGCTGGCCATTGTGACCCCTTGCTGATGCTCTCTGCCTAAGGGAGAGGGGCTGGTCATTGTGACCCCTTGCTGATGCTCTCTTTTTATGGGAAAGGAGCTGGCCACAGTGACCCCTTGCTGATGCTCTCTGCCTGAGGAAAATGGGCTGGCCATTGTGACCCCTTGCTGATGCTCTCTTTTTATGGGAAAGGAGCTGGCCACAGTGACCCCTTGCTGATGCTCTCTGCCTGAGGGAAATGGGATGGCCGTTGTGACCCCTTTCTGACGCTCATTGCCTGAGGGAGTGAGACTGGCCATTGTGACCACTTGCTGATTCTCTCTGCCTGAGGGACAGAGGCTTGGTATTGTGACCCCTTGCTAATGCTCTCCGCCTGAGGGAAAGAGGCTGGCCACTATGACCCTTTGCTGATGCTCTCTGCCTGAAGTAGTGAGGCTGGCCACTGTGACCCCTTGCTGATGCTCTCTGACTGAAGGAGAGGTGCTGGCCATTGTGACCCCTTGCTGATGCTCTCTTTTTGACGGAAAGGAGCTGGCCACAGTGACCCCTTGCTGATACTCTCTGCCTGAGGGAAATGGGCTGGCCATTGTGACCCCTTGCTGATGCTCATTGCCTTAGGGAGTGAGACTGGCCATTGTGTCCACTTGCTGATGCTCTCTGCCTGATGGAGAGAGGCTTACCATTTTGACCTCTTCCTGATGCTCTCTGCCTGAGGGAAAGGGGCTGGCCATTGTGACCCCTGCTGATGCTCTCTGCCTGAGGGAGATAGGCTGGCCATTGTGACCCCTTGCTGATGCTCTCTGCCTGAGGGAAAGGGGCTGGCCATTGTGACGCCTGCTGAAGCTCTCTGCCTAAGGGAGAGGGGCTGGCCACTGTGACCCCTTGCTGATGCTCTCTGCCTGAGGGAAAGGGGCTGGCCATTGTGACCCCTTGCTGATGCTCTCAGTCTTAGGGAAAGGGGCTTGCCACAGTGACCCCTTGCAGATGCTCTCTTTTTGTGGGAAAGGAGCTGGCCACAGTGACCCCTTGCTGATGCTCTCTTTTTGAGGGAAAGGAGCTGGCCACAGTGACCCCTTGCTGATACTCTCTGCCTGAGGGAAATGGGCTGGCCATTGTGACCCCTTTCTGACGCTCATTGCCTGAGGGAGTGAGACTGGCCATTGTGACCACTTGCTGATGCTCTCTGCCTGAGGGAGAGAGGCTGGCCATTGTGACCCCTTGCTGATGCTCTCTGCCTGAGGGAAATGGGCTAGCCATTATGACCCCTTGCTGATGCTCTCTGCCTAAGGGAGAGGGGCGGGCCTCTTTGACCCCTTGCTGATGCTCTCTGCCTGAGGGAGTGAGTCTGGCCATTTTGACTCCTTGCTGATGCTCTCTGCCTGAGGGAGTGACGCTGGCCATTGTGACTCCTTACTGATGCTCTCTGCCTGAGGAAGTGAGGCTGGCCACTGTGACCCCTTGCTGATGCTCTCTGCCTGAGGGAAATGGGCTAGCCATTATGACCCCTTGCTGATGCTCTCTGCCTAAGGGAGAGGGGCGGGCCTCTTTGACCCCTTGCTGATGCTCTATGCCTGAGGGAGGGAGTCTGGCCATTTTGACTCCTTGCTGATGCTCTCTGCCTGAGGGAGTGACGCTGGCCATTGTGACTTCTTACTGATGCTCTCTGCCCGACAGAGTGAGGCTGGCCACTGTGACCCCTTGCTGATGCTCTATGCCTGAGGGAGTGAGACAGGCCATTTTGACTCCTTGCTGATGCTCTCTGCCTGAGGGAGTGACACTGGCCATTGTGACCCCATGGTGATGCTCTCTGCCTAAGAGAGAGGGGCTGGCCATTGAGACCCCTTGCTGATGCTGTCTGCTTGAGGTAGTAAGGCTGGCCACTGTGACCCCTTGCTGATGCTCTCTGGCTGAGGGAGTGAGGCTGGC
Source organism: Elgaria multicarinata webbii (assembly GCF_023053635.1). Taxonomy (NCBI): domain Eukaryota; kingdom Metazoa; phylum Chordata; class Lepidosauria; order Squamata; family Anguidae; genus Elgaria; species Elgaria multicarinata. The sequence continues at coordinate 6,095,303 of NC_086187.1, forward strand.
CATTGTGACCCCTTGCTGTTGCTCTCTGTCTTATGGAAAGGGGCTGTCCACAGTGACCCCTTGCTGATGCTCTTTTTTTGTGGGAAAGGAACTGCCCACAGTGACCCCTTGCTGATGCTCTCTGCCTGAGGGAAATGGGCCGGCCATTGTGACCCCTTCCTGACGCTCATTGCCTGAGGGAGTGAGACTAGCCATTGTGACCACTTGCTGATGCTCTCTGCCTGAGGGAGAGAGGCTTGCCATTGTGACCCCTTGCTTATGCTCTCTGCCTGAGGGTGTGAGGCTGGCCAATGTGACCCCCTGCGGTTGCTTTTTGCCAGAGGGAGAGAGGCTGGCCATTGTGACCCCTTGCAGATGCTCTCTGCCTGAGGGAGAGAGGCTGGCCATTGTGACCCCTTGCAAATGCTCTCTGTCTGAGGGAGAGAGGCTGGCCATTGAGACCCTTTGCTGATGCTCTCTTCCTGAGGTAGTGAGGCTGGCCACTGTGACCCCTTGCTGATGCTCTCTGCCTGAGGGAGTGAGGCTGGCCATTGTGACCCCTTGCTGATGCTCTCTGCCTGAGGGAGTGAGGCTGGCCACTGTGATCCCTTGCTGATGCTCTATGCCTGAGGAAGTGAGGCCGGCCACTGTGACCCCTTGCTGATGCTCTCTGCCTGAGGGAAATGGGTGAGCCATTATGACCCCTTGCTGATGCTCTCTGCCTAAGGTAGAGGGGCTGGCCTCTGTGACCCCTTGCTGATTCTCTATGCCTGAGGGACAGAGGCTGGCCATTGAGACCCCTTGCTGATGATCTCTGCCTAATGGAGAGAGGCTGGCCACTGTGACCCCTTGCTGTTGCTCTCTGCTTGAGGGACAGAGGCTAGCCATTGTGACCCCTTGCTGATGCTCTCTGCCTAAGGGAGAGGGGCTGGCCAATGTGACCCCTTGCTGATTCAATATGCCTGAGGGAAAGGGGCTGACCATTGTAACCCCTTGCTGTTGCTCTCTGTCTGAGGGAAAGGGCCTGGCCATTTTGACTCCTTGCTGATGCTCTCTTTCTGAGGGAAAGAGGCTGGCTATTTTGACCCTTTGCTGATGCTCTCTGCCTTAGGAAGAGGGCTGGCTACTGTGACCCCTTGCTGATGCTCCATGCCTGAGGGAGTGAGACTGGCCATTGTGACCCTTTGGTGATGCTCTCTGCCTGAGGGAGAAGGGGCGGCCAACTGTGACCCATTGCTGATGCTCTCTGCCTGAGGGAGAGGGGCTGGGCATTGTGACCCCTTGCTGATGCTCTCTGTCTGAGGGAGAGAGGCTGGCCATTGAGTCCCCTTGCTGATGCTCTCTGCCTGAGGTAGTGAGGCTGGCCATTCTGACCCCTTGCTGATGCTCTCTGTCTGAGGGAGTGAGGCTGGCCAATGTGACCCCTTGCTTATGCTCGATGACTGAGGGAAAGGGGCTGGCCATTGTGACCCCTTGCTGATGCTCTCTGCCTGAGGGAAAGGAGCTTGCCATTTTGATTCCTTGCTGATACTCTCTGCCTGAGGTAGTGAGGCTGGCCATTGTGACCCCTTGCTGATGCTCTCTGTCTGAGGGAGTGAGGCTGGCCAATGTGACCCCTTGCTTATGCTCGATGACTGAGGGAAAGGGGCTGGCCACTGTGACCCCTTGCTGTTGCTCTCTGCCTGAGGGAAATTGCTGGCCATTGTGACCCCTTGCTGATGCTCTCTTCGTATGGGAGAGGGGCTGGCCTCTGTGACCCCTTGCTGATGCCCTCTGCCTGAGGGAGAGAGGCTGGCCATTGTGACCCCTTGCTGATGCTCTCTGCCTGAGGGAGAGAGGCTGGCCATTGTGACCCCTTGCTGATGCTCCATGCTTGAGGGAGTGAGACTGGCCACTGTGACCCCTTTCTGATGCTTTCTGCCTGAGGGAGAGGGGCTGGCCACTGTGACCCCTTGCTGATGCTCTTTGCCTGAGGGAGAGAGGCTGGCCATTGTGACCCCTTGCTGATGCTCTCTGCCTGAGGGAGAGGGGCTGGCCACTGTGACCCCTTGCTGATGCTCTCTGCCTGAGGGAGATGGGCTGGCCACTGTGACCCCATGCTGATGCTCTCTGCCTGAGGGAGAGAGGCTGGCCATTGTGACCCCTTGCTGATGCTCTCTGCCTGAGGGAGAGAGGCTGGCCATTGTGACCCCTTGCTGATTCTCTCTGCCTGAGGAAGAGGGTCTGGCCACTGTGACCCCTTGCTGATGCTCTCTGCCTGTTGGAAAGCGGCTGGCCATTGTGACCCTTTGGTGATGCTCTCTGCCTGAGGGAGAAGGGGCGGCCAACTGTGACCCATTGCTGATGCTCTCTGCCTGAGGGAGAGAGGCTGGGCATTTTGACCCCTTGCTGATGCTCTCTGTCTGAGGAAGAGAGGCTGCCCATTGAGTCCCCTTGCTGATGCTCTCTGCCTAAGGTAGTGAGGCTGGCCATTGTGGCCCCTTGCTGATGCTCTCTGTCTGAGGGAGTGAGGCTGGCCAATGTGACCCCTTGCTTATGCTCGATGACTGAGGGAAAGGGGCTGGCCATTGTGACCCCTTGCTGATGCTTTCTGTCTGAGGGAAAGGAGCTGGCCATTTTGATTCCTTGCTGATGCTCTCTGCTGAGGTAGAGGGGCTGGCCACTGTGACCCCTTGCTGTTGCTCTCTGCCTGAGGGAAATTGCTGGCCATTGTGACCCCTTGCTGATGCTCTCTGCGTATGGGAGAGGGGCTGGCCTCTGTGACCCCTTGCTGATGCTCTATGCCTGAGGGAAAGGGGCTGGCCATTGTGACCCCTTGCTGATGCCCTCTGCCTGAGGGAGGGAGTCTGGCCATTTTTACAACTTCCTGATGCTCTCTGTCTGAGGGAGGGAGTCTGGCCATTTTTACTCCTTGCTGATGCTCTCTGTCTGAGGGAGAGAGGCTGGCCATTGTGACCCCTTGCTGATGCTCTCTGCCTGAGGGAGAGAGGCTGGCCATTGTGACCCCTTGCTGATGCTCCATACTTGAGGGAGTGAGACTGGCCACTGTCACCCCTTGCTGATGCTTTCTGCCTGAGGGAGAGGGTCTGGCCACTGTGATCCCTTGCTGATGCTCTTTGCCTGAGGGAGAGGGGCTGGCCACTGTGACCCCTTGCTGATGCTCTTTGCCTGAGGGAGAGAGGCTGGCCTTTGTGACCCCTTGCTGATGCTCTCTTCCTGAGGGAGAGGGGCTGGCCACTGTGACCCCTTGCTGATGCTCTCTGCCTGAGGGAGAGGGGCTGGCCACTGTGACCCCATGCTGATGCTCTCTGCCTGAGGGAGAGAGGCTGGCCATTGTGACCCCTTGCTGATGCTCTCTGCCTGAGGGAGAGAGGCTGGCCATTGTGACCCCTTGCTGATTCTCTCTGCCTGAGGGAGAGGGTCTGGCCACTGTGACCCCTTGCTGATGCTCTCTGCCTGTTGGAAAGCGTCTGGCCATTGTGACCCTTTGGTGATGCTCTCTGCCTGAGGGAGAAGGGGCGGCCAACTGTGACCCATTGCTGATGCTCTCTGCCTGAGGGAGAGGGGCTGGGCATTGTGACCCCTTGCTGATGCTCTCTGTCTGAGGGAGAGACGCTGGCCATTGAGTCCCCTTGCTGATGCTCTCTGCCTAAGGTAGTGAGGCTGGCCATTGTGACCCTTTGCAGATGCTCTCTGTCTGAGGGAGTGAGGCTGGCCAATGTGACCCCTTGCTTATGCTCGATGACTGAGGGAAAGGGGCTGGCCATTGTGACCCCTTGCTGATGCTCTCTGTCTGAGGGAAAGGAGCTGGCCATTTTGATTCCTTGTTGATGCTCTCTGCCTGAGGTAGAGGGGCTGGCCACTGTGACCCCTTGCTGTTGCTCTCTGCCTGAGGGAAATTGCTGGCCATTGTGACCCCTTGCTGATGCTCTCTGCGTATGGGAGAGGGGCTGGCCTCTGTGACCCCTTGCTGATGCTCTATGCCTGAGGGAAAGGGGCTGGCCATTGGGACCCCTTGCTGATGCCCTCTGCCTGAGGGAGAGAGTCTGGCCATTTTTACTCCTTGCTGATGCTCTCTGTCTGAGGGAGAGAGGCTGGCCATTGTGACCCCTTGCTGATGCTCTCTGCCTGAGGGAGAGAGGCTGGCCATTGTGACCCCTTGCTGATGCTCCATGCTTGAGGGAGTGAGACTGGCCACTGTGACCCCTTGCTGATGCTTTCTGCCTGAGGGAGATGGGCTGGCCACTGTGACCCCTTACTGATGTTCTTTGCCTGAGGGAGAGGGGCTGGCCACTGTGACCCCTTGCTGATGCTCTTTGCCTGAGGGAGAGAGGCTGGTCATTGTGACCCCTGGCTGATGCTCTCTGCCTGAGGGAGACGGGCTGGCCACTGTGACCCCTTGCTGATTCTCTCTGTCTGAGGGAGATGGGCTGGCCACTGTGACCCCATGCTGATGCTCTCTGCCTGAGGGAGAGAGGCTGGCCATTGTGACCCCTTGCTGATGCTCTCTGCCTGAGGGAGAGAGGCTGGCCATTGTGACCCCTTGCTGATTCTCTCTGCCTGAGGGAGAGGGTCTGGCCACTGTGACCCCTTGCTGATTCTCTCTGCCTGAGGGAGAGAGGCTGGCCACTGTGACCCCTTGCTGATGCTCTCTGCCTGAGGGAGTGAGGCTGGCCACTGTGACCCCTTGCTGATACTCTCTGCCTGAAGAAATGAAGCTGGCCACTGTGACCCCTTGCTGATGCTCTCTGCCTGAGTGAAATGGGCTAGCCATTATGACTCCTTGCTGATGCTCTCTGCCAATGGGAGAGGGGCTGGGCTCTGTGACCCCTTGCTGATGCTCTATGCCTGAGGGAGAGAGGCTGGCCATTGTGACCCCTTGCTGATGCTCCATGCTTGAGGGAGTGAGACTGGCCACTGTGACCCCTTGCTGATGCTTTCTGCCTGAGGGAGAGGGGCTGGCCACTGTGACCCCTTGCTGATGCTCTTTGCCTGAGGGAGAGGGGCTGGCCACTGTGACCCCTTGCTGATGCTCTTTGCCTGAGGGAGAGAGGCTGGCCATTGTGACCCCTTGCTGATGCTCTCTGCCTGAGGGAGAGGGGCTGGCCACTGTGACCCCTTGCTGATGCTCTCTGCCTGAGGGAGAGGGGCTGGCCACTGTGACCCCATGCTGATGCTCTCTGCCTGAGGGAGAGAGGCTGGCCATTGTGACCCCTTGCTGATGCTCTCTGCCTGAGGGAGAGAGGCTGGCCATTGTGACCCCTTGCTTATTCTCTCTGCCTGAGGGAGGGGGTCTGGCCACTGTGACCCCTTGCTGATGCTCTCTGCCTGTTGGAAAGCGGCTGGCCATTGTGACCCATAGCTGATGCTCTCTGCCTGTGGGAGAGGAGCTGGCCATTGTGTCCCGTTGCAGATGCTCTCTGCCTGAGGGAGTGAGCCTGGCCATTGTTATCCCCTGCTTGTGCTCTGTGCCTGAGGTAGAGGGTCTGGCCATTGTGACCCCTTTCTGATGCCCTCTGCCTGAGGGAGAGGGTCTGGCCATTGTGACCCCTTGCTGATGCCCTCTGCTTGAGGGAGTGACAATGGCCATTGTGACCCCTTGCTGATGCTCTCTGCCTGAGGGAGAGAGGCTGGCCATTGGGACCCCTTGCTGATGCTCTCTGCCTTCGGTAGTGAGGCTGGCCACTGTGACCCCTTGCTGTTGCTCTCTGCCTTACAGAAATGGGCTGGCTATTTTGACCCCTTGCTGATGCTCTCTGTCTAAGGGAGAGGGGCTGGCCACTGTGACCCCTTGCTGATGCTCTCTGCTTGATTGAAATGGGCTGGCCATTTTGACCCTTGATGATGCTCTCTGCCTGTGGGAAATGGGCTGGCCACAGTGAAACCTTGCTGATGCTCTATTTTTGTGGGAAAGGAGCTGGCCACAGTGACCCCTTGCTGATGCTCTCTGCCTGAGGGAAATGGGCTGGCCATTGTGACCCCTTTCTGACGCTCATTGCCTTAGGGATTGAGACTGTCCATTATGACCCCTTGCTGATGCTCTTTGCCTGAGGGAGAGAGGCTGGCCATCGAGACCCCTTGCTGATGCTCTCTGCCTGAGGGAGTGAGGCTGGCCAATGTGACCCCCTGCTGTTGCTTTGTGCCTGTTGGATAGAGGCTGGCCATTGTGACCCCTTGCTGATGCTCTCTGCCTGAGGGAGAGAGGCTGGCCATTGTGACCCCTTGCTGATGCTCTCTGCCTGAGGTAGTGAGGCTGGCCACTGTGACCCCTTGCTGATACTCTCTGCCTGAAGAAATAAAGCTGGCCACTGTGTCCTTGCTGATGCTCTCTGCCTGAGGGAAATGGGCTAGCCATTATGACCCCTTGCTGATGCTCTCTGCCAATGGGAGAGGGGCTGGCCTCTTTGACCCCTTGCTGATGCTCTATGCCTGAGGGAAAGGGGCTGAGCCATTGTGACCCCTTGCTGATGCCCTCTGCCTGAGGGAGTGAGTCTGGCCATTTTGACTCCTTGCTGATGCTCTCTGCCTGAGGGAGTGAGACTGGCCATTGTTTTTTAAAAAAGTATTTTTATTGATAATTCACATCTTACAATACAATCACAATACATTTACCACATAAAAAGTAAAATAAACAAGTTACATCGCTTATAATTCCAAATTATACTTATCTAGTTTCCATAATCACATAACATAAGTGCTCCCCACCACCTTTCGGGATCTATTCTTGCTCCAGAATCTCATAGTTTCTTCTGTTGGTGGTTTTCCACCCCCCTTAGAGAATACATATTCTAGGAACTGTTTCCAGATTCCCTCAAATTCATTTACATTTGTTTTTCTTTTTCTTAACCTTATATTACATGTCAATTTATCATTAATAGCTATGTCCCATATTTCCTTATACCACTCTTCCATGTGATAACTTCCCTGAACCTTCCAGTTCCTAGCTATAATTAACCTTGCTGCTGTCAACAAATTAGTTATTAATTCTTTAATCTCTTTATTACACTTAAATGTACCATATAGTGATAGCAATGCTACCATAGGTGTTTCTTCCAACTCTATTCCCACAATTTTTTTTATCTCAATAAACTCCATTTTCCACATTTTTTGCACACAATCGCATTCCCACCACATATGTAAGTACGTTCCTTTCCCTCCACAACCTCTCCAACAATTTACTGAATTCGTCTTATTTATTCTATTTAATCTCACCGGGGTCAGATACCACCTCCAAACAATTTTGTAATAATTTTCTTTTATTCTCAAAGACATATTTCTCAACACTCTTTGTCGCCATATTCCCTCCCAACTCTGTTGCCCTATTTGCACTCTCAAATCAGTTTCCCATACCATCTTCCCCATTCCCCCTGTCTCCCCCTTTTCATCCAATATTCTATAAATTTCACTTGTTAAACCTTTTATCCTTTTATCTTCTCCTACCTCAATTTCTTTCCTAAAAATCAAATCTTCAAATTTTGTCATTTTACTACACTCCCCATTATCTCTTACCCACTTTTTTGTCCATTGCTCTAACTGCCGACAATTCAAACAATTTAAATTCTCCCCCTTAAACACCTCTTCTATTTCCCTCCCTCTTTATGTCTCTCTGCCTGAGGGAAGGAGGCTGGCCATTGTGACCCCTTGCTGATGCTCTCTGCCTGAGGGAGTGAGGCTGGCCATTGTGACCCCTTGCTGATGCTCTCTGCCTGAGGGAGTGAGGCTGGCCATTGTGACCCCTTGCTGATGCTCTCTGCCTGAGGGACAGAGGCTGGCCATTGGGACCTCTTGCTGATGCTCTCTGCCAGAGGGAAAGGGGCTGGCCATTGTGACCCCTTGCTGATGCTCTCTGCCTGAGGGAGTGAGGCTGGCCACTGTGACCCCTTGCTGATGCTCTCTGCCTGAGGGAAGGAGGCTGGCCACTGTGACCCCTTGCTGATGCTCTCTGCCTGAGGGACAGAGGCTGGCCATTGGGACCTCTTGCTGATGCTCTCTGCCTGAGGGAAAGGGGCTGGCCATTGTGACCCCTTGCTGATGCTCTCTGCCTGAGGGAGTGAGGCTGGCCATTGTGACCCCTTGCTGATGCTCTCTGCCTGAGGGAAGGAGGCTGGCCACTGTGACCCCTTGCTGATGCTCTCTGCCTGAGGGACAGAGGCTGGCCATTGGGACCTCTTGCTGATGCTCTCTGCCTGAGGGAAAGGGGCTGGCCATTGTGACCCCTTGCTGATGCTCTCTGCCTGAGGGAGTGAGGCTGGCCACTGTGACCCCTTGCTGTTGCTCTCTGCCTGAGGGAAATTGCAAGCCATTGTGACCCCTTGCTGATGCTCTCTGCCTGAGGGAGGGAGGCAGGCCACTGGGACCCCTTGCTGATGCTCTCTGCCTGAGGGGGATGGGCTGGCCATTGTGACCCCTTGCTGATGCTCTCTGCCTGAGGGAGAGGGGCTAGCCGTTGTGACCCCTTGCTGATGCTCTCTGCCTGAGGGAGAGGGGCTAGCCATTGTGACCCCTTGCTGATGCTCTCTGCCTGAGGGAGAGGGGCTAGCCATTGTGACCCCTTGCTAATGCTCTCTGTCTTAGGGAAAGGGGCTGGCCACAGTGACCCCTTGCTGATGCTCTCTTTTTGTGGGAATGGAGCTGGCCACAGTGACCCCTTGCTGATGCTCTCTGCCTGAGGAAGAGAGGCTGGCCATTGTGACCCCTTGCTGATGCTCTCTGCCTGAGGGAGAGAGGCTGGCCATTGAGACCCCTTGCTGATGCTCTCTGCCTAAGGTAGTGAGGCTGGCCACTGTGACCCCTTGCTGATGCTCTCTGCCTGAGTGATACGGGCTGGCCATGTGACCCCTTGCTGATGCTCTCTGCCTGAGGGAAAGGGGCTGGCCATTGTGACCCCTTGCTGATGCTCTCTGTCTTAGGGAAAGGGGCTGGCCATTGTGACCCCTTGCTGATGTTCTCTGCCTGAGGGAGAGAGGCTGGCCAATGAGACCCCTTGCTGATGCTCTCTGCCTAAGGTAGTGAGGCTGGCCACTGTGACCCCTTGCTGATGCTCTCTGCCTGAGGGAGATGGGCTGGCCATTGTGACCCCTTGCTGATGCTCTCTGCCTGAGGGAGAGAGGCTGGCCACTGTGACCCCTTGCTGATGCTCTATGCCTAAGGTAGTGAGGCTGGCCACTGTGAACCCTTGCTGATGCTCTCTGCCTGAGGGAGATGGGCTGGCCATTGTGACCCCTTGCTGATGCTCTCTGCCTGAGGGAGGGAGGCTGGCCACTGTGACCCCTTGCTGATGCTCTCTGCCTGAGGGAGACGGGCTGACCGTTGTAACCCCTTGCTGATGCTCTCTGCCTGAAGGAGAAGGGGCAGGCAACTGTGACCCCTTGCTGATGCTCTCTGCCTGAGGGAGAGGGGCTTGGCATTGAGACCCCTTGCTGATTCTCTCTGCCTAAGGTAGTGAGGCTGGCCACTGTGACCGCTTGCTGATGCTCTCTGCCTGAGGGAGTGAGGCTGGCCACTGTGACCCCTTGCTGTTGCTCTCTGCCTGAGGGAAATTGCAAGCCATTGTGACCCCTTGCTGATGCTCTCTGCCTGAGGGAGGGAGGCAGGCCACTGTGACCCCTTGCTGATGCTCTCTGCCTGAGGGGGATGGGCTGGCCATTGTGACCCCTTGCTGATGCTCTCTGCCTGAGGGAGAGGGGCTAGCCGTTGTGACCCCTTGCTGATGCTCTCTTCCTGAGGGAGAGGGGCTAGCCATTGTGACCCCTTGCTGATGCTCTCTGCCTGAGGGAGAGGGGCTAGCCATTGTGACCCCTTGCTAATGCTCTCTGTCTTAGGGAAAGGGGCTGGCCACAGTGACCCCTTGCTGATGCTCTCTTTTTGTGGGAATGGAGCTGGCCACAGTGACCCCTTGCTGATGCTCTCTGCCTGAGGAAGAGAGGCTGGCCATTGTGACCCCTTGCTGATGCTCTCTGCCTGAGGGAGAGAGGCTGGCCATTGAGACCCCTTGCTGATGCTCTCTGCCTAAGGTAGTGAGGCTGGCCACTGTGACCCCTTGCTGATGCTCTCTGCCTGAGTGATACGGGCTGGCCATGTGACCCCTTGCTGATGCTCTCTGCCTGAGGGAAAGGGGCTGGCCATTGTGACCCCTTGCTGATGCTCTCTGTCTTAGGGAAAGGGGCTGGCCATTGTGACCCCTTGCTGATGTTCTCTGCCTGAGGGAGAGAGGCTGGCCAATGAGACCCCTTGCTGATGCTCTCTGCCTAAGGTAGTGAGGCTGGCCACTGTGACCCCTTGCTGATGCTCTCTGCCTGAGGGAGATGGGCTGGCCATTGTGACCCCTTGCTGATGCTCTCTGCCTGAGGGAGAGAGGCTGGCCACTGTGACCCCTTGCTGATGCTCTATGCCTAAGGTAGTGAGGCTGGCCACTGTGAACCCTTGCTGATGCTCTCTGCCTGAGGGAGATGGGCTGGCCATTGTGACCCCTTGCTGATGCTCTCTGCCTGAGGGAGGGAGGCTGGCCACTGTGACCCCTTGCTGATGCTCTCTGCCTGAGGGAGACGGGCTGACCGTTGTAACCCCTTGCTGATGCTCTCTGCCTGAAGGAGAAGGGGCAGGCAACTGTGACCCCTTGCTGATGCTCTCTGCCTGAGGGAGAGGGGCTTGGCATTGAGACCCCTTGCTGATTCTCTCTGCCTAAGGTAGTGAGGCTGGCCACTGTGACCGCTTGCTGATGCTCTCTGCCTGAGGGAGTGAGGCTGGCCAATGTGACCCCCTGCTGTTGCTTTGTGCCTGAGGAAGAGGGGCTGGCCACTGTGACGCCTTGCTGTTGCTCTCTGCCTGAGGGAAATTGCTGGCCATTGTGACCCCTTGCTGATGCTCTCTGCCTGAGGGAGAGAGGCTGGCCATTGTGACCCCTTTCTGATGCTCTCTGCCTGAGGGAGATGGGCTGGCCATTGTAACCCCTTGCTGAAGCTCTCTGCCTGAGGGAGGGAGGCTGGCCACTGTGACCCCTTGCTGATGCTCTATGCCTGAGGGAGATTGGCTGGCCATTGTGACCCCTTGCTGATGCTCTCTGCCTGAGGGAGGGAGGCTGGCCACTGTGACCCCTTGCTGATGCTCTCTGCCTGAGGTAGAGAGGCTGGCCATTGTGACCCCTTGCTGAAGCTCTCTGTCTTAGGGAGAGAGGCTGGCCATTGTGACCCCTTGCTGATGCTCTTTGCCTGAAAGAGACGGGCTGGCCATTGTAACCCCTTGCTGATGCTCTCTGCCTGAGGGAGAAGGGGCAGGCCAACTGTGACCCCTTGCTGATGATCTCTGCCAGAGGGAGAGGGGCTGGCCATTGTGACCCCTTGCTGGTGCTTTCTGCCTGAGCGAGAGAGGCTGGCCATTGTGACCGCTTCCTGATGCTCTCTGCCTGAAGGAGTGAGACTGGCCACTGTGACCCCTTGCTGATGCTCTCTGCCTGAGGGAGACGGGCTGGCCAGTGTGACCCCTTGCTGATGCTCTCTGGCTGTGGGAAAGCGGCTGGCCATTGTGACTCCTTGCTGATGCTTTCTGCCTGAGGGAGAGGGGCTGGCCATTGTGACCCCTTTGCTGATGCTCTCTGCCTGAGGGACAGAGGCTGGCCACTGTGTCCCCTTGCTGATGCTCCATGCCTGAGGGAGAGGGGCTGGCCATCGTGACCCCTTGCCTGATGCTCTCTGCCTGAGGGAGTGGGGCTGGCCATTGTGACCCCTTGCTGATGCTCTCTGCCTAAGGGAGTGAGGCTGGCCAATGTGACCCCCTGCTGTTGCTTTGTGCCTGAGGAAGAGGGGCTGGCCACTGTGACGCATTGCTGTTGCTCTCTGCCTGAGGGAAATTGCTGGCCACAGTGACCCCTTGCTGATGCTCTCTTTTTGTGGGAATGGAGCTGGCCACAGTGACCCCTTGCTGATGCTCTCTGCCTGAGGAAGAGAGGCTGGCCATTGTGACTCCTTGCTGATGCTCTCTGCCTGAGGGAGAGAGGCTGGCCATTGAGACCCCTTGCTGATGCTCTCTGCCTAAGGTAGTGAGGCTGGCCACTGTGACCCCTTGCTGATGCTCTCTGCCTGAGTGATACGGGCTGGCCATGTGACCCCTTGCTGATGCTCTCTGCCTGAGGGAAAGGGGCTGGCCATTGTGACCCCTTGCTGATGCTCTCTGTCTTAGGGAAAGGGGCTGGCCATTGTGACCCCTTGCTGATGCTCTCTGCCTGAGGGAGAGAGGCTGGCCACTGTGACCCCTTGCTGATGCTCTATGCCTAAGGTAGTGAGGCTGGCCACTGTGACCCCTTGCTGATGCTCTCTGCCTGAGGGAGATGGGCTGGCCATTGTGACCCCTTGCTGATGCTCTCTGCCTGAGGGAGGGAGGCTGGCCACTGTGACCACTTGCTGATGCTCTCTGCCTGAGGGAGACGGGCTGGCCGTTGTAACCCCTTGCTGATGCTCTCTGCCTGAAGGAGAAGGGGAAGGCAACTGTGACCCCTTGCTGATGCTCTCTGCCTGAGGGAGAGGGGCTTGGCATTGAGACCCCTTGCTGATTCTCTCTGCCTAAGGTAGTGAGGCTGGTCACTGTGAGCCCTTGCTGATGCTCTCTGCCTGAGGGAGTGAGGCTGGCCAATGTGACCCCCTGCTGTTGCTTTGTGCCTGAGGAAGAGGGGCTGGCCACTGTGACGCCTTGCTGTTGCTCTCTGCCTGAGGGAAATTGCTGGCCATTGTGACCCCTTGCTGATGCTCTCTGCCTGAGGGAGAGAGGCTGGCCATTGTGACCCCTTTCTGATGCTCTCTGCCTGAGGGAGATGGGCTGGCCATTGTAACCCCTTTCTGTTGCTCTCTGCCTGAGGGAGGGACGCTGGCCACTGTGTCCCCTTGCTGATGCTCTCTGCCTGAGGGAGATTGGCTGGCCATTGTGACCCCTTGCTGATGCTCTCTGCCTGAGGGAGGGAGGCTGGCCACTGTGACCCCTTGCTGATGCTCTCTGCCTGAGGTAGAGAGGCTGGCCATTGTGACCCCTTGCTGAAGCTCTCTGTCTTAGGGAGAGAGGCTGGCCATTGTGACCCCTTGCTGAAGCTCTCTGTCTTAGGGAGAGAGGCTGGCCATTGTGACCCCTTGCTGAAGCTCTCTGTCTTAGGGAGAGAGGCTGGCCATTGTGACCCCTTGCTGAAGCTCTCTGTCTTAGGGAGAGAGGCTGGCCATTGTGACCCATTGCTGATGCTCTTTGCCTGAAAGAGACGGGCTGGCCATTGTAACCCCTTGCTGATGCTCTCTGCCTGAGGGAGAAGGGGCAGGCCAACTGTAACCCCTTGCTGATGCTCTCTGCCAGAGGGAGAGGGGCTGGCCATTGTGACCCCTTGCTGGTGCTTTCTGCCTGAGCGAGAGAGGCTGGCCATTGTGACCCCTTCCTGATGCTCTCTGCCTGAAGGAGTGAGACTGGCCACTGTGACCCCTTGCTGATGCTCTCTGCCTGAGGGAGACGGGCTGGCCAGTGTGACCCCTTGCTGATGCTCTCTGGCTGTGGGAAAGCGGCTGGCCATTGTGACTCCTTGCTGATGCTTTCTGCCTGAGGGAGAGGGGCTGGCCATTGTGACCCCTTTGCTGATGCTCTCTGCCTGAGGGAGAGAGGCTGGCCACTGTGTCCCCTTGCTGATGCTCCATGCCTGAGGGAGTGGGGCTGGCCATCGTGACCCCTTGCCTGATGCTCTCTGCCTGAGGGAGTGGGGCTGGCCATTGTGATCCCTTGCTGATGCTCTCTGCCTGAGGGAGTGAGGCTGGCCAATGTGACCCCCTGCTGTTGCTTTGTGCCTGAGGAAGAGGGGCTGGCCACTGTGACGCATTGCTGTTGCTCTCTGCCTGAGGGAAATTGCTGGCCATTGTGACCCCTTGCTGATGCTCTCTGCCTGAGGGAGGGAGGCTGGCCATTGTGACCCCTTTCTGATGCTCTCTGCCTGAGGGAGAGGGGCTGGCCATTGTAACCCCTTGCTGATGCTCTCTGCCTGAGGGAGGGAGGCTGGCCACTGTGACCCCTTGCTGATGCTCTATGCCTGAGGGAGATTGGCTGGCCATTGTGACCCCTTGCTGATGCTCTCTGCCTGAGGGAGGGAGGCTGGCCACTGTGACCCCTTGCTGATGCTCTCTGCCTGAGGTAGAGAGGCTGGCCATTGTGACCCCTTGCTGAAGCTCTCTGTCTTAGGGAGAGAGGCTGGCCATTGTGACCCCTTGCTGATGCTATTTGCCTGAAAGAGACGGGCTGGCCATTGTAACCCCTTGCTGATGCTCTCTGCCTGAGGGAGAAGGGGCAGGTCAACTGTGACCCCTTGCTGATGCTCTCTGCCTGAGGGAGAGGGGCTGGCCATTGTGACCCCTTGCTGGTGCTTTCTGCCTGATCGAGAGTTGCTGGCCATTGTTACCCCTTCCTGATGCTCTCTGCCTGAAGGAGTAAGATTGGCCACTGTGACCCCTTGCTGATGCTCTCTGCCTGAGTGAGACGGGCTGGCTAGTGTGACCCCTTGCTGATGCTCTCTGGCTGTGGGAAAGCGGCTGGCCATTGTGACTCCTTGCTGATGCTTTCTGCCTGAGGGAGAGGGGCTGGCCATTGTGACCCCTTTGCTGATGCTCTCTTCCTGAGGGAGAGAGGCTGGCCACTGTGTCCCCTTGCTGATGCTCCATGCCTGAGGGAAATTGCAAGCCATTGTGACCCCTTGCTGATGCTCTCTGCCTGAGGGAGGGAGGCAGGCCACTGTGACCCCTTGCTGATGCTCTCTGCCTGAGGGGGATGGGCTGGACATTGTGACCCCTTGCTGATGCTCTCTGCCTGAGGGAGAGGGGCTAGCCGTTGTGACCCCTTGCTGATGCTCTCTACCTGAGGGAGAGGGGCTAGCCATTGTGACCCCTTGCTGATGCTCTCTGCCTGAGGGAGAGGGGCTAGCCATTGTGACCCCTTGCTAATGCTCTCTGTCTTAGGGAAAGGGGCTGGCCACAGTGACCCCTTGCTGATGCTCTCTTTTTGTGGGAATGGAGCTGGCCACAGTGACCCCTTGCTGATGCTCTCTGCCTGAGGAAGAGAGGCTGGCCATTGTGACCCCTTGCTGATGCTCTCTGCCTGAGGGAGAGAGGCTGGCCATTGAGACCCCTTGCTGATGCTCTCTGCCTAAGGTAGTGAGGCTGGCCACTGTGACCCCTTGCTGATGCTCTCTGCCTGAGTGATACGGGCTGACCATGTGACCCCTTGCTGATGCTCTCTGCCTGAGGGAAAGGGGCTGGCCATTGTGACCCCTTGCTGATGCTCTCTGTCTTAGGGAAAGGGGCTGGCCATTGTGACCCCTTGCTGATGCTCTCTGCCTGAGGGAGAGAGGCTGGCCATTGAGACCCCTTGCTGATGCTCTCTGCCTAAGGTAGTGAGGCTGGCCACTGTGACCCCTTGCTGATGCTCTCTGCCTGAGGGAGATGGGCTGGCCATTGTGACCCCTTGCTGATGCTCTCTGCCTGAGGGAGGGAGGCTGGCCACTGTGACCCCTTGCTGATGCTCTCTGCCTGAGGGAGACGGGCTGGCCGTTGTAACCCCTTGCTGATGCTCTCTGCCTGAAGGAGAAGGGGCAGGCAACTTTGACCCCTTGCTGATGCTCTCTGCCTGAGGGAGAGGGGCTTGGCATTGAGACCCCTTGCTGATTCTCTCTGCCTAAGGTAGTGAGGCTGGCCACTGTGACCCCTTGCTGATGCTCTCTGCCTGAGGGAGTGAGGCTGGCCAATGTGACCCCCTGCTGTTGCTTTGTGCCTGAGGAAGAGGGGCTGGCCACTGTGACGCCTTGCTGTTGCTCTCTGCCTGAGGGAAATTGCTGGCCATTGTGACCCCTTGCTGATGCTCTCTGCCTGAGGGAGAGAGGCTGGCCATTGTGACCCCTTTCTGATGCTCTCTGCCTGAGGGAGATGGGCTGGCCATTGTAACCCCTTGCTGATGCTCTCTGCCTGAGGGAGGGAGGCTGGCCACTGTGACCCCTTGCTGATGCTCTATGCCTGAGGGAGATTGGCTGGCCATTGTGACCCCTTGCTGATGCTCTCTGCCTGAGGTAGGGAGGCTGGCCACTGTGACCCCTTGCTGAAGCTCTCTGTCTTAGGGAGAGAGGCTGGCCATTGTGACCCCTTGCTGATGCTCTTTGCCTGAAAGAGACGGGCTGGCCATTGTAACCCCTTCCTGATGCTCTCTGCCTGAGGGAGAAGGGGCAGGCCAACTGTGACCCCTTGCTGATGCTCTCTGCCTGAGGGAGAGGGGCTGGCCATTGTGACCCCTTGCTGGTGCTTTCTGCCTGAGCGAGAGAGGCTGGCCATTGTGACCCCTTCCTGATGCTCTCTGCCTGAAGGAGTGAGACTGGCCACTGTGACCCCTTGCTGATGCTCTCTGCCTGAGGGAGACGGGCTGGCCAGTGTGACCCCTTGCTGATGCTCTCTGGCTGTGGGAAAGCGGCTGGCCATTGTGACTCCTTGCTGATGCTTTCTGCCTGAGGGAGAGGGGCTGGCCACTGTGACCCCTTTGCTGATGCTCTCTGCCTGAGGGAGAGAGGATGGCCACTGTGTCCCCTTGCTGATGCTCCATGCCTGAAGGAGAGGGGCTGGCCATTGTGACCCCTTGCCTGATGCTCTCTGCCTGAGGGAGTGGGGCTGGCCATTGTGACCCCTTGCTGATGCTCTCTGCCTGAGGGAGTGAGGCTGGCCAATGTGACCCCCTGCTGTTGCTTTGTGCCTGAGGAAGAGGGGCTGGCCACTGTGACGCATTGCTGTTGCTCTCTGCCTGAGGGAAATTGCTGGCCATTGTGACCCCTTGCTGATGCTCTCTGCCTGAGGGAGAGAGGCTGGCCATTGTGACCCCTTTCTGATGCTCTCTGCCTGAGGGAGAGGGGCTGGCCATTGTAACCCCTTGCTGATGCTCTCTGCCTGAGGGAGGGAGGCTGGCCACTGTGACCCCTTGCTGATGCTCTATGCATGAGGGAGATTGGCTGGCCATTGTGACCCCTTGCTGATGCTCTCTGCCTGAGGGAGGGAGGCTGGCCACTGTGACCCCTTGCTGATGCTCTCTGCCTGAGGTAGAGAGGCTGGCCATTGTGACCCCTTGCTGAAGCTCTCTGTCTTAGGGAGAGAGGCTGGCCATTGTGACCCCTTGCTGATGCTCTTTGCCTGAAAGAGACGGGCTGGCCATTGTAACCCCTTGCTGATGCTCTCTGCCTGAGGGAGAAGGGGCAGGCCAACTGTGACCCCTTGCTGATGCTCTCTGCCTGAGGGAGAGAGGCTGGCCATTGTTACCCCTTCCTGATGCTCTCTGCCTGAAGGAGTAAGATTGGCCACTGTGACCCCTTGCTGATGCTCTCTGCCTGAGGGAGACGGGCTGGCCAGTGTGACCCCTTGCTGATGCTCTCTGGCTGTGGGAAAGCGGCTGGCCATTGTGACTCCTTGCTGATGCTTTCTGCCTGAGGGAGAGGGGCTGGCCATTGTGACCCCTTTGCAGATGCTCTCTTCCTGAGGGAGAGAGGCTGGCCACTGTGTCCCCTTGCTGATGCTCCATGCCTGAGGGAGAGGGGCTGAGCATTGTGACCCCTTGCCTGATGCTTTCTGCCTGAGCGAGAGAGGCTGGCCATTGTGACCCCTTCCTGATGCTCTCTGCCTGAAGGAGTGAGACTGGCCACTGTGACCCCTTGCTGATGCTCTCTGCCTGAGGGAGACGGGCTGGCCAGTGTGACCCCTTGCTGATGCTCTCTGGCTGTGGGAAAGCGGCTGGCCATTGTGACTCCTTGCTGATGCTTTCTGCCTGAGGGAGAGGGGCTGGCCATTGTGACCCCTTTGCTGATGCTCTCTGCCTGAGGGAGAGAGGCTGGCCACTGTGTCCCCTTGCTGATGCTCCATGCCTGAGGGAGAGGGGCTGGCCATTGTGACCCCTTGCCTGATGCTCTCTGCCTGAGGGAGTGGGGCTGGCCATTGTGACCCCTTGCTGATGCTCTCTGCCTGAGGGAGTGAGGCTGGCCAATGTGACCCCCTGCTGTTCCTTTGTGCCTGAGGAAGAGGGGCTGGCGACTGTGACGCATTGCTGTTGCTCTCTGCCTGAGGGAAATTGCTGGCCATTGTGACCCCTTGCTGATGCTCTCTGCCTGAGGGAGAGAGGCCGGCCATTGTGACCCCTTTCTGATGCTCTCTGCCTGAGGGAGAGGGGCTGGCCATTGTAACCCCTTGCTGATGCTCTCTGCCTGAGGGAGGGAGGCTGGCCACTGTGACCCCTTGCTGATGCTCTATGCCTGAGGGAGATTGGCTGGCCATTGTGACCCCTTGCTGATGCTCTCTGCCTGAGGGAGGGAGGCTGGCCACTGTGACCCCTTGCTGATGCTCTCTGCCTGAGGTAGAGAGGCTGGCCATTGTGACCCCTTGCTGAAGCTCTCTGTCTTAGGGAGAGAGGCTGGCCATTGTGACCCCTTGCTGATGCTCTTTGCCTGAAAGAGACGGGCTGGCCATTGTAACCCCTTGCTGATGCTCTCTGCCTGAGGGAGAAGGGGCAGGCCAACTGTGACCCCTTGCTGATGCTCTCTGCCTGAGGGAGAGGGGCTGGCCATTGTGACCCCTTGCTGGTGCTTTCTGCCTGATCGAGAGAGGCTGGCCATTGTTACCCCTTCCTGATGCTCTCTGCCTGAAGGAGTGAGACTGGCCACTGTGACCCCTTGCTGATGCTCTCTGCCTGAGGGAGACGGGCTGGCCAGTGTGACCCCTTGCTGATGCTCTCTGGCTGTGGGAAAGCGGCTGGCCATTGTGACTCCTTGCTGATGCTTTCTGCCTGAGGGAGAGGGGCTGGCCATTGTGACCCCTTTGCTGATGCTTTCTGCCTGAGGGAGAGGGGCTGGCCATTGTGTCCCCTTGCTGATGCTCCATGCCTGAGGGAGAGGGGCTGGCCATCGTGACCCCTTGCCTGATGCTCTCTGCCTGAGGGAGTGGGGCTGGCCATTGTGACCCCTTGCTGATGCTCTCTGCCTGAGGGAGTGAGGCTGGCCAATGTGACCCCTTGCTGATGCTCTCTGCCTGAGGGAGTGGGGCTGGCCATTGTGACCCCTTGCTGATGCTCTCTGCCTGAGGGAGTGGGGCTGGCCATTGTGACCCCTTGCTGATGCTCTCTGCCTGAGGGAGTGGGGCTGGCCATTGTGACCCCTTGCTGATGCTCCATGCCTGAGGGAGTGGGGCTGGCCATTGTGACCCCTTGCCTGATGCTCTCTGCCTGAGGGAGTGGGGCTGGCCATTGTGACCCCTTGCTGATGCTCTCTGCCTGAGGGAGTGAGGCTGGCCAATGTGACCCCTTGCTGATGCTCTCTGCCTGAGGGAGTGGGGCTGGCCATTGTGACCCCTTGCTGATGCTCTCTGCCTGAGGGAGTGGGGCTGGCCATTGTGACCCCTTGCTGATGCTCTCTGCCTGAGGGAGTGGGGCTGGCCATTGTGACCCCTTGCTGATGCTCCATGCCTGAGGGAGTGGGGCTGGCCATTGTGACCCCTTGCCTGATGCTCTCTGCCTGAGGGAGTGGGGCTAGCCATTGTGACCCCTTGCTCATTCTCCATGACTGAGGGAGATGGGCTGTCCACTGTGATTCCTTGCTGATGCTTTTTGCCTGAGTGAGAGAGGCTGGTCATTGCGACCCGTTGCTGATGAAATCATAGAATCATAGAATCATAGAATAGCAGAGTTTGAAGGGGCCTACAAGGCCATCGAGTCCAACCCCCTGCTCAATGCAGGAATCCACCCTAAAGCATCCCCGACAGATGCTTCTCCAGCTGCCTCTTGAAGGCCTCTAGTGTGGGAGAGCCCACAACCTCCCTAGGTAACTGATTCCATTGTCGCACTGCTCTAACCATCAGGAAGTTTTTCCTGGTGTCCAGCTGGAATCTGGCTTCCTTTAACTTGAGCCCGTTATTCCGTGTCCTGCACTCTGGGAGGATCGAGAAGAGATCCTGGCCCTCCTCTGTGTGACAACCTTTTAAGTATTTGAAGAGTGCTCTCATGTCTCCCCTCAATCTTCTCTTCTCCAGGCTAAACATGCCCAGTTCTTTCAGTCTGTCTTCATTGGGCTTTGTTTCCAGACCCCTGATCATCCTGGTTTCCCTCCTCTGAACACGCTCCAGCTTGTCTGTGTCCTTCTTGAAATGTGGAGCCCATAACTGGACGCAATACTCTAGATGAGGACTAACCAGGGCCGAATAGAGAGCAACCAGTACCTCACGTGATTTGTAAGCTATACTTCTTTTAATGCAGCCCAAAATAGCATTTGCCTTTCATGAATGAATGAATAGTTTATTTGTTTGTGGCACAAAGACCATTACAAAATACAAAGTTGCTAACATCACAACACACATTATTTACAATATTCATAATCTTTAGGGTACAATCCTTTATTATCCGCGGAGACAATCTGTAGATCTTTCTAGGGGTGTTCCGTTTGTCTGCAGCGCCCGCCCTTTACTATCACACTGGTGACATGCATGTCAAAGTCACAAGAGTAATTTCAGTCATTACATTATAACCTGAAGTGCTAACAGTCAATAACTGGCACTATCAGATAGATGTGATCTCTGATGATAGTTTATACAAGGTTATTAGGTCAAATGGTCCCCCTTACAATCTACGCAGACTGTGTTAAGAAAGTTATTTCTGATTTTTTGGGCTGCAGCAGCAAACTTTGCTACCTTGATTGTGATTGCTTTACTATGGTCCGCCAGCAGATCGCAGATAATGTCTCTTCATTCATTCATTTGCCTTTCTTGCAGCCATATCGCACTGTTGGCTCCTATTCAGCTTGCGATCTACAACAATTCCAAGATCCTTCTCATTTGTAGTATTGCTGAGCCAAGTATCCCCCATCTTGTAACTGTGCCTTTGGTTTCTATTTCCTAAATGTAGAACTTGGCATTTATCCCTATTAAATTTCATCCTGTTGTTTTCAGCCCAGCACTCCAGCCTATCAAGATCACGTTGAAGTTTGTTTCTGTCTTCCAGGGTATTAGCTATCCCCCCCCCCCCAATTTTGTGTCATCTGCAAATTTGATCAGCGTTCCCTGCACCTCCTCGTCCAAATCATTAATAAAAATGTTGAAGAGCACTGGGCCCAGGACTGAGCCCTGCGGTACCCCACTCGTTGCCTCTCCCCAGTTTGAGAAGGTTCCATTGATAAGAATCTTTGAGTCCGATTCTGTAGCCAACTGCGAATCCACCTAATAGTTGTTCCATCTAGCCCACTTTTAGCTAGTTTGTTAATCAGAATGTCAAGGGGTACTTTGTCAAAAGCTTTGCTGAAGTCAAGATATATGATGTCCACAGCGTTCCCACGGCCCACAAGGGAGGTTACCTTATCAAAAAATGAGATCCAATTTGTCTGACAGGACTTGTTCTTGACAAATCCATGTTGGCTTCTAGTGATCACCGCATTGATTTCAAGGTATTTACAGATTGACTTCTTTATAATCTGCTCCAGAATTTTCCCAGGGATGGATGTCAGACTGACTGGTCTGTAGTTCCCAGGTTCCTCCTTTTTACCCTTTTTGAAGATAGGGACAACGTTAGCCCTCCTCCAGTCGTCCGGCACCTCATCCGTCTTCCATGAATTTGCAAGGATAATAGACAAAGGTTCTGAGAGTTCTTCCGCTAGCTCCTTCATTACTCTAGGATGCAGTTCATCGGGCCCTGGAGATTTGAACTAGGGGTGTGCACGGACCCCCCGCTCCGCTTCACTTCCAGATCTGCGATTTTCAGATTGGGCCGCTTCGCCCCGTCCCCACTCCGCCCATTTCCGCTCCGCTCCGCTCGAAAAAGTAAACAAACAGATAAAAAAGTAAACAACTTTTTTTCTGTTCAAGTTAGAAACCTCACGTTTGGCACCATGACACCTCATGGACATATACACATGGATGCCAAGTTTCAAGGCAATCCCATCATCTCCTGATTTTGGGGGAATTTTTGAAAATCGGGCACCCCATTCAGACCCCTTGGGATAGCTCCGTCAATTTGCACGTTAGAAACCTCAAACTCACCACCATGACAGCTTATCCATGTGTCCATATGGATGCCCAGACTCAAGGCAGTCCCATAATCCCCTGATTTTTGGCGCAGCTCTAACCTCTAACGCACCACCCATAACCCTAATTCACACCCCTTTCGATAGCTCCGTCAATTTGCACATTAGAAACCTCAAACTTGGCACCATGATAGCTTATCCATGTGTCCACATGGACGCCAAGTTTCAAGGCAATCCCATCATCCCCTGATTTTTGGGGAATTTTTGAAAATCGGGCACCCCATTCAGACCCCTTGGGATAGCTCCGTCAATTTGCACGTTAGAAACCTCAAACTCACCACCATGACAGCTTATCCATGTGTCCATATGGATGCCCAGACTCAAGGCAGTCCCATCATCCCCTGATTTTTGGCGCAGCTCTAACCTCTAACGCACCACCCATAACCCTAATTCACACCCCTTTCAATAGCTCCGTCAATTTGCACGTTAGAAACCTCAAACTCGGCACCATGATAGCTTATCCATGTGTCCACATGGATGCCAAGTTTCATGGCAATCCCATCATCTCCTGATTTTTGGGGAATTTTTGAAAATCGGGCACCCCATTCAGACCCCTTGAGATAGCTCCATCAATTTGCATGTTAGAAATCTCAAACTCGGCACCATGACAGCTTATCCATGTGTCCACATGGACACCCAGACTCAAGGCAAACCCATCATCCCCTGATTTTTGGCACCCCAAATGAAGTCCCATTCTACAACTATGTCAATTTGCACTTCAGAAACCTATCCTTTGGTCCCATGACAGCTTACCCATGTGTCCACATGGATGCCAAGTTTCAAGGCAATCCCATCATCCCCTGATGTTAGGGGAAGTTTTGAAAATCGGGCACTCCAGTATGTCAGGGATTTAAAGTTGCAATGCAGACAGCTCAATGGGGCCAGTTCAAAGGAAATCCCAACATGCCATGAGATAACCCTAAATCTTCTTCCACATTTCAAAAATGGATTATTGAACTTGATAAAGTCCAAGTGAGCGCAGGAAGGACTTCTCCCCTGAGTCAAAGCAAGACACATACACCATCCCTGCGATGGTGAGGGAGAAGGGAGGGAAGGCGAGAAGGGAGGGAAGGCAGGCAGGCAGGCAGGCAGGCAGGCAGCACTAACACATAGCAAACCAACCCGTAAGCGGGCGCAAGGAGCAAGTGAGGCAAAGATGGCTGGTTGTTTCTAAGCCAGCAGTTACGCATTGAGGGGCACAGAGAAGGAGGACTGGGAGCAAGCGTGCCGGAGGGTGCTGGGCATGAACGGCAAAGCCCATCTCCCAGGCACCAGGTGGGCAGAGAGGCAGGCAGAGCAGGCGAGGAGTCAGTCCTGGCAGATGCCCCACCACAGCAGCACCCCGGGGGAGGCGGGCAGACAGGCAGGCAGGCAGGCAGGCAGGCATGGGTTGGTGGGCCCAGAAAAGCTGGTACCTTGCACAAGTAAGCCATAGATCTGCGGGGGAGTCAGTCCCAGCAGATCCAGCTACCTCACAAGGACAGCTCCCAGGCAGGCGGGCAGGCGCATCGACTGTAGTGGCTGTGCTCAACTCGGCGCACTACAAGATGAGTTGAAGTGAGAGCTCACTTCTCAGGAAACTTAAACTGTCCCTATGCACTAAGTGGCTGTGCTACGGGAGATCGGTGGACTCCTGGAGTACCACCCGCAATTGGGGAAGTAAATGAACTGAACTGACGGCTTGCTTCTCAAAGAGGGGGTTACAGCGGAGGAGGGGTGGGACAACATGGGCAGAGAAGCTGGACCAGCTTCTGCTACTAATCCTCACCCACATCCTGGAGGAACACAGCATCCAACACGAAGTGGCTGTGGTGAAGTCAATGGCTGTCATGAGTTGAAGTGAGAGCTCACTTCTCAGGAAACTTAAACTGTCCCTATGCACTAAGTGGCTGGGGAGAGAGGCACGGCCAGCTGCACCTCCACCGTAGGGGCTGTGCTCAAGTGTCTGAACTTGAAGTTGAAGTGAGAGCTCACTTCTCAGATACCTTTAATTGCTCCATATGAGACTGGGGAGAGAAGCTCAACCAGCTGCTGCGACTAATCCTCACCCACATCCTGGAGGACCAGAGCATCCACCGTAGTGGCTGTGCTCAACTCGGCGAACTACAAGACGAGTTGAAGTGAGAGCTCACTTCTCAGATAACTTTAATTGCTCCATATGAGACTGGGGAGAGAAGCTCAACCAGCTGCTGCAACTAATCCTCCTCACCCACATCCTGGAGGACCAAAGCATCCACCGAGAAGTGGCTGTGGTGAAGTCAATGGCTGTCATGAGTTGAAGTGAGAGCTCACTTCTCAGGAAACTTAAACTGTCCGTACGCACGAAGTGGCTGTGCTACGGGAGATCAGTCGACTGCTAGAGCTTGGCTCGCGCACATAGGGGAAGTCCATGAGTTGAAGTGACAGCTTGCTTCTCAAAATCACCAGACTGGATCATGAATAGTGCATCTGATCCTTGAGCTCTCCAAAGGGCGACCCGTGGACTGCTGGAGTTAACCTCCCTCAGTTGGGGAGTGAGGCGGGCATGGGCAGGCAGGCAGGCAGGTGGGCATGGGCAGGCAGGCATGGGCCGGTGGGCACAAAGGAGCTGGTACCTTGCACAGGTATGCCATAGATCTCTGGGGGAGTGAGTCCCAGCAGATCCAGCTACCTCACAAGGACGGCTCCAGGGCAGGCGGGCATGGGCAGGCAGGCAGGTGGGCAGGCAGGCAGGCTTGGGCCGGTGGGCACAAAGGAGCTGGTACCTTGCACAAGTATGCCATAGATCTCTGGGGGGGAGAGTCCCAGCAGATCCAGCTACCTCACAAGGACGGCTCCCAGGCAGGCAGGCAGGCGCATCCACTGTAGTGGCTGTGCTCAACTCGGCGCACTACAAGACGCGTTGAAGTGAGAGCTCACTTCTCAGGAAACTTAAACTGTCCCGATGCACTAAGTGGCTGTGATACGGGAGATCGGTGGATTGTTGGAGTACCACCCGCAATTGGGAAAGTCCATGAGTTGAAGTGACAGCTTCTCAGATCACTTTAATTGCTTCAAATGAGACTGGGGAGAGAAGCTCGACCAGCTGCTGCTACGAACTCCACTTCAGGGAAAGGACAATATGAGGAACTGCTAACTGGTGAAGTCAATGACTCTCATGAGTCGAAGTGAGAGCTCACTTCTCAGAAAACATCAGGGAAAGGACAACATGAGGAACAGCTAGGACTTGGACTTGGACTTGAAGTGAGAGGTTGCTTCTCAAAGAGGGGGTTACAGCAGAAGACGGGTGGGACGAGACTGGGGGGGGGAGAGAGAAGCTCGACCAGCTGCTGCTACTAATCCTCACCCACATCCTGGCAAACCAGAGCATCCACAGGAGTGGCTGTGGTGAAGTCAATGACTCTCATGAGTCGAAGTGAGAGCTCACTTCTCAGGAAACTTAAACTGTCCCTATGCACTAAGTGGCTGTGCTCCGGAAGATCGGTGGATTGTTGGAGTACCACCCGCGATTGGGGAAGTAAATGAACTGAACTGATGGCTTCTCAGATCACTTTAATTGCTCCAAATGAGACTGGGGAGAGAAGCTCGACCAGCTGCTGCTATGAACTCCACTTCAGGGAAAGGACAACATGAGAAACAGCTAACTGGTGAAGTCAATGGTTGTCATGAGTCGAAGTGAGAGCTCACTTCTCAGAAGTCCATGACTTGAAGTGAGTGACAGCTTGCTTCTCAAAGAGGGGTTACAGCGGAAGAGGGGTGGGACGAGACCGGGGAGAGAGGCACGGCCAGCTGCGCCTCCACCATAGGGGCTGTGCTCAAGTGTCTGAACTTGAAGTTGAAGTGAGAGCTCACTTCTCAGATACCTTTAATTGCTCCATATGAGACTGCGGAGAGAAGCTCGACCAGCTGCTGCTACGAATTCCACTTCAGGGAAAGGACAACATGAGGAACAGCTAACTGGTGAAGTCAATGGCTGTCATGAGTCGAAGTGAGAGCTCACTTCTCAGATACCTTTAATTGCTCCATATGAGACTGGGGAGAGAAGCTCGACCAGCTGCTGCTACGAACTCCACTTCAGGGAAAGGACAACATGAGGAACAGCTAACTGGTGAAGTCAATGACTCTCATGAGTCGAAGTGAGAGCTCACTTCTCAGAAAACTTAAACTGTCCCTATGCACTAAGTGACTGTGCTACGGGAGATCGGTGGATTGTTGGAGTACCACCCGCAATTGGGGAAGTCCATGAGTTGAAGTGACAGCTTGCTTCTCAAAAAATCACCAGACTGGATCACGAATAGTGCATCTGATCCCTGAGCTCTCCAAAGGGCGACCCGTGAACTGCTGGAGTTAACCTTCCTCAATTGGGGAGTGAGGCGGGCATGGGCAGGCAGGCAGGCAGGCGGGCATGGGCAGGCAGGCATGGGCTGGTGGGCAAAAAGGAGCTGGTACCTTGCACAGGTATGCCATAGATCTCTGGGGGAGTGAGTCCCAGCAGATCCAGTTACCTCACAAGGACGGCTCCAGGGCAGGCGGGCATGGGCAGGCAGGCATGTGGGCAGGCGGGCAGGCAGACAGGAAGGCGAGCAGGCAGGCAGGCTTGGGCTGGTGGGCACAAAGGAGCTGGTACCTTGCACAAGAATGCCATAGATCTCTGGGGGAGTGAGTCCCAGCAGATCCAGCTACCTCACAAGGACGGCTCCAGGGCAGGCGGGCATGGGCAGGAATGCAGGCAGGCGGGCAGGCAGGCAGGCAGACAGGCAGGCTTGGGCCGGTGGGCACAAAGGAGCTGGTACCTTGCACAAGTATGCCATAGATCTCTGGGGGGGTGAGTCCCAGCAGATCCAGCTACCTCACAAGGACGGCTCCAGGGCAGGCGGGCATGAGCAGGCAGGCAGGCAGGCAGGCGGGCAGGCAGACAGGCAGGCGAGCAGGCAGGCAGGCTTGGGCCGGTGGGCACAAAGGAGCTGGTACCTTGCACAGGTATGCCATAGATCTCTGGGGGAGTGCGTCCCAGCAGATCCAGCTACCTCACAAGGACGGCTCCAGGGCAGGCGGGCATGGGCAGGCAGGCAGGCAGGCAGGCGGGCAAGCAGACAGGCAGGCATGGGCCGGTGGGCACAAAGGAGCTGGTACCTTGCACAGGTATGCCATAGATCTCTGGGGGAGTGAGTCCCAGCAGATCCAGCTACCTCACAAGGACGGCTCCAGGGCAGCCGGGCATGGGCAGGCAGGCAGGTGAGCAGGCAGGCAGGCTTGGGCCGGTGGGCACAAAGGAGCTGGTACCTTGCACAAGTATGCCATAGATCTCTGGGGGGGGTGAGTCCCAGCAGATCCAGCTACCTCACAAGGATGGCTCCAGGGCAGGCGGGCATGGGCAGGCAGGCGGGCAAAAAGGAGCTACTAGTTATTGAAGCAGTTACTTTGAGTATGGAAGATTTGTGTGCATGCTTGGAGGATTAACGTTGTTGCTGATCCCTCCAAAGGGCGACCCGTGGACTGCTGGAGTTTACCTCCCTCAATTGGGGAAGTGAATGATGAGTTTAAGTGAAAGCTTGCTTCTCAAAGAGGGGTTACAGCAGAAGGGGAAGAGGAAGAGGGGTTGGATGAGACTGAGGAGAGAGAGAGAAGAGAGCATCCACTGTAGTGGCTTTGCTAGTGGCTGTGCTACGGGCGATCGGTGGACTGCTGGAGTACCTCCCGCACATAGGGGAAGTCCATGAGTTGAAGTGAAAGGTTGCTTCTCAAAATCAGCACACAGATCAAGGACTCCATTTGATCCCCGAGCTATCCAAAGGGCGACCCGTAGACTGCTGGAGTTCTCCTTCTGTTCTCGGTGGCTGGGATGGGTCTCGGCTTCTCAAAGCCATGGCACTGCTGCGTATGCACTGCAGCTTCTCCTAAGAGAGCTGTCCCACGGACAAACGGTGCATTACTGGAGCTTAGCTTTTTCTCAAAGGGGAAGTCAATGAGTTGAAGTGAAAGGTTGCTTCGGAAGTCTATGGCTTTCATGAGTTTCAGTGACAGCTTGCTTCTCAAAGAGGGGGTTACAGCGGAAGAGGGGTGGGACAACACTGGGGAGAGAAGCTCGACCAGCTTCTGCGACTAATCCTCACCCACATCCTGGAGGACCACAGCATCCACAGTAGTGGCTGTGGTGAAGTCAATGGCTGTCATGAGTTGAAGTGAGAGCTCACTTCTCAGAAAACTGAAACTGTCCGTACGCACTAAGTGGCTGTGCTACGGGAGATCGGTCGACTGCTGGAGTACCTCCCTCAATTGGGGAAGTGAATGAGTTTAAGTGAAAAGTTGCCTCTCAAAATCACCAGACTGGATCACGAATAGTGCATCTGATCCCTGAGCTCTCCAAAGGGCGACCCGTGGACTGCTGGAGTTTAACCTCCCTCACCCTCAATTGGCGAAGTGAATGAGTTTCAGTGAAAGGTTGCTTCTCAAAATCAGCACACTGATCGAGTAACCCACATCCTGGAGGACCACAGCCTCTATGTAGTGGCTGTGCTGAAGTCAATGACTTCCATGAGTTGAAGTTAAAGGTTGCTTCTCAAAGGCGAGGACTCTCCTGTTTCATTTTCGCAGCAAGACAGGCAGCTGCAGTAACACTCACAACCACACACACAATGACAGCTTTTGCACAGAGGCTCATGAGTTGAAGTGACAGCTTGCTTCTCAAAACCATACTTCTTGATCAGGGAGTACGTCTTCCACTCCAAGGGCACTCCAAAGGGCGACCCGTGGACTGCTGGAGAGAGGCAGCCTGGCTAGTGGTGGTGGTGCCAGGCATTGCCTTGCCCCCTGCTTGCACCTCACCCAAACACGTGCAGTCAATCATGGAGTCTTTTGGAACTGGGTGGAAAACTATCCGGATGAGTTGGCTAAGCTGTACCGGACGCCACAGAAATGAAATGAACTCAAGTGCGGTGCTTTGCCCTCACAGTCACATACACACACACGCACGGTGACAAACTCTGCCTACAGCTTTTGTAGAGGCTCATGATCCCCACCAGACAGGAAGTATTCTGGGGAACATTCAGCCTGGCAGTGCCTGCTACGTCGTCTACTGTGGTGAACTGAATTGTAGAAGGACTACAGCCTGCCTGCCTGTATGTAAGACGAAGAAGGCATGACCTTACTGAGAGAGACGAATCGAATGATTCAGAGTTGATGTTGTGAACTGAAACACAGCCACTAAATAATAATAATAATAATAAGAAGAAGAAGAAGAAGAAGAAGAAGAAGAAGAAGAAGAAGAAGAAGAAGCCTGCCTGCCTGCCTGAACTGTAGTGTGCCTGCCAACCGAAGGAGGGGTGGAATTAAAGGGAGGGGAGCCTGCCTGTCACTCCCACGAGGGCTTGAGGGTGGGGTATCCCAGCAGGGGCAGATTGCCCTTCAGAAAGACCAGCTGCTCCACCAAGTCTGGCTCCAAGCGAGAGCGGTGAGGGGTCACTATGTCGCCCGCCATAGAGAACACCCTCTCGCTTGGAACACTGGTGGGTGGGCAGCTGAGTCGATCCATGGCCACCCGCGACAGGTCCGGCCAAATCTGAAAGCGGGATGACCAGTAGGCCAGGGGGTCCATGGAGCAGTCCTCCATGGGCTCTGCCAGGTAACGCTGCACGGCGGTTGCAGCGTCATCCTGGCCGGTGGCTGGGGAGGGTCTCTGCCCAAACACGGTGTGCAGAGCCTCTGCCCAATACCCCTGGCCTGTGCTGCTGCTGGGAGGGATGCAGGTGAGGCTGCTGCTGGTGCTGCTGCTGCTGCGGGGAGGGGTGGCCTGCTCCTCTGCCTCACTCTGCCCCACCCTCTTGGCCCGTGCCGCCTGCACTTCGCCCACCAGCATTTCCACCCAGTGCTGCCTGCTATTTGGCCCACAAAGCCCATCCTTCACATGAGGGTCGCACATGGCTGCCAACATGTGGACCCTTTCTATTTGGATGGGCTCCAGCCTCCGCGTCAGGCCGTCCCTCAGCCTAGTCACCGCTTCGCGTACCTCGGGCTCGAAGCGCCTGCCAGTGACGGGATCCCTGTACTCCAGAAACTCACCCATCTGTTTCTGGAGATGCCTGCATACAGGGATCACCTGGCTGAGGAGAGCAGAGCTAGTGCTCAGGGTCTCGGTGGCCTTATGGAACGGCTTGAGGACCGCCACCAGCTGGGACATGGCGTCCCACTGCTGCTTGCCCAGGGCTGGGTGGACGCCCATGTCCCTGACCCTGAACAAGTCGTGGATGGCACGCTGTTGCTCCACCATCCGCTCCAGCATCAGGTAGGTGGAGTTCCAGCGTGTCACCACATCTTGCACTAGCCTGTGCTGCGGGAGATTCAACTCCTCCTGCTTCTCCTGCAGCAAGCGACTGCCCCTGACACTGTGGTAGAAATGGCCTGCCACCTTTCTGCAGCTCTCCAGGAGGTTACGGATCCCGGACAGGGGACCGAGGTTGGCCTTGGTGCCCATCCCAAGGCCATCCCTCACCACCAGGTTCAACACGTGCGTGATGTAGCGGACGCCCTCGAATCCACCGTCGCGCACCGCCTTCACCATGTTGGCTCCCCTGTCCGTGACCATGAAACCACGGGTGACCTTCTGCCCAGCTAGCCACCCATCCACCATGCGGTTCATGGCCTCCGTAATCTCTGCTGCCGTGTGGGACTGGTCCATCACTTGCGTGTGGAGGAGGGCCCAGCAGTAGCCCTCCTTGCCAGTCCCTGTAGTGCTGGATGCTTCCTGCCCCACGGCTGCCCACCAGTGTGCCATCAGGGACAGGTAAGCGTGCACTCCGCCCTTGCTGGACCAAATGTCGGAGGTGAAGTGCACCATCCGTGCCTCTGCCTGGCACAGACGACCCAGCACTAACTCCCTGCAGGAACGGTACAGGGAAGGCACCACCCGCCTGCTCAGGGTGGTGCGACACGGCAGCTTATAGTATGGCACCACAAGCGCCATCAGCCTCTTGAAGCCTGCGTTGTCGACGAGGCTGAATGGCTGGTCGTCCAACGCCACCATCTCACCGATGCACGTGGTGATCTGGGTGGGCGTTGGAAAACGCCATCTTGTGGGTCCATATTTCCCCCACCCCATTTCCGGCAGGGTTGCCTGCCTAACCCTTGTGGGGATGGGAGATGGAGAGCTGAGAGTGGCAGTGCCAGCAGCAGCAGCAGCAGCAGCAGCCTTCAGCTTTCCCCTGGAACCAGTCACCTTGCCCGCCTCTTTCCCCAGCAAGACCGACTGGTGCTGCCTCTGAAGATGCATCTTCATGCTGCTGGTTCCATAATGCCCTGTAGATGAACCCCTGCTTAGGCTGAGTTTGCAGTGGCGACAGACAGCAAAGCGGGGATCCGCTCCCACCTCAAAGTGGTCCCACACGATGCTTGTCTTTCGCTTCCGTGGTGACACCACCAATTGCCCACCTGAGCTCTCTGGTGTTGCCACAGAAACAGGGGTGGCAGTGGAAGAGGTGTGGGATGAGACTGGGGAGAGAGCCTCGGCCTGCTGCTGCTCCTCCTCAGCCCCCACATCCTGGAGGACCACCGCCTCCTCCCCCTCCCCCTCCACTGTGCTGAGGACCTCGTCTAGGTCCATCAGCGGGCTCGTGGGCTCAAAGGATAATGAAGGAGATACTCCTCCTCCTCCTCTAATGGCACTGCTGCCACTTGCCTCTTGCAAAGGGGCACTTTTCCCATTCCCACCCTCAAAAAGAGAACGCCGGGCACAAGTTGCAGAAGAGAGTGGCTCTGCCTGCTGCTTGTCCTGCTTCTGTTGCCGAGCAGCCAGCCAAGGAATTGCCTGTTTGATTTTCACAGCAGGAGAGGCAGCCTGCTTACTGGTGCCACCCTGACCCTTGCTGCTTTCAACACGCCTGCTCCCTCTTCTCATGATGACTAATATCTACTACTACTAATATGTATAAGAAGAATAAAATATTAATACTACTAATAATATGTATAAGAATATACTAATATACTACTAAGAATATGTATAAGAATATAAGAATATGTTTAAGAATATTACTAATAAATGTAGGGAAATGGGACGAGAAGTGTGTGTATGCTTTCCCCAAAATGCTCAATCTGTGGCTGTTGCACTTCACAAAAGCAGTGCACACACAGCACACTCACAGTCCAAGTTACACAGAGAAGAAAAAGAGAATAATATTTTTTTGGTATTTTTTTGTATATAGATAGAAGGAAACACAATCAGGCTTTAAGAGAGGGGAGGGGGAAACGAACCAACCAAACACTACTACTAATATGTATAAGAAGAATAAAATATTAATACTACTAATAATATGTATGAGAATATACTAATATATATACTACTAAGAATATGTAAAAGAATATAATAATATGTTTAAGAATATTACTAATAAATGTAGGGAAATGGGACAAGAAGTGTGTGTATGCTTTCAAAAAAAAGCTTTCACAAAAGCAGAAGGAAGATCAAACACAAACAGGCTTTAAGAGAGGGGAGGGGGACGACAAACAAACAAACAAACACACACTCCAAAATTTAAAAATAAAGTTTATATTAAATCAAAGTAAGGGAAAAACACAGGGCAAACTAAGCAAAAAGTCAGAAAGAAGCAAACAAACACGCGCCAAGCTAAAATCCTAATCTATCTCCAAAGTACACAGCAGCAGCTAGCTAAGTAGACCCTCTCCCAACGAACGCAAAACCCTCAAGACGCTGAGAGCTCTCTGACTGTGAGGGTGACTCTGGCTTAGTCCCCGCCTCAAACTTGGAGGATGATGCTTGGAGGATGATGCTTCATGAGGTGATCAATTCTCATCAGGATTGGGAGTTGAATGTGCCTGTCATCGCTTCAAATAAACCCCGCCGTGCCGCAGTCGGTTTTCCCTACCGTTTGTATTGTAAATGTACCTGATTTTTTTAAAAAATATAGCACGCGACCCGCACGACGCAGAGAGCTGAGAGTAGTCTCAAAATGACCCCCATCCAGACTCTCTGAGCACAAGAATTTTCAGAACGATAGCTTCAAAAACAACCCAGTTATCCGCGATTATTTTCCGCAATGCAATCCTATGGGCGAAATGTTTCAAGATGGCGATCGGAGCGGTCCGCTTGAAAGAGGAGCTCCGAAAAATGGGCGCTTCTCTTCGCCTTGCTTCTAGGGGTCTGCAGTCCGCTTCTACTCCACCTCTGGGCAAGGCGGAGCAGGCCAATTCGCTACTGCTTCTACCCTTCTAATCG
The DNA here is from genome assembly GCF_023053635.1 of Elgaria multicarinata webbii. Taxonomy (NCBI): domain Eukaryota; kingdom Metazoa; phylum Chordata; class Lepidosauria; order Squamata; family Anguidae; genus Elgaria; species Elgaria multicarinata. The sequence continues at coordinate 6,128,569 of NC_086187.1, forward strand.
GAGCGGAGCACATGCCTAAAAATAACCAACCAAAGCATAAAACAGGAAGTGCAGAGCAGACCCACACGGACTACAGTGCACCTCTTGGATAACAACGTTGTCCACAGGCAACTCTGCAAGTTCTGCCACTTCCCGTGCCACGGAAAAAGCGCGTCTCTCCTGCAGCTCTTCCAGAATTCTTCTGCGCTCATTCTGGAAATTCTCAACAGTGTAACTGCTTAAAATGGCACGATCAATTAAGACAGAAGAATCCTTCAAGGCAGAGCTGAGGGCACTTAGCTTCTTCAAATCTGGCCCAATGTACAAAAGGAGCACAAAAAACAGTAACGAAAAAAGACAGGGCCGTTGCTGAAGACGTGGCGCCATCAGCCCTTCAGAGGCGAGAGCCTTGGGGAAGGAGCAAACGGGGACTCAGAGGTCGGCCGCATCGACCTGCCACCCAGGCCCCTCCTCCTCCTCCTCCTCCTCCTCCTCCTCCTCTGAGCGCCACCCTGGCCAGAAGCACATTGGGCAGCGAGGACAGAGACGGCCACTTCAGTGGCTGTGCCCAAGCAGTTTGGCAACGAGGGACAGGGCCTTTTCAGTGGTGGCCCTCAGTCTGTGGAATGATCTCCCTGATGAGGCTCGCCTGGCACCAACGCTGCTCTTTCCAGCGCCAGGTTAAGACTTTCCTCTTTGCCCAGGCATATGGCGGCACATCCTAATGACCCACATGTTTAGTTTTAATCGGTTTTTAATGCTTTATGTGTGTATGTACTGTGCTTTAGAGTTTTAAATTTTGTATACTTGTTTTTACCTCAATTTTAGAATTTCTATAAACCGCCCAGAGAGCCCACAGAGGACAGTGACTGCAGAGGTAGAAGGCTTGGCCTTCTGTCAAAAGGCACGGGCCTTTCAATGCACTTGCAAACTACTTACTGCTCTGCCAAATTTCTGTTGGTTTCCTATCCCATTTCTGTGCCACAGTCTATGATGATGATGATGATGATGATGATGATGATGTTCTATTACACTTAAAAGGAGCCCAAATTTGGCAGCTAAAGACTTCTTTAACCCTAGCTTGCCTTTAAGGGCCGCCTGAGGCCAGGCACTGAAAACGACACCCTGGCTGAAGTTAAGCTCCAGTTAAAATCCACAAATGTAAATCCAGCGACTAGGCTACGTGGGCAACACACACCCACAGGAAACACACACAAAAAATGGTCCTTGCCGTGAGGAAGAGCAATGTTGGTAGCTGCAAAAAGCTGAAGGCGTTTTCCTAACTCGTCCTGGGTCCTGCATTGCGGCAGCATCACTTCCAGGAGACATGAAGCCTGTGACTCCACCCAGGGCCTGGGGAGGATGGGAGGCGGCACATCACGTGTGGCTGGAAGCTGTGGAAAGACCACCTGGAGTAAGCGAGGCGGGCTGCAGAACACTCCTGCCCACCACCCGGACTTCAGGCCAGGGACATATTGAGGCAACTTGCGCGAACAGCCACCCTCCGCAACAGAGGTTTAGGAAATGAGGAGTTGTACACACCAGGAAAGGTGTGGTGTGTGGGTGTTAACTGTTCTTCATCTGGTGAAATTAAACTCACGATCAAAAGAACACAACTAAGGAAACAGGCTCAGTAGACTTCGGGCCTGTTCAGAGGACATGCGAAGCCACGGTTAGGACGTCGACCCTCTTGCAGCAAGTGGTGAGTGTGTGTTGAAGCTGTGGTTCCATAGCCACCATGGTTAGGAATGGTTCACACAACATGCTAAGCCATAATGTTTACCTCAAAATGCTTAACCACCGTGGTTTAGCATGCCGGCGAAACAGGATCAATGCCTCTCCCTTTAGGAATCCCTCCGCTGGATCCCAAAGAATAGGATCGTGGCCCATGTTTTACCCCATGTAATGTATGCAGGACCTCCTCCTGGTGGATGTATCTGTCGGGAACAAAGATTGCTCCAATGCACGCCTCTTGTCCTGCCTGCCTCATTCCTCTCCCTAAGCGCAGGACAAACATGCGACTCAGCAGCAGCAGCAGCAGCAGCTTCGCCTAACTGGTTGATTCTCCCCCCCCCCCCCCATCCTAGACAGGGCTGGAATTAGAGTAACGAAAGGCCTAAGAGGCTAAGAAGAGGAACGGGCCTGTTGCAAAAAATAAATATGATAAAATCAAACCAATTATCGAACATTAACAAATGTATCTGAATCAAACACAAAAATCTTCACCATAACTCATTTACTACACATTTCTTCAAACAAACTTCTATATATGCTTTCTTCTTTCTCCCACTTCCTCATCTTAAACCTTAATAAACCTTTTATAAATTGGACTCATAGTTTGATCACTCAAGGAATATTCTGCCATGTGCCAGATCGCTTGGTTTCTCCTACAGGCTTTCATTCATTGAAGAAGAAAGGGGAAACGGGTGAGGTTCACTCTGGGGTGTCTCTTCTCCCACTGAGAGGCAGCATAGTGTAGTGGTTACAGTGTTAGACTGGGACTAGGGAGAATCAGGTTCAAGTCCGCATTTGGCCATGAAGCTTACAGGGTGGCGCTGGGCCTGGCGCGGACTCTCAGCCTAACCTGCCTCATGGGTGGGATCGGGAGGGGCACCGACAGCGGGGTATCAATGCGACCAATCATTATTTAAAAAGCAACCATCTGTAGTTTCGAGGATCCTCTCACCACAGAAGCCAAATTGTCTTAGAGCGCTGGTAGAATTTAAGAGAGAAGCAGCATGGCACTCAGCCCATCGAACACCTGCAGCTTTCACAACAATATACAAAGCAGAGGCACCAGAATCTGCCTCAGCTGTTAAAGACTTGGGTATTTTTGAAAGCTTCATCAAGTGAATTAAGCTTCTGCTTACTTCTGAAATGCATGCTTGGAATGCAAGGAGCCTGGCTTGGGCTTCGTGGTAGATTTTGTAGTCCATGCACAATTTGTACACCTCCAGCAGCAGCAGCAGAGGGGAATCCTTCATACAGTAAACATACATACCTTCAAGGAAGTTGCTGGTCTGGAGGTCAATTATGACAAATCTGATTTGCTCTGTGTTTAATATCCCTTTGGCTGAACAGAAAAATATTCATAACTTTATTGCTTGTTAGCCAATCAGGCCATTCGCAATATTCAACGAATTTCCAAAGTCACTTTAAGATTTGGCAGTTTAAAATGCTTAGGCATTCAGATCACTAAGGAAATCAAACAACTGCGTATACGCAATTTTGATCCTTTATGGAATGCTCTAAGAAAAGATATGACACTGTGGAAGAAACTTAAATTATCTTGGCTAGGGAGGAATGCAGCCCTGAAAATGACTTTGTTGCCTAAATTGTCTTTTTTATTTCATACCCTGCCAGTAGAGATTCCTGGAAATGAATTCAAACGTTGGCAACAAGCTCTATCCACAGTCAGTGGAGGGGGCAAACGCATCCGGGTCAATCAAGCGACACTATTCCGACCAACTAAACTAGGGGGGTTTGGTGTCCCAAATCTTAGGCTGTACCATGATGCTTTTCAATTGAGGCAACTACTCAAAATAATTAGAAATGAGACAGCAATCCCGTGGGTGTCAATTGAAAGCGCCCCCTGCATCCCTACGATCAGGGCGATCCCATTCCTTCCAACATTGAAAAAACATATTCAAACAATTAATAACCCATTTTTGAAAGCAAATTTAAAGGTATGGGCAAAGTGGGCAAAATGGTTTGCACCATCCCCTTCTCCCCTAACCCCGATTTTAGACCACCCCCGATTCAGAGATCAATTTAAGTACAGACAATTTGCAGGTTGGGAAGAAAAAGGTTTTTTCCATATTCGTGATCTCTTTATACAAGGAAAAATCATATCAATGCAACAATTAGAGGCAAAACTGAGCCCACTCCCTTGTCCCTGGCTCCAAAAACTACAAATAGTCTCTTTTGCAAATGCTCTATATCAATTCCATAACATTCCACACTCGCTTACTATATTTGAGAAAGCTTGCCTGACTTATTCTAGAAAGGTTAAAGGGGGAGCTTCTGATATATATCACATGATATTGAATTGTTAATTCCCAGATAAGGGAGGGTTAAAAATGATTTGGGAACATGACCTGTGCACCAGTTTCACTGAAGGTGAATGGAAAAGCTTGTGGCAATCAGCACCCTATAAAACAATATCAGCAAAAGTTAAAGAGCTCACTCTGAAAATCACTCACAGGTGGTATATCACCCCTGTTATACTACACCATATTAGTGGTAATATATCCCCGCTCTGTTGGCGTGGTTGCTCCGTTCCTGGCACTTATATTCATCTTTGGTGGGAATGTCAACAGGTCAAAACTTTTTGGTCGAGGGTTTTCCAAACCATTACAAACATTATTCATGTTGAAGTAGAAACTGACCCAGCACTGGCTCTACTTTCTATTTTTAGGAATGCCAATAGAAAAATTATTCCCAAAGCCTTGGTCACCCATTTGCTGGTTGCAGCCAGGTGGGAAATTGCCCAATTCTGGAAAAGCGACAGACCTTTTGACCATCAACGCTGGTTTGATAAGATTTGGAAACTAGCTTTAAATGATAAATTGACACAACATAGCAGGTTAGCAAGAGGAGAAATAACATCAGACACATTTGTGGAAAACTGGCTGGACTTTTTCACATTTATTAATATGAATCCTGGCGAACCTAGACCCCCAATGACTCAGGAATCCTTTTGGTCAAAGGTTCTAACTTAACCTTCATCTTTTTCTGTACCAAGTGCTTATTGAAGGAATGAACACCCGTGCTATTTTATAGTGGTGCTGTGGGAACATTTATATTGTTGTTGAGTGTTTTCTTTTATTATTTATTTATTTATTTATTTATTTATTTATTTATTTATTTATTACATTTCTATACCGCCCAATAGCCGGAGCTCTCTGGGCGGTTCACAAAAATTAAAAACATTCAAAGTATAAAACAACAGTATAAAACCATAATATAAAATACAATATAAAAACTCAACCAGATAAAAACAGCAGCAATGCAAAATTACAAATTTAAAACCATGTTATTTAAAATTTATAGATTGTTAAAATGTTGGGAGAATAAAAAGGTCTTCACCTGGTGTCTAAAACCATAAAATGTAGGTGCCAAGCGAACCTCCTTAGGGAGCTCATTCCACAGCCGGGGTGCCACAGCAGAGAAGGCCCTCCTCCTGGTAGCCACCTGCCTCACTTCCTTTGGCAGAGGCTCACGGAGAAGGACCCCTGAGGATGACCTTAGGGTCCGGGCAAGTACATATGGGAGGAGGCGTTCCTTCAGATAACCTGGCCCCAAGCCGTTTAGGGCTTTAAATGTTAATACCAGCACTTTGAATCGGGCCCGGACCTGGACTGGCAGCCAATGAAGCTGGAAAAGGACTGGCGTAATATGGTCTCGTCGGCCAGTCCCTGTTAGTAAGCGTGCTGCCCTGTTTTGCACCAGTTGAAGTTTCCGGACCGTTTTCAAAGGCAGCCCCACGTATAACGCATTGCAGTAATCCAAACGAGAGGTTATCAGAGCATGGATAACCGTAGCTAAGTTATCTCTGTCCAGATAAGGGCGCAGCTATATCAGCCTAAGCTGGTAAAAGGTGCTCTTTGCCACTGAGTTCACCTGTGCCTCAAGTGACAGTTCTGGATCCAAGAGCACCCCCAAACTACGGACCCGATCCTTTAGGGGGAGTGCAACCCCGTCCAGGACAGGGCAAACATCACCTCGCTGGACAGAAGAACCACCCGCTAACAGTACCTCCGTCTTGTCTGGATTGAGTTTCAGTTTATTAGCCCTCATCCAGTCCATTACCATGCCCAGGCACTGGTTCAGAACAGCCACTGCCTCACCTGGGTTTGATGAAAAGGAAATGTAGAGCTGGGTATCATCCGCATATTGATGACACCTCAGTCCACATCTCCGGATAACCTCCCCCAGCGGCTTCATGTATATGTTAAACAGCATAGGGGATAAGATAGAGCCCTGTGGAACCCCGTGGCTTAGGTGCCACGGCACAGAGCAATAATCCCCCAGCACCACCTTCTGGAATCGGCCATCCAAGTAGGAGTGGAACCACTGCAACGCAGTACCTCCAACTCCCAGCTCAGACAACCTATGTGTGTTTATTGTATTTGTCCTTACTTGAAAATCAATAAAAATAGTATTAAAAAAAGGGAATATAAAATCAATACAATATTAAAATAACCATCGCTGCATCTTAAAATACTCAGCCAGCCACCATTTTCAGTTAACCAGTTATCCAGGCCCCTCCTAGATATGATAAAGCCAGTGACACATGTAGAAAAATGTTCCATGTCCTCTCTTTTCAGGGGAATATCTTGTGTTTGTAGACTCTCGGTCAGCATTTTTACAGGGAAAAAAAATAGAAAAGATTCTGCCAAAATTTATAATCCCATCGGAAAATTCTTCATTCATAACCATTGTAAAAGTTTGGATAGCCTCAGTCAAAGAACGGATTTGTAATGCGTTGATTAGTGGTGTAATTTTATTTTTCATAGGTTCTTGAATTTTAGAGGTTGCTTTCTGTGTAATCGCGAGGGTCTGAACCAATCAGATGCACCTTTGGGTATGACTCAGACAATTAGGGCCCAGGGATGATATAACAAACACTCTGTACCCTCATTGGCCAAGTCTGCCCTAAAGGCAGTGTCTGATTGGTTCAGATCAGTGCTATTCAAAATGTCTTACAATCCTTTGAAATGTGGTACCGTGGGGCCTGCAGGTTGAGCCACATGGGACTCCCTAGGGCTGCCCAGGTGGGTGCAGAGGAGGAGAAGGAAGATGGCAGCAGCTGCGACAGCAGGCTTGGGGTCAAGGACTGGCCCCTCTGAGCCTCTGCACACTCAGCAGCAGCTGCCTGCCTAGACCAGGCCTGCTTAAGGCATATGGTAAAATGATTTTAAGTTTTCTACCCAATAATAATAATGATAATTTCAGACACACACACACACACACACACACACACACACACACACACACACCTATTTAGTAAACATTAGCATAGCCGGGGGAATCTGTGCCATCTCAGGAAGCAGGGGAACTGCATTTTCCCACGCCTCTCCTTCCTCTCTCGCCCATTGGGGCTGAAAGGGCCTCTTCTTAACCTCAGGCTTTGCCCTCAAACTCCTTATTGGGGCTGTCTTCACAGGGTTTTATCTGCAGCTTGGCTAATAAATATGAACTCACTTAAATCGAAGGTTGCGTCTGCTGCCCGGAGGGCTTTGGCCACAAGTTCCAGGCCGAGCTGCACGGCTCCCAACACGTCAGTCCCGGTTCACACCTCAACTTCCTCCTTGGGACCAGATATGCCCCCTATGTGCCCAGGGCTGCACTGGTCTGACGGGTCATGTCATTTCAATGGGCAGAGGGCACTGAGATCAATTTGAGAGAGGAAGGAGCCGTAGTGTGTGGGTTGAGAGCGGGACTAATAAAGAGGGAGTGAGAGCAGCAAGAAGAGCAGAGGAGTGGCATTAAAGAGGGGCTGTGGCTCAGTGGTGGAGCACCTGCTTCCCGTGCAGAAGGAGCCAGGTTGAATTCCTGTCATTTCCAGGAAGGGCAGGAGAAATTCATGCCTTAAACCCTGGAGAGATGCTGCCAGCCAGTGTCAACCATGCTGGGCCAGATGGTCGGATCCAGTATAAGGCAAGTTCTTATGAAAAACAGGGGGAGGCTCTGGAGACAAGATGAGGGAAGGGAAGCCTTCCGACCAGTGGCTCACCCCTATTTGCCCTCTTGTTGCTGTACCCCTCTGGTTACTTGAAGGAGAAGCACTTTTCACATGCTCTGATGGCCTATCTATCCACCCATCCCTCCCTCCCTCCCTCCCTCCCTCCCAATAGAAGGGAGAGCAGCATGCCAGGGAATCCTGGCTGTTATCTCTGATCTCAGACTGGAGATAACAGGGGAAACCCTCCAGGGGGCTCAATGGGCCAGGGGTTCTGCACTCCTGTGGCTGGAGTGACACCGTGTGTCAAATCTTTTTGAATGTGGAATGAAAAGCAGGAAATAACACTATGAAAGCGGTCTATGGAATGTGGATTTTGCCCCAACAGTTATCAGTCCACTTCAATACTCCTATAAAGCAGTAGTGTAGATCTAGGGTTTTAGAGCCATTACTTATTACTGCTTCTCAGTTACTGTTTGTTCCATTATATAAACCAACACCTGTTCATTCTTTTAAACACCAATGTTCTGGTCCAGCTGGATTAGAAGGTTGGCAACTCTGGCCTGCTTCTAAAATGCAAATGTTGAATCATGGCAATTTCAAATTTGGGGAGGCTGAAAGAGGCATCACTGTGTACTGGATTGCTACCAGTCTGTAAGCCTCCATGGTTCCTATCTTTTAAAACTGTAAGCTGAAAAACTAATGTTGCTAAATATGTTTTTACGGAGGTTTCACATCAAGAAATATTTGCATATGTATAAATTCTCTATGTATAAATATGTATAAATTCCAGGCAGGTGGCTACTAGGAAGAGGGCTTTCTCTGCTGTGGCCCCCCGGTTGTGGAATGAACTCCCCAGAGAGGTTCGCTTGGCACCTACATTGTTTTCCTTCCGTCGCCAACTGAAGACCTTTTTATTTTCTCAGGATTTTAACACCTAATTTAACTTAAATTTAAACTTTGCTGTTTTCATCTGATATTTTAACCTATATTAATTTTGCTGTGTGGTTTTATTCTGGTTGTGCTTTTTATATTGTATTTTGTATTTGTGTTTTAAATTTGTTGATTGTTTTTATGCTCTTCATGGTTTTAATTTTTGTGAACCTCCCAGAGAGCTTAGGCTTTTGGGCGGTATAAAAATGAAATAAATAAATAAATAAATCCTAAACTCCAAACAGAGAGGTGCCAAGGCTCAAGGTTATCTGAAAGTCATTATTATTTCTTCTGCAAGCCCTAATGACTCTTTCCAGACATTTAGAGTTGCTTGATGGTGGTGGAAATGCAGAGGCTTAAAGGAATTCTTCACATGCTCCATTGCATGGGCCTGGAAGCTGAGCCATGACTCAGATGTGTTCTATCCCATCAGGAGCTTTGTGTAAAATATTTAACTTCAGGCTACCACCTCCATATTGCACAGCTGGCGGTTATGTTCACGAATGCTTTCAGAGCACCCAAGAGATATGGTCCTACAGAACATGGATGGAATAGCTAAGTCCTACTGAAGTCAATGGAACCAACTGACAACTAAACTTGCACAGGTTTGCATGTTTATGGAGAAAGATCATACAGCTTGAGATATTCATAATTTAACCCAATGCTGAATATTTTGGTCTTATCTGGTGCTATGTTCCTGAATTATCTGGAGTTCAGCTGAAGTTACAAGTAGGGTTTAGGAAGGCTACAACTGTGAAGAGCAAGATCTCCCCAGCCCCTCTGGTTTTCTAGCCTGGATTGAGAAATTCATACATGCATCATTCTGGTTTCTTGCCACAATCTTGCCTCTACGATTTCCTAAACCCAAACTGATGCATGCCCCACAGTCATAGATGTTGCACAACAGTGAAACTGGAGACGACTCTGGAGACTTGCCAAAGCCAAACTATTTACTCTGGAACCCTCAAAGGTGGCTTGATGACTCTAGTAAACGTCCTTGACAATGCACAGCTACGGAGAATTTAGGTATTGCTCTTTGACATCTCTCAGTTCAGAGAGGGTGCTGACCTATGTGGACAATGTCACCTAGAATATGTCCCTGAAATCTCTACAACATTCAGGGATTCTGTGACAGCCACAGAGAGGTTCTTTTGCAGATGCCAAAACAGAGAATATGCTCAGAGGGTTTCCAGGAACTGTACTGACCATTTTTTTGCTTGTGGTGAACCACATAACTGCAGCATCCTGGTGGTGAAGAACCTTCTGGCTCTGGATTGACCGAGCCTTCTTAGGTTTGCTATTGGCTCCTCCTTGGCAGGAAGGAGTATAAGAGGGCTTTGGTCTTGGTGGAGCTTTACTCGGTCTACTTGAGCTCTGATGGTCTTCGTATGTTTGGATGGGAGAGGGATGATCCCCCCCCCCCCGGTGGACCCCTTCTTTACCTAAGTTCCCCAGCAGAAAAGAATTTCTGATAGACTGCCACCAGTCAGGATGAACCTCCTGACCCACCAGAGTCTGTCCAGCTGTTAGGGGAGTTTCTGAGCCCTGTTGCCAAGGGCCCCTTCCTTCAGCTCTGACCTTGGGAAAAGTAACAAGGAAGGCACTTTGGCTTTTCTTTCCCAAAGCCAAAAAACCACAGACCTTAACAAAATGCCTTGTAAAATAAAATAGTAATTAAAAACCCACCCCAAAAGCGGTAGTGAAGGGCTTAGTGAGTTCCGGAGCACATCCAGGGAAGTGTTGTACTAACTAGATTATACTAGCCAACAGTAAAGGGATGTTTTGTACATTAGTGCCCAGAAGGGGAGGTGTCCCCCCCCCCCACACACAAAAAGGTTTCCTTGTGATCGAATTCCATGCAGAGGAGCATAACATTGCCAATGCGCTGAGCACATGAGTCAGTTTCAGTCTCTTGGATGTCTCTATCCCAGTGATGGTGAAGGGCAATTGGGAGTGTAAAATTCTACACAGCAAGGAAAGGCATGGGAACCCTGCCCCCCTTTCCTTCTAGATAGCCTCCAGACATGGTAACCCTGCCCCCCTTTCTTTCTAGATAGCCTCCAGACATGGGAACCCTGCCCCCCTTTCTTTCTAGATAGCCTCCAGACATGGTAACCCTGCCCCCCTTTCTTTCTAGATAGCCTCCAGACATGGTAACCCTGCCCCCTTTCTTTCTAGATAGCCTCCAGACATGGTAACCCTGCCCCCCTTTCCTTCTAGATAGCCTCCAGACATGGTAACCCTGCCCCCTTTCTTTCTAGATAGCCTCCAGACATGGGAACCCTGCCCCCTTTCTTTCTAGATAGCCTCCAGACATGGGAACCCTGCCCCCCTTTCCTTCTAGATAGCCTCCAGACATGGGAACCCTGCCCCCCTTTCCTTCTAGATAGCCTCCAGACATGGGAACCCTGCCCCCTTTCTTTCTAGATAGCCTCCAGACATGGTAACCCTGCCCCCCTTTCTTTCTAGATAGCCTCCAGACATGGGAACCCTGCCCCCTTTCTTTCTAGATAGCCTCCAGACATGGGTACCCTGCCCCCCTTTCTTTCTAGATAGCCTCCAGACATGGTAACCCTGCCCCCTTTCTTTCTAGATAGCCTCCTGACATGGTAACCCTGCCCCCTTTCTTTCTAGATAGCCTCCAGACATGGGAACCCTGCCCCCTTTCTTTCTAGATAGCCTCCAGACATGGGAACCCTGCCCCCCTTTCTTTCTAGATAGCCTACAGACATGGGAACCCTGCCCCCCTTTCTTTCTAGATAGCCTCCAGACATGGTAACCCTGCCCCCTTTCTTTCTAGATAGCCTCCAGACATGGTAACCCTGCCCCCTTTCTTTCTAGATAGCCTCCAGACACCAGATTTTTTTAAAAAAATATTTTATTTTATTTAAAGTGTTACAGAAAAGAAAATGAATACAAACAATCCCCTAACACTAAATATCATACCAACAATTATATGTATATGTATAATATAACAAAAAAAAAAAAAAGGAAAAAGGAAAAAAAGGTTGATTGATATAATTACTAGGGAATCGAAGCTTAATCGAATTAGGAAAAACCCCACAGGCAACTGGTAACATGTGATGGAGCATTTGTCAGTTTTTTTATTGGGTCTGGTATCTTATTTTAACTGTTTTCTAGCTCTCTTAGAGCCATTAATGATTGTGTAGTATACTTTTATTTATGCTTTACTTGTGGCTTGCAATTTTTGTGAAGCACCCAGAGAACTTTGGCTATTGAGCTGTGTAGAAATGAAATAAATAAATAGGTTCTATGAGAAAGTTCATTTTTTGGTGTGTTAACTATGAGCCCCCGCTTGAAGTATCAAAACAGAGCTGTCGGTGGTGGCACAAAACTCGGGGTTTGGAGCACAAAACGGCACAAAACTTTGGCACTGGTTTGGAAAAGATTCTAGGTTGGGGGGTTCCAAGTTAACAGAGCCGATCCAGTCGCAAGTCCATGGAAACAAATACTAGGTATATATCGGGCCAATAAAAACACAATATTGTAGTATTTAAAACCTCGCTTTACCTACAAACACCTTACTAATACCAAACGCGTTTTGACCTATGGTCTTCTTCAGTGGTAAAATTAACATTCACAATTATACAAACATATATCAACCATACAGACAACACAAGTATCACTAGGCCCTACTGCAGCGTTAAGACCTGTAAATACAAAGGCAGTATTCTATTTAAAAATATTATTTATTAAAAATTCCTACTTAAAATCCAAGTAAAAGGTATCCAAAAATAGGTTTTTCTAAAATAAAATAAATTTCAACTTCCCAATTCAAGGCTCTTGCCAATCCTTCCTGTAATACATGAAGCCTACAGAACGATATATTTTATAAAACGTATATAAACGGCTCCACCAAGGAGGATTGTTTTCCGTTTGGCAAAGGACTGCAGTAGTCCCAGAAGGGAATAAATAAACAGATCTATAGATAAAACAGGTAATGTACCAATTGTAAAAAGTAAAATATGCTAAGAATGTAGATATATGAAATGACACACTCACATACAAATGTCAAATAATAGTAAAATAACTCAGGATGCTGCCCGAACAGAAACTTTCCAGCTCCTGGCACAACTTATAACTGCTTAAGGCTCCCATTAAATTCTTAAAACAATTAGAACACTCCTAATTAAGGAGCTGAATACAACTTTAAGGACATTCATCCTAGGCTAGCTGATAACACTAAAATACTTCAAAACATCAGCAGTGAAACTACAAATCAAACACATAATGGCCTAACGCACCCACACCCCCACATATATTTGCTCTTCCTAGTGCAGGACCATCCAGTTCATCTCCTCAACCAAGGCAGCTGGGGACTTAGTCTTTCGAGTGGAAGTCCAGACACCCACCTCATTGCTCCCACGGGTGAGCAAATGAGAAGGACCTCTCTTCCTGATCTTAAAATTAAGGCAGGCCCTGCCCTCAGGCATACACTCTAACAAGCCATGAGATGCAACGAAAGGGCTTAGGAGGGAGATGGAGAAAAACCTGATGGTGATGCTAGACTCTGTTGCCCAGAAGAAGAGGAATGTGGCTATTCTGGAACCAGTTCTGGGTGCAGTTCCACCATATATGGAGAAGCTTCTAACTTGGTGAGAAGAATGAAGAGTCTCTGACCCTCTGTCTTCCTTCTCGACCAGAACTCTGTTTAAATCCCCTCCAAGGAGCCCTGCACCCTGCCTAGGTTTATCCCGCTTGTTCAGGGTGTTGCTCAAGAAGTCCTACTGGCCCTTGTCTGGGCTGTAGAGAGAGCAAAGAAGAACTATATCCTTCCCACGTGCCCCAGTGAGCAGAGAAATTTGCCTTTTGAGGACCTGTGGGCTTTGGAGAGGGGGGAAGGGGCCCCTCTTGCCCAGAATGAGAGAAACCCCTCTTGTTTTCTTGGAGCCAGATGCTGCTACACGGTAGAGGGGGGGCACATCCATTGTCTGCTTCTTATGTGACACACTGGGGGCCTCTCGTGTGTGTCTTGGGAGGAATAGAAAGGTTTGGGGTTTTCTCAGGGCAGCAGTGATCCTATTCTGGCTTGCTTAGTTCAATGAGCCTAATCCTTTCTCATTTCGGGAAATCACTTGCAGGTTTTCAGAAGGATGCAAAGTGTACCTCTTCTATTAATGATATACTTCCTTTAGTTCTTAGCTTGTGCAACGTCTGGGATGACTCCGGGTTATTCTCCCTCTGATCTCTGAGAGACTTGCACCTCGGTGTCGTGATAGCACAGCCCTCGAGAGTTTCTCAGCACCTGGAAAACGTTCTCTTTCAATTGGGAACAGTCAAAGCAGGGGAGGATGTCACATGGTCTTCCACCATCCCAAGGTTTCTGCCCAAAGGATCAGTGCATGGATTCAAAATAGTTTACAAGAGTCCTCCTTGGTTCAACTTGCTCTGCAGCTTGTTCAGTGCAATAGGTTGTTAGTCAAGTCAGTAGAATTTACATGCTTTGCACCTCTTTTCGCCATAGCAGCAGCCTCGGTTTTTGCTCCGTCAGAGGCGTGAGACCGATGTTTACCATGCAAGAAAGGTTGGGAGCATTTGGTTGGCTCCGTTTGTATTCTCGGTTCATCCCTTTGATGGCTGAAATCCTCTCTCCTCACCATAGAGGACTTTGTTGTTTTCGATGGCTCAACAGCTTCAGCTATTGTGCTGTTCGGAAAAGTAGTAATGGAAAGGACAGGGCAGGACAGGGAGAGAGACAGGGAGAGCAAGAACAAGGCTGAGGCCTCAGCTGCTGTGAATGACGCTGCTGCCTGAGATGTGGAGCGGATGAAGGAGAAGCTGCAACTTCCCTTCTGGCCCTCACATTAACCTGCGCTCTCCTTCTGCTGGCCCTTGGAAAGGGACTTGGTGGGATTCGGATCAACACTCCGCTGTCCTTTGGAAATGACACTCTTCAATTAAACAGTGTCATCAATAAAGCAACAGAAGAGACTGGGAGCGGAAAGAAAAGAAAAGAAAATGTGGTTGCTGTTTGTAGCCTAGAAGTCACAACTAAGAAGGTACAACCCCAATTAATCTATGGGGACTTGGGAATAAACTTGCAAGGACATGAGTACTGACTAGAAGTGTCGTTCATCTGTAATTGCTGGCAGAGACTTTACGAAATGGTGCTCTCCGGAAGGGGATATAGGACCCTGGGAATTACACCTTCTCCAGAGACTATCCCCCCCCCCCCAATGGATGGGCAAATCAAAGCAAAATCACACTATTTTCTTTGCAGCAAGAAAGAATGTGGGAAAGGAGGGAGTAGCTGAGCCATCTCAGTTCCTGACTTCTATCCAAAGATTGGTCTTTGCACCTTAAAGGTAACTGTAATATATGTTATGTGTTGGCACCTAGGGGCAATGTAGCAAAAGTGTTTGTCTTAGAGTAGTTGGAACTGAGCTTCCTCCAAGCCTGATTTCCTGGGCGTGGTTTCGAGATGGACTCCAAATGGCAATGTACGAAGAAGTAAGCCAGTTATTCTTTCTTTTTACCGGTGTAAGCTACCTCTATTACACTGGTGACAAGGATAAACAGGATACATCACTCCTTTGATTCTTCACACATTGTGAGGAGCAGTGTGGCTGAAGATGGCTGTTTATGGATTTATGAAGGAGTTTGATCCTGACCAGGAGGCCTGGGTACACTATGCAGAGAGACATTCCCAGTATTTCATTGCTCATGGCCTTGATGATGATAGCCAGAAGCGTGCCTTTTGACTGACTATTTGTGGAGCAAAGACATATGGACTCAAAAGAAGTTTAGTAGCCCCTGATCAGCCCAGTGACAAATCATTTGAGGAATTGATTGGGATTGTCTCAAATCATCGCAACCCCAGGCCATCAGAGATTGTGGAGATGCAGAAATGGCAACTCAAAGGAGTAGACCTATTTTTCAGAAAGGCACAAGTCCTTCTCAAGAATAGATATGACCTTGAAAACTAAGGAATTTTTCACAAAAGTGGGCAAAATAGAAATCTTACCTAAATCTTTCTCAGATCACAATCTTATATCTATGGTCTAGAGGAGAAAAGGTAAAACATTTAGATGGAGATTAAATGAAACTTTGCTGCAAGATAAAGATATGGTGGACATCAGTAAAAGAAAATTGAAAGAGTATTTTGAAATGAATCTGAACAAAGGAACAGATCTCCAAATGGTCTGGGACGCAAGTAAGGCCTATACGAGAGGACATTTTGATCAACAAAATAGTCAACTTAAGGAAAAAAGGGAAGAGAAAAGACAAAATATTCTGAATGAGATCAAAAAAAGAGAAGAAGAATTAAGGAAAACGTCTGGAAAGACAAGTGCACTTCAACAAATTAAAATGCTTCCACAACAATTATCAATGTTAACAATATGGGATATGGGAAAAAAGTTAAGTTATATGAAACAAGGAAGTTTTGAATCCGCAAACAAGCCAGGAAAATGCCTGGCTTATAAATTGAAGAAAGAAAGAGAACAGAGAACAATATTTAAAATAAAGGAAAATGGAGATGATACGGTCGGCCATACAAAGCGTCTTTCATCAATATTATTCAAATTTATATAAGAGAGAGGATATATCAACAGATTTAATGGATAAATACATTGAAAAACAAAAATTACCCAAAATTTAAAAGGAAGAACTATTAATGATGAATGGTCCCATAACAACAGCTGAGATGGTGGCAGCGAAAAGAATGATTAGTTGGGGAAATCCCTAGGACCGGATGGACTGTCAGGTTGATACTACAAGATCCTTGAGGATGATCTCCTACAACCACTACAGTCTACAATGAACTCTATTTTGAATAGTGGGGAGATACCTGGTACTTGGAAGATGGCTTGTAGAACACTTATACAGAAAGAAGGACAGGACTTGACCTTGACCAAGAATTATAGGCCGATATCATTACTAAATAATGATTATAAGCTGTTTATGGCAATTTTGGCAGAAAGAGTTAAGGAAGTCCTACAAGAATTCATACATGAGGATCAAAGTGGCTTCTTACCTAAGAGGCAGTTGAGAGACAATGTAAGAACGGTCATAGATGCTGTGGAATATTTGGAAAAACACCCAGAGAAACAGGCTGCTTTGATTTTTCTCGATGCAGAGAAAGCGCTTAATAATCTTAATTGGCCCTTTTCATTTAGAACTCTAGAGGACCTGGATTTTGGAGTAAACTTCATAAAATGGGTGAAATCTATTGATACCTCTCAGAAAGCGCAAGGAATTATCAATGGAAATGTGACCAAATCCTGTGAAATACAAAGGGGGACGGGACAGGGTTGTCCTCTGTCCCTGTTATTGTTTATTTTGGAGTTAGAACTGCTGAACCACAATATTCAGACAAGATGAGCGAATCAGAGGAATAAAGAGAAAAAAAGAGTCATACAAGCTGAGGGCATTTGCGGATGGTTTGGTTTTTACCTTGGAAGGTCCTTGAAAGGGCATTGAAATCTTGGTGAGAAAATTGAAAGCGTTTGGGGCAGTAGCAGGTTTCAAAGTTAACAAGCAAAAGGCAAAGTTGTTAACAAAGAATATGAGCTCCCAAGAACAATCAGAATTGATAGAAAAGATAGGCTTCCAAATAGAAAAGAAGGTAAAATATTTGGGAATTGTACTAACAAATATGAATCGTATGTTATTTCATCATAACTATGTTAAGGTGTGGAATGAAGTTTAAAAGATGGAAAAAGCTCCAACTGTCTATTCTGGGGAGAATTGCAACAATTTAAATGAATTTGCCGAGAATGTTATTTTTGTTTCAAACAATACCCATTGTAACCTCGGACGTATCATTTAAGCCGTGGCAGAGATATGTATCTAAATTTATCTGGCAAGCAAAAAACCAAGAGTTAAAATTAAAATATTGCAGGATGCCAAAGAAAGAGGAGAACTAGGTTTACCAGACCTCCAGGCATATTTCTCTGCCTGCTGCTTAGTGTGGATGGAAGATTGGATGTTGTTGAAAAATAGGAGACTGTTGGAACTGGAAGGACATGAATTGAGATATGGATGGCATGGCTATTTGTGGTATGACAAAGCTAAAGTTAACATAGAATTTAATAATCATTATGTGAGACGTGCTATCCTAAGAGGATGGAATAAATATAAACCTAGGTTCGGACAGAAAATACCACTTTGGGTATCTGCCCAGGAGGCTATTCATAGGAGGGAATGGTCATCTATGCATACATAGTTAACATACAATGATGTATTAGAAATGTTAAAAGATGAATGTAAATTCAAATCAAGGGAGGAGTTGTTGAAAGAAGGTCATATATGTCAATGGTTTTTGTATGTTCAAATTATGGAAAGGTTTAAAATAGATAAAAAGAATTGTGGGTTTGAGCAATCGAAATCTGAGTTTGAAATGGCACTGTGTACAAAAGATGAGCATGTGATTTCAAAGATGTATATAATCTTTGATTAAGGTATGAAACAGAGGATGAGCAGGTAAAAGATGGTATGATAAGATGGGCTTAACATTTTGGATTTAACATTTCAGTGGCACAGTGGGAGAATATGTGGGGAAAGGGTTTGAAATTTACATTACGTTCAAGAGTTAAAGAGAATCTTTATAAGAAGCTGTATTGATGGCATACAGTACGTTACCTAAGAAGTTGGCCAAAATGTATAAGGGTAAATGTTGGAAATGTGAGGAAGAAGGAACCTTCCATCACCTTTGGTGGACCTGCAAAAAAGCTAAGGCATTCTGGATGCAAATACACCTTTGAATTCAGAAAATATTAAAGACTAATATACAAATGAAACCAGAAGCCTTTCTATTGGGGCTAATGGACAATCATCTGAAAGAGAAGGGGGGAACTTTGCTTTTGTATATGACAACGGCAGGGAGATTATTATATGCACAGAAGTGGGAAGATGAAACAACGTCAACAATGCAAGAACGCATATTGAGGATGTTCGAGTTGGCAGAAACGGCAAAACTAACAGCGAGAATGAAGGATCAATCAACCGCCACATTTATATCAGAATTTATTTATTTATTTTTATACCGCCCAATAGCCGAAGCTCTCTGGGCGGTTCACAAATGGAATGGAATGGAAACCACTGATAGGATTTCTGCAAGAGACATAGAAAAACAACATATTTGTCTGTGGATTCAATGTATGAGATTTAGTTAACTTAGAAGAAAGAAAAGAATTTGATTATTATGTTAAATGTATTGAACAAGGAGAGCATATAATTCACATTTTTGATGTGTAGAGAGCCGAAAACATACCTTAACCTTGATGTGTGCTTTCCTTTCCTTTCTCTCTCCCCCTTTTCTTCTCCCTTTTTTATAGCTTTATGTAATACTTTTAGGCTACATGTGTTTATGAAATAATAATAAAAAATGATTACAAAAAGAGAGATTGTGCAGCGATTTCAGTTTAACAGTCCCTCACGCTCCCCTGGGATGTCTGTGGCAGACTATGTGGCAGACCTGTGTCGCCTGTCAGAGCATTATGAGTTTGGAGATACCTTGAATGCCCTGTCTGTGGCATCAATGAGGACAGGATGCAGAGGCGTTTATTGGCAGAATCCAATTTAGACTTCAAGAAAGCCCTGGAGATTGTGCAAGCCGTGGAGGTGGCAACTCAGAAGGCTTTCGATTTGCAGAGGGTCTCTACAACCCCAGAGATGCTCAGATAGTCTCTGCTACTGTGCCTAAGTTGGCTGAAAAGGGCTCTCCGGGGAAGACAGAATCCACAAAGGTAGCCGAAGTCCCTGTTTTCGATGTGGAGGGAAACCTGATGGTCACCCATGCCCCCACAGGAATAGTGAGTGCTGGTTGTGCCTAAATCGAGGCCATTTCGCTAAAATGTTTCGTACAAGAAGGACACAGAAAAAGGACCAGGAAGCTCACAACAGCAAGCAGATACACCACATTACAGGTGCAGGAGAGAATGCTGAGAGCACAGATGTGGTGTACACCACGTATGACATGGCTAGAGAAAATGTTGATACACACATGTACTGGTGAATATGCCCCAGTGAGAGGCAGTATCCATGTTGAATAGATACTGTTGTTTTTATACTGCTGTTTTTATGTTTCTGATGATTTTCAAATTTTGTATCCTTTTTAAGTGTTTACTGTTTATAACTTTTGTGAACCGCCCAGACAGCTTCGGGTGTGGGGCAGTATACAAATGTAATAAATCAATCAATAAATAGAGGTGATATATGCGAATGAGACCTTACAATTGCCCTTAGTTGCAGGGAAAGGGAAAGGACCTAGTCTAATGGGCCAGGACTGGATAAGGCTGCTGAACCTTAACTGGGCAAACATGAATAATGCCCGTTATTCCGGAGAGACTGAAAGGACCACAATCCCTGCTTCAGATCATGCCACTGCTTTCGGCGTCTCTCCTGATGAAGTAACTTCAGAGCTAGAACATCCAGTGACACCCATTGGGTGAGCCGGGAGAACGGGCAGTTACCCTGCGCCATTGAAGGTGACATCCCAAGGCCAGGGAGAGGCTGAACTTGTCAATACAAAGGACCTTGTGGGTTAAGACCAATGTATCTGGAAACTAGTTCAGTATACTCAAGATATCAATTGATTTTCTGTATCTTCATTTTCGGTTTGTCTATATGCTGATAGTAGAAACTAAAGGGAGAGGAGTGTACTTTGGTTCAGTTTAATTTCTGCCTTGACAAATGTGAGGCAAAACCTCCGAATTTTAAAAGAGACACTGTCCTAGTTACAACTAGGTCTGTGCAAGCCTCGGGCCTCAGAATTTGAAATCCAAATTACGATGGTCATTTCGTAAGGGATCTGCCATTTTATGATGGAAAACCACCTTTTTAATGCACAGCTCTAGGCTGTAAAGAAGAAACAGCCTACGACTTTTGTATATCTGTACAGATATTTTGTACTCTGTACAGCACCATGTACATTGATGGTGCTATATAAATAAATAAATAAATAAATAAATAAATAAATAAATAATAATAATATATCGCCCAGAGAGCTTCGGCTATGGGGCAGGATATAAATGTAATAAATGAAATAAATGAATAAAATAAAATAAATAAAACTCCCAGCATGCATTGCCTGGGAGAGCTGAGCCTATCAGAGCCCAGGGTCAGTGGGCACTCACGTCCTCCCTGCTGCCACTGCAACCGCCCACTCACAAGCGTGATCGCCCACTCCCTGACGTGGTCCAGAACACTCCAGTTCCTGGAGGAGTTCTCGTGTGTTCTGCAGGCGCCCCACAGCCGACTGCATCTCCCAAAAGCCGAAGCAGGCATCTGCGTGGTGCCTGTGGAACACATGAGGACCCCTCCAGGGACCAGAGTATCCTGGACCACATCAGGGAGTGGACGATCACGCTTGCGCGTGGGTGATCGCCGCGGCAGCAGGGAGGACACGAGTGCCCACTGACCCCGGGCTCTGGTAGGTTCAGCCCTCCCAGGCGATGCATGCTGTATAGGTTGTAAATGTTTTTCATTAAAAAAGGAAAAAAAAGGAAAAAGGGAATGAGAAAGAGAGAGATGAAAAAGAAGGAAAGAAAAATGAGAGAGAGAGAGAGAGAGAGAGAGAGAGAGAGAGAGAGGGAGAGAGAGAGAGAGAAAGAGAGAGGGGGGAAAAGGGAGGAAGGAAGGAAAAGGGGGCAGGAGCACTACCAGAACCAGTATCTTTCCATTCTCATCCTGCAAAAACAGAGACATTAGAGGAATGAGTCCAAGTGGTTTCTATGGGGTGTGGCAGCGGTGCCGCCGCCAGGTGAGCCCCCCTCCCCCTTACTTACCTGTGTTTGGAGCTCCAGATGGAGGTGAACCGTTTCACCTCCATCCACAGCTCCCCCTGACCCGATTCGAATCCGCCTTTGGTGAAGACGGATCGGGTCGCTATGCCCCGGATTCACGATCCGAATCGGAGTGGAGCACAGCCCTAGTTCCTACTCATCTCTATGCATGACCAGGGCATGGTGCCACACCACAAAACCCCATCCCCAATGTCACATTTCCCACCAGCATTTCTGAAACATCGAAGCAAAAGAAAATTCCAAACCTTTTACTTTTGGGCCCTTCATTTTTTGGCTTCCTAATCTGAAAGTGAGTGAGAGAGAGAGAGAGACGTTTGTAATGGCTGATGAGGGCCTCCATGGTTTTCTGACTCTTAGGGACCCCCGTGGGAGAGGAGGCTGAGGGGCCAACAATCCCCCTTCCCAAGGGACAACACAATTTCAGCCTCCATGTGTTTTTCAATTTTGTGGGAGAAGCTGGGTGGCTGCTGAAAAGGGCAGCAGCATTGCATCTTGTCCCTTCAAAACCCCTTGACGCACTTTGTCGCAGTGGCTCTACAGGCAGTGACCAACACAAGCTCTCGCAGAAGGACACCACACTGTGAGTTTCCCTCCCCCATCCCCTGAAATGGCAGCCAGTTCTACTGGGGTCCCAGGGTCATCCTCAGGGGCTTCCACCAACTCATGTGGTGAGTTTTTAAAGAGCCAAATAGCTCTGTGAGCAGAGAGTGCAGTGTAATGCATTGCCTTACCTCTTCCTCTGACGGCTCCAATGGAGCTGCATTCCTCTTCCTCCACGCCCGCTTTCTGCTTGGGGGGAGGTTCCCTTCGGCCTAAATAGAAGGAAAGAATGCCATCAGGCGGGTGGTCTGCATTCCCTTGGACTATCCCTACATGCTATTTCCCATCTTTGTACCTCCCTTTCTACTGTGCAGGGAAGGACCGGTCTTTCAGCAGGGCTGGTGGAATGGCCCTGCTTCCCAGTAAAAATGGAGTCAATGGGTTGACTGCAGAACCACTGTTGCCTCTCATTTCAAGATGCTGTGGATGATGGAGGAGGAAAAGGAGAGGGCGGAGAAGGTGATCTTACCTGTGAAGATGGTTGCCCTGTTGTTGTTGTAGGAGGTGTAGCAGATGCTGTTGCAGGAGGTGGAGGAGAAGGTGAAGTTGCGGATGATGTTTCTGACTCCTGTGAAAATACCAGTACATAAACTCTATTTTGGGCTATAGCGTAATTGATAACTTCCCCCTTTCACCACTCAAGCTCCACTACGTTTACGTTCCTTTGGCTTGAGGGCTGCCCTGAGGGGCTGCCCTTGGGAAAGTCAGGGAATTCTGATTGGCCAACACATTCATCAAGCTATTTTTATGAATCTATTATTTACCCCAGGATTACCTCAGCTTCTTTCTGAACCATTTTGACCAGGGAGAGGGGAGGAAACACCCAGATATCAGGCAGCTTACGCCGGAGTACATATTCCCCTCATCCCACATTGTCAGACAGTGATCCTGGTTGCACCCCCAGAAGTAGAACATCCTATGCTACCATGCCCCATTCATGGCCTTGCTCCTTCGCTGACTCCCGCCCTCCACCATCCACCAGCCATGTTCGCTCTGGAGAAGACTTACTTCCAAAGTTAGGAGGGCTGCATTCACTGCCTGGGCCCAGGCATTCCACGGTACAGATGTTTCCTGGAACAATTCAGTGAATTATTATTATTATCGAATGGAATTTTAAGATATTTCTAAAACGTTTGCACGATGTTTTTTAGGATGTTTTTAAGAATGTAAATTATGTTTTAATGGAGTATTATGTATTTTATCGTTTATTGTTGTTCCCTGCCTCGATCAAAATGGAGGGGTGGGTAAGAAATAAATATATTATTAAATTATTATTAATATTATTATCATTATTATTTAACCCCCTCTCTTAAATAACCCATGTTGGGTTCTGGTGATGTCCGAATCCATGCCCCAGCCGCCTGGCGAAGGCTGCATCACATGATGCTTCCCTGATGTCCAGGAGAGGGCCAACTCTGTCACCTTGCTGGGTTCACCTTGCCTGAGAGAGGGGGAGAGAGGCTGCCTGGCTCCCTGCCCAGGCTAGCTGGTTGAAATCAAGCAGGGCTGGACTGGGAAAGGTGGAGAGCATGAGATGAGCAGGAGGGGCAGCCTTGGCCTCAAAAATAGCGGAGAACGTGGAGGAGCGGGCAGAGAAGGGCGGAGGAAGATTGTGAAGAGGAGCACTGAAAGAAACCCTTGGAAGGTTGCAGGATGGGAATCCAGCTTCCTAGTCCGTCTCCCCGAGGAGAGATGCCCAGCAGGCCCATTGAACATCCTGCATGCTGACAAAGCCACGCAAGTGAAATCACAAAAAGGGGGGCGGCTATAACTCCAGGGACGCTTGCAGGAGCGGGACAAAACTTCAGGCGCAGCATCCACTGGCAGGGATGCACACCGGGCGAATCGCAGCCCCAGGCAGCTGCTGCCTCCCCACCAAGATGGTGTTTGACACCTGGGGGGGTTGCACAGGGCCAACGTCGGGGGAGGGGACAGGGTCCTGGAAACAGAGAACTGCCGGCTGGAGGAGAGTGGTGGGAGCGGTTTTGGCCGCTCTTCCCAGACAACCCGGAGTGCGACCCAAGGTAGCCCACTGTGACCACCCCATGACACGATAACTGATGTTGTATTATTTGGGCCAAATAAGCCATCATGGGCTAAAAAAGCTCCTGACAGATGACAAGATAACCCACGAAGGGTTAATCAATCCACTCTCTTAAATAACCCATGGTGGGTTATTGTGAGGTCAGAATGCAGTCAAAGTCTAAACCATGGTTTAATTTGTTTTTAACTATGCATATTTATTGTTTTTATACTGTATGTTTTTATCTGTACGCTGCTCTGAGATATTAATGATATAGGGCGGGGTATAATTGTTTTAAATAAATAAATAAATAAATAAATAAATAACCACAGGCAGTTAGAGGTTGATTGTTCAGTTATGATTTTGGAACGGAAACTGCCTTGGTCGCCCTGTGGGATGACCTTTGCCGGGAGAGGGACAGGGGGAGTGCGACCCTGTTGATTCTCTTGGACCTTTCAGGGGCCTTTGATACCATCGACCTTGGTATCCTGCTGGAAAGGTAGCCTGGGTTGGGAGTTGGAGGCACTGTGTTGCAGTGGCTCTGCTCCTACTTGGAGGGCCAATTCCAGAAGGTGGTGGAAGTGGCTGTTCTGAATCAGTGCCTGACAACAGTAATGGACTGAAGGAGGGCCAAGAAACTGAGACTCAATCCAGACAAGACAGAGGTGCTGTTAGCAGGTGGTTCACCTGTTCGGCTAGGTGGTGTTCACTCTGTTCTGGAGGGGGTTGCACTCCCCCCTAATGGATTGGGTTCCTAGTTTGGGGGTGCTCTTGGATCCAAAACTATCACTTGAGGCACAGGTGAACTCAGTGGCAAGGAGCATCTTTTATCAGCTTAGGCTGATATACCAACTGCGTCCTCATCTTGACAGAGATAGTCTTGCTACAGTTATCCATGCTCTGATAACCTCTGATCTGTGTTATACATGGGGCTGCCTTTGAAAAGTGTCCAGAAACTTCAGCTGGTTTAAAACGGGGCAGCAGCTTTGCTAACAGGGACTGGCCAACGAGACCACATCACGCCAGTCCTTTTCCAGCTGCTAGGTCCAGGCCCAGTTCAAAGTGCTGGTATTAACGTTCATAGCCCTTAACAGCTTGGGTCCAAGCTGTCTGAAGGAACGCCTCCTCCCAGATGTACCTGCCACAACACTAAGATCGTCCTCAGGGGTCCTTCTCCGTGAGCCCCTGCCAAAGGAAGTGAGGCAGGTGGCTACCAGGAGGAGCAGGGCCTTCTGTGCTGTGGCACCCCGGCTGAGGAATGAGCTCCCTAAAGAGGTTCGCCTGGCACCTACACTGTACTCTTTTAGACACCAGGTGAAGACCTTTTTATTCTCTCAGCATTTTAACAGCCTATTAACTTAATTTTAACTTTGCTGTTATGAATTTATATTTTAGATCTGTATTAATTTCTGCATTGCTGCTCAGTTTTCTCTGGTTGTGTTTTTATATTTTATACTATGCTTTTATATTGTTTGTTTTATATTTTGAATGCTTTTTTTTGGTTTTAATTTTTCTAAACCATCCAGAGAGCTTCAAATATTGGGCAGTATAAAATGCAATAAATAAATAAATATTTTATTATAGTTTACTCTAAATCTATTATTATGTTAAGTACTTTGATAGTTTTATTAGAAAGCAGTATAAAACTCTGCATAATGAATAAGAAATTAATATATTGTCTCCTGTCTTTAGCAAAACAGACAGAAGAGAAGAGCCACTGACCTCCCTAGTCACCTCCGTGGCCCAAGCCTCTCCTAAGGAAGCCCAGCGAGTCTGTGAAGCAAAAAAGAGAAATAATTAAATCCAAAGGGATTTAGGACATCCACCGTGAATTCACCACCCATTTTGATGTAGATCTTCAGGAAAAGTCCCTCGTGGGGGGGGGGGGGGGAAGGATCTCTTGGATTCTGCTGGCGCTAGAATATGACTGGAGAGACTTGCCCGCCTCTGCCTTAGTCAGCTGCCACGCCACCACCAATCCCGCCCCTGCTCATGCCACTGCGTGAGCTTCTTAGTGACCTGGTTGCACCCAAAGACGCTGGGCCCAGTGGGTGGAGAGGCAGTGGAGAGTCCTCTGGACTCCTGGACCCAGTCAGGCACCCGTAACAACCTACACTAGAATGTCCCCAACCATGGTCTTGCTCCTTCGCTGACTCCCTCCCTCCGCCGTCCACCAGCAATGTCAGATCTGTAGGAGACTTACGTCCAGGGCTTTCAACGCCTCTGCGACTGCCTCTTCCCAGGCACTGCTCGGTACAGATGTTTCCTGGAAAAATTCAGTCAACAGATCACTCAGTCAACAGATCAATGGGAAGGATGAGACAACAGTCAACAGCACCTCCATCTCCCCTGGGTTCAACCTCAGCTTGTTCACCCTCATCCAGCCACTTACCGTATTAATCTCACCAATACGCCACAAAAATGAAAGAAGAGCGCAAGGCGTAACACGCTGCGAATTTCCAACAATATCCTTTCAGGGGCCCAGGGACATCTAAATCCCAGCTCACCATCTCCTCCCAATAACACCACCGGGCAGCAAAACAGACAACACAGAACGGCCACTGACCTCACTTCCCACAGCCACGAGCAGACTTTGCCACCTCGAAACCACATGTTTCTGTGAAACAAAAAGAGCCATGAAAGGGTGTCTGAAGGGGAGACAGAAGATCAAACTTTTATGAAATCTACGCTGAATTCACTTTGCATTCAGCTGCACATGTTGGGAAATGCCCCCGAGGAAAAGGAAGCATCTCTTGGATGCTCTTGGCACAACAGAGGCCACATTCACGGCCTCGTTCCTTGTTCCTTCCCTGGCTCCTCGCTCCACCCTCCATCAGGAACGTTAGACCTGAAGAAGACTTACTTCTAAGGCTTCCAGGGCTGCAGCTATTTGGTGGGACAGTTCTTTGGATGGTATCATTGGTTCCTGAGCAGGCGACAAAAAGGTTCAGTCAGTGGGAGGCTCTGCTTTGCTCGAATTTCTTCCGGTAGTGTCTTCTTCTCAACCCACCCTTTGTTTGTACGTCAAGGTTAGGGAACAACAGCCCTGAGGGCCACCAGCGCTGCCAAACCTCAGGGTGAACTTACTGAGATTGAGCGCAAGTTGCACCTACCACACATTCTTGATGTCGTTCTGCTTTTCTGGTGTATACACACACACAGACATATATATACACACACATATATAATGACATTGATGTTCTGCCTTTCCTCCCCATTACCCCCACATCAATCCTGTGAGGAAGGTTAGGCTGAGAGGTAGTGACTGACCCAGATCTTCCAAAGAGATCAGCAGTGGAACGGAGCCCCCAAATGAGAAAGAGGAAGGAGGCAACGTTTAGGGTTCCAGTGAAACCTGATATCAATGGGGAGGATGAGACAGAGCTTATTGAACCATACCCTTCTGTTAAATTTAGAATTTGTAAAGCCGTAACTATATAAATGTATAAACTGGGTGCATCGGGCTGTCTTCCCACTATCCCCACAGGGCAGCAAGACATGGAACAGGGAGACGCCACACTTACTTTGACTACCACAGGGGTTGGCTGGCCTTTGGCCAGGCATGCGTTCTGTGAAGCAAAAATAAACAAACACTGGCAAGGTCTGATGATAACTGTGACAAATGTGTCAGGTGGTATTTATTTATTGTATGCAAAGTTTTCTTGAAGGAGTTTAATAGAGCTTACACAGTTTTCTTCCCTCTCCTCAGCCCATTTTACCTTTAAAATGTGTGAGTAAGTTACAACTGTGGGGTAGGGTCTGCTCATTGAGCCTAAACATGTGAAGTAGTTTCGTCTCGCCCATGATCCCCCAGTTACATTCTCCCCTGAGTGAGGAGTTGAACTTTGGGGTCACTTAATAATAGGGGGGCCATATTTTGGAAACCAAAGAGGAGGACAAATGGCCGGCCCAAGAGGGTGTGACCACCAACATGTCCAGTCCCCAAAGGGCTTGACCACCAACTGAGTAACCAATCGAGAGCGCACAAGAAAAGCCTCATGTTGCAATGCTCTCAATCCCACAAAGAAACCTGATCACCCACACAAAAGGCTTTGGAAGAAGAGCCCTGGAGTTCTCTCTTTCCATTCTTACTGGTCCCCAAGGAAGTTTAAACCGCAACCCATGCCGTCCTCCCATTAACAGCCTTTGGCAGCAAAACACGGAAGACGGAAGAGGCACTAACCTTGCCTGCTGCTGGGGTGAGGCGATTCTGATGGGGATTCTGTGAAGGAAAAACACACAAACCATGTCAGTGTCTGAGGGAAAGGGAGAAGAGTACCTGGCAAAGAAATCCACAATGAATTTAACCTGCATACTGCTTCAGAAAGAATGACAAAACCGCAGACGTTTATTTACTGATATCCCACATTTTCTTGAAGAGGATCAATAGGGCTTCCATGGTTCTGTTCCCCGCCACAATTCATCCTTAAAAGTGTGAATATCTTACAACTGTGTGATGTAGGTCATGCTGAGAGAGCCTAACCAAGTCAGCTAGCTTAGCCTGGCCTGTGGTCGCCCAGTTCGGTTCTCCCCTGAGTGAGGAGGTTAACTTGGCCCTCCCTTGATATTCACTGATTCACCCATTCTCTCATTCCATTTCTGTACTGCCCCAATAGCCTAGGCTCTCTGGGTGGTTTACAAAGACCAAAGACCCTTAAAACACAATATTATACACAGAGTAATATAAAGAAAATCATTTACATACAAACACATCAATAGATAGCACACAAGTAGTAATAGGAGGGGTACCTCCAATCAAACAAAAAGTGACAGGTCAGTGGGGTTGTGACTGTGGGGTTGTGGAAAACTGATGACGAACAACTTAGAGCCACCTACCTCTTTTTTTGTTTAGAGCAGCCCTTCCCCAACCTGGTGCCCTCCAAAGGTGTTGGACTACGACGATCCATCATTGCAAGTCAGTATGTCCTATGGTCAGGAATGCTGGGACAGCAGGATGGGGAACGTAGGGCGGCGGCTCCAGGCAAGCCCCCCCCTACCCCCCCCCCACTTACCTGCTCTGTTGTCGCTGGGCCCGGGCTTGAACCGAGCGCCCTGGTGCATCCGGAAGCAAGGCCACACCTGCAGCCTTGCTTCTGGGTGGACCCAGGGGCTCTCTTCAAGCCTGGGCCAGGCGACGACGGAGCAGATAAGAACCCCCCTTCCCCACCTGGCCCCTTACCTGGACCTGCCGCCACCACTGCACAAAGTGTGGCAGCTCCAGGCAACCCCCCTCCTGCCTGGCCCCTTACCTGGAGCCGCCACTGCACGAACTGTTGGGGTGGCAGCTCCAGGCAAGCCCCCCCCGCACCCCACCACTTTCCTTCTCCGTCAAGGCCTGGCCTGTGCTTGAATCGAGCCCCCGAGTCCACCCAGAAGCAAGGCTGCAGGTGCGGACTTGCTTCCGGGCGGACCAGGGCGCTCGATCCAAGCCCGGGCCCAGTGACGACGGAGCAGGTAAGTGGGGTGGGCTGGGGTGGGGGCTTGCCGAGAGCTAGCGCCGCAGTTCGCACAGCAGCGGCAGCGGGTCCAGGTGAGGGCCCAGGCGGGAGGGGGGTTCTTACCTGCTCCGTCCTTGCAGTCCAACACCTTTGGAGGGCACCGGGTTGGGGAAGAGCTGCTCTAAACAAAAAAAGAAGTAGGCGGCTCTAAGCTGTTCGTCATCCGTTTTCCACAACGCCACAGTCACCTCTGCATATCCTAATCTCCATCCTGTCCTCATGGTTTATCTGCTTTGGCAGAATGAGAATTTCACTGGGACTTTCTGCCTCCTTATGGAGGATGTGGCGTTAAGGTTGGTGAGCCTTAACTCCCAATTTCCCCGCGTTTTGGTGCTTGATGGAAAAGTGTACGTACTTAACGTTGTTTCATAAACCGTAGGTTTTTGTTTTTTGAATTTCATGACTTTTTGTAAAGGATGACCAGAGCCCTGCCCTCTTTTAAATGTGGTCACTGTAGTATAGCTCCTGCAGCTTTAACTGTTGTGATGAAGAGGGAATTTCACCAGGTTCTACATATAAACAAATGACACCTGCTGAAATTCCCTTTTCTATGCAACTGTTAAAGATACAGGAGCGCTGTCCTCCGTTCCATATGGCTAGGGTGACTATATAAAAGGAGGACAGGGCTCCTGTACCTTTAACAGTTTCTTACTGACGTTTTTCACGCCCGAGAAGCAGAGGTGGGGGGTGGACACTTAGAAAACTGTTTCTTTATACAATTTAATAAAAAGCAACAAACCAAGGTGTCATCTTAAAGTTAACCAAATAGTACTTCTTCACCATGGCTAGGCAAAGTATACGTCCAAATGCAAAGAAAAGGAAACTGGAAACATGATTTTGGAGAACTAAGATGCTAAAACAATTAGCACTTACAATTTGCAAACACTGAAACACAAAGACAAGCAAAAAAGGGGGTGTGAGTGGACAAAACGCCGATAGACGTTGTGTGATTTGCAATCGCACAAGAAGGCAAGTCAAATTCCCACTCTGAACGCTGTGTTAGGGTGACCATATGGAAAGGAGGACAGGGCTCCTGTACCTTTAACAGTTCCATAGAAAAGGGAATTTCAGCACATGCCATGTGTATGCATGCAGCCACTGGTGGAATTCCCTCTTCATCACAACAGTTAAAGCTGCAGGCGCTATACTAGAGTGACCAGACACAAAGGAGGACAGCGCTCCTGCAGCTGTAACTGTTGTGATGAAGAGGGAATTCCACCAGTGGCTGCATGCATACAAACGACATGTGCTGAAATTTCCTTTTCAATACAACTATTGAAGATGCAGGAGCCCTGTCCTCCTTTCCATATGGTCACCCTAGCTGTGTTCACCATGCCTGGATCAACCCCCGCAAAGATACTTTGTAACTAAACAAAACGACAATTCTCCTGCTGCAGCTTTTGCCTGTGTTTTCTCAAAAGTGTGTGCTTTTGTGTGTGTGTGTGCGTGTAGTGCTTAAGGAGGCGCACACTCTGTCTCCCAAGCTGTTGAACTTTGAAACTGATGTTTTTTGTCAATGAATACTCAGTTGCTCTTTGCAGATGTTGGGGGTGGGGAAACGTAGGCCTTTCCTAAATTCTGTGTTAGGCTTTCCTCCTCATCCCTCATTTATCCTTCATCTGTTGCGCTGGGGGTAATACATGTTTGCTACCATACATTGGTGAAATTCCCTTTTCGGCGCATTTACAAACTTATCCCACAACTATGGGATGCACCTATTAAAGATACAGAAACATTAGATTATACCTGTCCACATTTGGAATTTTCAGTCGTGGGATAAGTTTGTAAATGCACTGAAAAGGGAATCTCACCTATGGACATGGGTTCAGTTAATGGGCTGGAGCTGCTCCCCTGGCTCCTCCAGGCATCGAAGGTCCCATTCCTGAGGGGGGCCGCTGAGATTCATTTTGAATATGTACCTACTGACTAGTTGTTTTTATGGCCTGTTGCATGTAAGGTAAGGGCATCTTCCTAGGTCTGGGAATTGGGACTTCCTACCTGACTTTTCCTCCCACCTCTACAAGAAAGTTCAGAGCTTTGGGAGACTTACACGCAACTGATGTTCTTGCGCCACCATGAAATCCCACAGCAGCCGCCTTGCTGGGTAGCTGGTCACACCCAGGTCCTGCAAGAGAAAGATGGACAACAGGTCAACAACTGGCGGATCCAATCCAGGATGACTGAGAACGTGTCGACGTTTTAGGGGAGATCCAGGGCGGGCAGAAGGGAGACAACACACTCAGCATCGCCTAACAGATTAGGGTAGCGCTTCAGAGATCAGGCAGATGCCTTCAGCTTTATCTGTGTAAAACACACTTCTGTGAAAGTGGAATTCCATTTTTAAAAAAGAAAAGAGCGTGGATCACGCAAGTCAGCCCACTTGTGGCATTGAGAAAAGACAGGGGGGGAGGCAGAGCGTGGTCTACCTGGGGGAGACTGGCCTGTTTCCAGTGGACCACAGAGGGCTTGGCAGCGCTTCTGACTCCTGTAATTCAGGCTGCACTTGCTGGGCCCAGGGTGTACGCATTTCGTTCAGTCTTTCTGCCTGTGTTTTGCATGTTGTCAGGTGTCTTTCGTTCCATCATCCACTCATTGAAAAAATCAATACTTTTTTTAAGGAAGTCCAAGAATTTCATCCCATTTACACTAATGCCCGTTAGCATAGATCTAATAAAGTGCATTAGTGATGCCTATTTGTGCAAGTGTGATTTGGTGCAAATCCCCACAAAAAGAAAAAGTGGTTTGAAAAAGGCAGTCCAGAATTATGCACACTGGAATTCTAACTTGACAAGACTTCAGTCGACCACAAAAGGGGGCCAAACCGTAATGAATTGAGGCCACCCCTGTTTGGGACATCTCCATCCGCAGGTGCCAGAATGAAAGATAAGGCAGGCCTTGCTCGATTTACTCTTTTTAATTGAAGAATCTTCATTATGACCTAGCTACATGTGTGGAGTCTTCTTCTATTTATTCTGTAGCCCAGATTAATTTCATTAGTGGGCATCCCATAACTCCTGTCTAGTGAAACACCTTTGAAATAAAGGCGGTGGAGTCCCTAGTACAGCTGTGGGGGAAAGGAAATATCCCAACTCAATGGTGTCATCTTTAATAAGTTGACAGCCCACCTTTTAGTACATTTCTTCGTTCTCTCCTGCAGAAAACGAAGATAAGTTTGGTGATTTTATATGAGCGATGGCAAAAGAGCTGCGGCCAGGGGCATGCGATTAACTTCTGGCATGAAAGAGGTGTCATCGAAATAGGGCTCTTCCCTCCTGCCCCAGGACGTGCCCTGCCTTCCCCCTGCAAAGCTGCCCCAATTTTGTCTTCGCTTGTGGCAGAACCCCCTAACCCATGAAATCTCCTCCAGTGCCTGTGGGAGAAGCAAAGCCCCCGATTCCCCGCTGGCCCTCTCTCTCCAGAGCCACCAGCTGACACTTCCCAAGATGGGACCCTAAATTGTTGTTAAGATATGAGACAGAAGATGAACAAGTAAAAGACTGTATGACAAAACGGGCACAAAATATTGGGCATAATATCTTAATGGAAGAATGGGAAAATATGTGGGGAAAGGGTTTAAAATTTACACAATGTGCAAATCTTCAAGAGAATTTGTATAAGATGATGTACAGATCGTATATGTCACCTGTAAAATTAGCTAAAATGTTTAAAGGGGCTTCAAGTAAATGTTGGAAATGTAAAAAAGAAGAAGGAACCTTTTATCGTCTTTGGTGGACTTGTAAAAAAGCCAAGACCTTTTGGACTCAAATCCCTCCTTAATCCAAAAAACATTAAAGAAATGAAACCAGAAGCTTTCTTACTTTCAGTAATAGACAAACAAATAAAAGAGAAGGGGGAAATGTTGTTTTCGTATAGGGTGACGGCAGCAAGATTGCTATTCGCACAGAACTGGAAAAATGAAATAACACCAAAAATGAATGCATTGATGTTGAAGATGTTGGAACTTGCAGAGATGGAAAAACTTACAGCGATGTGGGGAAAGGGAGGAAAGAAGCATAACTCTGTGAATCCAATGTAGGAGATTTTAATAAATTATAAGATCATAAGAAAAGTTGAATTGGATATATAAAGGGTGATGAAGAAATTAATCAGCATTTTTGGCATGAAGAGGGCAAAAGAAAAATATACTTTAACCTCACCCTTAAGTGTTTTTAGTGTAATTGTAGTTGTTATATGTATACCCTTGTTTGTATGTACCATGTGGGATGTTTGCTTAGCTGCTGATGGGAAAAAATAAAAAATTTAAACCACCAAGATGGAACCCTTCTTACCTTGCGCCACGTTGGGTTGATGATGCTCATCGTGAGCAGCGGTGGGTGGAAGACGGTGTGGGGAGGGGGAAGGGGGTCGGCTCTCTGGGATGGGGGGAAGGGAGGGGAGGGAAGGGAAGGCTAAACTATTAACAATTAAGTTAGCAACTAATAACCTATCAAAATATTAAACGTTAACTTTAAAATTACAAAGAAAAATGAACAATAAATGCTGATAGCACTAAAAACACTATAAACAGCCACACTCCCACACCAATCCGCCACACTCCCACACTAATCCTCCACACTCTCTCAAGACACCAACGGTCTCTCGGGGTTGGAATCCTGCGTCACCACGGCTGCTAGAACTCCGGCATTGTGGAGAATCCGGCTCTGGACTGGATGGGATTTTGATATAGGCAGTGACCACCATGGGCAACCACAGGGGGGTGAAGGGGGCCTTCTACCCCACCCCACCCTCACCCCCCACTGACCCATGAGCCATAATCCTAGCCATGGATCCTTTGAGTTGCAATAGAAAGGAAGGTTTAAAGCACTTGTTGTGAGAGATCAATGGGTTTTCTGCCTAAATGTATTGTTTTGATTATTCCTCGTCTCTATTATACGATATATCTGACATGATTAATTGGAATGTTTGGTCTAATGGCTTAATACTGCAATTTTCATCCTTCTATAAGAATTTCAGGGAACTCTACGTTGAAGGAAATGTAACCAAAAGAATTGACCTTGGTGCGATAGATGATAGATGAATATAAGGGAGAGGGGGAAAAGTCTAAATCAATAGGTGCCCTAGAAGGAAACTAGGGGGCTGTCTAGAGGTCTTCTTTGCCCCTTGGTGGCTGTGCAGTGGTGCTGCATTGATTATTCAACGCAGTCCCCAACATCACAAGCACAGCAACCCTTTGCGACAGCAGTAATTGGTGATCATTTCTTCAGCACTGCTAAGGTGATGGTGTTAATATCTGCAGGAGTCCCTATGCAGACCTGAATGAATGGAATTCAGCTGCCTGATGAGCGAGTCCAGGAACTGCTATCTGAGGGTGACACTTCATTCAGCGGATGAAGTGCATCTGGAAGCCCACGTTTCTTATGCTATACAACACTTGTTTCTCTTTCAGGGGGCCCAAGACTCCTTGCAACAGGAATCTGGTTGAATGTCAACCTGTATCTTCCTTTTCATACAATTCTACTACTTTTTACTTATTTACATATTTATCATTAAACACCTGTCATTTGCATTGCATCATAAGACCTCTTATATTGTCTTAAGACAGATGGATTAGTCTTGTCAGAATCAGCTGTTTCCAACAAATCCATTGAATAGGATAAAGAATAGAATAAATCCAGGAGACGAGGTCTATAGCCAGTTGGATTTTCTCGTCTCCCCCCATTTTATCTATGGGGACCAATATTGCCCCCTCCACTCTGCTGGGACTTTTCAGGAACACTTCAGTGCAAATAAAGCGTGATGCCAGTACTGGTGCCCACCATTCAACAACGACCTTTAATTAATGGGGTGGGGGGATACGCTGGGCTGCGTTGCTTTTCACTGGCACAATGAGTGACTTAATTCCATCTGCTATCACAGACGGCCATTGGCCAGCAATGGAGGGAGCAAGTCAGTCCGTTCCAAATCCTTGGACTGTTGCTCCCCAAAGTCCTCCCACGTTGTTCGTGTAACACGGCAGTCCAGTTCTTGTGAGGAATGACCCTCCCTATCGGTCACCGCCTTCCAGAGGGTTGTGAGTTCACGAGCAATGCTCCTGCTGACTCCTTCCAGCCTTCCTTAATAAAAGCCGCCTCCTCCTTTTTTATCATTTTATAAATCATTATTACTTATGTCTAAAAGAGGGCAGAGATATTTACTTGA
This sequence comes from Elgaria multicarinata webbii, assembly GCF_023053635.1. Lineage (NCBI taxonomy): Eukaryota > Metazoa > Chordata > Lepidosauria > Squamata > Anguidae > Elgaria > Elgaria multicarinata. The sequence continues at coordinate 6,164,212 of NC_086187.1, forward strand.
TTGGCATTCTGAACCAGCTTAAACCACTTCCGAAGGCATTGAGGCAGTGTGGTGTAGCGGCTAGAGTGTTGGGCTGGGACTCAGGAGATCTGGTTTCCCCACTCAGGCATGAAACTCACAGGCTAAGTTTGGGCCAGTCCCTGACTCGCAACCTGACCTACCTCACAGGGTTGTTGTGAGGATAAAATGGAGAGGAGGAGGAGGACTATGTGAGCTGCCTTGGGTTCTTTGCAAGAGGAAGAAAGGTGGAATAATAATAATAATAAAAATAATAATTTTTTTGCCCGGTTTGAATGGATTCAATCCTATGCCTTTTTTTAAGCAGTTCAAAGTCATGTTAAGACACCATCCTATCCGTTCCAGCCTCGATGGTCGGAAGCCTCTGAATGTGGAAGCTCACAAGTATCCCATGGAGAGCCAGAGACATGGCGGGAGTAATTTCCGCCTCCCTCTCCTCCCTCTCTGCCCTTTCATGAGATCGGCTTGTTTGCCCGTCTAGCTGGGACGCTTTGGAGGGGGTGGGAAGGAGGCTGGAAAAGCCTCAGGATAACCTCCATCCTGACCTCCCCAATCCCCTCCCCTCTGCCCCGCCCACTGGGGGAGTTCCTGACCTCGGAGAGGCATCAGTCATGGTTCTTTCTGTGTTGGCTGCAAGGAGGAGGGAGGGGGGGCAGAGGATTGATTCCAGATCTGAGGTCAGAGCGCTGCCTTCCATGATCCTGGAATCCTCAGTCTCCTGTGGCCCCCCAGACACTGTCTAGGGAGCATAGAATTGTTCCCTTACACTACTGCTTTGTAACCATTTAAAATGGGATTGACAACTGATGGGGCCCAGGACATGCTCCATAGACCATTTTCAAACCGCCTTCAAAGTGTCATTTCCTGCTCGGTGTAGATCTGGCCTGAGGCTGAAATGGTGATTTACAACAACCCTGCAATGCAGTCCAGGGTTCTAAAGAGTATTCAGAGTCATTAATGGCCAGCAGGCAGTACAGCTGCCACTAATAGCACAGGCGGTAGGAGCCTGCACAAGTTCAGGAGAGGCCCGAGGCCCAGTGATGGCATCCCAGAATCAGGCCTACATTCCTATGTTAGCCCTCCTCCAGTCGTACCATGATGGGCATAACTCAGTTATCAATTGCACACCCACCGCCCCTCTTTTGTGGGGGTTGTAGCTGCATGCCGGTCGCAAAATGATGAGACATCTGACTTTCCCACAAGGCAAAGCCGCAGTTCTAGATGCCATCACAAACTGCCTGAATGTGACTCAACTGGTGTAGCCTGAACAATTCAGGGGATGAACCCATGTGCTTCAAATTTGGTATACCTAAATCCCTACTTAGGACCTACCATGGTGCTAATTTTTATGTTTGTTTAAGTAATTTCCTTCCCTTTTGGGAAAACTTCTCAAGCCTCTAGTCCTCAACGAGGTCAGAGAATTTTAAAAAAACCTCCTAAAAATCTGGGGATGAACCCATATGCTTCAAACATGGCATACCTACAGCCCTGCTTAGGACCTACAATGGTGCTAATTATTATGCCTGTACCTGTAATTTCATTTCTTTTTTGGTAAATTTTCAAGCTTCTAGTTCTCAACGAGGGTTGAGAATTTTAAAGAACTCCTAAAAATCAAGCAATGAACCCATCTGCTTCAAACGTAGCATACCTAAATCTCTACTTAGGACCTACCATAGTGCCAAGTTACATGTCTGTACCTTTAAAAATGGCAGTGTATTTTTAAAAAAATAATTTTAAAAACTCAAACTTTTAAAAATCCCTAAAAATCAGAGGATGAACAAATAGGCTTCAAACCTGGCATGCCTAAACCCCTACTGAAGCTCTACCATGGTGCTAATTTTTTTGTTTGTTTCTGTAATTTCATTTCTTTTTTAGGAAACTTCCTTCTCAAGCTTCTAGTCCTCAACGAGGTTTGAGAATTTTAAAGAACTCCTAAAAATCTGGGGATAAACCGATATGCTTCAAACTTGGCATACCTAAATCCCTACTAAAGACCTACAATGTTGCCAAGTTACATGTCTTTACCTCTAAAAATAACAGCGTATTTAAACATTTTTTTAAAAAAAACTCAATTTTTTTAAAAATCCTGAAAATCAGGGGATGACTCCATATGCTTCAAACTTGGCATGCCTAACGCCCTACATAGGACCTACCATGGTGCTAATTTTTATGTTTGTTTCAGTAATTTCCTTCCCTTTTGGGGGAAACTTCTTAAGCCTCTAGTCCTCAACGAGGTTGGAGAATTAAAAAAAACTCCTAAAAAACTGGGGATGAACCCATATGCGTCTAACCTGGCATACCTAAAGCCCTGCTAAAGATCTAGCATGTTGCCAAGTTACATGTCTTCACCTTTAAAAATGACAGAGTATTTAATTTTTTTATAAAAAAATTGCTCCCCAAAGTCCTCCCACGTTGTTCGTGTAACACGGCAGTCCAGTTCTTGTGAGGAATGACCCTCCCTATCGGTCACCGCCTTCCAGAGGGTTGTGAGATCACAAGCAATGCTCCTGCTGACTCCATCCAGCCTTCCTTAATAAAAGCCTCCTCCTCATATTTTATCAGTTTATAAATCATTATTACTATATGTCTAAAAGAGGGCAGGGATATTTACTTGATTGGCATTCTGAACCAGCTTAAACCATTTCCAAAGTTTTCTTTTATATTGCATATCGTTTTATAAGTATTTCCTTGCACAGAATCCACTACTTGCGCTCTGAACACTCAGGCAAGGTTTTAACTTTCCCACTGATGCCATGAATGTCTCCAGGATTGCAGAAAGAACGACGTCTTCCCTCACTGCCATTAAGGCTGGACATTTCAGCGAAGATTCCAACGTCTTTTCCAGGTGCATTGAGGCAGTGTGGTTTAGCGGCTAGAGTGTTGGGCTGAGACTCAGGAGATCTGGTTTCCCCACTCGGGCATGAAACTCACAGGCTAAGTTTGGGCTGGTCCCTGACTCTCAGCCTGACCTACCTCACAGGCATTGGCGTGCAGACAACAGGTTCAAGAGGCCCGAGGCCCAGTGATGGCATCCCAGAATCAGGCCTACATTCCTCCCCATCTCTCTCAGGTTGCAGCTTAATCCCAAGGGAACGGAGCTGTGGAGCTAGGGGTGACGGGGTTGTGTGGAGATCTTGAGCACAATGCAAAAAGCCCCGAATCTTCACATCAGACCCCAAGACCAGGCAACCCACAACTCCACAGGCTAGAGGCAAAAAGAAAAGTGAGAAAGAACTTGTTGAATTTAAAGGTGGCCACCTTTGGCTTCTGTCTTGAAAGGCAGACGAGAAATATGTTAAATGAATTAATAAATAAAGGTGGCTTGTGGTTCCAGAAAGATACGCTTGATGGTGCTCTTGCTATTCCCTCACTTTTGCTCATATCCTCTGGCTGATGTTCTGTTCTAGAAACAAAGGCCTAATCTCCACCAAGCAGGATATTGCACTATGAAAGCAGTATATGGTATGTGTCAATGGGCCCCAAGAATTGTCAGTGCATTTCAATACCGCTATTGCTTTAGGGTGGATTTAGCGTGCTTTAGGGTGGATTCCTGCATTGAGCAGGGGGTTGGACTCGATGGCCTTGTAGGCCCCTTCCAACTCTGCTATTCTATGATAAAGCAGTAGTGTGGCTCCTGCTTTGATAGTGCAATATCCTGCTTGGTGTAGATTATTATTATTATTATTATTATTATTATTATTATTATTATTATTATTATTATTTATTTATATAGCACCATCAATGTACATGGTGCTGTACAGAGTAAAACAGTAAATAGCAAGACCCTGCCGCATAGGCTTACAATCTAATAAAATCATAGTAAAACAATAAGGAGGGGAAGAGAATGCAAACAGGCACAGGGTAGGGTAAGCAGGCACAGGGTAGGGTAAAAATAACAGTATAAAGTCTGCGCAACATTAAGCTAGGGTGGCCATCTGAAAAGGAGGACAGGGCTCCTGTATCTTTAACAGTTGCATAGAAAAGGGAATTTCAGCAGGTGTCATTTTTATATATCGAGAACCTGGTGAAATTCCTTCTTCATCACAGCAGTTAAAGCTGCAGGAGCTATACTAGAGTGACCAGATTTAAAAGAGGGCAGGGCACCTGCAGCTTTAACTGTGGTGATGAAGAGGAAATTTCACCAGGTTCCCCGTATATAGAAATGACACCTGCTGAAATTCCCTTTTCTATGCAACTGTTAAAGATACAGGAGCCCAGTCCTCCTTTTCATATGGTCACCCTAATTAAGCCAAAGACTTCAGGCACTATAGGCCAAAAAAATGGGGGGGATCAGTTTATTCCCAGGTTTCTCAAACATTTTAAACTTGCCTCTCTTCTGTACACCTTACTGCACCTTCCAGGCCTCCCCGAACCCATGGAAACCAATTCTTCTGAACCCTCCTCACACACAGTTACATAGGTGTGGCCCACTGCTGAATACAAAATTTGTGGACTGGATTACTAACCCAACTCTAACATCAGAAGAGAATAAAGGGGACATACAGCAAAATGCTGCAGTGTGGAACGCTCCTATTCAGTGTTCCAGCCAACTTAGGGTGACCATATGAAAAGGAGGACAGGGCTGCTGTATCTTTAACAGTTGCATTGAAAAGGGAATTTCAGCAGATGTCATTTGTATATATGGAGAACCTGTGAAATTCCCTCTTCATCACAACAGTTAAAGCTGCAGGTGCCCTGCCCTCTTTTAAATCTGGTCACAGTATAGCTGCAGTATAGCTCCTGCAGCTTTAACTGTTGTGATGAAGAGGAAATTTCACCAGGTGTGACATGCATACAAATGACACCTGCTGAAATTCACTTTTCTATGCAACTGTTAAAGATACAAGAACCCTGTCCTCCTTTTCATATGGTCACCCTAAGCCAACTGTCAGCCAGCCACGTCTATCCCCAGAATATTCCCTTTCCTTCCCCCAGGTTTTCTCTTCCCCCTCCCAAACAATCAGTCAGTCAGGCTTCCATACCCACTGAGCATGCTGGTCCTCATCAGGCTGTTTGGTCCCCACCCCCAGCTTAAGAATTGTTATTCTAGTTTGTTTTGTACTCCTGCTAACCTTCGGGTTTTCCCAGGCCTCCCTCTTGTGCTCTTATGGCGCTAACAGTGTTGCTTCACTACGCCAGGAGAATGTGTTTGCTTTTAGTATATAGCACAGAGTGATATTTAAGTTTTCCCTACTGGAGCAAATATCAAGCATGTGGGCCTCAGTTTGGACAATGCAGTGTGAAAACTCCACTCAATGGTTGAGTTTTTAGGGGGTGCTCCTCATGCAACATGTTCGAACTCCACCGTTGTGTGACTGTGGGCTACCGTGGGGGTGAGTTAGGGTGACCATATTTGGGAAACCAAAAAAGAGGACACCTAGTGTGTGTGTGGGGAAGCAGCTTTCTGAGTCCTGCAGAAAGTACGTTATTCCCCCGCCACCTTAAAGAACCCGATTGGAGTGGAGGAGGGGAAAGGATTTCATTCTGCACCACCACCATCCACTCCAATTGGGGCCTTTTCTATAATGTCCACGAATGACCCACTTTCCCCTTTAAGACCTCAATTGGAGCTCGGGGTGGGGGAATGATGTGCCTCAAGAAAGCATGCCACTCCCTCCTGCCATGCTAATGGCAGCCTTAAAGGGGAAGGTGTATCATTCCAGGACATTATTGAAAATTATAGAAAATCCCCCCTGACACCATGGAAAGAACAAAAACCAGGACAAGTCCGGGGAAATCCTGACAGTTGGTCACCCTAGGTTGAGTGAAATCCATTGTGATGTTTGATTGACAGTTCCTCCACCCTCTTTCCTCTCCTGGGCCTCCCGATGGTATCCCATTAGCCATTGATGCAAAAATCCAGGTGGTTCTCTTGGAGCGGCACTCTCTCCTTTCGTCGCGCTTGCCAGGGAACTCTATACCCAGTGGGAAAAGTCAACTCAACCCAATGGAAAACTCCACGGAGCCCGCCACACATCGGTTGTGCAGAAACTGTCCTCTGCACAGCGTGGATATTCTGCGTGGAGTGTTTTAAAAAAACAACACCCACCGTGGGGTGGAGTTTTCCCACCAGACAACACATTTCTCAATGGGGGTGTAAAACCTCCACCGTGGAGTTCTAGAACCACCATTGCGAAACATGTCTGAACTGAGCCTGTGTGTGTAGGGTAATTTTTGGGGAAAATGGTGCCAGGGACAAGGTTAAGCTCTTTCTCCTAATGCTGTGTTCTTGATCCAATTTACCTGTCTCCCTGCCCAACTTATGCCTTCTGAAATTTAAAACAGGGCTACAATATTTAATTGATCAACTAGATTCGTGCATTTTTTTTAAAAAAAAAACTTAAATCGACTAACAAGGTATCCCTGACAAATCAGGCAGCAGATTTGAAAACAAACACATTATTTTTAATAAAAGTGCTTGTACAAACTACAGATGGCAAGTACTGAGTGTCTCGATATTAAAGGAAAACCCTCCACACTCTTATCATTTTCTTCTTCTTCTGGGATCTTTCCATGTTTCTTCTTCTGGGCCTTTTCACATTGACTTTCCACGGTGACCATGTGATTTGTAATTGAAAACTTCCCCTCTTGGCAATGTTCTGTAAAGGTAAATGAAACTGCGCCATCTAGTGGCCTGTTATATCCTGCGGTAATTTTAAATACTGCATTATCTGTTGTTTTTTAAAGCGAGATTACCAGGGAAAAAGCACAGCAGACGTTCTGGACATTCACGGAGTCGTGTAAAGGACCTGCAAACTTCTGTGAGTGGCCAATCGTGAGTGTGCTGTAAATCGCTAGTATAGAGAAGCTCACTATCTTCAAGGAGGCATTTTCTCTCACAAACAACAGCTCTTCTAAGATGATACCTGCTATGAGAGATATGCACACACACAACCCCCCCCCACATGCATCTTGCTTAAGAAATAGTTTTTCTCATAGGCAGATTTATGAAAATTTAAATGATTGATCAATCCACATTCACATACGATTCCATTTAAAATTAATTTAAGCGAGCTTTAGCCTTCATTTAAAAAGACTGGAGATGTTATCACAGGCCTCCAATTCCTGTTGTACTTTGGGCCTTGGGCTTCCTCCTAAAAGCAGTCAGCCAGGGAAGGAGGCAGGAGGCAGGAGCTGCTGCTATGCCCAGAAGTTCTCTACATCTTTGCAGCAACTCTAGCAGAGCAGTTTTGGTGGCTGCAACCCTGACCTCTGTTGCTGGAAGGATGGTGCCTCCAACTCAGAGACTGTGGTTGCTAACCATCCCCTCTCTCCTTAGAATGTATGCCTAATTTAGGAGTCTTGCACCATTCCCACCCCAAGGCATGCACCATTGATCCATCTAGAGTATGCAGTTTTGAGTGGCACTACTTATGTAAAGCAATAAAGTTGCAGAGGGGGTGAAAAGGACAAAAGGGTGTCAATTATGACCCGGGGGGGGGATCTTGCTCCCTTTGTGTAATCCAGCCTTCCCCACAGTCTGGTGCTCCCGAGATGTATTGCAATTCCCATCATTCCCAGCCAGCATGTCACTATGTTGGGAAAGGCAGACTTCCATCTATTTAAGTTGATTACTGAATTATGCAGAAAATCACCCACTCATTAGAAGATTAGTAATGAACTGGTGGGAAAAACTGGGAACAAGATTATCTATCTATCTATCTATCTATCTATCTCTATCACCCTTGACATTTGGTTTTGAAAATAATGGATTCAATTAAAAATCTTAATTAGGAAATATCTAAATATAGTTCACATATGTGGTTTTTTAAAAAGTAGGACACTATTTCTCAAAACATATGGGAACAACTACTCCAGTTTCATTTTTTTAAATTTAGCATTTAATTTTTTTAAAAAATAAAATTTGATCTTCCAGTTTTATGTTAACAGGCAAAAAAAAAAAAAAGACTCAGAAATGACTAGATAACCTGAATTCCACAAAAGGCCTGCTAACTTAAATTCTATAAGGCCTTTTCAATAAAGGTCTGTCTAACTTACATAATTGTCGGAGATGTAATACACCTAATGCTTCTTTAATTCATATGTTTTTGGCAATGCCCACTAGTTGCCCCCTTTTGGAAGGAGGTTATAATAAGGATAAACTTTGTACTGAAACAGTCTTTAATATGGAACAATCTGCACGTCCTCTTAAACTACCTACCGGCTTCTTGGAAGTTAACACATGGTGAGTGCAAATGGATTTTCAGAGCCCTTATGACAGCTAAAACACTTATATTATCATGTTGGAAGGACAAATGCTCACCTCCCATAATGCAATAGATTTAGGATTTAACAATGCTATCAACATTTGAACAGGTGTTATATAGATGCAACTTGTGAGTGGATAAATACATGGATATATGGCCTGGCTTTCTTGAAACCTATGCATAACTCTCCCTTTTTAAAAAATGAATGGTATATCTGATGGAAAAAATGATAATATTCCTATATATGTAACGTCTCTTTGTTTTTTTGTTTTGTTTTTCATGATTTATTCTTTTGTTCTGTTGTGTTAATATTCATAATAAAAAAAGAGAAGAAGTAATCTATAAGGCCTATAAACACTTCCCTGGGAGTAAGTCCCATAAAATACACATGCATAGGATTGCACTGACGGTCACACAGTTAAAAGAAGGGAGAGAAAAGACTCAGCATGTAAAGGATAAATGGAGCAGATTCTGTCTACAGTCCCTGGCACACACAAGTGGGAACCTCTTGCTGCTCAAGGGATGAATTCAATTTCGGAGAGTGAGGCTCATGGTGGCTGCATTCCGGAGCTGGACGGCACCAAAGACAAGGGCCCCTCCCCCTTGGTCCCTTACCGGGCTCTGCCGCCGCAGGGCCCAGTAACCCCCCCGCCCTCCTCTCCCTTACCTGCCTCCGTCCGCGGTCCCTCGGCTTCTTCAATTGAGCCCGCGGTTCAACCAGGAAGTCTGGGCCGCAGGGCCCAGACTTCCTGGTTGAACCGCGGGCTCAATTGAAGAAGCCGAGGGACCGCGGACGGAGGCAGGTAAGGCCCCCCTCCCCCTTGGTCCCTTACCGGGTTCTGCCGCCGTCGCTGCACAGGCGGCGATGGTGGCAGGGCCCGGTAATCCCCCCGCCCTCCTCTCCCGGCCTTACCTGGCGCCACTCCCCTCCACTGCGGAGCTCCGATTCGAAGCCGGAGCTCCGCGGCGAAGAGGAGCGGAGTATGGGCGGAGCGGAGCAGCACGGCACAGAGTGGGCCGATCCGAAATTTTCAGATCGGCCCGCGGGGCGGAGTGGGGGGTCTGTGCACACCCCTAATTTCAACCACTGAGAATAGGAGAAAACGGGACAAAAGCAGGGAAACCACCAAACAATGGGCAGTTGGGTGAAATAGGGTGGAGTCAGGGGAAGCCCAGAGGGGCTGGTTTTGCCCCAGGGCCTGAGGTTTCCCACCTGTGGCACAGGAGCTGCCATGACGGTGCCAGGTTGTCCCCGCTTTTAGAAAAACTCTGCGATTTTGCTGCTGTGGGGTGGCCTTGGCTAATCCCAATGCAGTAGGTGGCATGGGCTTTCCAGCAACCATTTGGCTCGCCAGGCTTCCCCCTCCCCTGGCTTCCAATGACCAATGGGAGGTCGCCTTCCACCTGGGAACGTCCCCAGCGTGGCGCCAGAGCTAGGACAGAGGGTGGAAGAGCCGTGCTGCCCTCACTCCAGCAGGAAAACTCGGGGTAAAGCCCTGACTTCTCTGCTGCGCATTTTCGTCACTTTGCCCAACAGTTTCAGTGACTAGGCGGCTGTGTCATGTAAACGACACAGCGCCGATTCGCAGGCAAAGGTGGCGTTTAGACAGTGTCATTTCACTGAGCTTCCTGGGAAATGAAATTGTCAACTTCAGCGAAGTGGTTTTTGCTGGGATGGTGCCGAGAGGAAAGGAGGTGCTTTTTGACAAGACCTTTATGGTGCCAACAACTTGCTGCGTTCACGGGGATTTTACAGGGGTCCAGACACTGCCGTGGTCCACGGAGGCTGAGGAGCAGCTGATGGTCCTGGTCAAGGGCCCCCAAGAGCACGGAACTGGCACTGACAACTGGAAATGATTCTTTATGACCCTGTTCAGACACGCTAAGCCAAGGTGGTTAAGCATTTTGAGCTAAACATTCTGGCTTAGCATGTCATGTGAACCATGACTTGGGCCATAGCTAGACCTAAGGTTTATCCTGGGATCATCCAGGGTTTGCCCCTGCCTGAGCACTGGATCCCCTGTGTGTCACCTAGATGAACAGGTTTGACCCCTGGACGATCCAGGGATAAACCTTAGATCTAATTATGGCCTTAGTGTATCGTGTAAACCATTCCTAACCATGGTGGCTACATACCCATGGTTTAAACACACTCACGCACCATTTGCTGCAAAAGGGTTTGAGGCCCTAAGGCAGCCTTCCCCAAGGCACCCCCCCCATGTCTGACTACAACTCCCATGCTCCCTCAGCCAGCAGGACCCTAACAACAGTGGCTGAGTGATGGGAGTTGTAGTCCATCACAACTAGGGGGCACCTTGTGGCTTCTCTATGCTCCCCAATACTAGACTAGCGCCTACACTGTACTCCTTTCATCGCCAGCTGAAGACCTTTTTATTCTCTCAGTATTTTAACACTTAATTTTAACTTAAATTTAAATTTTACTGTTCTAACTCTGTATTTTAATCTTATGCTGCGTGGTTTTATCCTGGTTGTGCTTTTTATACTGTATTTTGTATTTGTGCTTTTAACCTGTTGGTTGTTTTATTATGGTTTTAATTTTTGTGAACCGCCCAGAGAACTTCGGCTATTGGGCGGTATAAAAATGTAATAAATAAATAAACTAAACTAAACTAAACTAAAACTGTTGTTGTTGTTTTCAAAAGACAGAGTAAGAAAGAATATGGCCTCCTTTTAATTTATTTTTATTTATTGTACTTTTAAACAACCAGCTAACCGAAGTGCCCTGGACTGTGCACAATACATGAAAAAAAAACGCAGCACAAACACCAAGGCAAAAGAAAACACTCCACCATTTGTTTCTAGGGTGGAGGGGGGGGCAAGGACCCCCACCCAAAAACGGGACTCCGAAGCTCCCCCGGAAGCTCCCCCCTCCAATGAGGTGTGTCACTCTCGATTTTCTTATCTCTGCGTCTCCTCCTCGCAGACCACAGAGCTGAGAACGTTGCGAGTCGCGCCCGGAAGTGACGCTGCTTGGAACGTTTGGCGCGGGAATCGAAGCAACAGAAGGTGGTTGGAGGCGGGCGAGGGTGGAAGGCCGGACCTGAGAGGGCGAGGTGTCAGGTGTGAGGGCCTGTCTCGCGCTCTCTGATTGGACAAGGCTGTGCAAAAGGGGAGGGGAATAATAAGTAGCGGGAGGGGGGGGGAATGGAAGCGCCCCCTCTCTCAGACTGTGGAGTTGCAGTCAAAGGGTGAGAGCAGGAGGGGGGTCCGCACGAGCCTGAGCCCGAGCCTGTCTCTGTTTGTGGGGGCCTACAACCTTCCCCAACCTGGTGCCCTCCAGATGTTTTGGACTACCTCTCCCATCACCCCTGGTTACTGGCCAAGCTGGCTGTGGCTAGTGGGAGTAGAAAACATCTGGAGCGCAGTGGGTTGGGGAAAAGCTGCCTTTAAGGCTGGCCTCTTCTCCTGTGAATGAAAACTTAAACGGAGGCTGAGAGGAGACATGACAGAGGTGTACGGAATTATGCCTGGGGTGGAGAAGCTGGACAGGGAGACGTTTTTCTCCCTCTCCCAAAATACTACAACCCAAAGGGGCTCATCCCACGAAGCTGACTGGTGGGGGGTTCAGGTCAGATGAAAGGAAATACTTCTTCACGCAGCGCATAATTAAACTGTGGGATTCACTACCACAAGATGTAGTGATGGCCACCAATTTGGATGGCTTTAAAAGGGGGTTGGATCAATTCCTTCAGGAGAAGGCTCTCAACTAGCCCTGATGCCACCTCTGGTCCCGAGGCAGTTGCTGGGGAACATAGGTGGGAGGGTGCTGAGGCACCCGTGTCCTGCTTTGTTAGTCCCTAGTCAACAGCTGGACGGCCACTGTGTGAACAGAGTGTTGGACCAGATGGACCCTCAGTCTGATCCAGCCTCAAGGCTCTTCTTACGTTCTTAAAACTGGTCTTCTCAGGATGAGGAATTGGGCACCAAATCCCACCTGCTGCAGTCTCGTGGCGTAGAAGCGTGGCTGCCCTTCTCCCGGCTTCCTTGTTGCCTTTGCTCGGTGTTTCTCCTTTTGTCCTTTGTATGTTCTCAGTTCACTCAGACAATAGGTGGCAAAGCAACTGGTTCAACCTGGGCTGGCCAGTTTTACCGTGGAGGCAGGACTTCAGTGGCAGCTGTGCCTTCAGTTTCCTTCTGGCTTTCTCTTTCCAGCATTTGACCCTTAAGCACCGTTTGAGAGTCCAGTGGTCATGGGATCCACCGAAGGAGAGGACAGTGTCATCCTCATTACCGAAGACAAAGATGAGAACCCAGTGGAGAGTTCTGTTGTGTTGATTGAGAGTTCAGGTAACTGCTGTGGCTCCCCTGCCCCAATGATACAATGCTGCAGACAGAGTCTTTGGGATCTTCCTAACTTTGCACTTCTAAAACATGTGGGGGAGGGGGAGGAGTTCTCTGTGTTGCTCTCAAGTAACATGCGTGACGAGAAACAAAACGGAAGTGTGGTGTAGTAGTTACAGGAGATACGAGTTCTAGTTCCCACTTGGCCTTGAAGCTTAGTTGTTGACTTTGGGATGGTCACTAACCTACCTTGCATGGTTGTTGTGAGGACCTTTATTTTCATGCATACCTAATTGCTAGCATGGTTTGTATGTGTTACAGATGCATACGATGTCTTAACAGAAGGGCACTTTTGCTCATTCTACTCCCCCCCCCCATATTTTGGTTTTCTTAATTTTCTGAAATTTCCAGTGTATTATTCAACCTATTTTGGATTAGCCTTTTTTTCTGCCAAAGCAAATGAGGCTTTAGAATTTGCTCTGACTCCCAATGTTTTTAAGGGCTGAGCAAATCGTGTCTTTTAAATTACAGCTTTAGTGTCCCTGCAATGAAATGATCCCAAGTGTGTTTGCCTTTTCCAGAAGAGTTTCCCTTGGAAAAGAAGAACATGGATGAAATTGTGGATGACGAATGCGAGGTGATAGTTACTTTCTGCAAGCGAGCAAAAGTGATGCCCCATGCAAGATACGACTGCATGACCCATCCCTTTGAGTATGTATCTTGTTCCAGAGGAGAACAAAAGGGATTTCCCCACCCTTTCCATTCCAAATTATCCAGAAATAATTTGGCCTCATAGAAAAACCATATCAGTTCAGGCCCGTGGTCTCTCCCATATCAGCTCAGAACAGTGGTCTCTCTCTTAGTGGCCGATTCCACCGGGCTGAGCAAGTGTTCATAGTTCTCTATTCCCTGCAATTCATTGACCCTGTTCAGACAACACCCTAAGCTATGGTGGTTAAGCATTTTGAGCTAAATGTTATGGTTTAGTGTGTTGTGTGAATCATTCTTAACTATGGTGGCTATGTAACCATGGTTTAAACACTCACTCACTATTTGCTGCAAAAGGGTTAGCAGACTAACCATGGCTTAGTATGTTGTCTAAACAGGCCCATTCTGACTCTGCCCATCTATAGAGTTGGACGTGAGCTCATCTGATCTAATCCTCTGCTGATTGTAGAAAGTATCCCTGACAGATGGCCAGCTACCTTCTGCTTAAATACTATTATTATTATTATTATTATTATTTATTTATATAGCACCATCAATGTACATGGTGCTGTACAGATAACACAGTAAATAGCAAGACCCTGCCACATAGGCTTACAATCTAATAAGTTGTAGTAAACAATAAAGAGGGAAGGAGAATGCAAACAGGCACAGGGAAGTGTAAACAGGCACAGGGTAGGGCAAAACCAACAGTGTAAAGTCAGAACAAACTCAATATTTGAAGGCTATAGGGAAAAGAAAAGTTTTGAGCTGAGTCTTAAAAGCAGTGATTGAGTTTGTAGTTCTCAAGTGTTCTGGAAGAGCGTTCCAGGCGTAAGGGGCAGCAGAAGAAAAAGGACGAAGCCGAGTAAGGGAAGTGGAGGTCCTTGGGCAGGCGAGAAGCATGGCATCGGAGGAGCGGAGAGCCCGAGCGGGGCGATAGTGTGAGATGAGGGAGGAGAGATAGGCAGGAGCTAGGCAGTGAAGAGCTTTGAAGGTCAGTAGGAGAAGTTTATATTGGATTCTGAAGTGAATTGGAAGCCAATGAAGAGATTTCAGAAGTGGAGTGACATGGTCAGAGCGGCGGGCCAAGAAGATGATCTTAGCGGCAGAGTGGTGGACAGAGACCAGCGGACTGATGTGAGACGAGGGAAGGCCAGAGAGAAGAAGGTTGCAGTAGTCCAACCGAGAGATAACCAGTGCGTGAACGAGAGTCTTGGCAGAAGAGACAGACAAAAATGGTCGAATCCTGGCAATATTATACAGGAAGAAACGACAGGATTTAGCTACTGCCTCGATGTGAGGAGTAAAGGAGAGCGAGGAGTCAAATATAAAGCCAAGACTACGAGCTTCCTTGACCGGAGTAAGCGTGACATCGTTGACAGTAAGGGAGAATGAGAGGTGAGGAGAAGGTTTAGGAGGAAAAACTAGCAGTTCAGTCTTTGCCATGTTAAGTTTCAAACGACGATGAAGCAGCCAGGCTGAGATATCTGAAAGACATGCCGAGATACGATCGTGAACATCTGGAGAAAGTTCCGGAGATGAAAGATATAATTGTGTATCATCGGCGTACAGGTGATATTGGAGGCCGTGAGATTGAATGAGCTTGCCCAAGGGCAGCATGTATAGAGAGAACAACAACGGGCCAAGCACCGAGCCTTGCGGAACCCCAACTGAAAGGGGAAAAGAGGAGGACGAGCTGCCATTAGCCGACACGCTGAAAGAGCGACCCTCTAGATAGGAGGCGAACCAGTTATAGACAGAGCCACAGAGTCCAAGGTCGTGGAGGGAATCTAAGAGAAGATCGTGATCAACCGTGTCAAAGGCTGCGGTTAGATCAAGGAGAATAAGAACAGAATAATGGCCTTTAGACTTGGCAGTAAGAAGATCATTGGTGATCTTGGTAAGGGCTGTTTCAGTGGAATGCAAAGGACGGAAGCCAGATTGAAAGGGATCCAGAGCAGAGTTATTAGAGAGAAAGTCAAGACAACGAGAGTAGACCAGACGTTCCAGGATCTTTGAGACAAAGGGCAAGAGGGAGACAGGTCGGTAGTTAGACAGGGATAGTCGATCAAGAGTGGGTTTTTTGAGAATGGGAGAGACTGTAGCATGTTTAAAAGCAGAAGGAAATGAGCCAGAGGTCAGAGAAGAATTAATGATGTGAAGCAAGGACGGGAGGATAGCGGGGATAAGATTAATAAAGACGCGAGAGGGAATCGGATCACGGGAACAAGTGGAAGGCTTCGATGAGTGCAGTATTTTAGACAGTTCATCAGCTGAGACCGAAGGGAATGCCGAGAGAGTTGAAGGAGGAGCTGACAGGTGAGGGACAGGAGCTGGAAGCAGAGCAGAGTTGGCTAGATCGGAGCGTATAGTTTGGATTTTAGCATTGAAGAAAGAGGCAAAGTCGTTGGCAGACGTGGCTCTGTGGTGGTTGCTTTCACTTTCCTGCTCTTGCAGGACTATTTTTACACTGAGTTGTCTGCCAAGGAATTGCATTGTTTGGGGAACAATCTAGAGCACACACCTTGTTGGCATCACAAAGCCTTTTGGGATCATCTGTCACCCAATTAAATTTAATAAGATTTTTCTGGGCTTGTGGAAAGAAGAGGAAGATCAGTAATAGTGGATCAAGCAAGTGGCATGTCCCCTGTCACTGATCATTGAGGAACTCCAATAAGCTTCTGAGAAACTCCAGAATTTGTAGAAGCAGGCTGCGTTCAGACAACATGATAGTCAATGGTGGGGTAATAATCCACTTGACCATTGTTTATCTAGGGGGCGCTCCCCACACAGCATGATAATAGCTGTGGTGTGGATTAGGATCAGCCTTGAGTTGACTATTAGTCCACACTGAGTTGACTCACTCATCTCCCACCCTCTCTTCTCCCTCAGTCCTCCCACTAGTATCCCATTAGCCATTGCTGCCAAAAATCTACCCGGCCACTTAGACTAGAGCGGCAGCCACTGCTCTTGCCTTGCGACTCTATGGCTGACAAAATAACCAACTGTGGCCAAGGAAATAACCAATGGTGCCCTCCACAACACGATAACCAACAGTGTTTCAAACAGCCAACTCTCCAGAGCGTTGATTATTAAGTGTTGGTTAAAAAACTCCCTCCACACAAGATAACCCATGATGTGTTAAATAACCAACCGTTGACTATTTAAACTACCATTGGTTATCGTGTTGTCTGAACCCAGTCACACAGTTTAAAGATGTGAACAAAGGCATTGTATATACCGTAAGGATAAAAAGAGAGAGCTCGGGACAGCCATCTCATCACTATACATACTCCTGAATTCCTCTAAAGAGCATAGAGTTGGAAAGGAACGGGAGAATCAACGGCTTGCTCCATGCAGGAATCTTGCAGCAGCAACATCTCTGACAGATGGCTGTCCATCCTCTCCTTAAATACCTCGAGACCAAAGGCATATTTGCAATGGTGATTTGGAAGGGAGGCGTGTATCATCATCACTATTTGCGTGGCACGTTGAAGTGTTCAAACGGCTTCACATGCATTTTCTAGCTGCAATTCTTCGAACAACCCTGTAAGGTAATTCAGCATTATTACCCCACATATTGGACACGGAGGGACTGAGGCTGAGATTGAATTCCTTGCTTAGTGTTGTCTTTATTATTGCTGTTTTTATTGTATTGTTTTCTTACTGTTTTTATCACTCTTAATATCGTACCGGTTTTATGTGTCTTATTGTTGAAGACTGCCTTGGGAGGGCTTCTACCCTGAAAGGCAGCCAAGAAATATTTTAAATACATAAGGGCCCAATCCTATGCATGTTTAGACAGAAATAAGTCCTAAGTTCCCAGTATTCCCCAGCCAGCTTGGCAGGCTGGGAGTTGTGGGACAATTTTTTGTCTAAACATGCATAGAATTGGGCCCCAAATGAATTCAGGCCGCTTGGTGAGTTCAGCATACAGGCGAGATTCAAACCAAGACCTTCCTGTTTCATAGCTCAGACCATGCAACCCGATGTGAGAGAGGTGCAGCCAGTGCACAAAGCACTTCATACAAAGCTGCCTTACATGTAGGCAGTCTGTGTAGCCCTGTATTATTATTATTTATTATATTTATTTATATCCCACCTTTTTCCCAGTACTGGGACTCAAGGCGGTTTACAAGTTTAAAACATGTACAATTAAAACATATAAATATAAATTGCAAAAGTTAAAATAGAATTAAACCTACAGTAAAATTAAAAACATGTTAATTTTTTTTAAAGAAAAGACAGCAACAGATTAAAAGGGGGTGGTGGAATCCAATACATTAACACAGTTCCAGTGTAGTTCCAAAAGCCTGCTGAAACAAAAAAGTGTTTGCCTGCTTCCGAAAGTGTAGCACAGAGGGAGCCAGCCTAGCCTCCCTGGGAAGGGAGTTCCAGAGCCTTGGAGCAGCCACCAAGAAGGCCCTCTCCCGCGTACCCATTAGGCGTGCCCGGGATGTTGGTGGGACTGAGAGAAAGGCCTCCCCAGAAGATCTCAGAGCACGGGCAGGCTCATATGGGAGAATATGGTCTTTCAGGTAACCTGGACCTGAGCCGTAGAGGGCTTTATAGGAGATAACCAGCACTTTGAATTGTGCCCGGAAACAGACCAGACGCCAGTAGAGCTGTTTTAACAAAGGAGTCGTCTGCTCCCTGTAATCAGCCCTGGTCAACAATCTGGCTGCAGCTCTTTGAACCAGCTGACGTTTCCGAACAGTCTACTGTCTGCTCTTGACTGGCAGGAGTTCTCCAGAACATTACGCAAGTCTTTCACAGTCTTTCCAGTTGGTATCTTAAGTGGCAAAGCCACTTCATCTTTCCTTTTTTTAATTGAATGTGTCTTTAATTGAATGTTTTTAGTCATTTATTATAACACTTCCCAGTTCCTTTTTATCACACCCACGATTCAACCTTTTAGGGTATATATGAACATGTATCATGCCATGTGGCCCTTTGCTGCTGCTATATTGCCACCCACACCTGCTCAGATAGTGACTTTTTCTGCCACAAGTCAGCAGTTCTGGGAACTGTAGTTTTTAGCACCCCTTTGCCATACTGTAGCTCCCAGGATCCTTGCAGGGAAAAGCTGGCTCAATTGACGTAGTTTAAGTTTATCGTGAGGGCATAACTAAAGTGGAATGAAACCTGCTTATGGCTCGTGCTTAACAACTTAGGGCTGCATCTTACTTACTTCTAGGCGTGCAGAATGTGAGACATCATGTCCCCTTGGGAGAAACACAGAGATGTGTGGCCAGTGCTACTGCTATATTTGTGATAAGCTTGCTGCAGAGGTAAGGAGGGATTTGGGGGTGTGGATTCGCGCTTTCACAGTTATACTTTGTCTCCCTCCAGTGATTGGGTCACACAAACCTATTCCTCTGTTTTGGAATCGGGAGGCATTGAGCACTGTTGGCTCAGGTTTTCGTAACAGATTTTGGTCCAGTTCTGGGCTCTGAATGACTGAGCATTTGGAATTGTGTGTGTGTGTGAGAGAGGGGGGGGGGACATCTTAATGAATTACAAGCCTGGTTTGGAGAAAGCTGAAGCTCTCTTTCTTCTCTCAGTGTAAAGACTGGGTGACCCCTTCCCTGTGCCACTGTAACGCACACAACAAAAGCAAGTACTGGAAGGATCAGTGGCATTTTGCCCTCACTGGCGGCCTTGCCATGTTCAACTTGGAGCTCTCGGAAATAGATGTGGACATTCAACACGGGGGTGAGTTGGGCTCGCTGCGGAAGTGCATCGATGCTGCCCGGCATTCATTGAGTGGAAAGCAAAGGCAGTTTATTACGTTTATGTCCCGTCTTTCTGTCAGGTTGCTCAGGACAATGTAGATCAGGTTTCTGGGTATCCTCCCATGCAGGCAATGATTAAACCCAGAAGCCCATAACTACAATAACTTGCAGAAGGAGGTGGAGATGGGAGCCAAGAGGGGAAGGACAGCCAAGCCTCCTGAAGTTAAAAAGAGAGTTTTAAATAAACAGGTGTTTACAATTGCTTAATATACAAACTGTCTTATTTTTCAAGAAGATCTGAACATGCAAATGCAGTTTTTTTCCTTGGGATTGAGGAGGGCCAGGAAAAAACACACATCAGGTTTGAGGCCAGTTCTATAAGATAGGAGATTTACTTTCTGTGTATGTAAAAATTGGAACTACCTGCCCATAGAGGAATAACCCTATTTTGATCTTGCATGAGTCCCTGTTCTGAGTATGTATCCTCTATAATTATGTTGTGTCTCTGTATTGGGACAACAGAATAATCCAACCCGCTTGATTCGGAGGCTGATTAGTAGAGAGCCAAAGCCCGAGCAGCAAATCATTCAGGTAGGCACCAGGCAGCCTCCTTTGTGGGTGGATGTGTCCAGCACCCAGCAGCTTTTGATTATTTTATTCGCTTTCTATGGCCCATGATTTGGAAATTGCTGCATTGCAATCTTGAGACTGCTGTGGATGTTGTGATGTCAGCGGCAGCTCCTCATCTGTGATCTTGTTGCTGTAGCAGCATCGGAACGGCGCAAGATGGAGTCACAGGGAAGCACCATCTTTTTTCATGGAATAAGTGTAAAGTGTATATTTTTGCCTTTCCCCTATTCTCTGCCATAGGAGTACTCCTACAGAAATTCATACATGATATTTCTATGGAATATAATAAATACCTGTCCGGAGAGAGAATTCCTTCAGATTACCACAAATGTTATTGTCATCGGAAATTGGGTCCTGGGCAGTGTGATGATTGTGGCCTCCGCCAGATGTGTGTCATATACAGGTAATGCTCTGGGAGACTTCCTAGGAAACCTTGTCAGTGCATTTGAACTTAAGCCTGCTGTGAAGATTACACCTGCCCTCCCGGAGCAAGTTCCACTGGACACCTTGTGTAGAACACACTCCCTCCTTTCCCTCCCCTAACCAAGCCCTAGTAATTATTACTTCCCATGCTAAGCGTGTAGGCCACCTCACTTGCTGTTGCATCCAGTCTATGGGTTGGGGTCATAAAACGACAGTGGCATCAGAAGAGTAGCGGGAGTGGACGTCTCTGACCCCGCCCACCCACAAAACAGATGCAGAAGAAAACGTCATATGGACCAGCACGTCAGCTCTTCCTGAGTGTTCGTCTTCCCAAGTCAGGTTGGGATCGTGGGACAATGAGGATGTAATCGTCCTTCCAAATTTAAGGTGGATTTGTGAGGGTCTGCTGTCAGGGGCCATTCAACCACTCGGGTCTTTAATGGTGAAGGAGGAAGGCTTCATGTGTGTTTGTTGGCTTAAAGTATTTTTTCCTGCTCCTCAACCCAAAAAAGCTTCATGCATGCTTACAATCTAAAAAAGACGCGACACTCAAGGAAAGATAGATGGGGAGGGAAGAGGGGGGAAATTAAGTAGGCTTTTAGCAGGGCTGGCAGAAGGGTCCTACTTACCCTCTCATCTCCTGGGTATTGGTCCCTTGGATTTCTTCTCCAATCATCACAGTTAATATAGGAAGAGCTCCCTGTAGAAGTATGCAGATCCATCAACTGGCAATAGTTTTTTTAGTCTTACTATTAAATGTTGCAAGAGCTGCTCCTTGACTCGGAAACTTTCTGATTTTCTAGGTACACACCTGTTTTTGATCTCGTAATGACTTATCTAAATCAGAGGAGATTCCGTCATAGGCTAGATTCAGCTAAAGGACCACCAATTGGCTAGCTTTTTGCCACACTGTAAAGATGACCAAAGGGTGATAGAAGGAGCATCATCTGTTCTCAACCTTGGGAGCAGAGCCATTTTCTTCCTCTTTTGCTGACATTTCTGCCTCGTCGGCTGACAATCTTCAGCATATTTTAGGATAGGAGTTGTCCGAATCCGGACTGTCTCGGTTCTCAGAGGAGAACACTGGGACATCACTCCTTTTTCCTCAAACTAGAATCCTCCTCATGGGGAATCCACTCAGACAACACGATAACCAATGGTGCTTTAAATAGTCAACGGTTGGTTATTTAACCCACCAAAGGTTGTGTGGAGGGAGTTTTTTAACCAGCAGTTGGTTATTTGGCTGAAATAACCAATGCAAAGAACAACTCTGTGCAGAGTTGGCTATTAGAACCACTGTTGACTATGGCCTTAGCTAGACCTAAGGTTTATCCCGGGGTTGTCCCTGCCTGCTCCCGGGATATCCTGTGTGTCATTCACTATTAAATGTTGCAAGAGCTGCTCCTTGACTCTGAAATTTTCTGATTTTCTAGGTACACACCTGTTTTTGATCTCGTAACGACTCATCTAAATCAGGCTGAAAACGAGAAGCCCAAAGCAGAGGTCATTGTGCTTTTGGGAGCAGCCAAAGAGATTATGCTCCACAAGGATCCTTTTACGTGAGTACTCAGCTGCTTTGCTTGGTCTAGTAGCCTTTGCTGGTGTTTTCAAAGCTTCTGTGTGACCCCTATCCACTCAAATCAAATGAAGGGTACAGAAAGCCCTCCCTCCAGAATGAACTTTACAGAAGCATCCTGCACTGTCCACCTGGCTTTGTATGAATCCTTCCAGAGAGATTACATACAAGTGAATTTCACTTACAAGTGAAACGGTGGGCACACATTATCTACAATTCTATTAGAACCACTGTTGACTATGGCCTTAGCTAGACCCAAGGTTTATCCCGGGGTTGTCCCTGCCTGCTCCCGGGATATCCTGTGTGTCATTTACATGAACAGGGATGACCCCGGGACGATCCCAGGATAAACCTTAGGTCTAGCTAAGGCCTCCCATGTTGTGTGGAGGGCACCATTGGTTATTTCCTTGGCCAGCGTAAGTTATTTCGTCAGCTTCAGAGTCACAAGGCAAGAGCGGTCAAAGCAGTGGCCATCTGGCAGGGTAGATTTTTGGCAGCAATTGCTGATGGGATACTAGTGGGAGGAGAGAGGGCTGGGGATGAGAGTCAATTCAGCGTGGGATTACCCCCTAGATAAACATCTGTCAAGTAGATTATTACCCCACTGTTGACTATTGTGTTGTCTGAATGCAGCCAGAGGCATTTTGGGAACAGTGGGGGCCAGCTCTACTCTTGCACAAAGCAAAGGTAAGATATCCATTAATACAAAAATGATGGGAAACTGAGTAATGGGATTTTTCTTTTTTGTTCAGCTACTCTCAAACCTTTGATCCCTTGGGATCGGTGAACCAGGCTGTGCCATGTTTGATGGTCAGGTAAGGCATTGTTTAATCTACCCTGCGATACATGCTGTATACTCTTTACCCATTTATTTATTTTGTATTCTATTTATTCATTTAACCATTTTAAATTTATATCCCACCTTTCCAAACAATGTGGTTATTGATGATTAAAATACAAAATAAAACGGTGCTATAAAATACATAACAATAAATAGAAGAAGACCAGGTTATAAACAAAACACCAGTTCGATAAAACAGCAGCCAGTTACTAAACAGCAGCAGGTAAAGGCCGCTCTCAAAGACTTAAAAGCTCAGGAAGGGAGAAAGTAGTCCTTCAGGTAACAAGGTCCCAAGCTGTCTAGAACTTAATCGGTCACCACCAGCACTTTGAATTCTGCCCAGAAACAAACTGGTTGTCGGTGAAATGGTTGTCACATGGGAGATGCCTGCTCCTATAAGCAGCCCCCGTCAGGAGCGCGGCTGCAGGTTGTCTGAACCAGCTGAAGTTTCCAAGCACTCTTCATCAGGCAGCCCTGCGTAGAGAGCATGGCTCAGTTCAGACAACATGTTAGTCAACGCAGTGCGAAAACTCCACTCAACGGTTGAGTTTTTAGGGGGGTCCTCCCCACACAACATGTTCTAACTCCAGCGTTGTTTGACTATGGGCTACAGTGAAGTTGAGTAAAATCCATTGCGCCCTCTCTCTCCTCCTCTGGTCCTCCCGATGGTATCCCATCAGCCATAGCTGCAAAAAAAAACCACACAATCCTGGCAGCTCTTCTAGAGCAGCACTCCCTTCTTTTGATGCTACAGTTATCCATGCTCTGACAACCTCTCGTTTGGATTACTGCAATGCGTTATACGTGGGGCTGCCTTTGAAAACGGTCCAGAAGCTTCAGCTGGTACAAAACAGGGCAGCCCGTTTACTAACAGGGATTGGCCGACAAGACCACATTACGCCAGTCCTTTTACAACTTCATTGGCTGCCAGTCCAGGTCTGGGCCCAATTCAAAGTGCTGGTATTGACATTTAAAGCCCTAAACGGTTTGGGGCCAGGTTATTTGAAGGAACGCCTCCTCCCATATGTACCTGCCCGGACCTTAAGATCATCTACAGGGGCCCTTCCCCGTGAGCCCCTGCCAAAGGAAGTGAGGCAGGTGGCTACTAGGAGGAGGGCTTTCTCCGCTGTGGCCACCCCGGTTGTGGAATGAGCTCCCCAGAGAGGTCCGCCTGGCGCCTACACTGTACTCCTTTCGTCGCCAGCTGAAGACCTTTTTATTCACTCAGTATTTTAACACTTAATTTTAACTCAAATTTAAATTATACTGTTTTAACTCTGTATTTTAACCTTATATCAATTGTGCTGCGTGGTTTTATCCTGGTTGTGCTTTTTATATTGTATTTTGTATTTGTATTTTTAACTTGTTGGTTGTTTTTATGATGGTTTTAATTTTTGTGAACCGCCCAGAGAGCTTCGGCTATTGGGCGGTATAAAAAAGTAATAAATAAATAAATAAATAAATATTGCCAGGGAACTCCGTAGCCAGTGGGAAAAGTCAAGGCAACGGAAAACTCCACGGAGCCCTCCACACAACACAAGGGTTGTGTAGGAACTCTCCTCTGCACAGCTTGGATATATTCTGCACAGAGTGTTTTCCAAAAAAAACCCTCCATCATGGGGTGGAGATTTCCCACCAGACAACACATTTCTCAACGGTGGTGTAAAAACTCCACTGCGGAGTTCTAAAGCCACCATTGAGAAATGTGTTGTCTGAACTGAGCCTATTACAGTAGTCCAAACAGGATGTAATTTAAGGCATGGATCACCTTTCAGCTTTCGCATAGGATAGCTTTTTCCAACCTGATGCTCCAGTTGTTTTGGATTACAATTCCCATCATCATTGGCCAGGCTAGCTGGGGTTGATGGGAGCTGTAGTCCAAAACATTTGGATGGCTTGGGGATGGCTGGCATAGGGTCTTGGCTTACATACAGCCCTGTTCATACAGCAGGTGCCAAGTATGGGTGTATGTAGTGCTGGGCTGACTAGGATGCCCGGGTGGAAGGAGAAGTTGTGCTAAATGCACGTCGCTGCTGCGTTTAATTCTGCCTCTTCTGCCTCCTTAAGAAAAGAACTGAGCAGAATAACTCTGGTAGAAGCTTATAGAAATTTGATGGACTCATGAAAAGAGGAAGACTGCAAATCAATGAAACAGGAAAAAATTAATATACCACCCTAGAATAGAAAAAGGAAATTAAAGATGGAAGAATATTTATTTATTTATTTTGAAGTTGACCAAGCTTTGGGAGGGGTTCTGAATTCGTACTAATGTGTTTTGGTTTTGCTTTTACTATATCTTTTGAAAACTCAATAAAACTTATTAAAAAATAAAATAAATACATGGCCATTGCAAGAAACTGTTGCTTTTTGTTAAATTCTGCCCTTCTGCCTCCTTAAGATCTAGGGCAGGGATAGGCAACATGGTGCCCGTGGGCATCAGTGTGCCCCTGGACGCTGTTTTTGGCACCCTACATCTCTCACTTTAAAAACCCCAAAAATATATATAACATGTTTTCTTACCCGCATCTGGGATTGCTGTGAAATAGGTTTCTGTTGGTGCTGAAAACTGGATTCAACGGAAGGGTTTAGTGTGTCGGGGCCCAGACCCCACTTCTACCTTGTACTCAGTCTTTGGGGCAGGTTGCTTGTCTGTCATGGGAGCCATTTTGTGGTGGTGCCCGGGACAGATTCTCAAATTGTGAAATGTGCCCGCAGTCCAAAAAGGTTGCCTACAACTGATTTAGGGCAGCTTACCTGAGTGTTGACATCATGACAGGGCGTGTTTTCCCACCCGCTCTTGGTGGCAAACAACGTCATGCAGCAGAAGCAGAGAAATGTGCTTTGTTGTGACATTGGGACATGAGAAGGTTGTCAAAGATCAGCCTTCCCTGACCTGGTGCCTTCCAGGTGTGTTGGACTGCAACTCCCATCATTCCCAGACTGGGGAACGCTGCTGTAGATGTTACTCTGTGTGTGGGAGGGGGTGAGCAGGGGAGAATTAACCATGCAGTTTCTGGTTTTGGTGACAGCTGATTGTTTTAGGTCATGTCTGGAATCATCACAAACTTCAGAGCCCTGAAACAAAAGCCTTGCCGTGCCTGTCCTTGGTTCTGTTTTCCTCTCTGGTCTATTTTTTTCAATGACAATTCTCTTCTCTCTTCCCCCGCCCCTGGGAGCCGTAGAAATGAGGACATCCAAGTATGCTTTGCCTCATGTGACTTTCTAATTTCAGTTTTTCCACCCACCTTTAACACCAAACAGAACTGTAGCAAGTTGTTAATGGAAACAAAAATATCTTTCCCTTTTGGGGAAATCTGTTCTCTTTTCTTCCTTCCTTTAAACTAAGCACGACTTTCACCTTTCCTTGTTTTAAGTGACTCTGTCCTGCCACTCTGTACAGAAAGATGCCCTGCAAAAAGTAATCCCTGACATCTGCATGACTTTAAACGAATGATTGAAAATGTAAGATCTTTATCCTGTTGGTCTGTCCAGGTGCAGACAACAAGGGAAGCAAATTTTGGTGGGCAAGGGGGTACTGTCAGAGTGGGAAAAGGACTCCATGTATGATAGAGGCTGTCTTTCCTTGCAGAAAAATAGTGGCGGACCCAGCTAACCCCTTTCTCATTCTCAAGTGAAACACCCCTTATATCAGGATGAGGCCAGTCTCCCTTGGGTGGATTCTGAATCAGACTCAGAGGCTGAAGGAGAAGACCAGCCGAGACCGGAAGCAGGGGAGGAAATTCCCCAAGACTCTCCAGGTGTCAAGGAGGGATCTTCCCAGGAACTTATCGAACAGGAGGCCCAGGCTCAGAGATCGGAAGGGGAGGGAGCATCGGATGGACAGATTTCAGAGTCCGCTGCAGAGTCAAGCGGGCGGAGTTGAGAGGAGTGGGAGGCGGTCCTCTAGGTTAGCCACTCATCAGAGGTTACAACTTGAAGACCCTTCCTGAAGGAGGAGTCCAGTAAAAGCCTGTTGGGCACAGTGGATGGCTTCCTGTGGTGCCTGGCAGGCTATTTCTGGACTTCTTCAGGGAGGGTCTTCAACAACCTCTGCTGTGTGGCTAATCTAGTGGACCACCTCCCACCTCCTCTGGCGTTTCCTTCAAGGGAGTCTTCTTCCTCCTCTGGGGAGTAAGGTTGAGGGGGACCCCAACTCATGCACCCCTCATTAGGAAAGGCGGCTCGTCCTTGTGCATTAAGCAAGTGATCTGATGCAGACTGACGGGCTTTCTCTTAAAGGCTCTTGGCTTGTTTAAATCAGTCCACATGACTTTACTTCGTGTTTCAGGATTACAAGACGACTGCAGAGACTGCTGGTACTGAATGAATTTCCGAAACCTTTGTATGACAAATTCATTGGCTTTTACCAGTCTATTCCTCTCCCAGTTCACTGCTCCACCTTCTCAAATAGGTACATTTGCTTCAACTGTGTGTCTGGATCACATTTTTCTCTGGTTCATAAATTGCCCATAATTTGGAGAGATGGGTGGGGGGTTGTTTTCGATGTGCAGAGCCATATCTCCACCCTCTTCCCCTGCTGTGGGATTGTTTTTAGCGAAGGTTAGCCCATCCAGGAATCAGAATTTGCCCTCACTGCAATAGTATTCTCCTGTCTTTTGCTCCCCTCCTCCTTCGAATGAATGGGAACCATTCACTTAGATGAGAAAAACTAAAGTGGTGAATTCAGGGGTACCATAGGGGAAGGTTTGTTTTTCTTAGATGCTCCCAGTGACCCCTCCAGCTGTAGATAATCATGACCTCTCCTCCCTCCTAAGACCTTCTTCCTCCAAATTCTATTTCTTGTTCGCTTTTTACTCCTGGTCATTAGTTGCATTTGTCTACTGTCCAGAGGTCTCCCAGTTTGCTTTTTTAAAGAATGCTTTTTCCCATCCTCAAATTGTTGAGAAGGGCCATACGAAGAGAAGGAGGGTGAGGGAGAGCCATTGTACACTGCTTCATTACGGGTCCTGGAAGTAACGGAGGCAGGACATTTTTAAAAAAATGGCGTTCCTGGTCTGGGATCTAAATGTTGTTCTCATTCAATCAGTAGGACAGCATGTAGGAAAAGTCCATGTTATCCTGTAACTCAGAAGTCAGGGCTGTTAATGTAAGGCCCCCTTGCAGAAAAGAGTTCCCTTCTAGTTCCAGCCTTGCCTTCTGGCAGAAGAGCACAGTCTCTTTGTGGTTGAATGGCCTCTGATCCTGGATTACTGTTTATGGGGGGCTACGCAACTTGTTCCCTTCTTTCTCCTCTCAGTAGGAATGGTTTATAGCAAAGAGGGCAAAGGAGAGAGGAGTGAAAGTGCTGGGCCCCACATACACCGCACAAACATCTTTGCCAGAGTCTTGGCACTGGCAGCCTGACCTCTGTGACTTCCCCTCCCCGGCCTGCCCCATGTCAGCTAGTCTGGGGCACCGGTAGTGAGGGAGATGAGACCTCTTGCCATTGCACGGTGCCACCTTTGTTTTAATTCTACCTCCTTTCCCTTTCAGCCTGAATTTCATGACTTGGCATCATAGCTTGCTGACTTCGGTCTTAAAAGGACAAAATGTCACTGGTCGCAGAACCCAGAAAGGGAAGAAAGAGTATCTTTGTGAAATATTTCCTGTGATAGAGGCACGCATTGAGAGAATGGAAAACCGTCAAGAGTAAGTCAATGACATAAGACCCTATCTGGAACCGTGAATACATAGGAATGAAAGAACTGCCCTGCTGGATAGAACAAAGGGTAGGCCTGATCCGTCTTTGGATCTTCGACTGTACTCGGTACCCTTGAGCAAAGTTCATAAGTAGGGCGTGATGGAGAGAGTCCTCTCCTGTTGTCTTCCCCAGTACGTGGTACTCTGAGGTGTACTTTTTCTGTTCCTTTCCAGCAGCTGTAGATCTGTACCAGAGGTATTCCCCATTTTTCGTGAACGTATCCAATGTTTCTAAGCAAATAATCTAAGATGATGGCCCTATCTTGTAGCAATAAATATGCAGGGAAGTGTGAGAGTACTTGAAAAATTGCTATCAGTTGTATTATTTACTACTTTACCCATGCGGTTAGGAACATTACTCCTCTCCTTAAATGAAAGCTGAGAATTTCAGGGGACCCTGTGAAGAACCTGAATATTTTTGGCTTGCACTTTTGACTTGCCCACTGTATGCTTTGGGCTAGTGGGGGTTTGTGTCCCAACACTTTGTATGGCACAATGCCATGTCTGAAAGAGTGGCAGAACACGGACTATACAGCACTGCTAGACCCATAGGTAATATTTGCCTGTTTCTCCCCTAATGCCTCAGATACAAGGAGTTGATCCGTTACTTGAAAGTGGTGAAGTGCAGTGATTCCAAATGGTAAGTGACTTCAAATTGCTTACAGCTGTCCTTTTGCACATGGCAGATGATATTTGCGCATAAGGAAGGAGATTACCTTCTTTTAAGATTTGCAGGAGCTGAACCCTTTTAGGGCCTTTTACAGAAATATACCTGGAACACTGAAAAGCAAAAGTGAAGGATGATTCAGATAACGTTTTAGCACAAGCTGTGTCTCTTGGCAAACTATGGCTGGCACTAAACTGGAAGCTGAAAGCAAAGCGACAAGGAGGAGTGCATAAGCGATGTTTTACTCGTTCCCAGTCTTGCAGGCCACAACACAAATTTTACCTTGGGTCCATCTGAGCTTTGCATAGGAATGTGACAGAACTTCTGTCCTTGTCATTTCGTGGCCTTCTGGCCCCACTCTTTACAATTTTCTCCCTTTTTAGTACCTTTGCTTGAGATTGCGAAATGTGTCTCTACACATCTGAAACCTACAGTTCGATGTCCAGGGAATAAGTATTTCTGGAACATGAATGACAGGGGGAATTGCTCTAGCATTAGGGAGTCCCAAAGGGCAGGCTGCTGTCATTTCAGTATTAGCAAAATACACAGGCGCTCGGCATGCATAACTTTAGAAACTTTAGATAGTGGTGTGCCCTTGTAAGGTACTCGGGCAGGAATAACAGAGGTGAGATTAGTTCTTTTCCAGAAAAGGAGCTTTTACTAAGTAAGAAGTAAAATAAAAATGCAATGTATGGGTTAGCTATGAAGGCCATCTCAGAGAAGTGGGATAGAGGGGGACTGTGCCTTCGCAGGGAAAATAGTGAAATCTGGCAAAAGGGAGAGAACAAGCTATACCCCTTCCTTTTTTACAATTTCTCCAACAACATATCAGCAGGAAGAGGAGGGGGGTTGCGTAGTGTCAGGGTGAATACAAAAGAAGGTAGGAAGAGGCGGCTCTCCTTAGCCAGGGCAAGGTTTTTATCGCAGAAAGATTGTTGAATGAGGTTGAGTGAGGCTGGAAGTCTCAAGATCCAGCCATGCTGAGGTTACCTTAGCAAGACTGCTTTCCTGAAATTATACTGAGTGTTAGAGTGTAAGACCAGTTATAGGGCCTGTTCAGACGACACACTAAGCCATGGTTAAGCCGATAACCCTTTTGCAGCAAGTAGTCAGTGAGCATGTTTAAACCGTGGTTATGTAGCTACCTGGTTAGGAATGGTTCACACGACACGCTAAGCCATAATGTTTATCTCAAAATAATTAACCTCCGTGGCTTAGCGTGTTGTCCGAACAGGGTCATTGTCTTAGAAAGACCAAGCTGACCAAAGGCTAGGGCGGCAACTGGTGCACCAAAGGGCAGAATGGTTGACCCTTTGGCAAAGGGGGATGTTTGACTCTGGGGGCAGGGGCGTTCGGTGCTAACTGGAAGGTCACAGAACAACTTTTAATAGCCAATGGATAAGCAACCGAATATTGTCTTGATAGAATTAGGAAGCAGAGGAGATTCAGCTGCAGCACACCCATGAGTTCCCCGGGTAGTTTCAGAGGGCTGGGGCACTCCCTTTTCCATTTCTATAGGAGGTGTTGACTCAGCCTGCAAAACAAATCCTGTCTTAATTGGTTAGCCCTTGTCAGCTAACAGTTCCAGACAAGATGGAGACTTTTGAGCCACGGTGATTACTGCGGGACAAAATGGAGCTCCCATACTGATACTCACAGAGGAAGTGGGCGGTAGTCTGCTACAATAAAATTCTTCATCTTTATGCTGCCATAGGGACTCTTTGTTGCCATTTGCTACAACAAATCAACATGGTTATTGCTCTGTTACCTTTTCTTAATCCAGGATGCAGAAGCAGAGGGACAAAATACCCTTATACATGTGCAGAAGTGGGGACTTCGTAGGCGCCACACAGGCGCTCTTTAATGTCTTCTCCAAATCCAGTTGCACGGCTTGCCGCCTGTCCCCAAGCCAATTTGAGGGCTACCTAAAGATGTTCCGAACGGGACAGGCTCCTTTGGGGAGAAGCCTGGAGGTCCCTGCGCAGTGGTCTCCAGTGGGCAAGTACACGTTCTTGTTTCTCTCGGCTGACTGTCGGGTGCCTTGTTGAGCGCCAACTGTGAGTTTAGCTCCTCCTTCCTCTTCTCTAGGAGAACCTCTGAAGCTGCCCGTTCTGCTCAAACAGACGTTCAGGCTACTCCACACCAACATGTCATTGTTTAAGAATGTGAGCATTTGTCTTCTTTGTTTTTATGATGATTAACTCTCTTTCTCCCCCTCCCCCTTTACAATATTGGCCCAAATCGAGAATGTCAAACAGGTGTGACCCCTTTTCTGGTCTTGTTGCCACCTGGTGGTCCAGAACACCTCCAGTACTCTCCACTACATCCACTAAGAAGGGGCTGTTTTAGAAAACGTGGCCTAGAAGAAGTGGCACCTCCCATTTATTCTCTGAAGCCCAGTCTTGAACGCAGGCATTTAAAAAAAGAAGAAGAAAGCGAAAAAAGAAGACATTTGCTCTAACGCTTAATCGCGAAGGGGAAAGAAGCCAAAAAAAAGCCAGAAGCAAAGGGGTGGAAATGGAGATGGGGGTTATTAAAAATAATTACCAATGCATTTCGGACCCTAAGATCCTTCCTCAGGATAATCTAAAATATTTACAAAGGTCATTATTGTCAATCACAATAATTCATTCAGTATACATCAGCCTTCCTCAACCTGGGGTGCTCCAGATGTGTTGGACTACAACTCCCAGAATGCCCCAGCCAGCTGGTATTTACCTGGTATTAAACACCAGGTATTTAAACCTACAGTAAGTGATTGGGAACAGCTGTCTTTCAAAGCAGTACTGCAAGATCAAGAGACTCATTCAGGCCAAAGGGAGTAACTGTATTTAGCTTGAGAGTCCACTTTGCCTCCCTCTCCAAAAGGATTCTATCAGTCTATCTGATAGATCTATGTGTTTCTATTGCCCAAAATGAGAGAGATCTCTTATCTCATGAGAGTTATCTTTCCAGATTCATCGTTCCAGCAGAAAGGGCGAGTGTGTACCTAGGGTTCAGCCAAGTGGCACTTGCCCAGGCAGCCTCTGTCCTGAGGTCTCGCCATTCCTGGAGTTACTTACTCTATTTCTTCGATTCTAAGACACACTTCCCCCCCCCCCCCCCCTATAAACATCTCTGAAAATGGGGTGCGTCTTAAAATCGTGGGTGCGTCTTAGGGTTTTTTTTTCTGTTGGTGGTACTGAAATTAGTGTGCGTCTTACAATCGATGGCGTCTTACAATCGAAGAAATACGATACTTACTTTATTATTTATTATTTATTGCCAATATATACTGCCCATTCAGAATTTTGGAGTGGTGGACAAATAAAATAAGAATAAAAACAATAAAACCACATTAAAAGTACATCATTAAGGGAAGGCTTCCTGGAACAAGGACGTTTTCAGGAGGCGCTGGAAGGAATACAAAGTTGGCACCTGCCTGGCCTCCAGAGGCAGGGGATTCCATAGGAGGGGGGCTGCCAGTTGCTGTCCTTCCCGCCCACCCCCAACCCAAACGGAGCCTGGTGGTTGGTTGGGGAGGCCGCTTTTCTCCTGGCTGGTAGAACCTGCTGCAGAAGGGATGGGACTTGCCTCTCTCCCTTTGAACGGCCTTTCGAGTCGGATGGGCAAATAGTGCTGTACCTGGGCAGCCAGGTCCTCCTCCTCTTGTCACGTCCTCCCCAACTGCCGTGATTGGAGAGGGCTGACAGGCTCTGACTGTCCATTCCCATAGTAATAATAATAATAATAATTTATTTCTTACCCGCCTCTTCAATTGGATTGAGGCGGGGAACAACAGCAAGCATAAAATACATAAAATACTGATTAAAAACATAGTATACACTGTTAAAAAAACATCCTAAAATCATACTAAAAGCATCCTAAACTTACACTGGATAGGCCAGGTATTCTCTTTCCTATGCTGTGGGCTGCCAACTGGGTGTGTGTGTCTGGCTTTCCCCTGCACTCGTTTGGAGGAAAGCTCCCTCCTTTCTGGCACTGGGAAGTCCTCTTGGCCTCCCCTGGATCAGGTTTAAGAATATAAGAAGCTGCCGTATACTGAGTCGGACCCTTGGTCCATCCAGCCCAGCACTGCCTGTGTTTTGCCTCCAGGGGGTGCCTGTGTGTGTGTGTGTGTTTGTGTGGAGAGAGAGCACCAGACTTAGACATGGGTTCAAATCCCTGCTCAGCCATGGTGCGCTCACCAGGTGGTCTTGTATTGAGCATACCATTCTCCCTACTTGAGAATTAAGGCTGCAGCAAGTGTGAGAGAGAAGAGAAGCCAGCTCTGCGAAGAAGCCAGCTCTGCCAGGCTTTTCCTACCTCTCAGTGTCATCCAGCAACAGGTCGTACGATCAGCCTGCAGCAGAGGGAGAGAACGGAAACAGGTTCACTCCATCGCTTTTGCTTGAGAGATCAGCAACTTCTGGCTCCTCCGCTTCTAAACCTATTTTCATTCCAGATGGTCATTGCAAGAACTTTGTAACTGAAGAACTAGTGCCTCAGCTAGCTTTTTTTCCTCTTCCCTCCCAATCCCTTTTCTTTTTGAGTTGTCTTACTGCATATTACCTGGTCAGCTGCTCTGTGGGAGTCTTTTTCAGCAGAGGAGCAGAGTCAAAGGGCTCTCGATACTTTCTGCTAAATAGTGGTTCAGAAAGGCGGCTATCATTTGGTCTTGACCCTTCACCCAAGAAGGAGGGAAGGAGAAAAGATCATAATCCGACCTAGACGATCCTGTGTGCCAGGACAAGAATGAACCTTCTTCTTCCAAGGGTGGCAAGGTGTGAGACACGGACATGGCATTGGCTCGTGAGCCCCCAAG
Organism: Elgaria multicarinata webbii; assembly: GCF_023053635.1. NCBI lineage: Eukaryota > Metazoa > Chordata > Lepidosauria > Squamata > Anguidae > Elgaria > Elgaria multicarinata. The sequence continues at coordinate 6,197,823 of NC_086187.1, forward strand.
TCAGGGACCAGGGCCAACTGGTCACCATTCCCCCACTCACCACTTTATTGCTCTTCCTTGGCAAAACTGAGCAGCCCCAGAGACCTGCGTCCATTTCCTATGGAGGCAGGCAAAGGCTGGGCCTAAAGGGGGAAGTGGAAGGTGCCTCCTGGTCCCATCCCTGGCCACGTTTTCGAAGAGAAGAGCCTCCCTTCCTTTGGACAGAAGTCAGCGCTCGGTGTTCTGGACCACTGCATGGCAAATAAGTACAAGAAGAATTCACGGTTATGCAAACTCTCCAACCTCTTGGCCTGACCTGGGAGGTTTATGGGGCAGGAGGGCGGGGGGAGGTAGGATGACCAGCAACTTCGAGGATTTTAAAAAAAAACACCTATCATGAATGCCATTAGACAATCCTGTGCTCTTTTTTCTTGAGAGTGTGATAATTTTGGATCACTTCTTGTAAACTCTACTTGATTCCTGTAATGATCGCCCACTTTATGTTTTAGCCCAAATGTTGGACATCTGTGATAAAGACTTTTAGTAGCCACCCAGTCTTGGGAAATGACGGCCGCCTCACAGCCATTACCTTGAAAGAACCCCCCCAGGAATTCCAACAGGTAACCAAACAACTTGAGTTGAGGGATATGGCACCTGGCCATGAGGGCCTGTGTCCCGCTGGGAGTTTCCTCGGCCGCTCTTACTAGGAAGGGTGGCCTTCTAGAGCCCCCTTGGGCCTTCCTCCATTCTCTCTAGTGTTGGCAGTGATGTTTGTTGCTTGTTTACCACATTTATTAGATAATTGGGTATTGTAGAGTATGGAAATGGGTATTGTAGGGATGGAGAAGGTGCAGAGTACCAAATGATCAAGAAGCTAGTACAACCCTCCCCGCCCCATGAGGAAAGGTTGCTGTGTTTGGGGCTATTTAGTTCGTTTTTTTAAAGGTGAGCAAGTAGAGAATGTGATAGAGGTGTATAAAACTTAAGCATAGTTTGGAGAAAATGGACAGGGATTTTCTTTCCCCTCCTTCTCTCGGTACACTAGAACCCAGGCTTGTCCAATGAAGTTGAACTGTGGGACTTTCGAGACAGACATAACAAAGGACTTCCTTGCACAGTGCATAGTTAGAGGATGGAACTTGCTGCCACAAGTTGTCGTGCTGGCCAGCAATTTAGATGGCTTTAAAAGGGGATTGGACTAGTTCTGATAGCACAGAGCCACCTCCGGTATCAGAGGCAGAGTGGTTCTCAGTTCCAGTTCTTGAGGAACAAGCAAATGGTGGGGAAGGACTTCTGCCTTCATGTCTCACTTGTGGGCTTCTCGGACGCCACTGTGGGGAACAGGGCCAGACGAGGCCTTTGGTCTGATGCGCAGGGCTGCTCTCATGTTCTTATGAAGGCCCAGGGCCCCTCGGCTGGATATGGAGTCTCCAGATGCCCGTTGGCTTATTTTGCTGTGACTTCATTTGCAGATGGTCTTCCGAGAGTCTTGCTACATCCTGGAAGAACTCGTCGCCAAAGTCCGAACGAACGTTTTCCTTTCAGACGTGTTCCGCCTGGATGTAAGTGGAGGCCTACTATTGTGCCAGCTTCCTTGGGACACCCAAGTTCTGGGGTTGGTTTTTCCAAAGGGCCTGAACCCGGCCTGCCTGCATTGAGTGGTAAACGTTAAAAACTCTGGAAGGGAAGGCGTTGCAGATCTATGTAAGAGAAGCACTTCCACTATGCGGGGTAGATCAGACGTCTCCAGCCTGGTGTCTTGCAGATGTTTTGGACTGTAACTCTCAGCATTCCTGACCATTGGCCATGCTAGCTGCCCTCCAGATGTCCTAAACATCTGGAGGGCAGCAGGTTGGAGAACACTGGTCTAGATGCTTGGCTGCAATTCCAGATGCAGCAGAAAGCAACCCAACATCTGGATGGACACTTGGAGCTTCCACAACCACTTCTGTGTTCTAGTATATTGGGTTTGTTAGTTACTTTTTTGCCTAACTCAGAAGAAACTGTATGAAACTGTATTCTAGAACAGGCTGTTACCCGATTTAAAAAAATCTTGATCCAATTCATTTGCTGCTTGATCCAATTTGTTTATCAATCCTCCGATACCATTTATTTTGATAGTATCAATCTGTGTTTGAGGCCCACGGTCCCTTTAAAGACTTAGCTGGAATTAAAAGATACGAAAGACTTGCAAACCATTCCAGTTAAACATTTTTTTAAAAAGGTTTTATTGCTATCCCATTCTAAAAACGTAGTCTAGCACAAAATCTATTGGGTTTTATTTAATTAAAAGATCATGTTAATTTAAAGATGTGACTGTTGAAAACACGCAACCCACCAAATTAGGCAGTCAAGCCCTGGAGGAGAAAACAGAAGAGGAAGTAAAACAGATGCTAAAAAGTGCAGGGGTGAAATACTGAACGCCTAGTAAATAACGAAGGGGTCCAATGGACCCAAGCAGCCTAATCGGGTCTTCCCCAAAGCATGTTACAAAATAATAAATCAGTGTTGCAAATTTGCACTGTGAGAATGTTAACTCCTCTGTCAAAATAAGGCCAGCTTGGAGCAGAATCAGTCCCCGAACCTTGGCTTACCCTAGATAAAATTGACTCTTGGACCCCTGCATTGTTTTGCAATGGGAACTTTTCTTTTTGTACATGAATAGGACATAAATCTACTCCTGTGCTCTTAAAGTGGCAAAATTCCTCCACCCACCACGCTTAGCATTTATAATACGGCAAAATGTGAAATTATTTTCCCTACCCTGTTTTGAGATGTTGCTAAATGCATCCCAATTAGCATAGTTTCGCTTTCTGATTAATTTCAGTAGGGGCAAATTGGGTCCCTGAGAGCTCAGTAGGATATACTGTATTTCTTCGATTGTAAGACGCCATCGAATCTAAGGCGCACACTAATTTCAGTGCCACCAACAGGGAAAAAAGCTTTGATTCGAAGAAAAAAAAAATTTCTCCAATCAGCCAGCAAAGCAATTTTACGGTACATACACGCAGCGGAGCGGGAGAGGAACAGGGAGCGAGCGAGACACACGCGCGCGCACCCACACGCACACGCATAGAGGCAGGTTACATGAATGGGAAGCAGGAACCAATCGTCCCCTGCCTGGGAACGGACAGCCGCACATGCATTCAAAAGCTGGTCTGCACCATTCACACGGACGGGAGGGGGTGGGCGGGCGAGCCCAACCAGCGCTGCTCAGGTGATTCTTCCGCTTCCCATCTCCTTAACAGAGGCGAGGCCGAGCTCTTTGGAAGGTCGCTGGCCTGCCGGAGCTGGGGTCCCTCCCAGCCGGCTCCCGGCGGCAACGTTTGAGATGCTCTGAGACGTTGCCCCTCTCTCCCCCCCCCGCTTCTCTCTCCACTCCCTTCTCTCTCGCTCACTCTTCTCCCCCTACCCTGTTTCCCCGCCTGTCCCGCTGCAGACTCGACAAATGTAATTACCGTATTTCTTCGATTCTAAGGCGCCATCGAATCTAAGGCGCACCCAATTTTTAGAGCTGTTACTTTAGGGAAAAAAGTGTGTCTTAGAATCGAAGAAATACGGTAGTTACATACAGTGAAAAAGTTGTGGGGAGAGATGAAATATCCCCAGACAAATGACACTATAAACTGTTGAGAAGTACATGGAATATGAAGTGGTTCAGGTTTGCTAAAAGGAGTTTTACAAGTATTTCAAACAGCTGCTGGGGTCCCCAGCAGTCCCACTTAGGAGGGTTAAATCAATTCATCATAGGGGGTAGGATCTAATGTCAGTTCTGTGTAGAGTAGACTCACTGAAACGTCATTCATTTGAATAGGTCAATTGTATATAGGACTAACATTGGATGCTACCCATGATTTTTAAGTGATTAATTGGATAAAGCTGCATGAATTTGTAAGTGGATTAAAATAGTTTTTAAAAGTAGTGTTTAGGGAAGGGCTGGTAGAATACGTGACCCAACGTGGCGTCTTCAAATAGCAGAACCATGAAAACTTCTCTGTGTGGGGCCTTGGACGTCTGCTCTCAGACAAAGGAGAGAGAATACTGGGCTAGGGCTGCCATCCTAAAGACACTTACCAGGGAGTAGGCCCCCGTTGAACAAAGTGAGACGGACCTCTGAGTAAACATGCATAGGATTTGCACTACAGGTGGACCAAGGATCTGACTTGGCGGAAGGCAGTTCAGGAAGCAAACGTACCCTTCTTTTGTTTGGGGATGATGAATTCATCGCATTCCAGCAGTCATGACCTTAGGAAGAGCCTGGCCCTCCTGAGGAGGAGAGAAGCCGGCGTGTGGCAAAAGTGGCGCTTGCGGTCTTTTTACAAACACGTACTTTTTAAACGCCCAGCTAATCGGAAGACCTCTTTTTAGTCCATCAAAACACTTATAATCTAACCAGTTAATCGACTAAGCATTGCCGCCCTAATCCTGACTGGTTTTCATACCCTTCTGTTTCTCTCTCTGCCTTCCTTCCAGTTGCACTTGGAGGCAGGTCTCATTTTTGCGGTCACGGCGCTACGGCAAATGGTCCTGCAGGAGTACCGGTCACTGGGCTCGTTCTTAGACATCATTCTGGCTTTTAGGGTAAGTTATAGCAGCAGACCTTCCAAGATGCCAAGATATATAATGCATTGTTCCTATTATAACAGAGCTTGTGGTTTGTGTAATTCATTTTGCGTTTTGAACACCCTTCCTCAAGCTCAAGAAAACTTACTTTCCTTTTCTAATGAAATCTCAGACTCTTTGGGGAGCTGAATTGTGTGTACCCAGTATCCTAGTCCATGTTCATATGTGCCCATATAGGGTAATTGCATCTCACCAATGTAATCTCAGTAATTCAGTTAGGTTAATAACGTCCCTAGGGTGGTACCTTGCTCTAAGACCACCTGGTAAATAGGGCTGGGTTAAGATCTGAACTGGGGAATTGCCAGCTTGCACTTTTGGCATTTCTGATCTTCACTAGCTCTTAGGAACTTTACTAGGTGGGAATCTACACTGGTGTTATTCTATCGTTTTGAATGGGTTACTGTGACGCATAGCGTCACGTGACCCTGGGTCTCCAACGTTGTAAATGAGTCGTACTTACAGGTTCTATTTCTTAGTTCCAGCGTGGCTACAGATTCATGTGCCTCGTCCTACCGGTAATTTTCCCCTCCCTTTCTCAGAGCTGCTGGGTTTGCTCCGCCCACTTCCTGTTCTCCTTCCTTCGCCCCATTTACTATCTTATCTGCTACAGCAGATAAATCACACCAGCATTATACTGTGCTATCACTGACAATTGCTTGCAAAGGACTCAGAAGTTTCCTACCTTAGAATCTGCTTTTATTGTGAAGTACTCCCATGCATCCTGCCTTAAAATTTGAATCAAATTGGGTCATCGGTTGATTTTTTATGTTTTTTTTTTAACATTTCCCCCCTCTTTGCAAAGGATCTGAGGAGCGCTCAAAGGATCGCTGTAGCTCCGTGCAGGAAAATTAACAAGGGTCCAAAGTCCAAAACTCATGACCAGCGGGGCTTAAATGCGGCTGCTGCTAAAACTTTTCAATTTGGTCTCCCATCCCAACCCTGACCAGAACCAACCCTGGTTAGCTTCAGCAAAGTGGCTGGCTCCTATGCACTCAGGCTATTCCCCGGGACCTGCATTAAGATGTTTTGGGAGGGGGTTTGTGTGTGTGCTTATGACTATTGCCCTGCACTGCTGGCTAGGAATGAGGCAGGCAGTGGGCGGAGCAAACCCAGCAGCTCTCAGAGAAGAGGGAGGGAGAACAACAAAGGATTTAACAATGTGCTCTGCAGTAACGTTACAGCTACAGAGAACCGATACAGAGAACCACGTTAGAAAGGGACACTAGCAACATTATAGGACTAGTGTAGATCCGGCCGAGGCCTTAAGGACTAGCCTCATTAAATTCTTGCTTGTGGCTTCTGTGCATTGCACATACATTTCTGTGCATGCAGAGATCTTTCTTCAGAACATACTAGAGCAGAGCTCTTTTAATGAGAAAACCACCCGCAGTCTCACTGCGCACGTTCGAAGGGCGAGGTTCCTGCCTTTCGCATCAGTTCTTCAAGGGCTGCAGCATCAGTTGTAACGTTCTCTCCCTTACATGTTGCTTTTTCTATTTTCTCCCCTCCCATAGAATAACTTCTGGGCTCTGAAGCTCCTGATAGAGTCTCTGGCTTGTCACGAAAAGGCTCTGTGCGGCATTGTTGGCTTGATTATCACTGACCTCCATTATCGGAAAGCAGAAATGTTGGAACTGTAGGTTGGAATTTACAAAGCTCCTGAGCTTCGTCGTTCACAAAATCTGTCTTGAAAGCTTGAGCTGTACAGGCAGGCAGGCAGGATTCAGTGAAGGGCTGTATGATTCCCCACCCCTCACCAGCCCTCTGTTGGCTGAATGACGCGCAAGAGGCATGACCCCCCCCCCACTCCCCCAATGTCATTTGATTCCTGGCTGGCCCGCTGGGTGGATGTTTCACCCAGGGCATTCGCAAGGAACCGGCTTCACTGCGCACAAAGCTTCGCCCATTGGAGAAGTCTCGAGCGCGCCGGAGACGCTCCACACCTGCCGTGCACCTTCTCCCACCTCCTCAGACCCGGGGCAGGCAGAGTTGCTCAGCAGGCCTTCACTCGTCTTTTGGTCTCTCTGCAAAGGGGCAAAGGAGTAAGCTGCCAGGTTTTGCTTGTTCTTTGGCCTCCTGAGCTCCACAAATCCCCTCGTTCCCCCAGATCCCGTTGCGATTTTCAGTCTGTGATTGGAGGCAACAAGGGGATTTCCTAGCATGCCACCTTCCCTCCATTGAGAGGAGCAGCAGCGCGCAAGGGAATCCCTTTGTTATCTCTCATCTCAGATCAGAGAAAATCAAGGGGATGTTTCTCCTCGTCTTCTCCCAAAAGTCCCCAGTAGCCTCCATGCCAGGGGATGGTGGTGGTGGTGGTGGTGGTGGTGGAGGAGGAGGAGGAGGAGGAGGAGGAGGAGGAGGAGGAGGAAAGGCCTGGGGAAATGAGCCCAAGCCTCTTCAGGCCGGATGGGCAATCTGCAGACTGGAGGTTGCCCTCCCCTGTCCTAAGCACAACCCTGCTTGTGTGTTTCCTATGGGAAGCTGGGCTAGACGGACCCCTGGTCTCATCCAGCAGGGCTCTTCTTATGTTCTTTAGGCAGCTACAGATGAGAGAAATCGCCACGTCTCCTCTTTTCCCTGCTTGCCATTAGCCCTAGGCCAGCGGCCTTTGAGGTTTAAGGCAGACGTCCTCCGGGAGGACGCTGTGCTGCTTCCTGATGTACCTCAGTTCGTGTTTGGCTGGGCCAACGGCCCGAGTGCTTAAAACTTCAGGGCAAGAAAGCAGAGGGCGTGACCCTCCCCTTTTTCCTGAGTGTCTGTCAGTGCTTTGCGTGCAGTTCTTGCTGATTTGTTGTTGATCTCTACTGCTGTAAATCAGACTTGTAAGCAAGCTCATGTTCATCAGAAAAGAGTTGGCTTTTATCTCTCTAAGCCACTGATGCTCCTCAAATGAGCAACTTAGTATGTCTGTCCACGCTACCATGCTTATGACCTATGGCAAGACCGATGTATATCTTTTTAGGGTCTGTAAAACAGCTTGAAAAACCCACATATCTCTGGTTGGGCAAAAGGTTTACCAGGACCATGTGAGAGATTTTCAGACAAGAAGCAAACTTGATACTGGTGTGTGTTGCTTGCTCTTATTCCCATTCTTTTAATGCTGCTCAGGTGCCGACGACGTGGCCCTCAGTATGTGGGTGACCTGCTGTGTCTCTTCCTGACATCTAGGGATAGAAATGTACCATCCATTGGCATCTCCATCATTAATGTTATCGTGGACAATTTGCAAGAGTGAGTGTCACGTGTTGTGTTTGTGGCAGCTGTGCTTTTTTATTTATTTATTTATTACATTTCTATACCGCCCAATAGCCGGAGCTCTCTGGGCGGTTCACAAAAATTAAAAACATTCAAAGTATAAAACAACAGTATAAAACCATAGTATAAAATACAATATAAAAGCTCAACCAGATAAAAACAGCAGCAATGCAAAATTACAAATTTAAAACACCAAGCTAAAATTTATTTATAGACTGTTAAAATGCTGGGAGAATAAAAAGGTCTTCACCTGGCGTCTAAAGGCATATAATGTAGGTGCCAAGCAAACCTCCTTAGGGAGCTCATTCCACAGCCGGGGTGCCACAGCAGAGAAGGCCCTCCTCCTGGAAGCCACCTGCCTCACTTCCTTTGGCAGGGGCTTGTGGAGAAGGACCCCTGAGGATAACCTTAGGGTCCGGGCAGGTACATACGGGAGGAGGCGTTCCTTCAGATAACCTGGCCCCAAGCCGTTTAGGGCTTTAAATGTTAATACCAGCACTTTGAATCGGGCCCGGACCTGGACTGGCAGCCAATGAAGCTGGAAAAGGACTGGCGTAATGTGGTCTCGTCGGCCAGTCCCTGTTAGTAAGCGTGCTGCCCTGTTTTGCACCAGTTGAAGTTTCCGGACTGTTTTCAAAGGCAGCCCCACGTATAACGTATTGCAGTAATCCGAACGAGAGGTTATCAGAGCATGGATAACTGTAGCTAGGCTTTTTTGTTTTCGCAACGAGGTTTTCCAGAGGTAGTCGTGTTCTGATAAATGTCTGCAAAATGAAGCAGGGAGAAAGCCACAGTGGAATCAATAATAGTAAACGTTGGCTACGCTCAAACTGATTAGTCAATTGGAAAGTGTGGTTGTTGTGGGTGGCTTTCACTATCCAGACAGGAGAATAATTGCTGGAGTAAATTGCGGAATGGGGGAAGCAATCAAGCGGCACATAAACTTGATCAAAGTTGATGAAGACTGCGTGGAGAACTTGATTTTTGGGGGATAACTTTAAAAATGAACAAATCCTTGCAACCAAGGACTGCAAGTGGACACGTAGCTCCTTCCAGACAAGCTGCTTGCCCGACTTTACTGTTCAAGCTTGTCGCCTAACAAAAAGGCATAAGCGATAATAAGGACATGCCCAAATCTGCTTAAGCAGCAGCCTGGAGTGGCAGGTTTAACTTCCTAGATAGCCCCTGGACATCAAAAAGACTGATCCAGGTTACAGATTGGATGTGCAGTGGGTCAGCCGGGCAAGGCTAGAAGGAACCTGGTGGCCAGGCCGTTTTGGATCAGGTGGGATATTGGATGATTGGGCCTGCTCCAAAATTGATCAAGGTGCAAGGGTGCCAAAATCTGGTGTAAATGCTTAAACCATTTACATTAGGTGTAAATGGTTGGATACACATGCAATGTTTCTTAAAATACTTGGCGAACCAGCTAGTATTCGTGGGACATAGCAATTTTGCACTGAACTCCTCTGATATGAAGAGGCCTGTGCAACTCAGCAACTTGTTACTTTAGCCAATGCAATTTGGTTCCTTAAAAAGCTTGCCATCAGAACACATCTGCTTGAGATCAGTCTTTAAACATGGGGCCAGAGAATTGGAAGTGGGCATCAAACAAGGATCAGGGGAAGTGGGCAGTTTAAAGCAGAAGCCCACCGTCTCGATATTTGTCCTGTAAATGGTTGTGCATCAGCTATTAAATGCCAGAGTAACTGACATAAGCAGCTACTAGACCCTGGTAGCTAAGAGCGTGAGCCAGAAAGTCTCTCTGTTGAAATTTCACCAGCTTTTCCCAAGACTTTAGGTAACTCGCGATTCTTTGCAGGTCATTGGCAAGAGGGGGGGATAAAGCCGACTTACCTCCTAGCAGGGGTGAGAGCAACCCGTGGCCTGCATGTGGCCCTCTGCTGCTTTCTGTGTGGTCCTCCAAGCCCTGGGGAGCCCCGCCCACTTTCCCCCACTGCTGGGAAAAGACTGCCTTGTTCCAGCATTGCTGTCAGCAGCATCAAGACAGCAAACAGCAATCCCAGTTGGGGTGGTGGGGTGGGACAAGCGGCTTTAGACTCCCCCACCCACCCACCCCAACCAGCAAACTCGCTGCTGCTGTTGTTGTTGTGTCCCTACCACTAATGGTGGCCCTGCGATCCTGACAGGGGTTGCTGTGGAGTGGAAGAGACTTTAACTTCTCTATCCCCAGGCAACTTCAGAGGGGATCACCGTCGCCACAGGGTGAGAGAGACTTCAAGTGCCTTTGGAGAGTGCAAGTAGGAGGCTAAACGTGGGGATTTTGATTCAGAGTTTATTGAACTTAGCCAAAGGCCATGACAAATACATCGAAAGACAATATACATATATGCAATAATACAAATATTTTGAACACTAGAAAATTATACAGATAACTCAGAATTTGCCATAACTAAAACTCAGCTTTCGCATAGCAGCCAGAATCTCCAAGGCAGTTTATGGCAATTTTCTCTAATTCTCTCTTCCTAACCTTTTTTGGTGCCAGAACAAACAAAGCCACTTTATGTGTCACGTAGCAGTTGGTATCACTCAAAAGAAAACGAACCTTTCCTGCCAGGGGATTCCTATATCCAAGTGTTAACAAGGGTTTCAGGAATCTCTCTCTTGGGTTCCTATAGAGAGGGAAAATGAACACGTAGTGAACAATGTCTTCCACAATCTGCATTGAGATGGCACCTTGTGTTAGCATCCATCCCGAACTGCAGTTGGCATAACTTGGAATCTCAGTTCAAGGAAAGAGGCCTCAGTTTGGACAGATAGCATGTGAGGAAGATTTGCCTTTGCAGGAGGAGGATCCTGGTCTTAACCACCGTCCCTTCTTTCAGGTGTCACTGGGCAAAGCAGGTTGGCTATTTCCTTCAAAACTCAGTAAGTATGTCCTCCTTCAGGGGTGGAGATGATGCAGGAGTGGGTTACACCTCCCACTTGTTTCAGAGGCAGCGCAATGCAAATGTTAATCCTGCTTCAAACAGCTGTCTTCTTAAGGGATGTGGATATTCTCTTGCGAGGGATGTCGTGGCTTTGGGTAGACAGTTGGGAGGGAAAATAGCAGGGTCTGAATTGAGATGATGAACTGTATTCGGGGGGGGGGGGAGAGGGGAAAGGGGTGCCTGGTTGGGGTGCGGAGGCATCCAGAACAATGGAACCAGTTACCTAGGGAGGTTGTGGGCTCTCCCACACTAGAGGCCTTCAAGAGGCAGCTGGACAATCATCTGTCATGGATGCTTTAGGGTGGATTCCTGCATTGAGCAGGGGGTTGGACTCGATGGCCTTGTAGGCCCCTTCCAACTCTGCTATTCCATGATTCTATCTATGATCTCCTCTCATATACTTGAAAATTACTCACCAAAATAATCCACTGTCTTTTCCTGCTAGTAAATTCTATTACCTTAATTAATGCCCCCGCTCTCTCTCTTTACTTTTGCACAGACAAAAGCATTTGGCTGGGCAGCTTATGAAGTTTCCAGCTTCATAGCAATTTCACAGACTCTTCCTTAACTCTGTCAATCTGAAGAACTCAACGACTAGCCAGGTTTCCTCGCCTCTGCCCACTTCTGAGCAGCCTGGGAAAGGCATTCGTAAGCATCTGGCAAGCCACGTTGTATCCCCTAGCTCTGGATGGCTCTTCCAGGAAGTTTGCACCTGCGATTGGATTTCTCTGCAGAGCTCTGCTGGTCTCAGAAGGTTCTAAAGTCCTCCAATGGGCTCCAAGTGTGGTTTTACAAATGTGTAAACGTATACATGCATTTTTACAGGCTCTTCTGTTCTGTGCTATCCATAGATCTCTCTCTCTTTCTCCATATGTAATGCATCTCAAGGATGTCTTCCTCATGCAAATCATATGAGGCTTAGTGTGCTGTTGATGCACAAAATTCCTGTGCTATGTCTGGTTTTTCCCCCCAGGGCTGCTTTCTGTTTTGCGCCCATGTAGAGAGCTCAACAGCGCATGAATATTTCTGCCAGAATGTGCGCTTCCTGCATTTCACCTTGCCTGTGTAGCACAGAATGCAGAACTTGCTCACCTATTCCTCAGACCCTCTTTTTACCACCCACGTCATGATCTGTGAAAATAAGGGTGAAACTGGTTCATGATGGGCGTTGGGTACCAAACTTCCTTCTAGCATCTTGAGGAAAAGGTGGCTTTTTCCCCCCAGTTATGTTTCCCAGGCTTGTGAAACTCACACAACAGAAACTGAGGCTTGTCGGTTTATCTTTCTGATAGTTGATCTGTTTTTAGTCCATTGGGATTTCCTCTGATACTGTATTTTTCCGATTTCTGGATTTCTCTACTTGAAAGGAAAGACAAGTTTAGTTTAGTTACGAAAGTATTAATTTTTCCATCTCTGCACTTTTTTCAGAGTGTTTCTTGTCATTTAAAACCTGAAATACATATGTGTATGTTTCCTAGAAGTTCATGATTCCTTGCACCTTTTTATTACTTCTGGAGGAGTTTGTGGACATGAAGCAGATGTGTTTATAACTGTGTAGAACTTTGAGAATATGAAAAATTGTTGTATCTTTATCAACAAATGCGTATATCCCTGCTTTGCAGTGCTACGTTGGATTGTCTATAGTAAATTATAGTTATTAAATAAGACTGAACACTTCATGTTACAAGTGAATTTCTGCAAAAACCAGGTCTTAATGCTTTGGTTTCAGGTCTTGAGCTGGCCCTGGGCCAGTGCGTGTAACACTCTCCCTTCATCTCTTCCAAACACGGTTGCAGGTATTTTTCAGGGACAGACTAGACGAAAGAATGCACTTTCTATATCCTAACGCTTCCTCTGCCTCCATAGGGATGCAGGATGCTACCCTCTTGATTTCCCGAAAGCTGATGCAGTGTAATGCTGAACTGCGAAGTCTCCAATTCAGATGCAGTCACTTCTCTGAATTAGGTTAACCAAGCCACTAGTCCTTGGCCTCTACTTCTAGGACTGGGTGGCAATGACCTGCTTTGTGTGTTGGTAAGGAATACTAAGGTAATGTATGTTAAGCAGTCTGAACTCTCAAAAAGCAAATGCTAAGTGGTATTTATCCTGTGGCCGTCAAGAATATGCTACATGAAAGGGATAAAAATCAGATACTAGCTAAATTAAAATCTTGTTTACAGGGCACCGGTTAACCATCTAAACTGGCTCCTTTAAAAATGCAGATTCTAGTTTGCCTGTTAAATTATGCAAAGCAAATTGACGAATGTTCTTATTTGCATAGGCAGTTTTGTTTCTTCTTGTCCTGGGAGGGCAAAGCCCTGTACAAAGCAATCAACCTGCCACCACTTGGCTCCTGGGTAGCCCTGCCAGCACCCTTCTAGTGTCCCTATTTTGTTTCCAGGCTTCATTTCTAAAGTGGAAAGGGTCCAGGACTCCTGTAGCTCAGGCCACTCTGAAAAGCCAAGTCCTTTATCTCGGAAGCCCATATCCCTCATCACGCAGGCAAGGTTAGCCTTTGCTTATGTGGAGATGTAGGAAAGATGCTCTCCTTCATGGAGCATGTGCCTCAAAAGACTCTTTTCTATAAGATGTACTGTGTGTCAGTACCAATGTTTAGGAAGCTATGAGCTCCTTTAGAACATCAGAAGAGCCCTGATGCTGGATCAGACCGAGGGTCCACCTAGTCCAGCACTTTGTTCCCACAGGGGCCAACCAGCTGTCGTCCAGGGACCCGCAAGCAGGACACAGTGCAACAGCACCCTCCCGTCCATGCTCCCCAGCAACTGGTGTATACAGGCTTACTGCCTCTGATACTGAAAGTTGCAGCACATAGCCGTCAGGACTAGTAGTCATCAATAGCCTTCTCCTTCAGGAATTTATCCAACCCTCTTTTAAAGACATCCAAATTGGTGGCCATCATTGCAACTAGTGGTAGTGAATTCCATAGTTACGCACTGTGTGAAGAAGTCCTTCCTTTTATCTGTTCTGAATCTCCCACCCATCAGCTTTATGGGATGACCCATAATTCCTTTGGATACTTGAGGGAAGTGCAAGAGATTGGCATTCTCTCTCTCTCTCTTTCCCTCCACGCCCCATCCAGCTGGCGACAAGAGGAAAGCACATTCCCATTAGGGTGATGTGTCACCTTCTGATGTGGGGAAATTAGATATCTTCTCCCCAACCCCAAATAAGGGAATCAAAAGAGTCCTTTACCTGGGAAGCTACTCAATTGCACTTGTTCTTGACAATTATTTGGCTAGTCCAAAGTGGTTCTGCAGAAAGCCAAAGTCATCTCCTTACTTTTGATTTCAGAGCAGCAAAGACAGAGGGAAATGAGCACTGCATATGGCACTTAGAAATGGGCAGATTTACAAGCCTGAGTATATATGCCAATTGCCTCTTGGTACAGCAACTGGACATAAGACGAGCCTTGAGGCTGGATCAGACCAAGGGTCCATCTAGTCCAGCACTCTGTTCACACAGGGGCCAACCAGCTGCTGACCAGGGACTAACAAAGCAGGACACCCTCCCACCCATGTTCCCCAGCAACTGGTGCAGACAGGCTTACTGCCTTGGATACTGGAGGTAGCACATAACCATCAGGGCTAGTAGCCCTTGATAGCCTCCTCCAGGAATTTATCCAACCCCATTTTAAGCCATTCAGATTGGTGGCCCTCACTACATCTTGTGGTGTAGTGAGAAAGTATGTGCTAAAATATACTAGTGCAATAAGCTCTTTACAAAGCAGAACGAAGCCAATCTTAGCAAAATTACTTGCACCAAGGGCACTAATTAACTTCCCAGAAGAGATGGCTGTCTTTTGTGAGCAGGCACCCAATAGCTTATCTGAAATCCTAAATAAACAAATGTAACAAACAGCCAGTCTGAAGGGTCCTTCTAAATCTTTGCTTTGTGGGATCTGGTAGAGCTTCATCCTTTAGTGTTGTGAAATCCTATCTGGCTTGTTCAGTTTATGTTGCTCTTTACTTTGCTTACTGGTACTAAACAAATGCTCACTGAACTTTTGGAAGATCCAACAGGATATTAAAGTAACTGAATTCTGGCTTGTGAAAATCAACAGGACTGTTTTGAAAAGGGCTTTTCGGATTAAGGCCTCTGTAGTTGAAGGAAGGTCGCTGGGGAGCTAAACCGCAAGGGAAGGGGAGAGCAATTTGACTTCGCTTGTAGACACTTTAGAAGTTAGTGAAGGACACCCTGTCATCTTCATGGTAGCCTGCAGTACTGTTACAGTAGCATCTGAAACAGCTGGTGGACAGTGAAGCATTCAAGGTCCTTAAATGAATGGCCACTTTTTTGTTGGGAGTTACACATTAGAAAATAAGAAAAGCCATGCTGGATCCATCTAGTCCAGCATTCTGTTCACACAGTGACCAACCAGCTGCCCACAGGGAACCCACAAGCAGGACCCGAGTCCAACAGCACTCTCTCGTCTGTGTTCCCCAGCAACTGGTGTACATGGTCTGATACTGGTCTGATCACAAAGCCCATCCTCCAAATTCCAGTTGAGTGGGAGCTGGTTGTGGGGAACTGGAAAAACATTTGGCACATGCTCAGAAACCCTCTGTTCATGGTTATGTTCTAGGGCTCAAGGCAGAGCCCTGGCAAATTTGAGTACAGGTTACAGGCCCAGTCTTTCCTACCTCAGATTATTATATAGGGATAATTTTCAGTTGATGTGTATTGTGCATATTTTCCCCTTTTAAAACTGGTCATCATAGAATAGTAGAGTTGGAAGGGGCCCCTAAGACCAAGTCCAACCCCCTGCTCAATGCAGGAACCACCTTAAAGCATCCCTGACAGAAGGCTGTCCAGCTGCATCTTGAAGGCCTCTAGTGTGGGAGAGCCCACAACCTCCCTAGGTAACTGGTTCCATTGTCATAGACACATGTGTCATACACACATAGGGTGTGCTATGCACTCATCTAAGTTATCAACAGTCTTTCTGGAAATAAATCTACAAAGGCCATGTTCAACAACAAAAAATAACCAAGTTACTTCCTGCTGTGCTGGGGTTTTCCATCTTAAAATACAGTGTAGTATTCCTGTAGTAAGGGAGTACATCTATATATTCTAAGCCACTCAGATTATGCTGGTTATGCATATAAATATTGGTAGGAAAATAATAAATATATGTTGCCCTGGAACTGCATAGCTGGAGGGAATAACATTTTGGCCCCATGTAGAAGTCAGGTGATGAAGACCTGCTAGGTTTACGTATATGTGTATACTTTTCTATTACTACAACCTATTGAAAGCTGCCTAAAGGATCATTTGATCAGAAATCAGGATAAAAGTCTTCTAAATAAATTAAATTTAGTTGCGTCATGGCCCAGGAAGTAAGTTGAGACAGCATTCATTCTGGGCAGATGTGGAAGGCAAGCAACCCAAAAAAGACTAGATTAAAGAGTGCAAGCCAGCAAGAGTGGGTACCTTTCACACGGCGCTGGGAAAACAAGAGATGGCAATCAGCCGGCAGGCTTTTGAAAAGCTGAGGGGAAATGACCAGAGCACCTAAAACTTTAGAAGCCACCAGATAGAAGGATGTCTGACGACTTATGATTAAATTTCTAAAAACAGGGGCTGTGTCCTAAGGCTGACAGGAAAGCGTGCCACCTGCTCTGCAAGCAACGTCTCCTGAGTTGTCAGTGAATGGGCGCTCTGGCTAGGATTACGGAATAGTGATGCCAACCCTCACACAATGGCCCTGTTTTCGTGGATTAATCGTCAAAGCTTGAGCAATGCAAGCAGATTTCCAGGGACAGGGTCTAGTCTGTCAAGGCTCAAATTAGGTCCCAGCCTCGTCCCTCCTAGGGGTGCGTGTGCGTGCACATACACACACTGAGAGAACATATATGTGTGTGGTGTGTGTCTATAATAAATATATACACACACACACACACACATTTTAGTACTGAAAACTAATTAATCAGCTTCTTTCTTTTAGCAGACTGCCAAAGAAAAATCCCAAACAAATCATTTTTTAATAACTGCTATACCAAGCAACTAAGAAACAGGTTTGCTACTGGCCAAAGGATTAACAGATGGCTGACAATCATTATATTACACACACACACAAATGTGGTTAGTTCATAATACTTTAATCTACAAAAAACATTGGTGCAAATAAAGCGGACTGCAATCTGGCATGCGTAAACGAAGGCTGAGGCAAAGCCTTTGGGGGAGGTTGGGCGTTGTTGTTTTTTAAAGTTTGGGAATAGTGATGCTCCACCTAAGGCAGGCGTGGGCAATGTCACAGGGGAGCCTGGGGCAACTCCCTCCAGGGCCAACTCCCTCCAGGGCCACACTCCTGCCACAGCACC
Organism: Elgaria multicarinata webbii; assembly: GCF_023053635.1. NCBI lineage: Eukaryota > Metazoa > Chordata > Lepidosauria > Squamata > Anguidae > Elgaria > Elgaria multicarinata. The sequence goes on from NC_086187.1 coordinate 6,214,972, forward strand.
ACCAGAATGCTGCAGCAAAAAATTGGTTTGCTGACTAAATTGCAAACTGCTACAGACACTTAGAAATGACCAATTTAGCCTTTTTGCAGGGGGACGGACGGATGAAGGGTTGCTGCTGCAGCCGCTGTACCAGAAGCCAAGGGGGGTGCATGTAGCCCTGATTTAATTACCTTTGACTTAGGGTGAATTAATAGTAGGATGTTAGAGCGGGTTTTGAACTTGGATTTGATATGTGGATTCTATATATATTTGTTAGTCTAAGAGGAAAATAAGTAGGTTTAGCAGTAGTATGAACAGAGGTTAGATTTGCTTTCCTTAGGTAGTCCCTCAGCCTGTGTATGGTGCATGACCATGGTAGGTTTTGTAGGTTGGGATGAACAAAATCTGTAATGGGGAGTACAAAAACAGAGAGAGAGAAGGTAAGGTGGAGGTTCGAGCTCCCTGAAACATTGAAGAGGAACGATTCAAGGAAACTAGAAAGCACCCCGCCTCAGCCTAGCCTACCTTCAAATTAACCTTGGAATTAATCCCTGGGCATGAGTGTATTGCCAGAAGCTTTAAAAATTTAGATAGGCAATTTAGGAAGCTGGTTTTATCCAGACTAGCTTGGTATTGTTGATACTGACTGGCAATGGCTCTCCAGGATTTGAGGCCCTACCTGGAGATGCCAGCGTTGAACCTTTTGCATGGAAAACATGTGATTTCTGTGATATAGAAAGAAATATTTCTGGATGGATAGATAAGTGCAGGCCACCAGCAGAGGTGAAGTTTGGTACATAGCTATCCCAAGATACCTTGAGTACTAGACATGTCTAAAACGGGAGGCATTTTGACACCAAACTGGGAAATTCAGTGAGGTTGATCTCATAATGGCAGCCAGACCAAGCCAAACTGCATATGGGGAGTGTTGTGGGGAGAAGGGCATGGTGCTCATTTTTGGATTTGGGGAATGGGACACTTACAGCTGCCCCAGAAATACCACCAGAAGCAGTGTTTGAAGGGTTTTTAGTTTTGTTTATTTCTTATCAATTTCTTTAAAGAATGGCCACGGCCTAGCCAATGATGGGAGGGGCAGGGGCATTTATTTATTTATTAAATTTATATACCACTTTCCAGAGAGATACTCTCACAAAAGTGGCTACTGCGTAGGTATGTTTAAAGGAGTCAGGAGTTCAGGGAATGGTTGAGAAGGGGTTGCAAAGACCAAGAGAATTTGGAAGATGTTTTTCTTCTAGCGCCACTGCTCAACTTGGAGAAAAGTAGAAAATCTTTATAAAAGAAGAATGCTGGTGGGAAATCAAACCTCCCTCAGTTAAGGGTTAAGTGCTACCATGTGAACACTCAGAAATTCCCTAAATATGATACTCTGTTGTCTTCCCTTCATCTGGCTGCAGCAAACATGGGTGTATAGCAAGGTTTGGGACACCCACATAGCCATTAGAAGGCTTATAATACAGAGAGGGCCGGAATATTTTGATGCCTGAGGCAGGAAATCCGAACTGGTAAAAATGTAACATGCTTGGCGATTTGGCCCCCCTCAGGTGGCAAAAAGCCCAAATTTTGCCGCCTGAGGTAATCGCCTCGACTTGCCAACTGGTTTCTGTTTTAAGAAAAGAGACCTGCCGTCGGCAGGTTTTGCCAGCTTTTCTGTTTAGGTGTATAAGAAGCTGCAGTCCAGATGAAACCTCAGCAAATGAACAGTGTAGAGGCCATTTTGTTGATTTATTCCTGCGTAAGATGATGAATATAGGAAGCCCTATGGCAGCAGGCCCAACATGAATGACGTTTTCCTCTGGGAAGCTGCATGGGGTTTTTCTCTGTCTCATTGCAGGCTGGCCTTGCTCCACTTAGACGTCCCACTAGTAAAATCTCTGAAAATCCAATAACCTACATCCAGCGTCATTTTGCCACTAAACCTCCCACAATCCCTTCCGATAATTGTTTGGAAGAGAGGCGGCACTTGGAGATTACATTTGATGTCAAACAGCTCAATAATCTTGTATTTGGGGATCTGCTATCATTGACCGCTTTAATGTAATGACCATGCGGCATCCTTTGGAGCAAATGCGTCTGGCCTGCTGCTCGGTGGAGGCCCTTGATGGGGAGGTGGTGGGGAGAGCATTATGGTCCAATCCAGGAAAGGTGCCCAGTGTGTTTCAGCTCTGCTGTCATTTTGGCCTATTTGCTCTTCGCTTGCAATCCACTGCGGAATTCACGCTGCTTTCTTTTGGGGTGCATTTTCCACATTGGATCGCCTACTCAGAAAAACCTTCAAGTTGCAGAGGATTCTGAAAGGTGTTCCAAGTCACATTATTTTGGTGAGGTAACAGCTAGGCCTGGGACCTCTAGAGCAAGAGCAGGCAACGTGGATCCCTCCAGATCTTTCGGTTTACAACTCTCATCAGCCCCAGCCAGTATGGCCAATGGTTGAGATTATGGGAGTTGAAGTCCAAAACACCCAGAGGGCACCAGGTTGCCTACCCTGCTCTAGACCGGGGGGGGGGGGGGCAGAAAGCAGATCTGGATCTACTGGTAGATGTCTGGGTAATTTGCAGTTGTTCGGCAAGGATTTATGGTTATTGAGCAATAGCAGCCACAAAATCCCCCCCCCCCCCCCCGGCACCTCAGTCCTAAACTATACTGCTGAAATGGAGAATGCTTGGGATAACCAGTTGTGTAAGATTTCTCAGTTCTGCTACTTAAAACAAATTCTTGGACTCAGAATTTTATCACTCTTAAGGACACAATCCTATGCATGTTTAAACAGAAATAAGCTATGCTGGGAGTTGTAGGACTTATTTCGGTCTAAACATGCATAGGATGGCACCCTAAGTCTGTGTCTTTTGCACCAGGCTGTGGTTAGGGGGATTTGGGGCTCTGGTAAAAAACAAAACAGTAGATCCTGCAAGGCTGGTACCTGCCCATCCCTGTTCTAGGCTATGTGCCCAATGTTGAAGATCAGTAATGGTAACCGAGACATTTTTGGAACACTGCTGTTACCAATCTCCGCACTAAAACGCTGGTCAAAGCCTCTGAGGAAGGATAAGAACAGAGTATGAAAACTGCTCGATTGTATTAATGAATGTGGGGTGGGGGGTGGATGGGTTGACATTCACAGCAAAGGCTTGGTCTGCACAGCCTTTAGGCAACTCCCTACCATATGATGACTTGTTTTTTTGAAAATCTTTTGCTAGGCCTGCGTAGGTGCAATGGAAAAATGGTGGTGATAATGCTGTTGCCTGTTATTGCTCGCTATGTTTCTCTCGGATTCCCCCGCCCTCCCCTGCCAGCCCCCAGAGATACAATTAAGGTACCATTCTTAGAAAAAGGGTATCTATGGTACCCAAACATCGCCATCACAAGGGCAACTGTTCTGCTCCTCCCTAATGAGGCATTTGCCTCAGCATCTTAATCCTGTAGCTTTGTCTCTGGGGCCGAACCTTTCATCAGAGGACATTTGGAGTCATCAGTACCAGAGGAAGACAAAGGGTTCTCTCTCTCTCTCTCTCTCTCTCTCAGCTTATCTCTTCTCCAAACCGTTAAACAGGGCTCTGCACCGGAGAGAGAGGATTTCTCATTATCCCTGGTTTTTTTTTTTTTTTTTTTGCCTTTTCAGAGGCAGCTGGACAGGCCGTACATTAATAGATTACATTCAGGATTTCAGATTGTTAACAGCAACAAGGGCTTCAGCTTGGAGACATTCTAGGGAAAGTCCTGGGAAGCAGTTTGAACCTTTTTGTAGTGGACACAATCTTCCGTGGGAAAACCAGACTTTAAAACACACACCAAAAACAACTATACAACTTTTCTTTGGTCTTAACTAACATCTCTTCTTCAAAGGTAGGTTGCTGGTTTGGTTCATTTATTAAATAATCAGCATCTCTAAATGGGGAGGGCATTCTTTTTTCTAGCTACTGGAGGAAGAAGTGGGAAATTTCAATTATTATTTATCCATGACAGCTTAATGGAACCTCCATGTCCAGAAGCAGTATAGCTTTGATAAGTTACCGCGGCACTGTGTACATGGGAATCTGCAGTCAGGGGTAATTTAAAATTCACAAGTGTATTTCTATTTGCTGTTTAAATGCTTTTAAAAGTATATTTACATCTCTTGGTGGTCTTACGCATAGCTTAGCCAGTGAAGAGATGTACATTTCCGGAACTGAGACCATTCTGTACTTTAGAAATTGTAGCCCTCTTTCCAGATTTTAGGGGGCACTTGGGGTGATATGATAGTGAAAGAGATGCGCAGTGCCATCTCAGGGGGCACGTTGTGGCTGAAGGAAATGCACCTCTCTAAAATGGCAAAGGGTCCTAGGGTGCACGTTTTGGATGATCACACAGAAGCCATGCCAGGAATGTAAGTGTGCGGAGGACTCATTGCTCAATGGCAGTGCACTGCTATTCCCGCTGAAGCTCAGTCATCTGCGTCTCTAGTTTAGAACAGGAAACTCAATCAAGATGACTGGAACAAATCTTGCCTGCCTGCCAGAGCAGTCAGCACTGGCCTTGATGAATATTCCTTGTTCCAGAGACTAATGGATATAACGGCATTGGTATTTTACTGAATTTAACTATTATATGCAATATTTGCTGCGTACTGGAAGAATTTGTAACAATCTTTGGTTAATGCAAATTGGGCAGGATATACCTAAAGCAGCTTCGGATGTTGACAGCTCGTAGGACACATCTGTTCTGTTAAGCTTTTAAAGCACTCAAATTTCATTCTGGGGGAAAGATGATAAAATTGGAACTAAAATGCTTCAATAAGAACAGGTAATCGAAAGTGGCGATTCCAAGAACAGAACAAAGGACAACATGTCTTGGACACATGCAAACAAAACATGTGAACTTGTGATTGCCCTATGAATTAGATCTGTGGCTATACTAGGCAGGACCCCAGAATGAGCACTTCCTGTTTTTTTCTGATTTTAAGAAAAGCAAGTTTGGAGACATATAGGCTTGGTAGACATATGCTGGAGATTTTAATGTATAGGTAACAGCTATATTATAAAAGTTTTTCCTTTAGGAAAAGATAGGGAGGAGAGTTTATGTAATACAAAATCCTCATCCACATGTTACAGTATGGCAATAATCACTTCCTTAATTATGTGAGTATCAAGAGCCACATGTTGGGGGGACCCTCCCTGATATTCCTTGAATGTTTATCAGTGGCTCCTTCAAAATTCTGTGTTTTAGAATTTTAAATTTTGTATACTAATTTTTATCTCAATTTTAGAATTTCTGTAAACTGCCCAGAGAGCTCTAGCTATGGGGGAGGTATATAAATGTAATAAATAAATAAATAAAATAAATGAGCAGAATGATAAAGGTGACCCAGGGCAGGATCTATACTACTGCTTTAAAATGGTTTATAATGGTATTGACAACTGTTGGGGCCCACAACACACTCTATATACGGTTTTCAAACTGTTTTCAAAGTGTTAGATCCTGCTTGGTGTAGAGGTTTACTTGAAAGTAGCTTGTCCACTATTATGGATCATCAGTCCTGGACATATTCTAGGGCAAGCTCTTAATTTGCTCCAGAGACCCTGCTGGCATTTCACACAACTTGAGATTCGATCCCAGAGCATTCCCCATAATCCTCTGCAACTCACAGGACAATATGAAAAATGTGAGTCTGAAACTCACTGTCCTGAGTGTATTCATTTGTGTTCTTTGAGGCTGTTTGTTTTCAACTGTATATTTGCCCAGAGGGAGATCGCACACAACGAATTAGGTACATTGGTGCTGCGTACCGTGATATTCTCAAATTCCCTGAGGTTTTGAAAAGGATGTTGTGGAGGGTGTTGCTACTCTCAGCACTCTGATTAGTACTTGGGTGGATTCTAGTCTTTGGTTTCAGGCATCCCCCATTCAAAGGGATCTTGACAAATTAGAAAATGTAGAAACAACAACTTCACTCGTTTCAGAAATGTAAGAGGCGCTCTGCCGGTCCTTCACTCCGTTGTAACTGAGAAGGCCCCAACCAGGGCACAAACACAACGGCCTTACCCTGTTTGCTCCCCTGCAAATGGTGTTCAGAGTAGACAGCTGTAAACATCGATGTTTCATTTAGCTATCATGGATAATATACCTCCTCCATGAATTTTACAAGGCCTTTTTAAGAGAGTGCTTGTCTTCACCAAATCTTGTGGCAGTGAAACACATAATTAGTGAGTTCCGGGAACAAGTTCTTTCTTTTGACTATCCCGAAGCTGCTGCCCATCAACATAATTGGGTGACCTCAAAGTTTAGAGTTGAGAGAGACAGAGAGAGAGAGAGAGAGAGAGAGATGGAAAAAGATGTCAGGAAAAGAAAGAATATTTTTTAGTTTCACCCCCCCCCCCAATAGAATCATAGAATAGCAGAGTTGGAAGGGACCTACAAGGCCATCGAGTCCAACCCCTTGCTCAATGCAGGAATCCACCCTAAAGCATCCCTGACAGATGGTTGTCCAGCTGCCTCTTGAAGGCCTCTAGTGTGGGAGAGCCCACAACCTCCCTAGGTAACTGATTCCACTGTCGCACTGCTCTAACAGTCAGGAAGTTTTTCCTGATGTCCAGCTGGAATCTGGCTTCCTTTAACTTGCCCGTTATTCCGTGTCCTGCACTCTGGGAGGATCGAGAAGAGATCTTGGCCCTCCTCTGTGTGACAACCTTTTAAGTATTGGAAGAGTGCTATCATGTCTCTCCTCAATCTTCTCTTCTCCAGGCTAAACATGCCCAGTTCTTTCAGTCTCTCTTCATAGGGCTTTGTTTCCAGACCCCTGATCATCCTGGTTGCCCTTCTCTGAACACCAATAGTGTCTACTTAGCTAAACATACTTGCATCTAAAATACATAAATATCAGTTATGGAGGATGCAGATTAGCTTTATTTTAGTACTATATAGTACATTTTAATGCAGTATAAATATTTGGTGTAATATATTTAAAGCAATATATGAAATAATAATGTGCAATATCTTCGTATGTGGTATGATTATCCCAACTAAATCCATTAAAGTCCTATTGATTTCACAAGGAGAGTTAAACATTTTCATAACTCTCTTCCACTGGTATAAATGAGACTCAAAAGTGTATCATCATCATCATCATTTATATAAGCAACTTTATGACTTGTCAGTCCTGAAACTATTTCACATTACTTTACATACAATAAAACAATAAAATATATATTGTTGCATTTTTAAGAGCATGAGACAATACCAAACTAGAGGAAAATGTTTTTGACTGAATTGTGCCCATAATTAATATTTTCTTAGCACTATCATTAGGCATCTTATTAACATATTTTAAGTTGTACGTAATTAGTTTGCTTTCCATTTTCATGAATTGAGATTATACCTAGAGAACATATTGAATTTAGTCTGCTGTCATCCCGGATCTGAAAGTGTTATCTTCAAATGTAAAAAAATATATATATGAGGAAAAATTGGAGTTGGTCCTTGCGAAATCTATTATCAGCAGATTTCACCTGTTTACATATGGATGCTCTAGAGCTTACAACCATATTCCCTAACTGATACCCTTATGGGCTGGATAGCTAAACATGCTAAGTATTCTGTAGGGATGCACAAGTAATGTAGGCATCTTAGAAAGATTCAATGTTGGTTTCCTTTTGAAATGTCAATTCAGAACAAAACTCTTTAAAATTACTACTTCCTGTTAAGACTGCAAATTCAAAGCAAAACATACTGATAAGACTGTGTAAAGTGAAATTAATTTGTCCATAAACTTTAACAGTAGGTGAAACTGTTTATGTAATAATAATTTAATAATAATTTAAATTATTAAATCGTCATTGAAAGCTAGCGAGAAAATGCTTCCTTAAATTTTTGATGACTGGTAGCTTCTAGTTATTGCAGCACATCCCAGGTGTTTGGGTGGAGACTGAAGACAAAATGTTTGGGGAGTTTGAATGTAGACAGAGTTGTGAGTCTTTGCTTTTTTGGTTTCAACCTTTTTTAGTCCAGTGTTTCTGATGCAAATACTCCACCAATAACAACCTGTTTTCAAGAAGAAATTTAGATCCTGCCAACAGCAGTGATGGGAAAACATTAATGTTTGACTCAGAAGAAAATCTATCCGTCCAATTGGGCATCTCTGCCCAGGTCACATGCCCATGGTCTGAAATGAGCTCTGAGTCAATTCACATTTATCTCTGGTGCAAGAGGTCCATCCAGTTTCTGATCCTACTTGCGTCAGTGTTAATCAGGTGTAAGCCCTCAGTGCCTTCATGGATTAATATTGGAAGTACACCAGTATCGGAGCCTCCCCTTGCTTTGGCCTTTTGGTAAGAGAGTGTATTTGGTCTTGAAGTGACCCTGAATTATCCCTCGTTCCACTGCCGAAGCAGATGGAAGACACTGTCTTTCCCTGAACTGCAGTGGTGTTCACCGCCAACCTCACTAATCAGTGAACCATGGGGGTACTGACAGGAGATAAAGAAGCACCTGTCAATCAACGAGGTATCTCGGGAAATGGGAAAGAGTGAGCAAAGAGTTAGTTGGGGCTGGGCTGGATTATAAGCCCCAACAAATGAAAATGGAGTTGCTGTGATTCACAGGAGTAAACCCGCGGAATGAGTCTAAGGTTGGATTACCCATTTCATCGATCAGCCGTGAACCGAGCCCGTGCATTGCAAGCGGTGCTTATAGAGCAAACATCTGCAGGCCAGGCCATTAGTTCAAGAAAACTGATATGTTATAAGGCATAAATTCCTGCGGGGGTCATCATTAGCTATGAGAAATGGGATGGGATTCTTTCCCAACAGGGTCCTTATTTCAGACAAGGCACAGAAGGGAAACCATCACCCAAAGATGTTGCACTCGGTCCACTGTGACACTTCAAATCCTTCTCTACTTCCCTAATTGGCTAATGGGTTGGAACGTATTATTGCATTTTTAGCCTCAGGAGAAGGTTCTCCTAAAATATTATCCTCACAACAACCCTATGAGGCTGAGACATAGTGAGTGGCTCAAGACCATTCACTGAGCATTAAGGTTGAATCAAGCTATGAACTCAGGTCTTCCCAGTCCTAGTCAAATATGCTAACTAGGGTGACCATATGAAAAGGAGGACAGGGCTCCTGTGTCTTTAACAGTTGCATAGAAAAGGAAATCTTAGCAAGTGTCATTTGTATATATGGAGAACCTGGTGAAATTCCCTCTTCATCACAACAGTTAAAGTGCAGGAGCTATACTAGAGTGACTAGATTTAAAAGAGGGCAGGGCACCTGCAGCTTTAACTGTTGTGATGAAGAGGGAATTTCACCAGGTTCTCCATATATACAAATGACACCTGCTGAAATTCCCTTTTCAATTCAACTGTTAAAGATACAGGAGCCCTGTCCTCCTTTTCGTATGGTCACCCTAATGCTAACCACTATACCACACTGTCTCTGAAGTAAGTTACGGCATGATCTAAAGTATCTACTTTGCCATTTTTTCCAGCTCAATACTAGTTTAACTATCATGGTTCCCCCCAAAGAATCCTGAGAATTGTAGTTCGATGCAGGTGCTAAGAATTCTCTACCCCGGCACCGCAGAACATACCTGCTCTTCCCAGTTGTATCTCTCCCGTATTACAAGGTTTCTCCTTATTTTCTAGAACACAAATCTGAGATTATTATTTTTAAAAAATCCTAAAACCAATGAGCTAAACAACCCAAAACCACAACAGCAGCAAGCCCTGCAGTTTCAGGAAGAGAGGAGACAGGATGTCATGCTAGTGCTTGATTTTTCAAGGCAGGATCAGACCTGCTGATAATGCCTGTCTCCATTCTGCCCTAGATAATGCCTTTCTCCTGAGTAAACGCTATGCTACATCTTTCTTGTCCCGACAGCTTTAACACCATTCAAATAGAAATCAAACCAAACCACGAATTTGCTTAGTTGAATGTCTATTATACATGCAAAGCAGCAATCATAACTTCAGGGCTGAGAGGGCTGCTTAGAGCTAAGTTTCTCCAGAGGAAGAGCCGGACTGCTAAGGTAAGTGCTTTATCTCAATTAATACGAAAGCTCAAGAGAAATAGCCCAACTTGCCCAGAACCAGACTGGGCAAACCAATAGAACTAAAAGCAGTCCAGAAGTCCATAAAATATGCTTTTATTTTTTTATATTAGGTTGAGAAGCCCGATGTGTTTCAGCCTGTAATTTTGCTAGGCCTTTCTCAGGGGACCTATAAGCAATTAAAATGCATATTGTAAATGCATATTGTAAAACATAAAAGGAACAACACATAGTAAAAATATATTCTTATTGTAAAATTAACATGTGGCCACAGGGGGCTCTGTAGATATGAAATATGTTTAAAACTTTTTTTAATTTAATATATGAGGACAAAGTACTCTATATACTATTATTTCATTACGTACATACACAACATATTTTAACAAAAGAATGTATGGCATATCTTACTTGTAGGAAGTAGTCTGCAGAGTTCTGTAGTCTGTCGGGTATGCTTTAGGGTGGATTCTTGCATTGAGCAGGGGCCCTTTCCAGCTCAACTATTCGATGATTCTTCTTAACAACAAAATGTCTTTCACTGATTATTAGTGGCGACGGAAAAGATTGGTCTTCAGAGCCATCATATATCCTTGTACACTTTTTTCTTTTATCAGATGTTATCTTAGTGGGAAAATGCGTGTTGGGGCAGGGCTGCTGTAATTAACTACAGCAATTTGCTGAATCGCAGTAAATGTGAACAAATCTTCATTTAAACCTTTAGGTTTTAAGGTTTTTAATTTTATAATCCTTCCTATCTCTCTCCTTAGTAGTTGTTTCTCATTATTTGTGTTTAGTTTATCCAGAGCCCAAAATTTTAAGTCTGTGTGGGAATATTGTTCTTCTGCAAAATGATGGGTTAATGGTGCACCTGGCCTGTAATTATTTTATGCTGCTAAGGTGCTCCCCTATACATTTTTTTAGGGGTCTGATGGTTTTGCCTACATAGATTTGGGGGCATTTGCACTGGATGGCATAGAATAGATGACAAAGGAACTGTTATAGCTGGTGAAGTGTTTTAGAGGATATTTTTGTTGATCAGAGGGGTTTACAAATTCTGTGATTTTGGTGGTATATCTACAATAACAGCGATGTTCACAGGGATGATGGCCTAACAAAATGTTGGGTGGGCTTCTATAATTTTCTTTAAATTCACTTCTGATTAATAGATCTCTTAGGTTCCTGGTTCTTTTAAAGGAGACCATTGGTTGGTTCTGGCATCCAGGGCAGGATCTACACTATTGCTTTCATAGAATCATAGAATAGCAGAGTTGGAAGGGGCCTACAAGGCCATCGAGTCCAACCCCCTGCTCAATGCAGGAATCCACCCTAAAGCATCCCTGACAGATGGTTGTCCAGCTGCCTCTTGAAGGCTTCTAGTGTGGGAGAGCCCACAACCTCCCTAGGTAACTGATTCCATTGTTGTACTGCTCTAACAGTCAGGAAGTTTTTCCTGATGTCCAGCTGGAATCTGGCTTCCTTTAACTTGAGCCCGTTATTCCGTGTCCTGCACTCTGGGAGGATCGAGAAGAGATCCTGGCCCTCCTCTGTGTGACAACCTTTTAAGTATTGGAAGAGTGCTATCATGTCTCCCCTCCATCTTCTCTTCTCCAGGCTAAACATGCCCAGTTCTTTCAGTCTCTCTTCATAGGGCTTTGTTTCCAGACCCCTGATCATCCTGGTTGCCCTCCTCTGAACACGCTCCAGCTTGTCTGCGTCTTTCTTGAATTGTGGAGCCCAGAACTGGACGCAATACTCTAGATGAGGCCTAACCAGGGCCGAATAGAGAGGAACCTGTACCTCACACGATTTGGAAGCTATACTATTATAACAGTTTTGACAACTGGGGCCCAGGACACACTCCATATATAGTTGTCAAAACTGTTATAAAGCACTTTAAAGCAGTAGTGTAGATCTGGAATGTGTTGCACTATGTGCCAGCGTCTCCTGATACTTCTTTGTAGGTGATTAGTTACTTTGCCATATGTTAAATTGCAATTAATTTGTGTTCTTTTTTGTCAAGAGCACTGCCTGTGTTTTTGTCTCTGCCTTCTTTAAGCCTTCAGAGATTACAGCATTGGGGTATCCTCTTTCTCTTAATTACAGTGCCAGTGTGTGTGATTCTTGTTTAAAATCTGATACTTGGAACAGTTACATTTTAATCTTAAAACTGTCCATATGGAAGGTTATTCCTTAGAGAATGGTGTTGGAAGCTGTCATAACGGAGACATCTAGGGACATCTGAAGGTTTTCTACAATTAGAGGTGATAAGGTGTTTGCCCCCCCCCCCCCGCTTTTTTTTTTTATCTTGAGGTCCAGAAAACGAATTTCTAGAATGTTATGTTGGATGTCAAACTGGCTATCTTCGTTCCTGGAATTTATGTGCATTATGAATTGTTGTAATTCTTCCCCGTTACCCTGCCAAACGGAAAAAGAAAACCCATCATCAATGTATCTGAGCCATACCAGAATATGTTTATTGGATGTGCCCTCAGATGAGAGGAGATCTTTTTCATATTCAGCCATATGTAGATTGGCTACCTCTGGGGCCGTGGGGCACCCCATGGCCACTCCCTTGGTTTTCCAGTAAAATGTGTTGTTAAATTGAAAGTAATTCTGACGTAAGGCTACCTCAGCAAGGGCATTTGCTGCCCGTTAAAGATCCAACAAACACTGCTGCTTGACGCAGGCCGCCTCCATGTGCGAAACTGTAGGGCTGGCTCTGAATGGGGCTCTGGGGAGTGGGGGGAGAGAAAATGCTTATTTTGGCACGGGGAAAGGTGGGGGCATCCATGTTCGGTCAAGCTCGGAGCCACCTGGGCTTCAGTCCACCCTCACACACACTCCTGCCAAAACAGCTATTTGCATCCGGATTAAATCTTTCCTTCCCATCAGGTCAACAACAGCTGCCTGCCCCCCCCCTTCCCCAGCACCCCCAACAGCATTTAGAAGGATTTGTTAGTCAAACGCTAATGCCGTAAGATAAACTATGCAAATCATGGGATGGGAGCACGTCACTTTCCCGTAAGCCCAGCCAGGCTGTTCTACGTGCTGGGGAGAAGCCTTCGAAATGTGGAGTGGATACGGGATGTACCCGGGGTGGAGGTGGGGTGGGGGCATTTCCAGATAGCACCAACCTTGAGGGTCAGAGGAGGGGGTTTGGTGCTTCTAAGCCTGGAGTTCAGACTTGTCAAAGGACTCTTGACTATATACTCAGCTCACCTGATTGGTAGGGGGGGAAATTGAAGCTTTGATCAGTGCTGGATGTAAGCTGAAAAACTCTGCAAGCTCAGCAAAAGAACACAATTCTGGTTTCTGAGAATGCCAGCTTGCATATTTTATTTTATTTTAAAAAGAAGGCTCACGTTTCCAGTCCCTATGATCATGAAGACTGATTTATGAGATTTCACCACCTACCAAGGGCTGAGACGTAGCTGCATCATAGAATCATAAAATAGCAGAGTTGGAAGGGGGGGCCTACAAGGCCATTGAGTCCAACCCCCGCTCAATGCAGGAATCCACCCTCAAGCATCCCTGACAGAGGGTTGTCCAGCTGCCTCTTGAAGGCCTCTAGTGTGGGAGAGCCCACAACTTCCCTAGGGAACTGGTTCCATTGTCGTACTGCTCTAACAGATTTCAAGTGGCCAAGATAGCTTCTTTTTCCATAACTAGCAGAATAACTTCTGCACAATTTAATGCAAAGAAAGAGTTTAAGCTGCATAATTTGTACTGAATACAGCACTGTTTTTCTTGGAGCAGAAGTTGTACTATTATTTTTTTATATTACATACAGACACAGTCTCGCCTGTCGCCCTGGACAAAGGCTCACGCAACCCTGTCTCACGACTTTTCCTGTCTTTCTAGTTGAGGGACCTGTAAAGCAGGGGATCACAAAGATATGATTGGCTATGCAAGAACAAAGTATTCAGGGCAAATGAGCGCCTATAAAAGCCAGCTCTTAAAACTCTTTGTGCTGTATTTCAGTTTACTGAGATATGTAGAATCATAGAATAGTAGAGTTGGCCATCGACACTGATTGAATCTTGGCTCATCTTTGCTGTGCTCAAGTCAGCAGCAGGCCGTGTGCCTCGGGCATTGAACCTGGACTTGGAACGCTGTCTGAATATGGTGGGAAAGGTCATCATCAAAGAGTAGCGGGATGAGATCCACAGGACTGGAGCACTCCCGAGCCTTTCACAGCGCAGGGAGGGAATTTCAGCTTGTCATGCTGGCGTGAGAAGTAGCATCCGCTAAAATTTCCTCTCTCCACAACTTGATGGTGAAGGAGCCCTGTACTCCATTGCACCGACTCACTCCCCCCCCCCCTGCACATATACACATTCTTCCTGCTGTGGCAAATCAGGAAATTTGCATTATTGGACCAGCAACGAGAGACAGTGGAGCATAGAATGGTCACCTTCGGCCTGAAAGAGGCCCCTCTGCCTTTAGCAGAAAGTCAACAGGTAGAGCTTTCACCAGAGTGGAAAATGCAGTGTTCCTGATGAAGGAGTGCTCAGCCCGCTGCATTGCAGTATTAAAGACACATGAGCCTGCCAGAAAAACAGAAAATGGCAGCCAAATTCCATCTTGGAAGGAAAACATCAGCCTTCCTAGGGCCAATGAAGCAGCAAAAAACATTTTTTTTAGGGTTCTACTGCAAAGCGACCCATATCTTCCTTGCCCATCTGTGGTTGCTGAAACAAAGGATATGCAAAGGCGAGTTTCAACAGCCAGTAATCCTAATTCCTCAACTGCCAATCTTTCAACCAGTCCCTGTAATTCGGTCTTTGACCACAGTATGATGTGCAGTCATTAGCAGGTGAAAACATTTACCTCCATGCTGTGAAAAGCTTCACTGGAGGGATGCTGTGACACAGGAGCAGGCCAAGCCAATGTATTTGGTCATTTGACAAACCTAGTGACATCTGATTAAATAATTTTTAGTCCATCAATCACTCCCGTTTAAATCAGACTCAGGTGGTGCAGTGCTAACAGCATTAGAGCCAAAATAGGACACTGAAGGTGTTTCTACACCTGCCTTTTTTCCAGGGATCGTCCTGGGATCATACCTGTGCATGCAAATACCACACAGGGAATCCTGGGAGCAGGCAGGGACAATCCCTCTATTTTCCTGGGATAACCCTTAGGTATAAAAAGGGCCTGAGAGCTTTTCGACATGAGGCCTTTATGGTGTGCTTGTCATTCCCTACTCACTATTGTTTATGGGTTCTTTAGATGATATCATGACTCCAGTTTTGCTTCTGGGTATAAAGAGCACTTTTGGCAGGATTTTTTAGAGCAGGGAAAATGCAGTATTGTTTGTGAAAGCGAAAGGAAGCACTATTTCCACTTGTATATTTGTGCTATTCTGCGATACTCCTACAACCCCCCTTGAGTGACAAAACGCCAACACAAGTGCCTTTTATTTTCTGCTGTGAGAATACTGTCCTCCTTGAAGGGTTGTTATCACTCACTCCTATCCTTTTCTACCCATGCACTTCCTCTTTTGTTGCTGAAGTGTAGGTTCACTGTAAGCTCCTTGAGAGCAGAGACTAGGAGCACTTTATAAGGAGCAATTATGACATCAGACTAGAACCAGTGGCACCCAGGTTCAGCCATGAAGCTCTGTCTATGACTTCGGTGCAAACAAGAAAAGCACTGGGCACGGATTAACTGTGTTATCTCCTCCTTAGCATCTCCTTGGAAGACAGTTAACATAAAAATGTAACGCAGCCAATTCAACGCTGTTCACCGTTGTTGTTTGGTTTTCAGTCTAGGTTGAACCCCCTCTTCCCTTGACCAGAACTACCGCCGACACAAGCCTCCATGGATGAATGGGAAGCACCCCAGTGGAAAAAGGAAGTTGAAAGCCTTAAGTACCAGCTGGCTTACAAGCGGGAGATGTCCTCAAAAACCATCCCTGAGTGAGTGCATGCACTGCGCCTCCCTTGGCAGAGAGCACGATCGCTTACCACTTACACACAGGGCACCACTAGAGAATTCAATTCAGCATACCAAGAGTCTCAGGTTTCATTTTTTTTAAATCCCCCAAGTTCCCAGCCCCTATAGTTGCAAAGACAACCTAGCCACAGTAGTGCACGCACTGGTAACTTCCCAGTTGGACTACTGCAATGCAGTCCACATGGGGCTGCCCTTGAAGATGACTTGGAAGTTGCAGTTAGTGCAAAACTCAGCAGCTAGACTGTTCACCGGAACATACTATAAAGACCATATAACACCTGTCTTAAAAGAATTGCATTGGCTGCCTAAACGCTCACAGTTGGAATTTAAGGTGTTGGCAACGCCCTACATGGCTTGGGACCTCGGTATTTGAGGGGGCGCCTCTCCCTATATCTGCCTGCCCGAGATTTGAGAGCTGTTGGAGGAGCCCTCCTCCATGTCCCACGAACGCAAGACATATGTTATGGTGGGACAAGGGAGAGGGCTTTCTCTGTTGTGGCACCCTGACTGTGGAATGCCGTCCTCCCCTTGGAGGCCTGACCATCACCAATGCAGGATTCATTTCGGCACCAAGTTAAGACGTGGCTTTTGAACAAAGCCTTTGATGGCTAAATTCTCCATGGTTACACAAATTGTTTTTAATTGCTTTAAGGTCGACTCCTTTACATGGGTGGACACATACTTTGAATTGAGGATGTTGTCTCGGTAAATTCTATATTTCATTATACAGCCACTAGATGGTGCAGCTGATACAGCAGAGTAACCTTGCTTACTGGCTAGGAGGCAGATCGGCTGCTACCTCCAAAGTCCTACGATTTCCAGAGTTCCTTGTTGGCAAACGTATATAAAAGGAACTTGAAATAAAATCCTAAAAAGTTGGGGTTTTCCTATTAAAGACGTTTGGCAGCATAAACACCCATTGCGGCAATAGACATAGCAATGCTAGCCTGATACTGAGGCAAAAAAAAGACCCTCTTGGTTTCTCCTCCCTTCTAGATTTCTTAAGTGGATAGAAGATGGCATCCCGGAAGACCCGTTTCTGAATCCAGAGCTGATGAAGAGCAACCCCTGGGTGGAGAAAGGAAAATGCACCATCCTCTAACCCACGGCCCTCAACACACCATCCACCACTGAAAAATGGCTTCCTTTGCAGATCCTCAACTGTTGCATGAAAACTGAATGTACAAAGTTTTTATTAGCTTCCCACTAGGGCTAAATTCACATTCATGCCCCTTTGTTAGTGCAATGGGTTTTATCTAGAGGCTAAATTCCAGGTTGTTCCAAATTTTTGGTATTCTGAGGCACAGGGTTTTGTTTCTTCTCTGGATTTAAACTAGAGGCACACGAACAATGCACACTTACATTTTTCTCGACCAACTGCAAGAACAGGCAGGCATCTCCTTTGTAACTATAACAGATTCTCAGGCTGATTGTGCTTCCTGGAATCCACTTGGTTTGTTTTTAAAGGGAGGCAGGGCACAGGCACGGGTTGTGCTCTGGCAATATTCCAGGAATTCCCCTGCACCCATCAGCACCTGGGAAACCCAGCACGTTCTCATTGCAACCTTTTGGGATGATGCCACTGTCTATGTAACTGGCAAGGGATAGAGGAGAAAATTCGTGCTTCCCAGGGGTGGACACGTCCAACGGAATGGCGTAGCATTTCAAGGCACATGTCAAACCACTGATGTGATACACTCAGGGCCTGTTCAGGCAACACGCTAAGCCATGGTTAGAAAACTAACCCTTTGGCAGCAAATGGTTAGTGAGCGTGTTTAAACCATAGTTATATAGCCGCCACGGTTAGGAATGTTCATACAACAGGCTAAGCCATGGTTCCCATGACACGCTAAGCTATGGCTTAGCGTGTTATCTGAACAGGGCCTCCTGTGCTCTGCCTAACTCATGGCTTGGAAGTCACTGAGCTAACCCTGACAGGGAGGAGTAATAATGTGGAAGAGACCCACTATTTGGAGTAACAGGATCTAACAGCCCACAGAAAACAGAAGCAAATTTGAGTCATTTGTGAACCCTATAGTTTCTCTGTCCTATACATCTGTAATCCTTTTTTTGTTTTTGCTTTTGAACTTGTAAAGGAACACACGAGTTTTATAAAAGAATTTTCAATTATTTTAAATACTTTTTTTTGTACCTTGTAGGTTATACAGTTTTTTGCAGTAAAAAAAAAGCCAAGCAAATGTGACAAGGGTTTAATAAATGAAATAAAGAAAGCAGTACTCTGCGTGTCTCAAATTTTATTCATTTTTTTTTCTTTTTTACAAAAAAGGATTTGGTACAAAAATACAGAGTTACCTTCTTTTCGAAACATCCTTGCAAAGGACCCAATGCCTGCTTTTTCATGTGCTGCCTGTCCATATTTCATTTCCAAGTTTTTTATTGCTAGAACAAATCTTTAATGTAAATATTTCTCCGAACCGCATTGGAGACGCCTTCATTAAACCGGAACCAAACATCGCTCTGTCCAACAGCCTTCCCAATGAGTTTTTCTATTACGTTTTTCTCAGGTACCTTATTGGCTATTAGGGGAAAAAATGAGAAAGAGAAAATGGGGCGATATCCATAGCACAGGCTGTGAAACATGAAATTAAAGATGGGCGATGGGCTCCCAACCCAGGCAACCTGGTACCCTCCAGATATTTTGGACTACAACTCCCATAAACCCCACCCAGCATGGCAATGTTCATGGATTATTGGAGTTGTAGTCAAAAATATATGGCGTGTACCAAGTTGCCTTACCCTGCCCCATTTGCAAGCTTTTCCAAGAATGTATTAAGCTAAAATTGCAGGATGTCTAAAACAATTCTCAGCACTCTTAATTCTGGGAAGTGACTCCCCACAGTGCTGCAGCGATATATGTAAAGAAGGCTGAGGAAGTTGCAAAACACACAGGAAACATCCAGCCCCGCCGTCAGCATGTGTAGGCTTCTAACCAACACGGTAGCAAAGTTTGTCCACGTTATTTCCATTCCTAAATTACTGTCCCAACTAACAAACTGCTCTGTCTTACTCTGAAACATACCTTCCGAAGGAGACGCCGTCTTCTTGATGATCACACGGCCAAAGAAATCCGTTTCTGGCTGTGGGAAGGGAAGAAAAATGCCATGAGAACACGGTGCCTCCTCCCACCACTGTTCAGAGTTAAAGGAGGCCCACCTGCCCAGGTCCCTCAAGGAATCCGAGGCTCTCGGTTCTCAAGCGGAGCTACACTCTGTGGATTTACTGTGGCCCAAGTTCTGTGACATCTGCCAAAAAACTGGCTTGTCAGTGAACACCTAGGTCAGCCTTCTCCAACCTGCTGCCTTCCAGATGTGCTGGACTGCAGGTCCCATGTCCCAGCCAGGATAGCGACCAACAAATCAATCCCTCCCTGTTTCTCTAGCAGCAGAAAGTGCCTACATAAATCACAAAACCTAGCTGTGTAGGCTAATCTGTGTTTAAAACCTCCACCATGAAGCTGCAGGGACAGCCTCAGGAGCGTTGCTCTGTGTGTCCTTACAAGCCTCGGGCTGTTCTGTTTTGCGCCAGTGCAAGGCTGAAACGGTGCTAGGAGCACAGGGCTGCTCTAACAGCCCACCAAGGCCTGCCCACCACCCTCTCCATCCCCAAAAGATCGGAGAGCCGGTAAAGCCATGCCAATGACTGCTGCTGACCAGGGTGGATTGATTTATACCAGTCATTCCAAAATAACCATGAATAACCTACTTCGTTTCCAACTAAAATAAGAGCCTTTTATTTACATCTAGTAGCCTAACTGCAAAACCTTTAAGCCTTTGGCACTACAGAACGGTATCGTGCTTAGAAGTAATTGTGAAGTTAATGGGTTGCTCTTTGGCTTCCTCTTTGCAGAAATGTTTGCATTAAATCCAGATTTTAAATTAGGTGACTTTAAAAAAAGTCGCAACAACTTAATTAAAAATGATTTGAATGTAAATAGTAATTTTGAAAGCATTAGCCATTTTTATCCACCATACTGTGGGCTCAGTTCACACCATGCCTGAGCAAAGGGGGAACTAGTTGAAACACCGGCCTGGTGTATGTACAACCTGAAGCTACTTTCAACTTCTACTCTGGCTTGCTGCAATGACCCAAGCACTTGCCCCCTAAGCCTTTGAAACTTCTTGGAAGCCTTCCAAGATGTCTTTTTGGAAGCCAAGGTAATTAGGACAGAAGGAAAGAAAAAAGTTCTATCATGCACGGTGTTTGCAAACATAAATGAAAAGAAGCTGTGGGGAAAGGAGCCATCTGAGGCCTTCAGCTTTTATCTTACATCCTTTCTCCCTCTGTCTGCCACGTCAGCAACTTTCCCCAGGGGGATTATGGGCACTGAAACAATCAGCAGGATTAAAAACAGTTCCTGTCAGCATCCTGGGTAGCGGAGCTGCATCAGGATCCCAGGGTTCACATTTTCCCTCAGAAAAGAACAGCCTTCTTGATCTTTATTCGGGACACCAACCAGCCCTGAAGGAGCCATCAAATTACCTCTCCCACAAACCAAAGGTTCTTCAATAACAATTCTTCAAAAACCTTCACATACACTGAAACCAACACGTCTGTCGGAATTGCTCCACTAAAGGGACACACACACACCCACAAGTCTACTGCACAAGACAAAACGCGGCTAGGAGAGTAAGGCTTACGCTGGGCTCGTAGAACACCCTGATGCCGCCCCGCTCTCACTTTAAAGCCCTCCTGCGCTACTCCTTTTACATGGCCATCACCTTCTCATCGCACGTAGCTCTCTTCACAATCTGGTCCAGCCGCTGCTCATGGTTCTGAATCCTGGATTTCGGCAGCAGCACCTTGGTGCTTGCTTCCGGGTCGCCTTCTTTGGGGGATGAACATGCCTCCAGTGCCTGGGAGAAGAGATAAGACACACAAGCAAGCGAGGAAGGATTAGTGGGGTGGGAGAGAGACAGAACATCCATTGCTCTCCCCCCGCCCTCCGACTTTCTCCTTTGTCTCAGATTAATTTCTTCACTTACCAGCTGGCCTGCATTAAACCTAATTAAAACCACAATTCCGGGCCTACTCAACTAGCAGAACCGTTTTACTCTGCATTTAAAAACAACAACTCTGTAGCAAGGAAAGCTCAATTCTGCATCCTGTACAGATGATGCAAACCGGCACATTTTCTAATTTTGTGGAACATCCTGACTTTGCTTTTCAAGGAGCAGGGCTGGCAGCTGTGCAGGGTGTTGAGGTCCAACCCCCGGCCCAACCTTACTGAAGCAACATTTCTGCCTTCAGAGATTTCAGCAAATGGTGCCTACACACTGTCTAGCATAAATGTGCAGCCATGGGGTCAGGAACTTGCTCTAGAAATAAATAGAAGCTGGGGTTCTTGGGAATGCCACGAGCAGCATGTTTGTGGCACGCCAGCAGAATCACAGCTTTCAACAGAGCCTTGGCTGTGGGCGTGTGCTCCACCTTCCTCCCTGCATCTTGGGACAGAGAAATAACCCATGCTGGAGAGGGCTACATCATGGACCACGTCCAGGCATAACCACATACAAGGCTTTTCAGCCTGCTTGTTTTTCTCACGTATGCAGACACGGGGAGAATCCTGTGCAATTCAAAAACTTTGCATCTAAAAACCAAGCCGGTCCCAACGAAGCAACTATCTTCACTGCTCTCTGTGCCTTGTTCCCTTTGAATGGTGGCCTTTGCAGAAACCAAACCCTGCGTCTACTGGCTTCAAGCATCGTCCAGCCACCCTCTCTTGCTGAGAGCATCCTCCTCTTTTGCCTCATCCCAGGCTGCGAGGGCTCCATCTTGCACAGAGAAATACTGCGCTCTCGGAGAGCTGTTGGGCTTTCAACGCCTTCTTTGCTCGCCAAGACAGCATTCGTCTCTCCAAGGGATGGCTGTTAATCGAGAGACCGCTACGGCGCCTCACTTCTGGGGTGGAAGGAACTTTGGTTTAGCAAAGGCACGCCTACAGTCTCACTAAGATGTTCATCCGGAGCAGGGCCGGGTTTTCCCTAAGCACATTTAATACCGTGAAGCTCTTCAGTACACTCACACATGCTTGTGTAAGTCCTACGAGAGTGTCGTACCTGTTACCTGGCCCAGAATCCTGCCTCGAGGAGTAAAAACTAGCCGGAATATACCTGTCACTTGCTCACACGTGACTTTTTCAATCCCACTCAAATCACTACCTCCTGTGGATTCCTGTACAGTCCTTCCTATAACCTCCTGGCTGTCACGACAGTTGCGGACACAAAAGGAAGCCATCGCACCGGGCTGAACAGCAACAGACACCAGACATTTGATTCTTTTCTCTCTTAGCTGTCAAGGTCACACTGATCTAACACCCCCCTCCCCTCCCAAAACAATGCTGAGAGTCCTCTTGTGCAACAAAACCTAGGGCAGCATATTTGGGATTTTTAAGTGAGTTTTATGGAGGAGGATGAGAACACAACTGGCTGATGCTAAAATATACAGATCCACCTCTTTAATCCAGAATTGAATTGGCAAATGAAAGTACTAGAAATTTCACTTAGTCACATGAGTGAGTTTTCTCCTTCTCCTTCTCCTGTACCACAACCTGTATCATAGAATTCGTAAGGATCCTTAGAGACCATCTAGTCCCACCCCCTGCTCAATGCAGGATTTGAACTCACTACCTCCCAAGGCAATCTGTTCCACTGCTGAACAGCTCTCACTGTTAGGAAGTTTGTCCTAAAAACTCGCTTCCCTGCAACTTCTACCCGTTGGTTCTGGTCTTGCCCTTGGGAGCAACACAGAGTAAGCCTGCTATATCTTCTACAGGCTTCAGATATTGGAAGAGTGCTATCAAGTCACCTCTTAATCTCCTCTTCTCCAGCTCAACGTACCCAGGTCTTTCAACCATTTCTCCTAGGTCTTGATTTCCAGACCCCTTATTATCCTGGCTGCCCTTTGGAAGTACTCTAAAATGTCAATGCCCTTCTTAAAATGCACCCCCAAACTGGACAGAGAACTTCAAATAGGGCCTGACTAATGCAGAATAGTGTAGAATGGTTATTTTCCATGATCTGGACACTGCTTTTCTTAATGTAGCCCGAGATTGTATTTGCTTTCTTAGCTGCTGCATCACGCTGCTGGCTCATATTCAGCTTGTGAGCTAATAAAATTGCCAAGGTCCTTTTCACATCTACTGTTGTCAAGTCAAGTCTCCCCCATCCTATATCTGTGTCTTTGGGGGTTTTTTGTATCTAAATGCAAGACTTTACATTTATCTCTGTTGAATCTCATCTCGATAGATCTGGCCCAGTGTTCCAGCCCTTCTGGACCTTTCTGAATCTTGATCCATAATCGTGATCTTATGGTGTTGCCTATCCCTCCAACTCTGCACAGTTGATAAGCAACCCACCTACACCCTCATCAAAGTCATTTATAAAAATGACCACTTAGCATTCGCTGAGTTACGGCTGCTCAACCCACTTTGGATCCACCGAACTGTACTATTGCCCAACCCATCATTTTGTCAAACAATGGAGACACATTAACTCAAGGGAGCAGAACCGAGAACTTGCACTAAACACGGGCCCAACAGGGGTCAGCAAAGAACCATTTCCTAGACGGGGGGACACTCATGCCTGTCCACAGGGTAAATTCATGGATACCTCAACTGCTATTTCACAGCAATGAGAACAAACCTACTGCCCACCCCCACCCAATGTGATGGTTTCACACTAGAGGCCTTCAAGAGGCAGCTGGACAACCATCTGTCAGGGATGCGTTAAGGTGGATTGCTGCAAGGAGCAGGAGGTTGGACTCAATGTCCTTAGAGGCTCCCTTCCAGCTCGAATATTCTGTGATTCTATGATTCATGTATTTACAGACATCAATGCATGGCTTACATCACCCTTCCCCAACCTGGTGGCTTCCAGATGTGTTGAGCTACAAGCCCCATCATCCTCAACCAGCACATCATTTGGTCGTCGTGGCTGGGAATGATGGGGCATGTAGTCCAACACATCTGGAAGCCACCACGTTCAAGAAGGCTGGGTTGCATCACCTTCACTGTCCCCAATTATGGAATGGTCGTCCCAACGAGGCCCGCCTGGGCCCAAGACTGCTATCTTTTTGGCAGGAGGCCTAGACTTGGCTCTTTTCCCAGGCATTTTCCCAGACATGTGATGAGTTTTAATTGATGCTGGATCTGTTATTTAGGTTTGGCTGATAGCTCAAAGATGTTTTTTGGTGTAAGTTGTCTTTGTGTATACTGTCTGTTGTGTGCTTTTGTATATTTTTTTATTATTTTGTAAACTGCCAGTATAGAATCTTTCTCCTTCTCCTTCTCCTCCTCCTCCATCTGACACTACTAAAAGGAGCAGCTATGGAGGGAGCCTGGAGTCCAGTAACATCTGGAGGGCCACAGGTTCGCCACAGCTGCTCTAGACCAAAGTTTTTTTGTTTTCAATCAAGATCTTTGCGGAATCCTTCCTTGTAGAAGAGTTATCTGGCATGTTGCAAAGGATTCTGGAATGCATGCTAAGGGTATACGCACAGGTGTTGGCCAGGATCAGTGAGTCTCACTGAGAACCCAAGACACAACCAACACTCCCCTGAGGTTGTATCTGTAGTGGGGGTGGGTTATTATACTAGGGAGACCCTGTGGAAAGGAGGACAGGGCACTCCTGTATCTTTATCAATTGCACAAATAAGGGAATTTCAGCAGGTGTCATTTGTATGCATGCAGCACCTGGTGGAATTCCCTCTTCATCACAACAGTTAAAGGTGCAGGAGCTATACTAGCGTGACCAGATTTAAAAGAGGGCAGGCCACCTGCAGCTTTAACTGTGGTGATGAAGAGGGAATTTCACCAGGTGCTGCATGCATCACCATCATAATTTTTAGAGTAGGTGTTGGTCCCCTGATCTGGATTTTAGAAGCCCTCTTAGGCCTCATCTACATCAAGCAGGATATTGCACTATGAAAGCGGTATATAAAAGGCAAGAGCCACACCAAGCAGGATATAGTGGTATGAAAGTGGTATGTCGTATGTGTCAATGGGCCGCAACAGTTGTCCGTGCACTTCAATACCACTATAAAGCAGTAGTGCGGCTCCTGTCTTTTACAGACTTTCATAGCGCAATATCCTGCTTGGTGTAGAGGAGGCCATTGGGCCCTGGTTCAGATCACCTACTCCTGGAGTAAAAATGCTAGAGAAGCATTTAGAACAATTCCTCTTTTGGCCATGCCTGTATTTGTGCATGGGTGCTTTCAATGTACCCACCCCATTTCCATTTTTAAAGTTGGAGGTAGGTGGTGTGTGTGTGTGTGTGTGTGACACAGAGACAGAGACAGAGACAGAGACAGAGAGAGAGAGAGAGAGAGAGGGAGAGAGAGAGAACGAACTCCAATGCATATCTAGACTTCTTCATTGACCCACTTGCTCCAAAAATACTCTCTGCTCACCTGCCTGGAGTTCCGGGCATGAAGCATGGCTTCCGTCCGCCTCATCTTCTCCACTTCAATTTCTCTTGCGATGAGTTGCTTCGCCTGGTACGTCAGCGGTTTCCGAGCCGGGAGGTCTGGGAACCTACAAACCTCTTCCATATTTCTAGCATTTCCAAAGGGACAGATCAAGGCAGCAGAATTATAAAAAAAGGAAAGGAAAGCAAAACCGAAAACGAAATGCTGTCTCTTCTCAAACACTGACTGAACCAAACTTGCTGTTGCTAAATGTGACAGTGGCACTAGACTGCTGACCCTCCATAGAGTTACTAAATTTGCAAAAGGTCCTTTTGCAAACTCAGCAGAGCTGTAGGAAGCTTTTTTCGGGCAGGCAGGAGTGGAGGAGGAGAGGACGCACCAAATAAAGAACAAACGGTCTCCCTTTGCGCAAAGAAAAGTCTTTTAAAAACAAAGTTCTATTGCCTGCCCCTCCCCAATTCTCAAAGGGCAGACAACAACGATTAAAAGTGATCTGCGCCACCCCACCCCATCATCTATTTGGAAAACTAGACAGCCATCATCTTGGCTGGCTTGTGCAATCACAGGTATGAAATTCTGCTGTCCCAGATTTACAGCTTTCAACGCTTCCTTGCCAACACCACACAGCTGCTCTCAACTTCAGACAAACTGACCTTTCACTTCAGTGATTTTTAAACATTTCTAGGCCACCTTTAAGGAGAAAACCCCAATGCAGTTTATATAATAAAATTCTATGCGATAATAAAACTGCAAAACAATCAATAAACACCAGCAGCAGCAATGAACATCCAACACAGACAGTACTAACATCTAAAACCCAACCACAGTTAAAAACTAAGAACAGTCAAGAAACACAATCAAAGCAAGGGCAAAGAACAGAAGTCTTTCCTAAAAAGACGATTGTCTGCTGAACTTTACTTACTAGAACCCTGCTGCTGACCATTCCTCTACACCAGCTACTGGGGTGCTTTTAAGTATTCCATGTATACAAAATAGAGGAGTGGAAGGAAAATAACCCTAAAAGGAACATTTGCTTTAAAAAAAAGAAAAGATGCCCAGAACATCAGGTTTATTCTTAACTTATCTAGATTTTCAAACTTCAAAGTTTGTCAACCCCAAATGTTTAAACCCTTTTAAATTTGAACGATCCTTGCTAGAAAGTTCAAGATAAAACATTGCGTGTC
The DNA here is from genome assembly GCF_023053635.1 of Elgaria multicarinata webbii. Lineage (NCBI taxonomy): Eukaryota > Metazoa > Chordata > Lepidosauria > Squamata > Anguidae > Elgaria > Elgaria multicarinata. Next base: position 6,241,572 of record NC_086187.1, read on the forward strand.
GGTGCAAGAAAGGAAAACGCACGGATGCTAAGCCATGCATGGCTGTTGGAATTAAATGAGACACACGCTCACAGATTGTAAGCCTATGCGGCAGGGTCTTGCTATTTACTGTGTAATCTGTACAGCACCATGTACATTGATGGTGCTATATAAATAAATAAATTATAATAATGATAATAATAATAATAATAATAATAATAATAATAACGGCAGCTTGGCTGAACGCTGCAGTTTTCTTAGTCTTCAACAGTTTCAAGCAGATACTTGGAAGGAAACCATTTTGCATACAGCAGATGGGAATAAAAAGAGGGCGTATCGCCTTCAATGCCAGGGCCCTCACTTCCTGAATGGGCAAAACAGGCTGGAAGGAAATCCTGATGAATGCACCATTTCATCATTCAACCCTTGAACAAAAAAAGTCTCATGAGAAAGTACTATTTCCAAGTGTGGAATTTTAACATTGAGATTAGGATCGGAGATGGAAGTGTTCCTTAACATTTTCATCTGTCAATTTGGAGTACATTTTTGAAATATACTCTGAGATGTGCTAACACCCAGTGAATATTTGATATTCACCACTGGAATAAGACTCTACAGTCACATAGTCAACAGTGAATTATGGCATCTAACAGCCATCTGATTTATGCTGTTACACAGGTCCCATTTTTGGGTTCATGTGCTGGGAACAAAGGGCTTATAAGGAAGCCATGGAATGAGGTAAAAGTAGCCTTTACTCGGCTTCGTCTTGAGCTGATGGATACAATCATGCTACAGGGCAGATTTCTAGGCATCCCATCGAAAGATAGATTATGTATATGTGGCATCCCTGCTATTGAAGATCTAGCTGACTATTTACTTGAATGTTGTTTGTATTCAAAATGTAGAGAAATCTATGTTTTTAATACGCATGAGAAACTGGACAGTGAAGGATAAATTGCCCTTCCTCTTACGTGGTTCTAATTATTTTGTGACTCAGAGGGTTGCCCTTTTTGCTCTCAAAGCAGCCAGCATAAGGAAAAAAGAATTCGAAAAATGGCTTAATAAGTAGATGTTATTAAATCTTGCAACACAAGGGGTTTTATTAACTGTTGGTCTTAAATAATATATCATACAGGAACTGTATATTGTTTTAAATTGTAAATTTTAATTAACGCCTGTATGTTTTTAATGATGATGTGATCTTTTGAAATGGTCAGAAGACTTATTCAATGAAGTTTCATTCATTCATTGGTTCACAAACGTTAGTTTTCTTTCTGGAAGGGAAGACAATTCTCACTGCCTGGCATCTGAGATGCAAAAAAACATGCTAAGAAAGCTGTGGAACAATGGACCAGTATGGGGAAAAGGTACATTTGTTACTCCTCCCAGGTAGCAGCTCCATGATTCCAGAGCGTTCCCATGTACCCTGTTATCACATCTGCTGCCTAACACCGAGCCTGTTCAGACAACACACTAAGCCATGGTTAGGGACACTAACCCTTTTGCAGCAAGTTGTTAGTGGGCATGGTTAAACCATAGTTATGTAGCTATGGTTATGGAAAAACGCCATTCACATGACTCTCCAAACCATCATGGTTAGCTCAAAGCGCTTAACCATCATGTGTGTTGTCTGAACAGGGATACTATAGAAAACTGTTTTTGCATATGTCTGCCCGCCCAGTATCCGATTCACCAATCCAGAACCGATTTCATTTTACTCACTAGCGAGGGAGAGGTTTCAACATTTTCCCCATTTTAAAACTTTTTCTCCACTTCCTACTTGGATTAATTTTCTTATCTAGATTTTGCCGAGTCCTACACCTGAATCTGATCTAATCTTCACCTGGGTTCACAGGAACATGTTCTTCAGGATATAGCTATAATTTTCCTTCTCCCCTTTCTTTCCCTTAAAGGTTTGAATTACACTGACATATAGCTGGAAGCTTTAAAAATTCCACTTAATTAGTCTGGACTGGTGGGAGTTTAGGTGTAGCCAAGTAACAATTCAGACCTTTGCTAGTTTGGTCTACTAGAACTTTTTAGGCTATTTCAGTAATGCTCTAATATAGTTTTCCTAATATTGTTTTCTAATAGGCATCAGCAAGAGGTAAACTGTAGTAGCGTAGTAATCTTTGCATGTAACAGTCACACTACTTTGTGCTTCATGGGTACGTACTATTTTCTTTGCAATCATTACATGTTTTACATTTTACTTCTGCATGTGACATTCTTTTGCATTTACTTTTCTCTATAAAACATCCATATCTTAAAGAGTGTGGCATGTTTTCATTCGTTTTAAAAGTTGAAGGGCATTCACTGTTTTCCTGCGTGAGTTTTAAGATATGTTTTCAAATATATTGAACTTTGAAAACAGTCTTGTGCATCAGGCTTGGTTACACTCCCTCACCCACTGAGGCAAAGTCAGAACCTAATTTTCATATGGCAGCCAATATTTGCCAATCACTTAAGAGCTCTCACACACCACAGGATACCAACATGTATTAGACAGTATCTATCAGCTGACTTGCTACAGAATTTAGTTAATTTTAATATCAACTTCATGCAGCCAAAGACACGTAATTTGGAATTTTGATTCCCAAATTCAGACGTCCAATTTCAAAATCAAAATCTGAATTTTGAGATTTGAAAGTTCACTGGGTTTGAAACTTTGTTTCGGTTTTACATGAAATTCAAATAACGCACACTTGCTGGCTTCTCTCGTTATTTGAGTATGGAAAGTGGTGAATATAAATACCTCTAAGCAGTCTACGATACTGTCTAGTGTTTATCAAATATCAAGGATCAAATTATCAAAAGTTGATTACTCAGTACTGATGCCACAGCTCACTGAAGGTGGAATATCCACAGCAATATGCAGCGCTTTCCCTATCTTGCATCAGTTTGGAACACAGTGCATAGTTGAACTATGGAACTCACTACCACAAGATGTAATGAAGGCCACCAATTTGGATGGCTTTAAAAGGGGGCTGGATAAATTCCTGGAGGAGAAGGCTATCAATGGCTATTTGTCCTGATGGCTAAATGCTACCTCCACTGCCCTTCCACCAGTTGCTGGGATCACGAGCGGGCAGGGTGCCATTGCATTCACATCTGGTGAGTCACTGTGGGAAAGGAAGGCAGGACAAGATGGTGGCTGTTATGTTCTTACAGCCGTATTTACTTTCCGTTCCAGACGCCTACGACGTTTCTGCAGTTGGTCCCGTAAGCCAGCTGAGACTCACAAGGTTACCTTTCACAAACACTTATTTTTCACACGGTGAAAGTCAAGAAACTGGAGCTGCAGCCCAATACAGCTGATGTGAGGAGTCTTACGGAAAAGCTGGTGCAGGGAGTGTTATGGAAGGACAGAGCCTCAAAAGTTATGTTTTAAGCCCCTAAACAGAAATCTCCCAGGAAATCATCTATGCAAGTAAAATGACAAAGACACAGAGCCAAGAAAGTAATGAACATTGAAGTGACTACTAGATATCACTTAACTATGCAATCCATTCGGAAGGTCACTCTCAGATTCAGCATGTCCAATGTAAGACGTGGGTAGTATAAAGCAGTGGTCCCCAGCCATTTTGGCACCAGGGACCGGTTTCGTGGAAGACAATTTTTCCACCAACAGGGAGGAGGTGGGGTTTGCGGGGATGGTTTTGGGAAGCCCCCCCCCCTCCAGCGTCCTGGCTTCGCTTCGGCTGGGCGCCCAGCCAAAGCAAAGCCAGGACGCTGGGGCAGGTGGGCGGCTTCGGAACGGCGCAATTGGAAGTCACTCTCCCAGAGCGGCTTCTGGCCGGGCGTGCCGTTCTGAAGCCACCCCACCCCACTCCAGCATCCTGGCTTCACTTCGGCTGGGCAGGCGAGATGGCGCCCTGCGCCCAGGTACGCTGGGGTGGTGTGGTGTGGGTGAAAGCAGCTCACCTGCGCAGCCCAGTTCCTAACAGGCCACGGACCAGTACCGGACCATGGCCTGGGGGTTGGGGACCCCTGGTATAAAGGGACAGCAATCTTGTGCAATATAAGCAGCAGCCTACAGTACATGCGCAGGGCGTGAATCGATACCACATATGCGAGGGATAGGCTGAGTCCAGCCCCTGCCAGTTTTCACGCAAAGATCCCCCAATATACACCTTGGCTACTTTTTCCTCAGTGGAGACCCAGGCAAAAGGCAGAAATGTAGGCAGAAGAGAAGCCCTGCTCTTACTCATGCGCTGAGGCTGCCGCTGCCGCTGCCCGCTCCTGCGCACCGGCCACAGTAGAGGCAACAGAGGTGCTGAAAAAGAAGTGGGCTGCCAAATCTTCCCATGCTGTTCACCCTGGAGAGAAAGGGTTAAAGAGCCCTTCGCCCATGTGGTGCCGGGTGGAGCCGGGGGGGCGGGGGAGCCATTGAGCCTGGCCCTTTGGGCCTTGCTCAGTTTCAAACACGGCCCCTAATATTTAGATATTGTTAAAGGTTAGTGGCTGACCAGGGTGCATATTCAGTGCAAGCGCTCTGTTTAGGAAGAGAAGACATCTGCCTTTACGCCTAGTCAGGAAGGGCTCTTTCAGACGGGGGAAAACCGTGTTTCCTTACCGCCTATCTTTCTTCCTGTTCCTCTTCCGCGATACGGACGAGCAGAATCACACGGGGGAGAAAGGTGAAGCAGGCAGCGACCACGTGGCCCATTCACTTTAGTGGGACAGCGCCCTCTAGCGGGCGTTTTATGGCAAAACTTCTGCACATGGCAGTAAATAGCGACAAATATCGCTATAGGGCAGAAGAGTCGCATTTTCTGAGGATTATTTTACAACAAAAAGATGGCGGAAGGAGCAGGAGGCGCGTGAGAGGATCACTGCGCCGTCAAAATGATCTGTGAACGTCTGTGCGTGGCCAGTCATGAGCGTGCTATAAAACACTCATCTGAAGAAGTTTGAAGAAGTCCCAGTCCTCCTCTATGGGATCTAACCAGGCCTCTAGAGACACTCAGCAAATCGATAGCCAAATCATTTATTTATTTATTGCATTTATATCCTGCCCTTCTTCCTCCAAGGAACCGAAGGCAGTGTACATAATCCTCCTCCTCTCCATTTTATCCTAACAACAACCCTGTGAGGTAGGGTTGGGCTGAGAGTGTATGACTGGCCCAAAGTCACCCAGTGGGTTTCCATGGCTGAGTGGGGCCTAGAACCCGGATCTGCCAACTCACAGTCCAACACTTTAGCCACTACACCACACTGGCTCCTCATAAGCTTGTTCTGGCATGCACCCTCTTTGCAGAGAGGACAGAGCCATTAATGCCACTCTTAAACAGATCTATCAGGGCTGATCCTGCCCTGTGCAAAACACATAAACATTCAAAAGCTGCCCTCTACATAAAGTTGCACATCCGGTGACTTTGACTGAAGCCGGTATTTTGAGGATGTGGGGAGCAGAGGCTGAGGAAGAGCAGAAATGGATAAGGAAGACACAGGAGGTCACCCTAGATCTGGAGCAGGGGTCCTTGGAAGCCTTGGGTACCAGAAAACCAGATGTCCTGAACAGCTCACTTTGGGAGCATCTACCTTCACCTAGAAAGGTTGGGTAAGTATACATGACACACAAAGTAACTTTATTAGACTCATTTTGTCCAGGATTTTTCTGATTACCAACACATCCCAAGGGATAGAAACTTTGCCACTGGGGTGTCTAATACAGAAAAAGCAAGCAAACAACACTAGATTCTTAGATCCTGATCCTAATTCACATTAAACAGCAAGAAACGGTTAAAACCACCTGTTACACAACCGAAGCAGGATGCGCCAAATATTAACATTTAATTAATTGGGGCTAAGCAAGACTAAATCTGCATCTCTTTCTGGGCTGTCATTTTATCCCATGTTTCCTCTGGTGGTATATTAGAGGCAGTCGGCATTCCACACCAGCAAGCCAAGAGGGAAGGGAACGAAAGAACCCAGCGGCACTTTAATCCAGTCGCTTGCAAACAAGTGTGCTGTGAGAAATGAGTCAACTGAAAGCCCAAAGTAGCCCTCTGAATCAGAGGCTGCCTGAATGACCGGATGCTCTGATTGGGTCCCTCCTAATCAATCTCCCCTGGGGGCAAGGAATTTGGTCTTGTGCGTGACTGGGTCATTCGGTTGCTTCCCAAACACCACGACCACCTTTCTGAGGAGTTGTCCAGGCGCGCCTTTGCATGCATCAGGTCTGCTTCCTTCACGTAATTCTCCAGAGGGCTATTATTTATTTTCCTTCTAATCAGAGGTCCTGTCCTGATCAAAGACTCACAAAGAAACAGAGAGTGATCTTCTGGCAGGTAACTCTTAAATTCCAAAATGTAAAGTTTTCCAGGAGTTCAGTTTTAACTCAGGAAAAAAGAAATATCCTGTAGCTATGTGGAGAACACTTCCATAATTACAGCACTGTTGATGCATTAATCGGTATTATTATTATTATTATTATTATTATTACTATGAATTAATAAGACAGAAACACCTTTTAGCTCCAGATAATACACACAAAACAGAACCTGCATTAGCCATTTCAGTTACAAAGTTTTGTAAAAGGAATTGGGGAGAGGGGGGGAATAATCCCTCTATAAAGAGAAAAAGCCAAGAACTCCAGCGCAAGTCATCTTGCTGTGTCTTTTCAAGGTTGCCATACGCCTCACAGAGCTGAAGAGAGTCAACTTTCCCACAGGCTGGCCTTTGGACTACTGCTGGCCACCGGACTGCAGGGGACTCACACAATTGTTCCTACAGAGAAGGTGCTGCGTTCCTTCTTCAAAGAGCTCCCCAAATGCTGCACCCTTCCCTTTGCGCTGACAATGCTATTTCAGCTTTGCAAAACAGAGGAGGCGGCGGAGTGAGGCCCGCCATCTTGGCCCCAGGGCCAGCCACCTGGAAGAGGCAACTTTGACTCCTTGGCCTCAGCGCAGTTGTCTTTCCTCCAAGGAAAAGGTGCTCAAAGAGGTCTCTTGGGATACCATTTTTCTTTCCAAAACGGAGGCACGGTTCTGCTGCTTGCATCCCCATCGACGCCTGCCAAGTTCCGACATCAAGTGACCCGTGGAAGGATGTGACAGGTCGGCCTCTGGCGCGCTGCAGCATTCTCAAGGCGAGGGGACGGCCGCTCAGGAGACCCTCACTGCTTGACAAAGCCCAACCCACTGTAGCCGTACCCCTCGGTTAAATTCCTCGCCACGTCGTCCGCCGAGGACTGTTGGAGGCTGGCCGGCAGGTAAATGAAGAGGTAGATCAAACCGAGGAGCAGCAAGGCTATCACCAGCGGCACCCCCCAGTCAGTAATGAACAGAGTCTCCTGGCAGCGAGCTTGAAACATAGGGGCAGAGGGCCGAGCGGCATCCTAGCAGCCTGCCGGGCGAGAGAGAACCGGACGCATCTTCAGCTCCTTCACGCCGCTCCGCCAAAAGCCAAAAGGCAGCTGCGCTCCCTCCTTTAATCTGATTACGGCCAGCAATCTTGGCCTGGCACTAGACCAGCTAGAGGCTCAAGCCCAGAGGAGGTGTCTCGGAGTAGGTGGCGGAAAAGGCGGCAAACCGGGAGTCCTCCCTGCTGTCCTCCTCAGGAGGAGGGAAAAAAACCACACTTCTAAAAGCGAGGGGACGGAAGAATCAAGAGGAAGGGAGGGGGGCTCGGAGATGTTAATATATTCCTGGAAAGGAGCAGCGGTTCTGTGTTATCAAGGAGATTGGGACGGGGGCGCCGAAGAAAGAGAGCGCAAGCCGCGAACACACACACAAAACCGCTAAGCCCTTTGAATGAATGTGAGGGATTTGGAGGGAAAGGACATTTCTGGCATAATTAACCTTGGGCACGGTTTTGCAGACTGGGCAGCCCCGCGTTCCGTGCGTCAAAAAAACAATTGCAACGGGGTGAGGTCGGGCATTGAAGAATACCGAGGTGCGAGTTCAAGGAGAGATTCTCATAAAGAAAGACACATGCCCGGCACCCCGGCATGACAGGCAGACTAGAATGGGGTAGAACTAAACTCTTTAGGAATCTGGCATATGTTTCGGGGATGAGGATTAACGCTTCTGAACAGCCACTATGCCTAGTCGCCTGGAAAGAGTTACGAATTGCCTCCAAGCGACCAGGCCTTTCAACAGTAGAAGTTAATCGCCCCTGGCCAGCCCGTTTAGACTATCGATGTGCCAGCTGTTGCTTTCGGTGTGGTGACCCACAATGGGTGGATCTGTCAAGCTCAATCGGGTGGAGGTTCCCATTTTCCCATCGACAAACTTCTTCCACCCCGGCTCCGTAGGGGGGCTCTTTTGCCCCACGCAGAAATCCGCGTGAATTTCTTGCTGCATTTTTCAAATGTCCTGTTTTGTGCCGATGTTTTGCATGCACGGAAGTATTTCATCCACAGTTTAGAAAATTGCGCATTTTCTTGCTACATTTTTCAAATGTACTCCTGCTAACAGACAGATTTGGGGGGCGGGGCAGTCATGAAACAAATTGCAAGCTTGGAAATGTATGGATTTCCGACTGCGAATTATATTTGGGTCCACGTTCGGTTGCGGGAGATACGGAACAGGTAAATCCATTCGAAGAATCCCCCTGGTGACCATCTGTGTCAATGCCGTAAGCCAGACTTTGCCACGCTGGAGGGCGCGAGCACCCAGAACACGGGCACGTTTCCAACATGCGCACGAACGTGCTTGGAGGCCGTTTGTACCTGGCGTTCGTGCCAGCGTTGTAGTCTAAGGCAGCTTGTGGGGCCGGGTTGGCAAAGGTAGCTTGAGGTGCCCCAACCAAACCCCCATCAGAGGTCCACTTCCAGGCTTTTAAGGAGGCCTTCAAAAATTTTTATTTTACTGAAGCCTTCCCATGCTATGTCACCGCAACCTTCTTGCTGCTATTGTTCTCGCTGGTTTTATAGCTGGGTTTATTGTTTTTAATTGCTAGTTCATTGTGATTGTTTTTATTGCTTTTAATATTTGAACTGTTTGTATGTATTTTATTGTTGTAAGCTGCCTTGTGAGGACTTCTGCCCCGAAACGTAGCCAAGAAATGTTTGAAATAAAATAAACAAACCAAGAGGTACAATCCCATCACTTCTTTTTGGGACGCCTTGAAAGTAGGAATGACCCAGGGAGAAGCAGGCTTCTCGCTGCGCCTTTTCAAGTTATGGAATCTCAAAGGTGCCAAAACTACATTTGCCTGAATCACATTGCCTGTGTGTATCTGCACATGCACATTTGCTCACACATATGCCACATACATGCCCCCCCCTTCCCCACAAGCCAGTATCGCATGCAATTCTCAGGATCGAGAAGGTTGTGGAATGTCAGAATCTGACTGGGCTTATCTCTGTCATGGTTCTCAGGGGAAGTATAGAAGGGGGTACATTCATCGTCCCCCTCCCTTGGCTTTGGGGCTTTAAGACGTCTGTGGGAAAGTGATAAGAGTGTTTAGAAAGGTGTGGGGTTGTTGTTGAAGGAGTTGCTCAGCTTGCAGCGTCATCTAAGGCTGAGCAGTGCAGCCCTGTTTGGACACGGGCAGGACTTACAGGCCAATGCCCCTGTCTGTCAAGTGGTTTTGAACAGGCCCACACCTCCTTTTATAAGCTGGAGCAAAGGCGAGGAGCCTTTGCTAGGATCATCTTTCGACTCTCGGCCCGTAACTCCTGCCTGCGTCCAAACGAGTAGGCATTGATCAGCCCACCAAGATGACGCTACTATCTGAGTGATTCAGTCAAGAAGCCCCACCCCACCCCGCACCTTTCTAAAAACTCTATCAGTTTCCCACAGAAGTCTTACAGCCCCAAGGCCAAGGGAGGGTGGGGCATGAAACTACTCCCTTCTATACTTCCCCTGAGAACCCTGACAGAGATAAGCCTGCTCAGATTCTGACATTCCAAACTAGTTCTAATTAAATCTACCTACAACCTTCAAGGCCTCCTGGCCTTGCAGAACCCCCATACTTGACACCTTATTATGCTTTTGCTATAAAGACATAGAATCATAGAATAGCAGAGTTTGAAGGGGCCTACAAGGCCATCGAGTCCAACCCCCTGCTCAATGCAGGAATCTACCCTAAAGCATTCCTGACAGATGCTTGTCCAGCTGCCTCTTGAAGGCCTCTAGTGTGGGAGAGCCCACAACCTCCCTAGGGAACTGATTCCATTGTCGTACTGATCTAAGTTTTTCCTGATGTCCAGCTGGAATCTGGCTTCCTTTAACTTGAGCCCGTTATTCCATGTCCTGCACTCTGGGAGGATCGAGAAGAGATCCTGGCCCTCCTCTGTGTGACAACCTTTTAAGTATTTGAAGAGTGCTATCATGTCCCCCCTCCATCTTCTCTTCTCCAGGCTAAACCTGCCCAGTTCTTTCAGTCTCTCTTCATAGGGCTTTGTTTCCAGACCCCTGATCATCCTGGTTGCCCTCTTCCGAACACGCTCCAGCTTGTCTGCGTCCTTCTTGAATTGTGGAGCCCAGAACTGGATGCAATACTCTAGATGAGGCCTTATAGCAAAATTTACAGGATGCAAATGAAAGGGGAAAGGACAATACGACTCCAGAACACTCCTCCGAACTACCTAGGGGTTTCATGAAAAGAACCGGCAAATATCTCTGCGTGCCGGTACCCACAGGAAGAGACAAGACATATCGGGGGGAACGTCAAAGAGGATCAACTCTGATTAAGTCAGTGAAGAGGAAGTGATGGAGATCATGGGGTGTGGGAGGGAGGAGTGTTGTGTTTAAAGTCGACATGCCGAGAAACTGAAGAGGATATTTTCACCATCTGTTCAGAGCCCAAAACAGCACGTGCATTTCCAGATATTTTGGCCAAGAGATAAGAGAGCTTAGCTGAATCCTTGAGTCTCCGTCCTGCCCTGATTATCGTTTGTCACAAGGGGTGGCTAAGGTCACCCCTTGCGGGAGTTATTTGATCTCTTCTGAAAAGACCACCCGATTCATAACTTTGAAAAAGCCATTAAAAAAAAAAATTTAAAAGGGAGGAAGAGACACACAGCCAGGAACTCTCTGGGTTTTGGGGGTGTTGATTTCAGGGGCACCCAAGGTCAAAAAAGCAGAAGGCGATTAAATGTTGCATCTCAGCAATTTTCTAAAAAACCCGCTAATCTTTTAGAATCGGTAATGAGATTTCAGCTCAGAAGCACGGGCTCCCACATGCCCTAAAACATAATGGAATATATGGCAACAGGACACAATTCCACAGAAGCACAGAAAAGGCAGGGAATATGACGTAGCGCAAAGAACCCCGCTTCTTGCAATCTCTGCTTTTGCTTTGTACAAAGTTTCTAGCTGTTGTGGCTGCAAAGGTGCGCTGGAAAGCATGTGGGTCACACCTGATGAAACCTCAGAGGTCAAAGAAAGAATTAACGAATAAGTTTTCCAGCTGCGGCAATGACTGTAGCATGCTTGCCTGTCTCTTGGCCAGCCAAACTGGAATAAATTAGGCAGAAATGCTCTGTCTTACACAACTCATTGCAGGTTGAGAACTCCGCTTCTCTCGGCAGAAGAATCATAGCCCCTGGAAATGCGTGACATCAGAGGAAGGGAGAGGCCTGCTATGAAGAGCAAATCAGGAGGGCCACGCAGGAGTAGTTTGTAGCCCAACTGCTTATCTTCAAATTGCTTAAAATCATAGAATCGTAGTGTTGGAAGGCACCCTTAAGGCCATCGAGTCCAACCCCCTGCTCAATGCAGGAATCCACCCTAAAGCAGCCCTGACAGATGGTTGTCCAGCTGCCTCTTGTCTAGTGTGGGAGAGCCCACAACCTCCCTAGGGAACTGGTTCCATTGTCATACTGCTCTAACAGTCAGGATGTTTTTCCTGATGTCCAGCTAGAATCTGGCCTCCTGTAACTTGAGCCGGTTATTCCGTGTCCTGCACTCTGGAAGGACCGAGAAGAGATCCTGGCCCTCCTCTGTGTGACAACCTTGTAAGTATTTGAAGAGTGCTCTCATGTCTCCCCTCCATCTTCTCTTCTCCAGGCTAAACCTGCCCAGTTCTTTCAGTCTGTCTTCATAGGGCTTTGTTTCCAGACCCCTGATCATCCTGGTTGCCCTCCTCTGAACACGCTCCAGCTTGTCTGCATCCTTCTTGAATTGTGGAGCCCAGAACTGGACGCAATACTCTAGATGAGGCCTAACCAGTGCTGAATAGAGGGAAACCTGTACCTACACGATTTGGAAGCTATACTTTTATTAATGCATCCCAAAATAACATTTGCTTTTTTTGCAGCCACATCACACTGCTGGCTCATATTCAGCTTGTGATCTACAACAATTCCAAGTTCCTTCTCGTTTGTAGTATTGCTGCAAGTGTCCCCCATCTTGTAACTGGGCAATTGGTTTCTTACTCCTAGGTGTAGAACTCGCATTTATCCCTATCAGTTATAAATAACTCTGGTCAGGCCTTTTGTTCATCTAGCCCAGTATTGGCTACTCTGTTGGGCAAAAGGTCTCCAAGCTTTTTGCTCAGCTTTTAACTAAAGATGACATCTGGATTGAACCTGGGGCCTTTTGCATGCAAAGCAGGGATTTTGCCACTGAGCCACGGGCCTTTTACGCGATGAATTCCCCCCTACGTAAAACTCCTGGAAAACAGTAAAGTAGCAAGTCAAGAGAAAAAAGGCTCCAGCCCAGTCATTTTCCTGCTGTCCTTTTTTTAAGGAAGTTAACATACTATTTATTGATTTAAAGTATTTCTTGGCTGCTTTTAGGGCAGAAGCCCTTTCAAGGCAGCAGCATACAGAAACAAAACACATAAAACTGGTATGATATTAAAAACGACAAAAACACAATAAAAACATTAAGTGTACCAAAAAACCACCCAGCAATAAAATCACTAAAAATAACAGCAAAACAATAAAAACAGCAACAAAAGCGATCATATTACGAGAGAAAATAGCATGTTTTCAAGGCCTCCTTAAAAGCCTGCAATGACAGACCCCCCATGGCAACTAATTCCAGAGCTGTGGGGCCACTGCAGAGAAGGCCCTGTCAGGTGTGGTCACTCACCTGACTGTTCTCACAGGTGGGCAAATGAGAAAGGCCTCTCTTGCTGATCTTAAAGTGGGGGGAGGCTCCCTACATGGCTTGGGACCACAATACCTGATGGAACGCCTCTCCCGACATGAACCTACCCGTACACTGCGCTCAACATCTAAGGTCCTCCTCCAAGTCCCTACTCCGAGGGAAGCTCGGAGGATGGCAACAAGGGAGAGGGCCTTTTCGGTGGTGGCTCCCCAATTGTGGAATGATCTCCCTGATGAGGCTCGCCTGGCGCCAACACTGTTATCTTTCAGGCGCCAGGCCTAGACTTTTCTCCCAGGCATTTAACAGCATTTAACAACGCTAAGTTTGTTTTCTAATGGACCCCAGAACTTGTTTTTAAATAGATACTGTTGTTTTTATACTGTTTTTATGTTTTTTTAAAAAATTGTATACTTTTAATGTTTACTATTTTAAAATGTTGTAAACCGCCCAGAGAGCTTCGGCTGTGGGGCGGTATATAAATGTAATTAAATAAATAAAATAAATAAATAAATATGGCTGAAAGTGGCCCTTCAAGTAATTTGGTCCCAAGCATAGGAGAACATTCACAGAAACGTTAACCCCCCCCCCCCGCATTTCTTTAATAATCTGAAGCGGCACAATCTACTCCACCGCTTTAGTATTCATCCTGCTGCGCGGGGTCTGTCCAGGCCCCAGCGACGGCTACAGGAGGCAATGAACTGTACATATGGAACGCAAGAGGCCAAAAGCCGCTAACAGACGATTTGCTTCCATAGCCAAGGCAATGATTTTTCAAGCGAGGCAGTTCACACCCGCCTTCCCCATGCTAAAGCCCTCCAGGTGGGTGGGACTACAACCCCTATTAACCCCAGCCAGCAGTTGCTGGCTGGGGATGATGGGGTTTACAGTCCCACCCACCTGGAGGGCTCCAGGTTGAGGAAGGATGGTTTACACCCTCCGTTGCCAAGGTTGTACCCCTTCCCGTCCAGGGATTGAGGAGGCTGCCTCATGCACAGGGGAGAGTGTGGGGGTGGGTGGGATTCACTCACGGGTCAAGCTTGTAGACGTACTGCCCGTCGGGGGTCCGTTCCTGGTGGTACGTGAGATTATATGCCAGCATGGTGGCGATCAGCTCGGCCAACTGCTGCTTCTCTTTCTGACTGTACAGCTGGGTGTTCACCTGGAAACGACAAAAAGGTGTGAAGGAAGGTGTTTCTCTCTCCCTTCCTCATGCTACTAGTCCTCAGGGGAACACTTGGCAATGTATTACGGCTGGCTGGCTTATGGAAGATGACAGGCTGGGCACAGGAAGCAGGAAACTGGGCGGGTGGAAGCCAACGCCCACCTCCTGGACCTCCTCCCAGCCCCCTGAACATGCTACAGAGGGCCTGTTCAGACGACACGCTAAGCCATGTTTAGGCTGCTAACCCTTTTGCAGCAAATGGTTAGTGTGTTTAAACCATGGTTACGTAGCCCCCATGGTTAGGAATGGTTCACACAAAACGCTAAGCTATAATCTTTAGCTCAAAATGCCTAACCATGGTTTAGCGTGTTGTCTGAACGGGGCCAGAGAGTCAGAGGTGAGCTGTGGTTCAGGGGAAGGGGCACCCGTGAAAATCAGCCGGAAGCACCTTCCATCAACAGAAGCCTGGTCCTAGTTCCAACGCGATTGTTTTCCTTACCTTGGTATGCCTGAACCACTCGGCAAATAGTCCGTCTGTGTTGTCAGATCAAGCAGCAAGGTCAACTGTCCCACCCTATTTCATCTGATCAGAACTCCAGGGAAGCCATTTCCGCCTGGATTGGACCAGTCCCCTCCCTACGTGTGCCGGGGAATGAGAGCGCTCCTGACCTGCCCCCTTCCCAACGGGCCTGCATGTCTGGCCTCCGGTGGCACCAGCAGTTCACGCAGGAGCGCAACATCCCAGTGCGTGCAGTTCAACATACCGAGGCTCAGATGGCATGACTGATTCCTGGATTTTAGCAGGGAAATCGACCGTGTTAAAATGGACTGGCGTGTGTCGGACTGTACAGAAGGCCCTGCTGGTACATAATTTCCCTGCGTGAACAGTTGGTGACACCAGAGATTGGGAAACCGTGCTGGCTGTAGAGAGACAGTGTAAAGATTGTATAAAGACTGTAGAGAGACAGTATAAAGCTGCCTTCCCCAATCTGCTAGACTACAACTCCTATTATCCCCCAGCCAGCTACTGGGAGCTGAAGGCCAACACATCTAGAGGGTGCTAGGTTGGGGAACGCTGGGTTAAGAGTACCATCCCAACCAGGCCCTCGCTGGGGGACATGGGCAAGATGCTACCCTTTGGCAGGATGTTACAGGGATGCCATGCAGATGGCCATACTATCCTAGAGCAAAGCATGTTCACCTGGGGAATGGTGTGGCCAGGTAGGACAAATGTTTGTCTGCAGCAGCCCGTTGACCAAGTGGTAACTCATTATGTGGCGACACAATAAGCTAGCCATGGAGGCTAGAGGCACCCAAATCAAACAGTGAGAAGGTCTCCCGCTCCAGAGCAGCCTTCCTAAACCCAATCCACTTCAGACATATCGGAATACAACTCCTGTAATCCCCAGGCAGCCTGGCCAAGTAACCCAGCCATCTGTCACACCCAGCCATGTAAAATGTTCTCCTTACATCGCCCATCACATGCAGGTTAGGTGCTGTTTTTATTCTTTTGTTGTCATTTTTTAATTGTGTTTTAAATGTATTTGTTTTAGAATTGTTGTAACTATGGTTTTATTTTAAATTTTGTTCTTATTGGAGCAACACTTCCTTGTTGTAAATGGGGGGCATACATCAAATCGAATCAATCAATCGGCTGTTGGTTGTTACCCACAGGGAGATTAAAGCGAGGAGAATCACAGAATCATGGACTAATGGAGTTGGAAGGGGCCAATAAGGCCATCAAGTCCAACCCCCTGCTTAATGCAGGAATCCACCTCAAAGCATCCCTGACAGATGGTTGTCCAGCTGCCTCTTGAAGGCCTCTAGGGTGGGAGAGCCCACCACCTCCCTAGGTCATGGGTTCCGCTGTCGTACTGCTCAAACAGTCAGGATGTTTTTCCTGACATCCAGCCGGAATCTGGCTTCCTGCAACTTGAGCCCATTAGTCCGTGTCCTGCACTCTGGAAGAATCGAGAACACGAGTTGCCCCCACAGCGAAGAGCTCCAAAACAGCGCAGCAAGTGAGCCAAGTTCCATGTAGCAAAGGAAGGCGCAACTCCACGCTGCCCCTGCGTCACTTTCCAATCTGGGGGAAAAACCGATATTCAACTTCAACCCCCTTCCCCCAAACTCTGTGCTTAGGCTGCAAGAGTGAGCAGTAGCCAGGGACCCACAGACCCTGACCTGAAGGGCCCTGGATGTCAACACCGAAAGAGTTTGGGAATAAAAAGCGAAGGCAGGGGAGGGAAGGAACGGAAAAGGAACCGTCTGTCGTATTTCCTGGGGGAGTAAAAAGAAGCCAAAGGCAAAGGTAGAACCAGGCAATCTTCAAAACGGAATATTTACAAAAGTTTATTTACAGGCGGCACCTTGGCAAAAAAATCTTTTTACTCCCCCACAGGGTTTTCCTTGCTTTTGCACTTGTCGTATTTCCTGCACAGATCTCATCCACAAAATTAATTTTCTCACTTCTGCTTGATACACTCCTGCCAGGACAGCTTGCATAACTCTCCCCTTTGGCCTTGTACTGCAAGGTCACCCGAGGTAAAGCTCAGACAAACAGGCCAGGACTATCTGTCCACCTGCAGCGGGAGGATGCCCTTCACTCGCTGGGTCAGGAACGGTCAGGCAATCCTCCCGCGGCAAACGAAAGCAGCCGGCGGAGGACAAGTGACGCAGGGCCCGGTGCTTTGAAGGGTCAGAAACAAGGCTGCACCACACAGGCTAATGAAGCAGACAGATCTAGCCTCTTCGGGTGTCTCTTTGTAGCACACTTTTGGTGCAGAGAAGATACAGCCCAGGTCGGAAGAACTGGTGACGCACCAAACTGAATGAAGTCCAGCCAACCTGAGCTGGAATGGCCAGACAGGTGTGCACCCAGGGAAACAGATTTTTCCAAGTCCTCAGGAAGGGAAGGAAAGGAACCTCTCATGCAAAGCACTTGAGTCATTGCTGACTCCTAGAGGGACGCCTGCTTTCGCTGACGTTTTCTTGGCAGACTTTGTAGCGGGGTGGTTTCCCATTGCCTTCCCCAGTCACGGTTTCCTTTCCCCCAGCTAGCTGTCTGTTGATCTCCCACAAAAGGAAAAGCCAAGTACAGCCCCCCTCCCCGTACTTTGCTGAGGAGGAATTCCTTACCGGTCTTAGTTTTGGCGAGATAATCTCCAAGAGAAGGCAAAGAACCTCCAGGACGAGAGACTGTGGCCCAGTGCGGCTCCGGGAGATGGGCGTGACCCCGGATATCATGGAAGCCACAAGGTTCTGCATCTGGGTCAGCTTCGTCAGAGCCTAGATGAAGCGGATGGAACCCGTAAGGCGTCAAGTCAGGAAAAGGCAGACGGAAATATCAGGGGGGGCTGCAGCAACTCCCCTTATGGTTACCATGCCTGGGACATTTTCTTGGGAGATGCGATCGAGGGGTACAAAATTATGCATAGTGTGGAGCAAGTGGATAGGATAAATCTTTTCTCTGTCGAGTCTGGGATCATCCTGTTTATTTATTCTTGCATTTATACCTGCACTGATTGGCAGGGGCTCAGACAAGGGGACTTTGCCAGCCTTACCAGGAGATGCCAGGGGTTGAACTTGGGGCCTTCCACAGGCAAAGGAGGGGGCTCTACCAGCTCCACTGTGTGCTCAGATTCCTCCCCAGCGCAAGCAGAGGGACAGGAGGCCAAGGAGGCCATAAGGCCGAAGCCAATAATCCTGGGGAGAAAAGGGGGCTGCTCCTTGCCGCCTCACATGTGAGGCCACGAAGTAAGACGCCACAACACTGAGCACAGTCCTCCTTCCCCCACCCACATCCCTGCCCCTGACAGTTTCCCCTTGATACCTGCCTCATGCTGGCTGCTGGGATAGGCCAGTCTGGGGACGTTGGAAGCAGCGAAGAGCAGGTGGAAAGAGACGGGGAGGAAGGGCAGGTATCGCATGAGCTGGAAGTTCTGGCCATGCATGATGGTCCTGCTCAGCAGGTCCGAGAAGCCCAGCCACTCCAAGGCCAGGCAGATGGAGCCAAAGCTGGGATCCTTCACTTTCATGTTGAGGAAGTTGTCATATAAGCCCTGCAAGGCGAGTGGGACCACACTTTCAACCCATGGCTTTCACCCCAGTACAGCTCTCAACCGCTGCATTATCAGGCGTTCTCCGTGACCAGACAGTGTTACGTCCATTGCACCAAAACCAACGTATAGCCTTGAGACACTTTGATGACTAAAAGAGTATATTATTGCGTAAGTTTTTATGGAATGCAATTTTTACCCAAGGGAATTCACCAAAATCAGAGCCTAAGCAACTTTCAAAATCATTACAGGTCTTCTTTATCTGAATTAGCTTCTGTAAGGTGGTGTTAAGATAAGCTCAAGCCTGCAATTTGAAAAGTTATATATTTCATTCCGAGTTTAGTTTCAAGCTCTTGGGAAGGGCAGGCTAGCCTGTAGAGTGGCTAAAAACTGTGAAATGCCTGTAATAATGCCAAAGACACAGGCTGAATTGTTGGCTTGCTGGGGCACGGAAGAGGGGATGGATTCTGCATCTTGATCTTAGTATTACTATGACTTGTTATTTGGGCAGCACTATCAGAAGAGTAAACGGGGTCGGTGGTGGTGGGTGGAACCTCGTTCCCTAGAGTTTACAATCTAAGATCAACAGTGGGGAAGAAATCAGAGAGGAGCAAGAGGTCTGTGTGAGCAAATGCAGGGACACATCAGCTTCATTTCAGCTGGGAGGAGGAGGCAGATGACAACAAAAGAGAAATGCAGGAGGAAAAAAGAAAATGCAAGAACTGAGGAAGTCTCTAAAGGGAGAAAGATAAAGTGTGGGTCAGTATTTGGGGAAGGAGTTCCAGACATGAGGGGCAGGGAGGGAGAGTAGACGGGGCTGCATGAGGCAGCAACGAAATGCAATGGGGTGGGAGGGGCAGAGGCCAATGGGGGTCACAGAGCAGGGAACCAGGGCTGGAAGATGTTGCCAGGCACGGCTGCGAAGAGGTGAAGATCAGGATAAACCATCCAAATCTTGGCTGCAGGCCTCCAGTTCAAATAAAAAGCAAAGTACCTGGGTGAGCTTTTCATGTTCTCCAGAGGACGTGGTGAGGTGCAGGATGTGATGGAACCTTTGGGCAGCTGCATTAATGGACGTTCTACCCGCTGCCACGCCGAACAGGTCGTCACCCTCTCTAGCGAGGAGGTGTGCTGGGATCGAAGGGTCCATTCCTATCCTCTGCCTTGGCACACAAAAGCGAAGCAGGAAGTTAGGATGTCAAGCAGTACAGAGCTATGCCGACAGTTGGGGGTGGGAACCAAAGGAAAGACAGAAGAATGAACAGGGCATTCAGTGGAACATGTTCAGAGGGCAACGAGGATGACCAGGGTTCTGGAAACAAAGCCCTATAAAGAGACATTGAAAGAACCAGGCATGTTTAGCCTTGAGAAGGGAAGACTGAGGAGAGACACAATCGGTTGCCACACAGAGGAGGGCCAGGACCTCTTCTCAATCCTCCCAGAGTGCAGGACACCGAATAATGTTACGGGAAGCCAGTTTCCGGCTGGACATCAGGAAAAACATCCTGACAGTTTGGGCAGTACGACAATGGAACCATTGACCTAGGGAGGTTGTGGGGTCTCCCACTTGAGAGTTCTTCAAGAGGCAGCTGGACAGCCATCAGTCAGGGATGCTTTGAGGTGGATTCCTGCATTGAGCAGGGGGCTGGACTCAATGGCCTTGTAGGCCCATTCCAACTCTACTATTCTATGATTTGGGGGGAAAGACATTTAAGAGATACACCAGGCTGCAGATTTTTTTAAAATAGATACGCTAGTGTTTAGTGTTGCGGTACCCACCCTCTGGAATACTTTACCAACTGTCATTAGATGGGCACCCACAGTTCTAACATTTAGACATCTTCTTAAAAGCATTCCCTGAAGTTGAGCCAGACAGCACAGTGTGTGGTTTTATTGCTGATTAACATATTTATTCTTCCGTTATTTTCATTTATTACATTTATTACATTTCTGTACCACCAACAGCCAAAACTTTCTGGGTGGTTTAAAAGATTTCTTGTCATACTTTATTGTTGTGGTGGTATTATGCTGAAAACAGAATGCACATTTGAGTAAACAACTATAACAAGAAGAACCTCCATCCATCTGGCCATTCAAACCATCACCCAAGAATGCAGATGGAAGGGAGACAGAGAGCAAAAAACCTCTACGGGGTTAAAGATCAAGTTCTGGTTCACGGACACTGACGCTCGCCCCCGAAATGGTCAGCAGTGGCAGCACAATTGCTCTCTAAATTAGAATGGGAGGGGCTCTCCACACTTACAGCTGCACACAAAAAGTTTTGTGTCGAGGGAGGGAGGGAGAAAAAGAGCCGTGCTCCCAGATTCTCTGGGCGCTTTCCGTGTCTCCGTCTTTGAAGGAAATGAGGCCAGTGACACGCACAGCTTCATCTAGGGGTAGGAAGCAAGGCAATTCCGCTGCGTGTAAACAGAAGCAAAGCCAGGGCAGCTGCTCACGCAGAGAGCGCGGCAGGCCCAAAACAGAAGAGGCTACCCGCCGGGTCTCTGAACGATTCATTTATTCATCACAGCACGCAAAGAGTTATCCTGCCACATGCTAGTTTAGGAACACAGGTTTAAATCTGATGAATATCAGTAACAAGCAGTGGACACACTTGGTCACAGGCCTAGAAAAAAAGAATTAGAACAGAAAGGCGAGGAGAGGGCAAACCCCAGAAACAAAGATAAAGAAGAGCTCATTAGCTCACACTGTTTGGGTGACCTTATGGAAAGGAGGACAGGGTTCCTGTGTCTTTAATAGTTGCATAGAAAAGGGAATTTCAGCAGGGGTCATTTGTATATATGGAGAACCTGGTGAAATTCCCTCTTCGTCACAACAGTTAAAGTTGCAGGAGCCGTGCCCTCTTTTGTATCTGGACCAGATGGTCATCGTAAACTAAGTGGTATCGCTCATTAGCTAGGGTGACCTTATGGAAAGAAAGACAGGGTTCCTGTGTCTTTAATAGTTGCATAGAAAAGGGAATTTCAGCAGGTGTCATTTGTATATATGGAGAACCTGGTGAAATTCCCTCTTCATCACAACAGTTAAAGCTGCAAGAGCTATACTAGAGTGACCAGATTTAAAAGAGGGCAGGGCACCTGCAGCTTTAGTGAAGAGGTGAAGAGGAAATTTCACCAGGTTCTTCATATATACAAATGACACCTGCTGAAATTCCCTTTTCAATACAACTGTTAAAGATACAGGAGCCCTGTCCTCCTTTCCATACGGTCACCCTATACACTGTTCCACGGCATATAGATATACACACTGTTCCACAGGATATATAAACCTTATTTCTGCAAATACAGCTTTAGTTTGCAATGTTTCTTCCAGTCTCAAAAACTGGGATATGTTTGTTTGTTTCTGCTTTGATGCAAAAGAGGCACCAACATACTTTTTTTGGCAGGGGCAACCTGAAATTTGTTCAAAACAGTTAATCTCTCACCTCTGCATCTTTGGGAGCTGGAAGATCTCCTGCCAAATAGAGAAGAGCCCTTTGTTCTGGTCTTTTAAGCCAACCTTTGCTGTCTGAACCGTCCTCATGTTCAGTTCTTTCTTGCCTCGGCTGTACAGGAACTTGAACAACAACAAAGGGAGATTTGAAGCCACAAGACGGAAGGTGACGTGATCCCACTAGCCTTTGGCCCATCTTAACCAGGGCTGGTTGTGCACACCAAGATTCTGAGCAAGCACAGGATGCAGAATTTGGGTGCAGAATTTACCTTCCTGAGAATGACAACTTTCATTCCAACAAGTTTCTAGCCTTACGGTTGGGAAAATATGCTGGAAACTGCATGGACAACACACACCTACTGAAATATCAGAAGCTGAGTCCTTAACACTGAGCATTCATGTAGCACTTGGTATACATCACCCTTACCTGTAAGATAGACCAGTGCTATTATCCTTATATTGCCTAAGGCAGCCGGGGCAGGGCCCACACAGCTCAGGAGTGACGCCCTGCTTTACACGCAGAAGGCTGCAGGTTTAATCCTCAGAGCTGCTACCAACACACTGGGCTACATTTATATCCTGTCTTTCCACAAAGGACCTCAAGGCAGCTTAAGGGCCATTGGCTGTGACGACTGGGAATGATGGGAATTGCAGTCCAACACATCTGGAGGGCACCAGGCCGAGGAAGGCTGAGCTAATGAGTCTGGGTCAGAGGGAAGACCCAAATTAGGGAGGGTGGCAAGTACACCCATCCACATTGTTCCTTGTCCCTTCCTGAAACTAGTAAAAGCAGAACACGTGATGCAAAAGAGGGGAGAAATGCAGAGTTACGTGAAGAAAGAAAGGGGGGAAATCATGGCGATTCCCACAGCTTCGCTGCTGCGGAGTCCACCTTCCTCCCCTTGCGTTCTCCTCCTGGGCCTCTACTCCCCTCCCACCAACCTTCATCCTTTCCTGGGGTAACTGTCTCTTCCAAAGCCTCCCCTGAACTGCTGACTCGCACCCCACTGGAAGCTGGTGGCTTTGAAGTCGGTGGGGCGGTGAATCCGCTCCGGGTTTGTCAGAACTCTAAAGGAGCAATCTGAGGAGTTCTGACTGGTGTTGACTGAAACCCGGAGTGGATTCACTGCCCACTGAGACTGGCGCCACCAGGCTCCACTTGCCTGCCCCTTTCCTGTCCTTGCCTGTTACTGTTCTCATGCTCCGCCCCTTCCTTGAACCCCATCCTTCCCCATCTGCCCATGCAGCTTTGCTTTGACCTGTCCCCAGTCCTTGAGGAAGGCAGGGGGCTACAGAGGAAGGACGGCGGACATTCGCACAGGGTCACAGAATCATAGAACAGCAGAGTTGGAAGGGGCCTACAAGGCCATCGAGTCCAACCCCCTGCTCAACGCAGGAATCCATGCCTGCTTTCGATGTACAGGGACGGGGCGGGAAGGGAAACTAAGACACCCACCCCACCCCCACCCCCACTGTGACTTACCTGCAGGGTGTTAATACAAGAGCGAATGTCATTCTCTGTCTTTTCACACAAGGCCATGAGCGCCCCTGTGTCGGCTTTCATGCCCTGCCGGACGGTAATCTGAAACACAGAAACTTGCATATCAGCAGCCTTATTCAGGCACATTTATTTATTTCAATTATTACCAGAACATTTATTTATTTCATTTCTATGCTGCCCAATAGCTGAAGCTCTCTGGGCAGTTCACAAAAATTAAAACCATAAAGTACAGCTTGAAGAATAAAATATGGCAATTTAAATCACAGTATAAAACCACAATATAAAAGTCCAACCAGAATAGGCTAAACATGCGAAGGGAGAAAAGCGTTCCAGCCCCATCTCTCTCTCTCTGTCTCTCTCTCTGTGTGTGTTTGGTTACTCGGCAAAATCAGGGTTTTTTAATTGCATGGGTACAGAAGTGCTTCTCCTCTTTGGACTGCTGCCCTTCACGCAGGACACCGGACATTTATTTATTTATTGCATTTTTATACCACCCAATAGCTGAAGCTCCCTGGGAGGTTCACAAAATTAAAACCATTCAAAGTACAAAAGAAACAGTATAAAAACATGATATACAATACAATATAAAAGCACAACCAGGATAAAATCAGCAGCAGTTCAGAAATACAAATTTAAAATACAGATTTAAAACAGCAAAGTTTTTATTTATTTAAAACTTTGACCATGGGGGTGGGGCTTGGAGCACTTCTCTCATCACTAGTTCATGCAACATGGAAGACCGAACGCCCCCCATAAATAGATTTATGCTGTATCTATTAGCCAAGATACAGCATCACGGTAGCTGGCGTAACACATAAGGAAGAAAAATAAATTATCTTGATTATTTCTCAGGCCAAAAGCACACTAGACTAGTGTTGTTTTCACCCGGTGTCTGTGGGAGAAAGTAAGACAACCTTCTAGGTGTAACATTCCAGTGTACCAGGTGGGCGAACATTTAAATGCATCATGTATAAAGTTCATGTGGAGCAAACTGTCTACAAGAGAAGAAAAGAATAAATGCTTTATTTTTGTGCCTACCTCATGCAGCCTCTGGACCAGCCTAGATGGAGATGTTGAGGGGAAGTTGAGCATAAAGGCCTGATGTCTTAGCAGCCGCAGAGAAGGGACATACCTAGGAAACGGAGGCAGAGAGAGACATCTATGAGCCAACAGTGTGATGTGGCTGCAAAAAAAGTAAATGCTATTTTGGGATGCATTAATAGAAGTATAGCTTCCAAATCAGGCGAGGTACTGCTTCCCCTCTACTCAGCCCTGGTTAGGCCTCATCTTGAGTATTGCGACCAGTTCTGGGCTCCACACTTCAAGAAGGACGCAGACAAGCTGGAGCGTGTTCAGAGGAGGGCAACTAGGATGATTAGGGCTCTGGAGCAAAGCCCTATAAGGAGGGACAGAAAGAACTGGGCATGTTTAGCCTGAAGAGAAGATTGAGGGGAGACATGAGAGCACTCTTCAAATACTTGAAAGGTTGTCACACAGAAGAGGGCCAGGATCTCTTCCTGATCTTCCCAGAGTGTAGGACACGGAATGGGCTCAAGTTACAGGAAGCCAGATTCCGGCTGGACATCAGGAAAAAACTTCCTGACTGTTAGAGCAGTACGACAATGGAACAAATTGCCTAGGGAGGTTGTGGGCTCTCTCCCACACTAGAGCGCTTCAAGAGGCAGCTGGACAACCATCTGTCAGGGATGCTTTAAGGTGGATTCCTGCACCGAGCAGGGGGTTGGACTCAATGGGCTTTTAGTCCCCTTCCAACTCTACTATTCTATGAACTTGATCAGCAATACAGAAGCAGTTCTGAGGTAAACAAGAACAGGTTCCAGCTTCCTCCGGCACCACTAGAGGTTGATTCAGAAATGCTGAAGGCCAGCCGCACATCCACTTCCTGGACATTGCAAGGCGCGCTGGGGATCAAAGATGCGGCTTCCAGTGCGGAATATCTGAGCTCTTATAATCTCTTTCATATTGCAACGCATGTTTCTAGCCATCAATGTGGTGGTTGCGCAACAGCCGGGCCACAGGGCCCAGAGGTGGCCTGGACTGGAGAGTGGGGGGCGGCTTCTGAGCACAGACAAAATGCAAGAAGACAGGAACCAAAAGGGGGAAACACACACACACACACACACACACACACGAAATTGCCAATTTTCAGAATTGGAAACGTGATGGAATTTTCAATGTTCAGCTTTAAAAATTAAGATGACTAGGTATTATGAAAATATTTGCTTTAAAAACATTAAGACTAAAATTTTAAATCTAAGACCTCTCCTTAAGAACTTTTAATATAAAAATAAAAGCTTTTTTTTTTAATTTGAGAAAACTAATAGTGTTAATGCAGTTAACCCATTTTTCTCATATACAGTAACCAGCAAAGGTGTCCAGTGTTATTTCTCACAATACTTTGCTTTCATCTCAGCAGGCAGTGTGTACACGCTCTCTCTCTCTCTCTCACACACACACACACGTTTTCTTGCTCAGAGGATACTTTTGTGAACCGCCCAGAGAGCTTCGGCTATTGGGCAGTATAGAAATTTATTTATTTATTTATTTATTTATTTATTTATTACATTTTTATACCGCCCAATAGCTGAAGCTCTCTGGGCAGTTCACAAAAATTAAATCCATGAAGAGCATAAAAACAACCAACAATCTAAAAACACGAATACAAAATACAATATAAAAAGCACAACCAGGATTACAACCACACTGCAAAAATTGATATAGGTTAAAATATGGAATTAAAACAGCAAAGTTTAAATTTAAGTTAAATTAAGTGTTAAAATACTGAGAAAATAAAAAGGTCTTCAGCTGGTGACGAAAGGAGTACAGTGTAGGCGCCAGGCGGACCTCTCTGGGGAGCTTGTTCCACAGCCGGGGTGCCACAGCGGAGAAGGCCCTGCTCCTAGTAGCCACCTGCCTCACTTCCTTTGGCAGGGGCTCACTGAGAAGGACCCCTGTGGATGATCTTAAGGTCTGGTCAGGCACATATGGGAGGAGGCATTCCTTCAAATAACCTGGCCCCAAGCCTTTTAGGGCTTTGAATGTTAATACCAGCACTTTGAATTGGGCCCGGACTGGCTAGAAATGCAATAAATAAATAACTAAACCTCTTACTGGTCATTGCAAATGCAGATGATTGGCCGCAACAGGAGGCTGCCTTCCTTCCTCCTCTTTGTCCCACCTGCTTTGCCAGTGCCGCTTTCTGATTCGGCCTCAACAGCCTTCCGGTTGATTATGCTTAACAGCACATTGATGGATGCCTGAAAAGCAGAACAGGCCAGTTTAACAGATCTAGAGGAGCACGTGACGAGCGCGCCGGGCCAGTGGGCAAGATTAACTTACCGTTGGGGCACCGTCTATCTCATCAATGACCAGGCAATTGGGCTTCTCATTGGCTCCCAGCACTGACTTCATCTGGGTGGCAGCTTCAATTCGTGTTTTGAAGAGATCTGGGCTGCGGTCATCGCTGAAACAAAAATCCTGGGTTAAAGAAGCAGGTGGAAGCGGATGGAGGAAGAATTCTCTGGAACTTTGGCCTCTTAGAGACGGACAGTCCGTCTGAGGAAGCAGGCTCCACACAAAAACTTATTCTGCTATAAATCAGTTAAGTCTTTAAAATTCCTCAAGACTCTTTGCTACCTTAGAGTTTGTTGCTCCAATTCGTTGCAAACCATGAACTGAACTATATAGATTTATTATTCCTGGGGTTCGTATGTGGAGGCTCCTACCAGGGGAGGGGGAAGAGAAAGCCAACAGTGATGGTCTGAAATGTGGCAAACGGCAACATTTGCATGCGAATTTCGTCAATGGTTTGAAAACTCAGATAATACGTCAATGAATGTTGAAGAAATGAGGAAATATATATTTATTTCTGGATACAAATTCAGCATTCACCACATAAGTCAACACTGACTCTTCATTCTGACACCAAGATGGAACAATGGGTTCACTCAGGAGAGTTCTGGTTCTTGGCCATCTACAAAGTCTTCTGTGAACTCAACAAATCCCATGGCTTTCAGTAGCATGTAAATGGTTCAGCTCAGGCAACACATTTCTCAATGGTGGCTTTAGAACTCCATGGTGTTTTTACACCATCGTTGAGAAATGTGTTGTCTGGCGGGAAAACTGCTGCAAAAGAAAAAAAACAATCCCAGTGGCTCTCCTAGAGGGGCACTCGCTTCTTTTGCCGCTCTTGCCAGGGAACTCTGTAGCCTGTGGGAAAAGTCAACTTAACGCAATGGAAAACTCCACGGAGCCCTCCACACAACGGTTGTGCAGGAACTCTCCTCTGCACAACATGGATATTTAGCGGGGAGTGTTTTCCCACCAGACAACACATTTCTCAACGGTTGTGTAAAAACTCCACCGTGGAGTTCTAAAACTACCGTTGAGAAACGTGTTGTCTGAACTAAGCCAATCCCTATTCTAGCTTTCTTTCTGATCCTGCGCAAAGGCCCTTGTCCTCACCTCCAAAGTCCAGCGCAGCCTTGTCCCCATTCTTATAGCCTGACACATCCCCACATGTGCGCTTTGCTCCTCCAGATCCACCCCTTCCCCAGCTCCCCTGCTCCCTAAAAAGACCCCACCCTTGCTGCCTGCTACGCCCGCAACTGCCTTTCAGGACATCTGAATGACATTTAAAGAGGTTGGAGAAATCTGCAATGGATTCAAATGAGTTAAGATTTCCACAAATCCAACCTGTGCATTCTGAGATTGCACAGGCTTTGCGCACTGGTTTGGCAAACGTGCGCATTAGCATAAATGCACATTTGCAATGAGGCAAAATCCCCCTACATCTCTAAAAAAACCCAAATCCTTCAATGAGCAGAAGTCAGAACAGAATGTGCCTGACAGTACGTGAAACACAGACTGAATGAATTTAACAAAATCTTCCCATCCCAGATGCCAGCCCTCTCTTACTTCTTTGCAATGCCTCCTTCTCCATTACACAATGCCCTAGTTTCCTTGCTCTTACTATAAGTGAGCCTCTGCAACAGAAACAACCACATTCCTTCTGTTAACGAAATTGAGATTGTAAGCTCCTGAGGGCAGAAGCCTGTCTTCTCGTACTCTGAAAGCTTCATGCACAGATGGAGCTATCTATACAAACAAAGCCCGCCAGCCAGCTCTGTATACCACGCGGATCCTGTAAATGACATCCCTGTCATG
Organism: Elgaria multicarinata webbii; assembly: GCF_023053635.1. Classification (NCBI taxonomy): domain Eukaryota; kingdom Metazoa; phylum Chordata; class Lepidosauria; order Squamata; family Anguidae; genus Elgaria; species Elgaria multicarinata. The sequence continues at coordinate 6,269,922 of NC_086187.1, forward strand.
CCCATTTTACAGATGCAAAACCACATGAACCGAGTCCCAGAGCTGTGAAGGGGCTCTGAACCTGTGATGCCTGAGTCCAAATCCTGCATCCAATCCCAGTACATCACGCTGGACCGCACGCCTTACAGCAGGTTTGTCTGACTTGACTAGAAGTGCAGGAGAAAGCTCACCTGGCGTTCATCTCCACTGCGTTATACCCAGCATGCTTCACGATAACGTGAGCCAAAGTGGTCTTCCCCAAGCCAGGGGGGCCACACAGGAGGGCCACCTGCGAGGAACAGAAATAGAAGGTGACAAGACTGCCAAAATCCAGGGCACCTTCCTACAATCTTTAAAAAGGAAAGAAAAAAGCAACTGGAAAGGAACATATTCCCCGAGAAACATTTTCTCCTTGGTGGGGTCTGTTCCCCACTTTCATCTAATTGTAAGGAAGTGTGGATTCTGCAGCATGCCGGGATTTTTGCCCCTGCCTCTTTTGTCCCTAAAATGCAGCCCCAAGAGCTTCCCCCCAAATGGAATTCCACACTCCTGCTCTAAAGCGCTATATAAATTCTAAGCATTTATTAAACTCTAACGAGGGTGAGCCGTGAATTCCACTAAGCCTTTGCCCCCCTCACCCCCAGGACCGGTCTGCCACCCTCACCCCCACCCCACCCCGCGCTCACTTTGTATTTTGGTCGGTTGTGCTGGTCCAGCTCAGCTTCCAGCATCTCCTCCGTTAACTGGGCTTTGGTCTTCCACTTGCTCTGCTGCTCTTTGGGATACCTGGAGGGCGGGTGGGCCTCAGAGCTGGGCTGGGCTTTCTTGGCCGGCTTCTCCTTCCCAAAGACGACCATGTCCCAGAGTTTGAGCCACTTCAAGAGGCAGCGGTTTGTGTACTGGCAGCCCGAAGAGGAGGACAACACACATAAAATGCATGGAAATCACTCAGCAAGAATGCAAAATAAAATAAAATAAAATAAAATAAAATAAAATAAAATAAAATAAAATAAAATAAATAAATGAGCAGGGCATCAAAGGTTTAAAACGGGGAGAAGACAGCTCTCATTTTTGTTTGTGCAGGAGCATGCACAGTTAAATGACACAGGTAAGACAGAAATCCGACAAAGTGCTCTGTGTGACTCAGAAGTTTGCATACTCTTCCACAACTAGAAGCCAGCTACAGGAGTAATACAGAAGACTGAAGAAACACAAACTCCTGGGAAAGAGCAAAAAGCGGTGCCGCTCACTAAAAGCCCAGCTTTCTCATCTCCCACTTCAAAACTTTCAACAGATGTTGTAACGAAAGGATTAGCAACTTAGAAAGAAAGGAAAACTGGGAAAGAAAGCCAGGATTCTCTAATGGCGGAATTGTATGCATGTTTAGACAGAGAAAAGTCCTACAGCTCCCAGCATTCCCCAGACAGGCAGTTGTAGGGCACTTCTCTGTCTGCCTGGAATTGCACCCTAAAGCAATCTTGCACTCAGGAGCAATTGCTGTGCTTGTGCAAGGCACTTGCAACGGGTGCAATGGCAGCGTCGCCTCGCAGCAACCTCTGAAGAGGGACTCTTACGTCGTCACTGAGCAGTTCTACGTAGTGCCTGGGAGTGAACTGGTCAACCCAGAGGCAGTGCAAAGCCGACCCGTTCTCTTCTGCTTGGCCGTTGCTCTCTTCCTCCTCGCTGGGCGCTGCGGCCTCGATTTGGGTGTCCTCTTCCCCAAGACAGCTGCGAAAAGGAAAGTTGAAGAGTTCAGTTGAAATGGCCCTCACCGCTTTACGTGGGATGGAGATGCAAGCTTTTGGCAAGGCACAAAATCGTCCCGTCCCCACAACCGACTCCTGCCTGTGTATTCAAGGCTGAAATTCCCAATCCCAGGAGAAAGAGGGACGTTCGCTCAGGAAATGTGTTGGTCGAGCGACCCCTGTCTCTCTGGAAACATCCTCTCCTTCCAGGAGCCAGGACAGGGCTGCTTGTTACTCCATGTTTAACAACATAAGAAGAGCCCTGAGGCTGGATCAGACCGAGGGTCCATCTAGTCCAGCACTCTGTCCACCCAGTGGCCCACCAGCTGTCTATCAGGGACCCACAAAGCTGGAGACTGTGCAACAGCACCCACCCACCCATGTTCCCCAGCCACTGGTGTATATAGGCATACTGCCTCCAATACTGGAACATTACAAGAATAACAGAAATCTGGCACCAACCGAAGTCCAATACTCCAGCCTGGACGGACTAGGCAAATTGAGGATCTTTACATATTTTAGTTTGCGTAATTTATTTCTAGTTTGCTACTTGGGGTGCTGCGGCAGTCTTGTTCACTAATTCTGTTCTTCTGAGGTTTCAACAGGTATTGCCTGACAGCGTTCAAGTATACTTTTCAAGACGTAAAGGGCTGGAAACTCGTCCTTTTAAAATTAAAGCAGAGGATCTTGAGAAGCTGAATGTAGTAGGTTTCACAGGGTGGACACCTGCCTTCCCTAACCTGGCGCCCTCCAAAAGTGTTGGACTACAATTCCTAGCATCCCCAGCTAAGTTAGATGATCCTATGGGCCTGACTCAGTGGAAAGCAGTTTCCCGTGTTCCTCTTTTCTTAAAGGACAAGACTGCAGCATAGCAGTTGAGCACGTGCTTTGCCTATGTTAGTTCCTGATTTCTCTTATCTGAAACTTTGGAGAGCTACTGGCAGCCAGTATAGCTAATGCCAAGCTAGAGAGACCAGTGGTCTCACAGGGTGAAACCAGAGTGCAGGGCACAGAATAATGGGCTCAAGTTACAGGAAGCCTGATTCTAGCTGGACATCAGGAAAAACTTCTTGACTGTTAGAGCAGTACGACCATGGAACCAGTTACCTAGGGAGGTTGTGGGCTCTCCCACCCTAGAGGCATTCAAGAGGCAGCTGGACAACCATCTGTCAGGGATGCTTTAGGGTGGATTCCTGCATTGAGCAGGAGGTTGGACTCGATGGCCTTAGAGGCCCCTTCCAGCTCAACAATTCTATAATTCTATGTACCTCGATGGCTCCCCAAAGAAGCTCTACCAAGCCCACCTGTTCAGAACCTCCATCAATTGCTGCGAAGACTCAAGGATCTGCCTCTGGCGCTGAAAAGCAAAGACAGGATACAGCCAAACGCATTCACAAAACGCGGCGAAGCACGATCAGGAGAAGCGTGGGGGGGTGCAGCAGGAAATACATTTTAGAAGGGCTCAAGTGAGGACTTCATTTGTGACTTACTTGAACCCCCTTATGGGGATTTGCTTATTATGTTCTTTGCAGCGTCTAGTAATTTAGTGACAGCATCTAAAGGCGTTTCAAGAAATGGGACGTTACCGGATGCCTGTAGAATTCAGTGCCTTCTACTTTAACATGTGTGCGCAAGAACTTGAATTCAGTACCTTCTATTCCAGCAAAATATGAGCGTAATTCAGTTCTCGGATTTCTTACTGGGTGTTATTGTCTACCAACCCTTGAATACTGCTGCATCTCTAGTGGGGCCGTGACGTCCGTTAGCTTTCAAGCGTTTTAAGCATTGCTTATGTGGACCCACTCACGTTTTGCACAGATTCTTAAAGTGCAGTAAGGTATCCGGCGTGTGCTCTTTAGTACTTCTGGTGGTTTTGCACCCTGGCACAGGAGATCAGTTGCGGGTTGGAACACTGCAGAGGAACGCTCTACTCTGCCGTGCTCTGGGCCGCTTTGCGCATCACGATAAGCCACTCTGAAATTAAGCGGCGGTGGGTTGGTTGCTCGCTCACTAGGCCACGTTACTCCCTGAAGACAACCCAGGTGTTCTGTGGCTTCCCCACCTTAGTCCTCCTGCCTGCTCCCAGCACGTATCCCATGGGCCTTTGCGGCACGACCTCCGCAGCCTACTCCACTACTGGCTGCAAATGTCCTTAGCTGCCTTCTCCTGCCCTTTTTACTTGCAGAGAACAGCAGCCAGGATGGTGAGGGGCCAGGCAGCCAAGTCCTAGGAGGAACAGTTAAAAGAGTTGGACTTGTTTAAGCCTGGAGAAGTGAAGTTTGAGGGGAGACATGATGGTGGTCTTCCAATCTCTGGAAGGCCGTCATGAAGACGATGGAGCAGGCTTGTCCTGTGTTGCGCCAGAGGGCAGGACTAGAACCAGCAGGTGGAAATGGCAGGGAAACAGATTTTGGCTAAATAGTGGGAGGAACTATTTGGCCAGTGAGAGCTGTGCAGCAGTGGAACAGACTGTCTCATGAAGTGGTGGGTTCGTCTTCACTGGAGATACTTCAGCAGAGGCTCCAGGGCCATCCGTCATATGCTTGCAGTGTAGCGCCTGCACTGAGCGAGGGGTGGACTAGATTATCTCCAAGGTCCTTTCAAGAATCATCCTTATATTATCTGGTCTTATGACTATGCTGTATGACATTCTGGGCACTTTTAGTACAAGGGAGGGATATATTATTTCTCTGTTCTTTCTCGTGGTGGTTTTTCTAGACCAGTGGTTCTCAACCTGGGGCGCTCCAGATGTGTTGGACTGCATCTCCCAGAATGCCCCAGCCAGCAGGCTGGGGCATTCTGGGAGTTGTAGTCCAACACATCTGGAGCGCCCCAGGTTGAGAAAGGCTGTTCTAGACGGACATGATGGGCTTTGCTACTGATTCAGGAACTTCCTGACAACTGAGCCTGTTTTCAGAAAGACTGCTTTCTGGATGTCGGTGTGGATGTATTTTGGTAGGCCCAGTTTCTGAAGGTTTTCTGCCTAGTTTTTTGATGTGATGACTGTGACTGATAACAGATTAATTGTGACCTTTTCCTGTTGCCATACTTCTATAGCCAGTGGTGTATATTCTCTTTCTTTTCCTCTTCTACAACATTTTTGTCATTAGGTATTGCTATGCTGATGAGGTAAGGGCGTTGTTGTTGTTGTTGTTGTTGTTATTATTATTATTATTATTATTATTATTATTATACCAATTTAGCAGCAGTAGAGCCCCTCCCCCATCCCTTTCCCCCTTCAGAAACTTTTTGCCAACTAGTGAATCTATTAATTGTGGTTTCTCTCAACACAGGGCCAACTCAGCAATGCTAGGACTAACCCCCCTCCCCCTCCTCCCTGCACTCTACCTCTACCACTGCTGTCTGCCTGTTCCTCTCCCAATAAACACTCAAGCTGGGACCTGCTCTCATCCCCTAGTGCAAAAGTGGAGCTGGATCAAAAGCAAGGTGGAATCAAAATTAAAAAGCTGCTTTGGGGTGTTTCAAAGGGGGAGAGCTACATCTGGCTATGGACCTCAACAGAAATTAGCAGGTGGGTGGGTGGGTTGGGGAGGGCGTACCTCTTCAGCCACTTGCTCCTTTAGATAGGAGAAGGGAACTCCCAGTAGATGAAGAGGTCTCGACTTGTTCCAGTGAAGAGAGTTGGAGGGCTGCAGAAAACAGAGAAGGTATTTATGCAAACGTACCAGGTCTGTGTTGCCGACTCATCAGGAGGGCAGGATGTCACCTGCTTTCCCCCACCCGAGGCGGCTCAGTGAAACAGAGGGGGCGTGGCGAGCTTTCATGGAGCTCAGCCCGTGGTCCAACTGGTACCTGCATCGCCATCCCATCTTCCTTCACCACCATAAAGACGCGGGTGCCGTTGGTAGAGGTCACGTTGATGTAGTCCTCCAGGACAGGGGGGCGCCTCAGAACCTTCTTCGAGTCCCTCTCCTCCGGCGGTGTAACGTGCAAGGGGAGCATGCCGCTCACGCCCACGTCGCCTGCGCCCTTGAGCCTTGGAGTCCTTCACCAGAGAGCCCAGGAAAGAAGACAGCCGTCAACAGGATTAACAACACTCCTCGGAAAAGCATGCTTTGACAACGGAACAGATTTTGGCGAAAGATACTGACGTCCCCGCAAGCCACAGATAACTTTGACGGACTTAATTGCAACATCGCTTTACTTCAACCCCCCGTTATTCAGGACCACCCCCAACGTCTCCACTGGACGCATGTATTGTGCGCTGCGTGTCTCCCTGGCATTATCCTGATTCCCTCCTGGACTAGGTTAAAAGGAGTTGCTCCCTGCATCTATCAAAGAATGCAAAGGTGCTGTGGCACGACCTAGCTACCTGACCCAGTACCTCTGAATCGGCCAAGCCAGAGACCCGGAGGGAAATTTGGTCCAATCCTAAAGCATCCCCACCTCCTAGACTGGTCAACCAGGTCAAGCGCTACTCGAGGGCACCTTTTGTTTGCAGTAAAATCCTGCTTCTACTCAACTACTGTTCCCTTTGTTTTGACTCATCCTGGGTCCAGTCTCTAAATCATGAAGTGACTTGCTCCTTTTTTTGCAACCCCCATCAGTGCCGTGGGGTTTGGGCAGCACTTGTTCATGCTTTCACCCTAGACATCCCTCACTCACCCTTGTGGGTCTCAGCCCTGGGAATAATCCAGGATCTGATGGGCTTTTTTGACTTCTTCCTAAGAGCCACCCCCAACTTGGACTACAACTCCCATCATCCCCAGCCACCCTGGCCTAATACAGTTCTTAGAACAATTCTCCACTCTGCCCCGATGCCTCACTTTCCAAACACAAAGTCCCTTGAACCATCTATTGAGCCATCCGGATGCCACATTTGCCTAGAGAAAGATCCGTTTCTCTTGCATACCCGGAGAGACAGCTTTGCCCACTGGTAACGCGCTCCACGGAGTCAAGAGCCAGGTTCCATGAACTGTAGCAAGGTAAGCTCCACCTGCAAGGCCCTGTAGGCACCCAGCGCCCCTGCGGGTGAATTGCCTTGTCCGAGTTCAAAGGAAGTGATTCAGAAAAAAGCGCAGAGAAGCAGCTCCTGAAGTTCTTGAGCTGAACACCCCATTGCTGAGTCTTACTGGGAATTCCAAGGAGAAGCCCCATTTTGAGGTTTTCTGCCCCAGCCCTACTTTTAACCAAATGGTGGTGGCTCTGGGGACCCTAGTAATGGCCAAGACTCCATTTAGCTTCCCCATCATCACAGCGAAGACTAAACAATCAAGGCCATTCGTTTGGCTGTTCCCTGTTCGTCTCGTCTTCAAGAGTTCCTAAGCGGGGCTCACGCCACGTTTCAATTTGGAACTAAGGCGGAGAAACCCGAGGGTAGTATAATGTGCCCACAGTATTTTTCTAGCTTTTGACAGCCAACTAGGAAATGAAGTTCTACTGGTTCTGCTGGTTCTCCTTCCCCTGAAGTCAGGTCGACACATCTACACATCTCCTGTCTTCCTAAATCTATCCATTTCCCCCATCTCAGCCCACTAGTGGCATTTTCCCCCATGCAGCACAAAAAGTTTTTAATTTTCAGACTGCCATGAATGCGTGAGCGATTCTTTTCGTTTGAGAAGCAGCAATTCTTCACTAACGTTCCCCTTCCTTCCCGTCAGAGAGCTGACCTTGAATCCTGTGGCGCGGAAGAGGCCCTTGGAGAAAGGGTTTTCCTATCCACCTGCGGGGAGGCTTCAAAGGTAGCATCCTCCTCTATCCCAAAGTCTAGCTTCTTCACGGCTTCAAGCCGCCGACGCCGCTTTGCCTTCGGAGCTGTCATAACCAGGGGCAGGGAGGAAAGCAAGTAAGAAACAGCTCTTACAACAATTCGGTTCCTTCAAAGGATGAAAAACGTGGTAGCTGGTAAACGTCCTGCCTCCAAGGACCCCTTTTAGCCGTTCTCTCTGAAAGGGTCAACCTGCATCTGGGCGCTTTCACTTCTGACTGCGAGGGGCTCCATGACGGAGGGGCTTCTTCATACATACATACACACACACACACACTCTGCATATAGGAAACAAGCATGTCAGGAGATTTCTAATGCAGCCTTCACTGCGATATGCTCAATTTCTCTCAGCTTCTTATTTTTCCAGCCTTCAGTTTAAATCCATCCCATTTCCACCCCACTTAGAATTTTTTTAAAAAGGCCACATGGAAATTCACATGGATTTCTGTATGCATTTCTCCCAACAGAAGCACATCCGTACACTATATATACCCATTTTTGTATTTTGTTGGTTTGGAGAATTGCATCCAAAAATCCGGAGAAGTGCAAATACTGACGGGGAACTGTGTCCCGCTTCTCCTGTTGATTTCAGGCGTGCGAATATGGTACATTTGCATCAATATGCAAACTGCCTGTCCCTATGGAGGAGCATTCAGACATGTGCGCCTGCATTTGCAGTGTTAAAAGCCCAGGCACCCGTTGAGAACTTCCGTGAGGATTCCACCTTTCACACTGACTAATTTCTGACTGATCTTGGGTCAGTCATCTTCTTTCAGCCCAACCTACCTCACAGAGTTGTTGTGAGGATAAAATGAGGGACTCGGGAACCATGCATGTTGCCTTGAGCTTCTTGAAGGAAAGGCAGGATATAAAATGTAATGAACAATAGAACCCCCCCCCCCCCGGTCTAAACCATCACTGCTTCAATGAAAAAGCTGCAACGCGGGGACTGAAAAACATACTCTGAGCAGTATCATTCTTCTGGATAAGCAGCTGTGGAGGGTCTTCTGCAGCCTCTGTGAGCGTCGAGAGGCATTCTGGCTCCTCGCTGTTCAGAGTAGCACGGTCCACAGCTTCCGGCTCAGCCTCAGTGAGGACAGGACCTTGAGAGCCCTTTCCCAGGCCTGGGCCACAACCTACAGCAGTGGAGTCCTTAACCAAATCCCCAGCTGAGAGAGCCTCTTCAAACGTCCGCTTTCTGCTTCGGAACTCAGAGACTTTATGGGACGCTGCCCGAGGTGGTTCTCCTACAAGTAATAAGGAATAAAATAACCCCATTCTTATTTGTTGATATAGGGGAAAGAAACCTCTTTTGGCTTGGGTAGGCAAAGCAAGCCATAAACTTCAGCCAGCCTGCAAGAGCAAGCCCCGGCCTACTACAGCTGTTACTTATTTATGTAGTTTAGGGATGGCTGACTTGGGAGTCTGTGGGATAAATCCAGACCACAAAGAAATTTCACCTGGCCCCATCGAAGTTTCATCATGCTGAAGAGAGTGCTTGCAGTTTCACTCATAAAGGACAAGAACATCTTATTTATTTTACTCTGGTCATCCAGATAGGTTTGCTATTGTTGCTGTTTTTATCATTTTTAATACCGCACCAGGTTTTATTATGTATTTTATTGTTGTATGGCACCTACCATGAACGGCAGCCAAGACATATCGTATTTCTTTGATTGTAAGACGCCATCGATTGTAAGACGCACACTAATTTCAGTACCACCAACAGAAAAAAAAAACCCCTAAGACACACCCACGATTCTAAGATGCACCCCATTTTTAGAGATGTTTATAAGGGGGGGGAAAGTGTGTCTTAGAATCGAAGAAATAGGGTATTGTAAATGAGTAAAGAATGTTGTTCTCAAAGGGTATGGGTGGAGGAATTCCACAGTTCAATATTGACTCTCTGGCATCAAGTTGGAGAGCTTGTGTTTGAAAACTGCAAAGCCCTTATGAAAAGTTTGTGCTATTATGGAGTCTGACCACCCATGAGAGGCTAAACTGTGTCTCTAAATTGCAGCTTCCTGAAGAATCACTGTTTTGGGAACAGAGTGATGCCCAGCCCTCCTCAACAAGGTACACTTACCTGGGAATAAGTCCCACTGAAGTCAATAGGGTTTATGGCACAGTAGACACACACAGGACTGCACTATTAATCTGCAACATGTGATGTAGTTATCACATTTGTTTTCACAAGAACCTTGCAAGATAAGCCCACCAGTCAATTTTATACACGGGGAACTGAGATTTAGAGACAGTGATTTGCTCAAAGACAACAAACATGATGTCTGCGACAAACATGGGACATTTATCCAGTTACAAAATCTGACTGTCTAGCAGGCCGCTAGATCACACTAGAACTTTCACACCTGGTGATGAGAGTCCTTGTCCCAAATGAGTTCAAGGAGGCTCTTGGCCACCAAGTGAACAGAATGCTGGATTAGACGGACCTTGGTCAGATCCAGCACAGCTCTTCTCATGTTTGATGGATGCACATATATCTGATGTCACATCCATCCTAGTTATAAACAAATAAAAAAATGGCACGTGTGTAAGAATATAAGGCACCTCTTTTAAATTCAATGAACGAATTATGTAATGCCCCATGGTGTTGAGTGGGCCTTATTCCCACATGTGGGTGAACATGCATACCCTCGCCAGTTAAAATCTTGCCTTTGGGATGAATTCACTGGGATAGGTCAGACTCTGTTGCTTGCTATGTCGAATTTCATTTTGTAAGCTCCTTGGGGCAGAAACGACCTCTTGTGCTTTGTAAAATAGCATGCCAGCTGATGGGGCTATTTCAGTCTTCCCCAACCTGGTGCCCTCCAGATGTGTTGCACTGCAACTCCCATCATCCGCCGCTAGGAGGGCCATTCAGGCTGGGGGAGGCTGTGCCAACCTTAGACTCAGTCCTCCTCCCTTTCTGCATTATGCAGATAATTCTAGGTATCATACAAGTCTGTTATAAGATGTTCAAAATACTGTAACAGACTTAAGGCTGCAATCCTTTGCACGCTTACAAGGAAGTAAGTCCCACTGACCTCAATGGGGTTTACTTCTGAATAGACACACAAAAAATGGAAGAGAAGTCTGAGGAGGCTGGAGAAAGGTTTATTGTACAAAACCCTTTCTACAGCATCCTGGGAGCAATCTTGGATGCTCACACGCCTTGCACCTTTGGCCAAGACACATGTAAGTTTAGAACATCAGAAGTGCCCTGAGGATGGATCAGACCAAGGGTCCATCTAGTCCAGCACTCTGTCCCCACAGTGGCCCACCAGCCATGGTCAGGGATGAACAAGCAGGACAGGGTGCAACAGCACCCTCCCACCCATGTTCCCCAGCAACTGGTGTACACGGGCTTACTGCCTCAAATACTGGAGATAGCACACAACCATCAGGGCTAGTAGCCATGGATAGCCTTCTTCTCCAGGAATTTATCCATTTAAAGCCATCCAAATTGGTGGCCATCACTACATCTTTTGGTAGCGAGTTCCATAATTTAACTATGCGCTGTGTGAAGAAGTCCTTCCTTGTATTTGTCCTGAATCTCCCACCAGATCCATGGTTTCATAACTCATTTTAAGAACATCAGAAGTGCCCTGATGCCGGATCAGACCAAGGGTCCATCTAGTCCAGCGCTCTGTTCACACAATGGCCAGGGACCAACAAGGCAGGACATGGTGCAACAGCACCCTCCCACCCATGTTCCCCAGCAACTGGTGCACACAGTCTTACTGCCTCGAATACTGGAGGTAGCACACAACCACCAGGGCTGGTGCTAAATAAACAGCACGTTTTATTATAACAGCGATTTCGAATATAAAACCTCCAAAGAACCCCTCCGCTTTCCATTTACGCAGGCTGGGTAAATGGAGCAGGAGGGGCGTGAGCCTTCAAAACATGCAACACGCCCGCTCCTACATCTCCCCCTCCCAGGCCCTGCCTCGGTCGCTCAAAGGAAGCATCGTCCCCCACCTTCCAGCTCAGCCAACGCCTCCAGCTCGTCTGCAAACTGCTCCTCAAATTCATCTTCAATGCCATACAGCTCGTGAGGCTCTTCTTCCATATAAGCAACCTCCGCTCTCCTTTGCGAGGGGGGGGAAACAGGAGCGCTCAGCGCCGGAGGTGCTTTGCTATTGGATGCATGCAACAAAACCTTAAAAGCCGGACACACGCGCGCACGCTTTGCAATTGCACGCCCTTTGCAATTGCAGCAATGCTTGCACACGTCCCAGCCAGCCTTTTGCAAACCCGCAGCGCGCGCGCTCAGGCGGGGAGGCGGCGCGCGCAGCGTTCCAGTTCCGGGTGAACGTTCCATGCCCGGCGCCCGAGGGAAGCGCTGATTGGCTGTCCGTTGGCCCGGCGGCACGCGCTCGGCTGTTGCTCGGCCCGGGCCCGGGGAGGCTGGCTGCAATGTAGCGCCGCCGCGCGCCTTTGCACGGCGCAAGGCTGCAGGTCGGTCCACGCTCGGTGCATTCCTTGCAAGGGATGCAAGGGAGGGGGAGGAAGGCCAGGGCTGGAGCATGTGCATGCATACAATGCCTGGCAAGGGCGCTGGGTATTTCGATTTTGCAAGCCTCCGGGCGGACCCGATGCAAAAAAAGAGGGCGTGGAGTTGGTTGCATGCGTTTGTGCGCCATTACTTATGCAAAGGAGTAAGGGACACTCCCTCCCCACCCAGCCCCCGCATGTCAACTCGTTTGTTGCTGGCAGGGTGCGTGATGTCTTTCCTCGCTGGGCACCCCGGAGGAGAGGTCAAACCGAGAGGTTCTTAATTAGGGTGACCATATGAAAAGGAGGACGGGGCTCCTGTATCTTTAACAGTTGCATAGAAAAGGGAATTTCAGCAGGTGTCACATTTGTATATATGGGGAACCTGGTGAAATTCCCTCTTCATCACAACAGTTAAAGCTGCAGGAGCTATACGTGAGTGACCAGATTCAAAAGAGGGCAGGGCACCTGCAGCTTTAACTGCTGCGATAAAAAGGAAATTTCCCCACATTCCCCATATATACAAATGGCACCTGCTGAAATTCCCTTTTCAATACAAAGACACAGGAGCCCTGTCCTTTTCATATGGTCACCCTATTCTTAATGTAATTGACCACCGACCTCCTTCTGAGCAGGGATCTCCTTTGCAAAGGGGGTGGGGGTCCTAGGATAAGGCACTTGACTAAGAAAAAAGAAAACGTGGGAGGCAAGTTCTGGGGCCTAGGTGACAGGTGTTCTCTCTCTGCTCGTCTGTAAGTTGCAACCAAGCCCAGAATAGGAGGAAACAAAGCGCTATGAGGAGAGACTGATAGGACTGGGCATGTTTAGCCTGGAGAAGAGAAGATTGAGGGGAGACATGAGAGCACTCTTCAAAGAATTGTAAACCGCCCAGAGAGCTTCGGCTATGGGGTGGTATATAAATTTAATAAATAAATATTTGAAAGGTGGTTGCACAGAGGAGGGCCAGGATCTCTTCTCGATCCTCCCAGAGTGCTGGACAAGGAATAACGGGCTCAAGTTACAGGAAGCCTGATTCCAGCTGAACATCAGGAAAAACTTCCTGCCTGTTAGAGCAGTACGGCAATGGAACTAGTTACCTAGGGAGGTACTGGGCTCTCCCATACTAGAGGCCTTCAAGAGGAAGTTGGACAGCCATCTGTCAGGGATGCTTTAAAGTGGAGTCCTGCACTGAGCAGGGGGTTGGACTCGATGGCCTAGGTCATGGGTTCCGTTGTAGTACTGCTCTAACAGTCAGGAGGTTTTTTCCTGATGTCTAGTCGGAATCTGGCTTCCTGTCACTTAAGCCCATTATTCTGAGGCCTGCACTCTGGGATGACCGAGAAGAGATCCCAGCCCTTCTCTGTGTGTCCACACTGACAAGTCAACTGTCTGCTCTCTTTGGATGCAAACTGACAAAAAGGGCAGGAAAGATATTTTCATGACCACCAATTTTGATGTCTTTCAAAGGGGGTTGGATAAATCCCTGGGGGAAGAAGGCTGTCAATGGCTATAAATCCTGATGGCTATGTGCTATCTCCAGTATCCACAGCAGTAAACCTATATACACCAGTTGCTGGGGAACATGGGTGGGAGGGTGCTGTTGCACCATGTCCTGCTTTAATAAATAAAAATAATAATAACAGCTGGTTGGCCACTGTGGGGACAGAGTGCTGGCCTAGAGGGAACCTCGGTCCGTTCCAGCATGGCACGTCTTACGTTCTCAAGTTCTTTCTTAAAAAATTTGCCAGAGCTCAGCACGGGCAGTAATGCTGCTCAGCTTCAACTCAGCTGATTAATTATGTGGGAGAATCCAGGGTCATCTGGGGAAGAGGAACAGTGAGAGATTCAGGTCAGGCAAAAGGACGTCCTTCTCCACCCAGCATATAATTAAACTCTGGAATTCGCTACCCCAAGATTTATTTGATTTACCGTATTTCTTCAATTGTAAGATGCCATCGATTGTAAGATGCACACAAATTTCAGTAGCACCAACAGAAATAAAAACCCTAAGAAACACCCGAGATTCTAAGACGCACCCCATTTTTAGAGATGTTTATATGGGAAAAAAGTGTGTCTTAGAATCGAAGAAATAGGGTATTTATTTACAATATTTATATATCTAAAATAGATTCCAGAGTGGTGAGTGAATGCCACTAACGTAGACACATTGATGGAGGATAAAGGCTATCAGGCTATATGCTACCTCCAGTGTTAGAGACAGTTGCTGGGGAACATGGGTATGAGGATCATGTCCGCCTTCTGGGTTTCCCACAAGCAGTTGGTTGGGCCACTGCGAGAGCAGAATGCTGTGTTAGAGAGAGGCTTTTTGTCTGACCCAACACAACTCTTGTGTTCTTACCACATTTATCTGGGAAGTAAACCCCTTTGAACAGAGTGGGATTTACTTCTGAGTAAATATGCACAGCGTATGGGTGATAAAGATAACTGACAATTATTTGTGACACTTGGTATTTATATATAGCACTTCTAAGTGTTCAAAATGGCTTCATCTACATTATCTATACAACAATCTTGTTAGGTCAACTGCTAAAATTATACCCATATAACAATTGTGGAGGGACGGAACAATGAGGCTGAGCAAGACTGACTTGCTTAAGGCCACCTACTGAATTTAGGGCAGAGCTGAGATTTAAACAAGGGACTTAATGATTTATAGCTTAGGGCGCAATCGTGTGCATGTTTACTCAGAAACAAGTGCTTCAACTCCCAGCATTCCCAAGCCAGCTGGGGAATTCTGGGAGTTGTAGCACTTGTTTCTTTCTAAACATGCATACAGTTGTACCCTTAGCATTTTAGGGTACAATCCTATGTATATTTAGTCGGGAAGAAAGCCCCACAATTCCCAGCATGTCTGGAGGGATGCTGCAAATTGTAGGACTCCCCCCCCCCCCCCACTAGGGTGACCATAGGAAAAGGAGGACAGGGCTCCTGTATCTTTAACAGTTGCATAGAAAAGGGAATTTCAGCAGGTGTCATTTGGAACCTGGAGAAATTCCCTCTTCATCACAACAGTTAAAGTTAGGGTGACCATATGAAAAGGAGGACAGGGTTCTTGTATCTTTAACAGTTGCATAGAAAAGTGAATTTCAGCAGGTGTCATTTGTATGCATGTCACACCTGGTGAAATTTCCTCTTCATCACAACAGTTAAAGCTGCAGGAGCTATACTGCAGCTATACTGTGACCAGATTTAAAAGAGGGCAGGGCACCTGCAGCTTTAACTGTTGTGATGAAGAGGGAATTTCACAGGTTCTCCATATATACAAATGACATCTGCTGAAATTCCCTTTTCAATGCAACTGTTAAAGATACAGCAGCCCTGTCCTCCTTTTCATATGGTCACCCTAGTTAAAGTGCAGGAGCTATACTACAGTGACCAGATTTAAAAGAGGGTAGGGCACCTGCAGCTTTAACTGTTGACACCTGCTGAAATTCCCTTTTCAGTACAACTGTTAAAGATACAGGAGCCCTGTCCTCCTTTTCATATGGCCACCCTACCCCCACCCCGAAACAAGCTCAGGGTTGCTTCTCAGTCATTTTAATCTTATATCAACTTCTACTGCATGCTTTTACCCTGGTTGTGCTTTTTATACTGTATTTTGTATTTGTGTTTTTAGATTGTTGGTTGTTTTATTATGTTCTTCATGGTTTTAATTTTTGTGAACCGCCCAGAGAGCTTCGGCTATAGGGCGGTATAAAAATGTAATAAATAAAATAAATAAATAAATAAATTGTGCTAGAGTGGCTTTCACTTAAATGCACCTGAAACTTGTTTGTCTGAATCTGACTGAATCTGAACTAGGCTTTCGTTCTGGAACCTGTTTTCAGCCTGGAGTCCTAGAATGTATGAAATAATTGAGTACCAATGAGCCTGTGCAGAGTTGCCTTGCAGTTCTCACTGAAGAATCCTAACCAGCCTCTCAAAACACTTCTGGCATTAGCCAGAAAGCCCTTTCATTTTAGAAACAAGGAATCGCGCGTCCCCTTCTCCAAGGGTCCGTTGCTATGGAGCCTGTGAGTATCGATAACCTGTCCATTCTGTACCAAAGCACGGACTTCATTGTGGTCAACAAGCACTGGGACGTCCGCATCGACAGCAAGATGTGGTATGAGAAACTTACCCTGCAGAGCCAGCTGAAATACCGATTTCCTGAGCTTGCTGACCCAGATACCTACTATGGCTTCCGGTGAGTGGGTTTGGGGAGAGGGTCTCTCCCTGTGTACGGGGAATTCTTAGAACACTTATCTAGCTCAGCTGTGAAAGGCACATGCACACACCTGCACACGCATTTACAAAACGGGATTTATAATGTGCTTACAACTTTCCCCAACCGATGGCTATGCTAGCTGAGAGTGATGGGAGTTGTAGTCCAAGACATCTGAAGAACAGCAGGTTGGGAGAACAGAACCAACATCCGACTGCTACGTAGCTTGCTTTATATTGTTTTGTTGCTGTTGATTTTGTTACAGCTGCTGGCTTTTCCCCCTTCTGCTTTGGCTACGTGTTTTAATTTTTACTGTATTGTTGGTTGTGTTTATGAAATATTTTCGTGAATGGTGCTTGTCAAGGCTCCTTCTGTGCCCTTGACCCCTTGAACAAACTCTTTAAAGATCTCTTACCTCCCTAGGAGTCCTACCTTCCTTCTTTTCACCTTCTCCTTCTCAGTAGCATAGGGTTTAAGCTATAGATGTGGGGTGATTGGCACACCAGACACTTTAGGTTTACTAATATATTAAAGGAGCAAATTACAATTAAAGATATTTAGTCGGTAGAGCTGATTGATACGAAAGGCATTGTAGGGAAATAAAATTTGAAAAAAGCAAGTTCTTTTACCCTATCTGTATTTACTTTTTCAGGCTGTTTCTTTCTGCTCTTATGCTCTGGTCTTTCCTGGCTCTTTCTCATGCAGGCTTTCTCTTATCTTTTTATACCCTCTTCCTCCAAAACAGAAAGCACTATTTCAGCCTTGAAGAAATGAATCTTAACTGGAGAAATGAAACTGCTTCTCTCAGGGATATCCCCTCCCAATAGAAAAGCCGTAGGCTTTTAAGGGCCAGACTTTTTCACTTGGCCTCTGTAAGCCTCAAATCTACAGTGGTATAGAAATATTTTAATATATAAACATACTAAACAGGTGATGAACTCTGGGCAGCAAGTCATGGGTTAAACTACACCCCCACACACACAGTTTAAGGCCTTAGCTAGACCTAAGGTTTATCCCGGGGTCGTCCCTGCCTGCTCCCGGGATATCCTGTGTGTCATTTACATGAACAGGGATGACTCCGGGACGATCCTGGGATAAACCTTAGGTCTAGCTAAGTCCTAACTGAACTATTCTGGCCTCCAGTATTGAGAGGGGGTACTTGTGAAAGCCCTCACAGCCGACATCTTTTCATCTTCTAGGTTTTGCCACCAGCTGGATTTCTCCACCAGTGGGGCTCTTTGCGTGGCGCTCAACAAAGCAGCTGCTGGTAGTGCGTACAAATGTTTCAAGGAGCGGCTGGTAACCAAGGCCTACTTAGCACTGGTAAGACGCTGCAAGATCTTTTAGGTTTGTTTCTAGCCGTTCATCGGTTTAAAGACTGCGATGCGTTCTGGATTTCACAGTTTAAGAACGATGTAGAATGGAAAACAAGTCCTATAAGTCAAGAAAAGCTGAGTGAACTGGATATGTTCAGTGGATATATGTCCTGTGAAGGACAGCTTTAAATACTTGAGCAGTTGCCACAGGTCTCATAGGCTAAGGGTGCAATCCTACGTGTGCTTAGACCAGCCTTTCTCAACCTGGGGCGCTCCAGATGTGTTGGACTACAACTCCCAGAATGCCCCAGCCAGCTCTGGCTGGGGCATTCTGGGAGATGCAGTCCAACACATCTGGAGTGCCCCAGGTTGAGAAAGGCTGGCTTAGACAGAAAAACATGTCCTACAACTCCCAGGATGCCCCAGGCAGCTATACTGGCTGGGGCCTGCTGGGAGTTGTAGGACATTTTTAATGGTAAGTGTAAGAGCAGTTGATTTATTTATTTATTTTCATTTTTATGCCGCCCACTAGCCGAAGCTCTCTGGGCGGTTCACACAAATTAAAACCATTCAAAATATAAAAACAGTATAGAAACATGATATAAATTACAATATAAAAACACAACCAGGATAAAAGCAGCAGTGCAGAAATACAGTTTTAAAAAACAAATTTAAAACAGCACAAGTCTCTCTCCCATTCTTCATTCTGTGCTTCCAAGAAGTTCAACGTGACATATATGCCTTCCCCCACCCCATTGCCCCATTTTTTTTAGAGAGGGCCTGGGAGACTGAAAAGGTTTCCATGGCAAGCTTTTTTTCAATCCACAAAGAAGTGCCTTCTTCTTTTGCTACTGGTTCCAGCCGAAGGAACAGATGCCTTTCAAAATGGACCCCATAGCCAGCATAGCGGAAGGAAGCAGATGTCGCCTGGCGTTCAGATTGTATCTTGATTCCTTTCGCGTGTCCCACTGCCATGTGAGATAACCCAGCCATTTGTAGAGTGGGAGCCTGGTAAACCCCTTGTGACTTATGCCTCACTTCTTTAAAAGGGGGGAAAAAAAAAGTATTAAGTAGAAACAAAGGACAAATTGGCAGGAAATGATGCCATTTTTGCAATTGGTCCGTGCAAGGAGAGAACCTCTGTGTTTTTCTAATTGTGAAAAACATTTTACTTACGTGATGTCTCATTCATGTTTCATATATGCATTGTTACAGCCCTTTGAAGGCCTAATAAGAAAGGCTGAAACACGTTGGGCTTTTCATCAATAAAATCATATTCAGCATCCTGAGACCATTTTCTCGCTTAGTGTTCACCTTGGACTCTCCCCTGCCTTGCACCTTTGACTTTTTGATGCAGCCTTCTCTGAGCCGAATTATAGAGTGCTGAATTAGAACTCCTATTATCCCCAGCCACAACTGGGTATGATGGAAGTTGTAGTCCAGCATCTCTGGAGAGTGCCAGGCTGGCAAAGGCTATTCTGATGCACCCCTCAGTGTCTGTGCTATATCAGCTTGCCAAATCTGTTTCCTGGTCACATTCAACGTCTGGTGTTCTTGCACAAGATGGCCGCAAGATGGAAGAGCCACACCGCAGAGCGCAGGCAGACACGTGATCCCTGCGGCCCAACCCTCCCTCTCCCTTCCCATTAGATAGACTGTGCCCCTCATCCAAAAGCCTGAGTGGAATTCTGAACACACAAAATTAGGACAGTCCTGTATAAAATTGCTCGCGTCTCTTATTTAAACAGCCTTCCTTGATAGTGGCAGACCAAGGGCAGGGAAGAGGTTCTGTGGATGCGGAATCATTCCAGGAAGCAGACCTGATCTGCTGCAGATGAAATCCTCCCAGGCCAAAGCACAAAGCGGATTATGTATTTCCCAGCTTCTGTGGATGGGAAGAGATTAACACGGGCTGGTCACAGGGCAGCTACACTGATCCGCAGCCTGAAATAAAAAGCTTATTTGCTGAGCGCTCGAATCTTTGAAAGAAGGTGATTTGCCTTCCTGTCCTGCTTCAATTCCCCCGAAACCTTGAGTCTAGAGAAACTTGCTGTAGGGAAAGGGGACCAGGTGAAGAGAGTCCAAAGATGCAGAAATCCCTACCAGATTGTCTATCTGTACAGTAATTCTGTAGACATATGCACAGAATGCTGATTGTGCCCATTTTACAGTTGGGAAAACTGAGGCTGGTGTTTCATATTGCACTGCAGGGCACTGCTACAAAATGTATCCTCTGCTTGGCAGGTGAGGGGCCACGTTCAGGAGGCGAAGATCACAATCCACTACGCAATTGGGAAGAATACGACGGAGGGCCTCACCCACATGATGTGCATTGAAGGGACAGAGGGTAGGCTGCCGTGACCTTCTGGGTCTCTTTGCTTCTGTAGCCCTTCATGCATTGTATCATGCAATGCAACATATACGTTATGATGGGAGAAGGGACAGGGCTTTCTCTGTGGTGGCATCCCGACTGTGGAATGCCCTCCCCTTGGAGGCCCGATTGGCGCCAACATTGATTTCATTTCGACGCCAAGTAAAAACATGGCTTTTTAACAAAGCCTTTGATGGTTAAACTCACTGGCACATTGTTTTAACTGTTTTAACTGCTTTTATTGCTTTTAAATTATATATTGTTTTAACTTGGATCATGGTTTAACTTGTTTTTAACTGTGTATATTTATTGTTTTATACTGTATGTTTTTATCTGTACGTCGCCCTGAGATCTTAGTGATATAGGGTGAGATATAAATATTTTAAATAAATAAATAAATTGTCCAAAACTTCAGTTCGCTGCTAAACCAGGGATCCCGGCGCTGCAAATCCGCCTTGAGTGGAAGAAATTATGTGTACTGCACACGTTCTGAAAACGGCCTCTGCTTTTAATAGATTCATCCAATGTCATTCATTAGATCGAAATTGCAGGTAGCTGCGTTGGCCCCTTATAAAAAGATTTCAGGTTGCACAAGGGCTCCTGCGACAGAGAAACCGTGGCTATTCTGTCTTTGCAAATCAGAACACATAAGGCAAAGACTGGAAGTGAAGAAGCAAGCCGCTGGGTAACCACATTGGCTTTGTTAACAGAAGGACCACTTTGCTTCTCCTCCTGCCTTAGGAGGGACTGTGTGTTCCAGTGGGCTACGTTGTGCACGCAGAACATCCACAGTTCAGATCCTGCTATCCCCAGACAGGGCTGGGAAAAACTGCCTTGGAGAATCTCTGCTTGTGAGTGTAGACAGTGAGTTGACTCCATAGAAGCAGCTTCTCATGTTCCACATCCAAATTAATGCTGGCTTTTATATTTGCAAAGGGAGAACCCTCCTTCTCCATCCTCAGTAGTCCTTGATGCAGCCCGAAATCTGTTTTGCACTTAGCGCCATCTAAGATCGTTAAACCTGTGCAACACCACTCGTGCTCCGTGTTGTCACAGTCTCATCCTAACCAGGATGAGCCCACAGGAGAACAGAGAAAAGAGGCTGAGTAGTGGCCCCGAGCAGCCAGGCAGAGCAAGGGTCTAACAGGCATCGTCAGTATAGCAAGAGCAGTCAGAAATAGGTCCTTCAGGACCCTGGACAAGACCCAGGGAAACGGCACCTTGTTTTGACATGGTCTGGGTACTAGCTGAGTCCTTCCCCAACTTAGTGCCCTCCAGATGTGTTGGATTGCAATTCCCATCATTCCCAGCCAGCATGGTATGATGCTGCCGGGTGAGGGTGAGCACAAACTGGAGACTTTCTGGCATGCCCCCCCCCCCCCCGGTTAAGCGGTTTGTTCTAACTTGGCCTCGGTTGCATTAAATAAACCGCCATATCTCAGCTGCAACCCACATCTGTATTCTGTAACATTTGCCTACCTTACTGGACTGTTGTAAGGGATACTTCCTGTTATACATACCTCATATTTGTGTGGGTGCAGGACCCACAGAGTTCAATGAGACTTATTCCCTATGCAGCCCGCTTGCATTAGCTGCTTATATGTTTCCGAGCCCAATTCAAGGTGCTGGTTTTAACCTATAAAGCCCTACATGGCTTGGGACCCCAATACCTGATGGAACGCCTCTCCCGACATGAACCTACCCATACACTGCGCTCAACATCTAAGGTCCTACTCCGAGTGCCTACTGCGAGGGAAGCTTGGAGGGTGGCAACAAGGGATAGGGCCTTTTCGGTGGTGGCTCCCCAATTATGGAATGATCTCCCTGATGAGGCTTGCCTGGCGCCAACGCTGTTATCTTTCAGGCGCCAGGTCAAGACTTTTCTCCCAGGCATTTAACAGCATTTAACAACGCTAAGTTTGTTTTCTAATGGACCCCAGAACTTGTTTTAAATAGATACTGTTGTTTTTATGTTTCTGATGGTTTTTAAAAATTTTGTATACTTTTTAAATGTTTACTGTTTTTAACTTTTGTAAACCGCCCAGAGAGCTTCGGCTATGGGGCGGTATATAAATGTAACAAATAAATAAATAAATATGAATAAAGTAAGTACTTAGCCTTGGTGGGTTATATGAGAAATGATTTGTGCGCTTAGGGAAAATGCTAGATAAATATTACATATTATTATGAATAATAATAATTCCCATTTTTTAAAAAAACACAGGTTGTGAAAACCCCAAACCTTGCCAATCGGAGCTAATGGTACTTGAACATGGGCTCTATAGCGGCAACCCGGTGACTAAAGTGCTCCTGCAACCACTTACAGGTAAAGCTCTATTTCTCCTCTGTCATTAAATTAGGACCGGAACGGCCGACACCTTTCCTAGAGTGCAAAATATCTGTCCATTTCCCTGGCTGTCAGCCATTAGTTCACTTCTTGACCTGTCTGCACAACAGGGTTGTTGTTTGATGATTTTATAAAAGACACTTAAAAATCGACAACTCTCAAGTGTACGTCTTTTTTTAAAAAAAATACAAGTGTGGAAGATGTAGCTTGTGACAGAGAAAAAGTAGATCTTCATTGTCTTTGGATCAGTCTCCGTCTGATGGTTTTTTAAAAAATGTTTCATATCTTTATGTGAATGGTTTTATACTTTATATGATGTATTTTAGCCGTTTTTAATTTTTGTGACCTGCCCAAAAGCTGGCTATGGGGATGGTATAGAAATATAAGAAATGAAATGAAATCTGCTTTGCATACAGAAAGTGCCAGGTCCAGGCCTTTTCATCTCCAGGTGGGGCTGGGAAAAAAACCCTGGTCCAAACTCTTGGAGAACTGCTGCCAATCAGTCCAGTAGACAAAGCTGTACTAACTAAACTGAACTGATCTCTTCTCGATCATCTCAGAGTGCAGGACATGGAATAATGGGCTCAAGTTACAGGATGTCCGTCTGGACATCAGGAAAAACCCAGAGGTCCTTTTCTTCTGCCTCTCCCAGTTTGTGGAATGGCTTGTCGGGAGAGATTCGTCAACTTAACAGTCTTCCAGAATTTAAGAAAGCCATAAAGACTGATCTCTTCCAGCAGACCTACCCATTTGAATTTTAAGATGCCTTTTTAATGGTGTGCTGCTTTTAATGATGCACTGGTTTTAAACGTTTGAATTAGTTGTATGTATTTTATGGTGTTTTCATTTGTGTTGTACCCCGCCTCGATCCAGAGGGAGAGGCGGGTAACAAATTATTATTATTAGAGCAGTACGACAATGGAACCAATTGCCTAGGGAGGTTGTGGGCTCTCCCACACTAGAGGCCTTCAAGGGGCAGCTGGACAGCCATCTGTCGGGGATGCTTTAGGGTGGATTCCTGCACTGAGCAGGGGGTTGGACTCGATGGCCTTGTAGGCCCGTTCCACCTCTACTATTCTATGATCCTATGAAGGCAACTGTGGCGTCACCAGCCTCTGTGACGTCTGTTATTAATCCTCTCCTTCGCTGCCACCACCCTATTCTTTATCTTCTAAAAGAATGAGGGAATCCTAAACCTTTGTGTGTGAGTGTGCGTGTGTACTGTCGAAGTAATGCATATGACTGAGCAGACGTGGTTGATAAAACAAAATAAGAATGAAGTTTATCATATAGGAAAAGATTTTAAAAGACACTTTAAGATTATTCTACTTTAGCCACATATATCTACCTCCCTCAACCTCCCTCCAAATCCTATAATCCCCCTTTCCTGAAACAAGCCTCTACTAAACCCTACTCACTCCTACCCTCACTAACTCCCTAACCCTGACTGACCCTCTCTAGCTGCCCCAAAACCTCCTTAACTGTGTCTCTCTCTCCATTCCAATCAACGAACCAATCAGACGACACCATTCACATTCCTCACCATTCTAACTCCTCCTGTCCCACTTACTTACCATTTCCTGAAAATGAAAGAATTGACCACAGCAAATCCAAACCTGAACCAAACACTTAAACATACACATATAAACAATAACATATAAAATACCATTTTGTCACAGCAACTTTCTGTGTTCCTAACGAACATGCGTAAAGTGCTTGTCGGTGCTGCACCATCACTGAAAATGATTTAAGTGTCTTGCACTGGCAGCTCCAGGCCAGAAATACACCAAGCAGGATATAACACTTTGAAAACACTTTGAAAACGGCATATGGAATGTGTCCTGGGCCCAAACAGTTGCCTAAACTGTTTATAAAGCGTTATAAAGGAGTAGCGTAGATCTTGCTAGACCTAAGGTTTATCCCAAGATCATCCCGGGGTCATCCCTCTTCATGTAAATCATAGAATCATAGAATCATAGAATAGCAGAGTTGGAAGGGGCCTACAAGGCCATCGAGTCCAACCCCCTGCTCAATGCAGGAATCCACCCTAAAGCATCCCTGAAAGATGGTTGTCCAGCTGCCTGTTGAATGCCTCAAGTGTGGGAGAGCCCACAACCTCCCTAGGTAGCTGATTCCACCGTCGCACTGCTCTAACAGTCAGGAAGTTTTTCCTGATGTCCAGCCGGAATCTGGCTTCCTTTAACTTGAGCCCGTTATTCCGTGTCCGGCACTCTGGGAGGATCGAGAAGAGATCCTGGCCCTCCTCTGTGTAACAACCTTTTAAGTATTTGAAGAGTGCTATCATGTCTCCCCTCAATCTTCTCTTCTCCAGGCTAAACATGCCCAGTTCTTTCAGTCTCTCTTCATAGGGCTTTGTTTCTAGACCTCTGATCATCCTGGTTGCCCTCCTCTGAACACGCTCCAGCTTGTCTGCGTCCTTCTTGAATTGTGGAGCCCAGAACTGGACGCAATATCTAGATGAGGCCTAACCAGGGCCGAATAGAGAGGAATAGAGAGAAATGACACACAGGGGATCCTGGGAGCAGGCAGGGACGACCCCGGGATAAACCTTAGGTCTAGCTAAGGCCCCAGTCTCTCTCTGGAACAAGATCTTATTTTTATTTATTTATTTATTTATTGCATTTTTATACCGCCCAATAGCTGAAGCTCCCTGGGCGGTTCACAAAAATTAAAACCATTCAAAGTATAAAACTAATAGTATAAAAACACGATATACAATACAATATAAAAGCACAATCAGGATAAAATCAGCAGCAGTGCAGAAATACAAATTTAAAACAGCAAAGTTAAAATTGAATTTATAGACCGTTAAAAGGCTGAGAGAGTAAAAAGGTCTTGTTGTGCCTCCTGTTCCTCCCCAGGGAGAACCCACCAGCTGCGAGTCCATTGCAGTGCCATCGGTCACCCGGTCGTGGGAGACTTTACCTACAGCTTCAAGAAGGACAGCGGGCCTTATCGGATGATGCTTCACGCCTACTACTTGCGCATCCCGACCGGTAAGGAGCTGATCGAGGTCAGCGCCCCGGACCCTTTCGTCCCCGCCTTGGACAGCAATTGGGCCCCTCAGCACGCCACGCACCAGCTGGACCAGCTGATCCAAGAACTGAAAGATAAGAGCATCCGGGCTGCAGAGGAAGAAAGCCACGAGGACATGCCGGAAAGCTCCGGTCCTGAGATACCCCATGAGGCCAAGAGCCCCGAGACGGAGGAGCAGCAGGCAGCGTGTGAGCAGTGGCTGGCTGACTGGGCCTTGGAATGAGGCGCTGTGGCCTTGCTAGATTGAAAACAAAACCTGTTCCTTTTTCCCAATGTGTCTCCTGACAGACCCTTCTCCAAATGCCCCCGAGAGCCAGTGCCAACACCTGTCTTGTTTTTACTCTCAACACTCCTCAGAGATGTCCCCGTGAGGGTCGCAATCCCAGACTGGAATTCGTTGCTCTAGGCCGGACGGCCTTTTTAAAGCCGTGCCCTCTCGCTGGCACATTTTAGCCGCTAGGTGTCAAAGTACCGGAGCCTGTCGGTGGGGCTTGAGCCTTGATATGGGTGCAGTTGGCGACTGTCTGGCTTGTAAACTCTGTGCCTCTGCCGCCTCAGGACAGCGGCAAGAAAATGGGGTCACTTGGCCCGCTAAAGCCTCTCTCCTTATCCATGGAGGATTCACTCCCCTTTGCCACCTTTTCTCCTTGTTTGGGAGATGTGACATGTTGGACGAACGATGCCCGAGACGCATCCTGCATCCACCCCTCAGTCACCAAAGTGAAAAAATGAATGGAACAAAGGAGCTAGGAAGATCTCTCCTTTTTCACTCTAGGGATCATTTTCCCAGCTCTTTTCCTGGCTGACCTTTGCCCTCACTTGCTTTTTGTAAGCACTTTTGTAGGGCCGTTTTAGGGGGTGGAAACCCAGCTTTTATCAGTCCTGCAATCTCCCGCAGATCATAATAATCATATTTTAAAAAACAAAAACATTCTGCAGCAGATAATATTAATGCCCTAGAAAAATACCACCTTTCATTTCATCTTCCTATGACTTACTCATTGTTATTATTATTTATTTCATTTCTATACTGTCCAGTAGCTGAAGCTCTCTGTCACAAAAATGCGAGATAATACATAATATAAAATCTCTAAAATACAAAATTTCAAACAGTGACAGGCGGTGTTACTGCCAGTGTTGGTGCCAGACCCCTCAGTGGGGAGAGCATTCCGTAATCGGGGCCACCGCTGAAAAGGCCTTCTCCCTTTGTTGTCACATTCTGAGTCTCCAACGGAGGAGGCATTCAGAGGAAGACCCTCTGATGTTGATTGTAGTGTCCACGTAGGTTCAGGTCGGGAGAAGCACTCCACCAGGTATTGCAATCCTGAGTGGTGTAAGGCTTCATAGGTTAAAACCAGAGACCCCCTCAGCATCACAAGACATAATTTCACAGAAACGCTGGCCCTGTTTTTTGGCCTCATCTATTTATTTTTACGTAGGGGAGGTATCTAGTCCTCGTCATTAGAAGAGAGGCTTGAAAATGTGCCTTACAGGGGGGTGGTCCTGGGATTGCCTGAGGGGCTTCTGCACTGCATGCAGGTCCTGGCTTTTGCAGTATCTTTCCAGCCCTCACAATAGCTGCTTCCTTGTGAAACCTCCTGAACCTTTGCCAAAAATAGAGAAACGTTGCACCCACACGTACGGTATGCCATGAATATTTATGCAAATATGTCTTGCAAGTAGGATTTGTGCGCTAATCACTGAATTTTTAGATTGTGTTGTGCATATTTTTAAAAACAAACCATTGTCTGTGGTGGTCAGTACCTTAGATTTGATGTTGGGGCACAGAACAATTCTTGTCACTGGAGGGCACTGTTCACATTGTAAATGGTTCCTGTTCTGTGACTGTAATCCTTCAGTGCACATTGGCTTGATAGTAAATCTCCCTGAAATAATGGGTCAGGATCCCATCGAACTGTAGCCCAAAGAGACCTCTTCAGATTCCACTGAAAGCTCCACTTTCATGAAAGGCCTGAGGAACCTGCCTCAAACCAAAGGTGGCCTGGGGAGGCATCACCAGAGTCCCCCAAGAATCCCTTTGACCCAGTCCTGAACCCTGCCTCATTCCCCAGTTCTCTTCCCTTGTTCCCGGGTCTCCAGAGCAAACGCAGCAGCGGACCCAGGCGTGGGTCATGGACATTTTTTGAAGCGCGCAAAGGACTCTGTGTCTTCAGCAGTATCTCAGAAGGAGGAAAGCACAAGGAAATCCCAATGAAAAAGGAAGACTTGCACAGCTGATGCGGATGAAGGAACTGTCAGGTTGAAAGCTGCAATTTCATACTGCCGTCTTTTTAAAATTTCCATTTTTAAAGTTGTCTTCTTTTTCTGGTAGAGTCCTTTGCCTTTTGCATGGGGAGCAGAAACTCAACCAGTGACGCACCCTCCCACTATCACTGAATCCCCCATACCAGGAAAAGCGTTGCCTGTTGAATTTCTGCTGCTGTTTAGGGCATAGGAGTGCTGCCGTAAAAAAAGAGAATGATGAATCTTGAACATACAGCCTTCATATGGCTTAATCCCATACTCTGTGCAGAAAGAAGAAAAACTACTTCGATTAACGTTTGCTTCAGAGAAGACGTTTCTGAAAAAAGCTGTCTAGGGCTGTTGCACGTTCTGGATTGCTTTCTCTGTTCTTCCTTTTTTTTTGCGATTTTGGCCTTTAAATTTCTGACATGTTGAGATTCACCGATAGAAGATGTGATGGCTTTAAAAGGGGTTTAGACAAATTCATGGAGGACAAGTCATCAGTGGCTGTGAGTCATGATACTGATATGGAAACTCCAGGTTTTAGGGGCATTATATCTCCCAGTACCACTTCTTGGGGAGCGACTCTCACCTTTATGCCCTGGATGTGGCCTTTGTTGGCTTCTTTGGGAAACCGGACGCCTGACTAGATGGATCTTAGGTTTGACCCGGAAGGGCTCTTCTTCGTAACGAAGAGGAGCTTGATTAGAACGGGTTGCCTCCAATGGAATGGATTTCCCCTCCCTCTGCAGCCCCAGAGCCTCCAGAGCAGATTTGGAAGGTGCACAGAAGGCTGCAGAGGGGAAGGAAAGATAGGGAAAGGCCTGTTGGGTAAGTGGAAGTCACATTGGCTCCAAGCTGAAGTTGACTCCAAGCTGTTGTTAAAACAATTGGCTATTTAGGGGAAGCTGTATTGTACATCAAATCCGAACGGTCCAAAGATGGATAATTCAAAGGTTCAAAGTGTTTTGGGATGGTTTTTAGATGATCAATTTTTTTTAAAAAAAAACCCAAATATGCAGAGAAATCTTCCATAAGCTTCTTGCACTAAATATTTATACTGAATCACGTTCCTTTGTATGTCCATCTGTTCCTTCTTGCCTCATCTAGAATACCTTAAACTGAAGCTTTCTATATTTCTAATTCTGCCCTTGTGGAAAAAAGATGGTCCTATCCGTAATCGCAAGTGATTCCTGGATCTCACGGGAAATGAGCAGAAATCTCCCAAAGTTATTCTCAGGATACATTCCGTGAAATTGTCTGTTCATTTGCCATTGCCATGTCAGCACTGGTTTCCCGCCTGCCACTACAGAACCATTGATCCCCCCCCCCCATATTTTTTAAAATTTAACAAAACCTACCTATTTGCCCATGTATTTTATAACAAGCTTTAGTGGGGTACATTGGAGAGGAGTTAGTTACATATATATACAGCCCTTAATCACTGGGAGAAAGCTGTGATTTTCTTGAGCATATGGGCAAATCCTGCAGAAAATGCTTTGTGTATACTTTGTGTTTATTTATCACTGTTGTTTGGATTTCTCTTAGGGCTCATCTACACCAAGCAGGATACTATGAAAGTGGTATGAAATTGGTATGTAAGAGGCAGGAACCACACTACTGCTTTATAGCAGGATTGAAGTGGACTGACAACTGTCGGGGCCCTTTGAACCATACCATATACTGCTTTCATACCACTTTCATAGTGCTATATCCTGCTTGGTGTAGGTGTGTCGATGGGCCCCAACAGTTGTCAGTGTACTTCAGTACCACTATAAAGCAGTAGCGTAGATCCTGCAGTGCAGTTCAATACCACTATAAAGCAGTAGAGTGGCTCCTGCCTTCTATATACCGCTTTCATACAGGAATATCCAGCTTGGTGTAGATAGAATCATAGAACAGCAGAGTTGGAAGGGGCCTACAAGGCCATCGAGTCCAACCCCCTGCTCAAGGCAGGAATCCACCCTAAAGCATCCCTGACAGAGGGTTGTCCAGCTGCCTCTTGAAGGCCTCTAGAGTGGGAGAGCCCACAACCTCCCTAGGTAACTGGTTCCATTGTCGTACTGCTCTAACAGTCAGGAAGTTTTTCCTGATGTCCAGCCGGAATCTGGCTTCCTGTAACAGCCCATTTCGTGTCCTGCACTCTGGGAGGAGAAGAGATCCTGGCCCTCCTCTGTGTGACAAACCTTTTAAGTCTTTGAAGAGTGCTATCATGTCTCCCTTCCATCTTCTCTTCTCCAGGCTAAACATGCCCAGTTCTTTCAATCTCTCTTCATAGGGCTTTGTTTCCAGACCCCTGATCATCCTGGTTGCCCTTACTTTCTGAGCCTTGTACTTTCTTAGAACAGAGGCTTTCAAACTCTGTTCTGGGCAACCGTAGGTGCTTACTAGGGGTGAGAATATCTATAATGGCAGACAAGCCTTCCTAAAATACAGCTGGCCTACTACTTTTGATCTACTTCCAGTCTGGGGTAAATTCTAGGACATGCTTTCTATTCACATGACACTCCCCCCCCCCACAACTTCTGTAACCTTTTTCAGGGAGGAGCCGGGAGACATCCCTTCCCTAAAATATTTCACAGTATCTTTTGCAATGCTATAGGGTTCCATGGTAGATAGATAAAAACTGCAGAAGATGAGTCAATGTGGAAAGAGTAATATGAAGATAGTTTTGGGAACCCCCTGCCTTTAAAACTAGAGCCACACAGTGAACAAGTCTGCAGATGTTTTTCCAGTAGTGGAAGACAGGAAGTGCTTTCTCTATTTGAAAATCCTGTGTAGTATACACACACTCAGATACGGTGTGTGTTTTCCTTAATTTCTCAGAGTGCCATTCGGTGGGCTGGGTTTTAACTGATTAATGATGAAGCAGAGGAATTTGGGGTGTATGAATGTGAAACATGATTTTTTTAAAAAAAAAAATGTGTTGAATTTAAAACGGTTAGATGTTGCCTAAACCAAGTGAAACTATCTCGCTATTTGACTGAGGGTCTAGCCACACAATTTCTTTCTGTTTTTCTTTTGCAGAAACTTTCAAGAATATTTGCTTCACATGTCTAAACTTGGGCCTATATCTACAAAGCCAGGGTTTTTTTTAGAGTGGTCTGAGGATTTAATATGTGATATTATAAACCATGTTCTTCAAAATTTACTTTGTGAAAGGGAATTTCTCATGAAAGGGTTATTTCTAAGATTCGGTTTATGTTAATGGCAAGAGGAAAATGTAAGGAAGTTGTCTTTCAGGATACAACCCTGAGCATACCAGTACTCCAGACTTAAACTGGTTTAATAGTTATTCCCTCTCTCCAGGGAACTATGGGAACTGTAGTTCTGTGAGGCGGACCAGGAATCTCTAACATAGAGGGGTGCAGAATTTAGATTTGAGATATCTGGGATTTCAACGCCCAGAAGCCCCAGTTGACATGGCCAAAAGTGCAAAACATCTGGAGATCTAGCAAGAATTAGATGCCCCAAATTATAGTTCCCACATTTTTGGGAGGAATGATGTAGGGGGAACCATTACAGTTAAACATGGTATAGAACATTTATTTATTTATTTTATTAAAACATTTATATCCTGCCCTATATCACAAGAATCTCAGGGCGGCATGCATCATATAACTCTGTAGTGCAGATAGACCTATTCTGTCACTACCCCTTTTTTAAAAAATGGAAGAAAACGCCACCCAATCCTTAATTACAGTTTGGATGTTCATATTTCCATTTGTCATAATTTGGAAAGTTTTATACAAAATGCCTGAAAGGCTTTTTAGACATAATTGACTTTTTGGCAGGAGATATTACTACCACAGTTAGAAAAGGGCTTTTTATATTAAAATAAATAAATACATCACTTCATGGAGAAAACAGCCTAGCATTATCATAGCAGGAGGTTAGCTCTGATAATGATGGTCAACGGACGCCACTTTGTGAGGGCTGCCTGCTTGATTGGTACGGGCCTAATTTTCTAGTGTTTGGCAAATGTGATGTCTTCTGAATGTTGGAACATTCCATCTTTGTTGTCTCATGGACCAAACAGCAGAATGGCCCAAGTCCTCAGCGTGTTCCGAAGTGTTTTGGCTACTCTTGCTGTGCTTTTATCCAATATTGCAAAGAGAATCAGAAATAAATATATATATTTTCCTTAACCTGATATTTTGTTAATTGTGAAATGGAAAAACCTATTTTAGGATAAAGTGTTCACGACGGCCAGGGCCCATGTTGATCTGTGGCATGACGTTTGTTTCCACTTCATATTGTCACACGTGCTTCTAATTTGCATTGTTGTCAGTTTGCTGGTAATGTGAAGTCACCTCTTTGTATATTTCAGAACCAAGATGTGAAGTGGAGTTTTGTGTGTTGGTGACACTTTGTAAAGTTTCAGAATATTTCTAGCTATTTGTCGTTTCACATTTGTGGACATTACTGAAATATAAACCTCATGGGTTAAACACTGTTATTGTGTCAGCGGCTTCTTAATCTTACGTCAGTGGGGGAGCACAGTGCATTTTAGCGGCAGTGCTAGATGAAAAGGAAAGTGGGGGGGGGGAAATCTCAGGCGTATTATGGGATTGTTTGTAAGATGGCCAGTTACACATTACCAAAAAAGAGGACACACTGCCAAAAAAAAAAGAGGACAAAAGGAGACACAAGGTCACACATTATTTGTATATTCTAATTTAGATGTATAGATGCAAATTTAGAAATAATTACTATGATTTAAATTGAAAAACAATGCATCTCCCTATAGTGAGGAAGAATCTGTGACCAAGTAATTTGTTTGCCTGCTCCCATGCTGTTTATGGGTAACTTCAAGGGCCAGGTCTTTCTTCTGATGATTCTTTAAGACTGATTTGGACTGCACAGCCTTGGTCTGTCCTCCGAACGGCCATCAAATAGAGGACTGTCTTCTATAAAGTAGGATGCCTGGCCACCCTAAATGTTCAACAAAACATTGATAAGCTCCTTATTCTTTTCAATTTGTTGTGCAACAAGCAGCACTTAATTTCTGGTATGTTAGAAGGGCATTTGGTGTACATTGTTAAATGCAATTAACCAGATATAAAAGTGGGCAGGGCTCCTGCAGCTTTAACAGTTGTGATGAAGAGGGAATTTCACCAGGTGCTGCATGCATGCAAATGCCGCCTGCTGAAATTTCCTTTTCTATACAACTGTTAAAGATGCAGGAGCCCTGTCCTCCTGTCCATATGTCACCCTGTTTTAACTATAAAGTGGCTGGTTTCTTCCATTTTAAAATTCTAACTTTTTGCTTGCTACCCACAAACAAGCCAAAAAAAAAACAGGAGAGGCTGAACCCCTTAAAATTCAGCACTTTGCAGTGCCATTTGTATGAAAAATGGTTTAAAAATAAATTCAATTACTCACTGAGTGATTAGTGGATAAACTCAACATTTAATATACCGAACATGATTATTTTTATGAGCCAGCCAAGATATATAAAATACCTTTCCATGGTCCTAAAGTTACACAGTGGCTTTAGAATCATAGAATAGTAGAGTTGGAAGGGACCTATAAGGCCATCGAGTCCAACCCCCTGCTCAATGCAGGAATCCACCTTAAAGCATCCCTGTAGAATCATAGATCTTATAAACAGTGCTAAAACATTGCACCTTTTTCAATTCCTCGAAATTTCCACTTTTCATTCTGGGGGGTGGGGGGAATGGGGAAAACCTTTTCCCCCTTGGGCTTCAATATTTCTGGAAATTTTATGCAACTGATATAGATCAGCAGCTAGTGTGTGTGTGTCCAATGGGAGTTGTAGCCCAATGGCCGTGTTGTCCAGAAATGCTGAGAGGTGTGTTCCAATGGACAATGGGAGTTTTTAAGCAAGCAAAATTTGTGACATTGCAAAACGTCATGACTGATCACGAGGCATGTCAGAGAAGGCATCAGCCTTAGCTTCCAGTTTCCTGACTTTATGGAATTTGAATCAAGACGAGAAAGTTTTAACTTCTGGTCTTTTAAACTGGCAGTTTTTTTGATGATTGAGTTGTCACATATTCAAAATAGATGACAATAGTGATGGTTGGAGCACTGCACTAATAAACCCACTGAGTAGGCTAGAAATATAGGTACTCCCAAGGAATAAACGGATGTGAAGTGAAATATATGAAAGGCTCTCAAAGTGGCTTACGCACAATCCACAAAAATAGGGCAATACCTGTCTGCAGGCTTATGATCTAAAAAGACATGATACAAAAGGAAAAAGATGGGGAGGGAAGAGGGGGGGAACCTTAAGTGGTCTTTCAGCTGGGTGGTGGAACGGGCTGGCTTGACACTTCCTCTCCCTCTGCGGCAGCCTGATGAAATGGTTTCTTGGTTGTTGCTTTTTGCTAATACTTTCACCCAGCTTTACCACTGAGAGCCAGGAGCTGGTGGCAGTGACTGGTGCAAAATGAGAGATCGGGGGTGGGAGCAGTTACTATTGCACCCTGAAAGCCAGCCTTCCTCAATCTGACACCCTTCAGATGTGTTGGACTACATCTGCAATTATCCACGGCCAGCAGACCAGGCTGACCTGCATAGACAAGTCCAAAATCTACAGCTGTGTGGTCTAGAGATCAGGAATTTGGACACACCTCTCCAGCTGGCCCTCACGGGCTGCATAAAAACACCTGCTCAGAGGTACACCAACTCATATGCCCATTTTACAGGTGAGGCTGGGAGAGAAGCCATTAGTGTCAGACCTGCCAGGATGTCAGAAACCTTGCAAAACCTGACATGCTGGATTTTTGTTTTGTTTTATGTTTGGGGTATTTTTGTAGGGGGCAGAATTCAGCCGTGTTATGTTGCCCTCGTTACACTGCCCTTTGGACTTTGGGTTTCTCCACATTTAGCAAAAATCCCACAGCCTCACCAGGGCTTTGTTTTCTGGAGTCTTCGCAGGTTTAATGAACAGCATAATACAGGCGCCCAGCCCCATCTGTTTTCGCTGGTTCCTTCTCATATGTTTCAATTATACCGTCAGCAGATGGTGTTGCTTTATTGCATGATTTTGATTTATTACAGCATTTCTGGATTTTATAAAATGGTGGATTCAGACTTGAAAATGACGGAAGAGGCACCGGAAGTTGATGATGTCATGAAAAGGACCCACAGACTTCCGTGAGTGACTGATCATAAGCGTGCAGTAAATCGTTTGCGTAGACAAACTCTTCATCCTCTTGTCTCCAGACAGATTTGCTTCCCATACTCCGTGACACGGCAAGAGGTCAGACCTTGCTTCTCTGCCCTTGCTGTAACTGATGAACGGGATTATCTATTAAATTCCTGAGTGACCTTTTCAACCCACTCTGTGTGCTTTAATGCAATTAAACCAATACAGTATCAATTTGCATTTGGGCAGCTCTTTAGAGGGGAGGTTGGAGAAATCCACAACAGAACCAAATGAGTTCCAATTTTTATGAGTCCGAACTGCAGATTCCAGAGCAGACCGGCTCCCCCATCCCTGCCATGGGGCAGATTCCATGGAAATGCAGAACGTTTTATAACCATTGGGAATTTTGCCCAGATTTTGTCGTAGAAAAATATTCAAAACAACAACAACACCCCTTCCCTAAAGCTAGCCAAAAACTTGCATGAAAATGTGCATATGGAGAGATCTGCCTATTTTTGCACATGAAAATTTGAGCAAATTCAGAAACAGAAAACAGAAACACCCTGATTCCGTAAATGGGCGGACAATGCAACAAAAGGCATCTCGCAAACCCCCAAGCACAGATGGATCTGATTTTGTACAATCCGTACATCCTTAGGGTATGAAGTACTTCATGTACGTTATCTGAGCATTCCCTTCTGGCAGTTTTGCTCAATTGCGACTGGGGTGGAGGACCTGAGGCTAAGAGTGAACCAAGGCTGCTGGGTGGGTTCATGGCAAAAAGGAGTGCCGGCCCAGTTTCTCAACCACACGGATGCTTTCTCTCCTTCTCCTTCTCCTTCCGGCGCAGTACTCTTGACCCCAAAGCACCCTAATATTCTTGATGCCTGCAATATGCCCATGATGTTCTAAACATAGCTTTCCTCCTCCTTCTTGCATCAGTTCCCACCTAGTTTTCTTCACACTACTTCCTGCGCAAGGACTGAGTTCATACTTGCTAGCAGCTTGGCTCAGGGTCAAATGTGCATTTTAGGGCTGCTCTTGAACATCTGTTTGCTTCCAGCTGTACAAAAGGGATTGAATTGACATTTCCTTCGCCTTCTTTGAAGACAGTTGGGCGAGTGAATCAAGGCCACCTGCATACAGGCCTTTGGCTACAGCCTTTTAGAAATTGCTGCCTCCGAGGGAGGAAGCCAGGGTCACCCAGGGAATGGCAGGCTAGGAGGGGCGCCTGAAGAATGAGAACATACTGGCCAGGCTGGAATTCCCTGAAGCCAATGCAAACTTGGTCAACCGGCTCCGAAACTGACCATTTTCTCCACTATCAGCAAGTAAAGGAAAATTCAACAAAGCAAAGCCAGGTGTCAAGAGCATGACACAATGCAAAGCAGCTTCGTATGATTGCTAATATACAGATGTAAGTGGGACATGCAACAAAATGTTGCAGTGTATCACCACCTCCTAGAAGTGCCTTTGTTCAGAGCTCCAGCCAGCCTGAAATAGGAGCCTTCTAGGCCTCTAAGGGATTGTGGAGGTTGAAGACAAGGGAAAGAGGAAAGGAAACCTTTTCGCCCCCGGGTTTTCTCCCTGCTGTGTTATATAGCACTAGATGGCTCGGGTTTGGGGCTGGATGGTGATCCTTATCCTAAGCATTTTACTACTGTGTAGCACCAGGGATGGTGGTGGAATGGTCCCGGAGAGTAGATAAGGGGCCAGGTACCCATTCTTTCCTTCCTCCTGAAATATTCCTATATAGCACTGGTATGCACACCTTGCTAACCCCAATCCCTTCCCTTCCTGGCTATTCATTATGACCGGCTCTACGTTACGGGGAAATCATGCTGCCTTATTGGGGCTGCCCCTTTGCATGATTGTGATGGGATCCATTACATGGGGGGACAGGGGCAACCCCATGGTTTGAATTGCCAACCACGTGGCTTGTAATTTAAAACTTCCTCTCCTTTCGGTGCCCATAGCCTTGGATGGGACAGCACCATCTAGTGGCTGCTTTATAGCACAACTTCGACTTCAGATGCTAGGAAAACCCATGTTATTTCAAAAGAATCAGAATATGTCAGGCGTCTCTTAAAGCGAGAGTTCTGGAGGAAGGGGCAGGAGACATCCTGGAGGTTGATGACATCATCTAAAGGACCCATAAGCTTCTGTGAGTGGTGAACACAAACATGCCATATATCACTGGTGTAGAGACCCTGTAAGCTATTTGTGGTTTAAGTCGGTCAATTTTCCCTTTCTCCTCGTCCCCCATTTTCCTGCTCCTGCGCCATCAGCCCAACTGACAGTATGGGTGCTTCCAAACAAGGCTTATATTGTGCAATCACAATGCCTCACTCATGAACGTTTACAGGAGAGTCTAGCTATCATCGTCGTCCATTTGTAACCCTCCTGCGTTTTTGCAGTGTTCCTTCCAACACATTTATTTATTTATTTATTTATTTATTTTATATATATTTATTTATTACATTTATATACCACCCCACAGCTGAAGCTCTCTGGGCGGTTTACAACAGTTAAAAATGGTAAACATTAAAAGTATACAAAATTTAAAAACCATCAAAAACAAAAACAGTATAAAAACTAGGGGTGTGCACGGACCCCCCACTCTGCTTCACTTTAAGATCCGCCATTTTCGGATCGGCCCGCTCCGCCCCGCCCCCACTCCGCCTGTGCCCACTCCGCTCCGCTCGGAGCTCCGGATCCGGATCGGAGCTCCGGTCCCCCCCCCATAGGGGGGGTTACCGGGCCCTGCCGCCATCACCGCCCATGCAGCGACGGCGGCAGAGCTCGGTAAGGAGGAGGGGGGCCTTACCTGCCTCCGTCCGTGGTCCGTCGCCGTCTTCAATTGAGCCCGTGGTTCCACCAGGAAGTCTGGGCCGTGCGGCCCAGACTTCCTGCTGGAACCACGGGCTCAATTGGAGATGCTGACGGACCGCGGATGGAGGCAGGTAAGGGAGAGGAGGGCGGGGGGCGTTACCGGGCCCTGCTGCTGTCGCCGCATGGGCGACAGCGACAGCGGCAGGGCCCGGTAAACCCCACTTACCTTTCCGGCGGAGCTCCGGATCGAGGCGAAGGATCCGCCTTCACCTCGATCCTCTTCGCCACGCTCCGCCGGCCCCCCAATCCTCTTCGCCTCCGCCTTAAGGGCAGGCGAAGCCCCCCGCTCCGCTACTGCTTCTCCGGTCCGATTAGAAGCGGAGCACATCCCTAATAAAAACAGTATCCATTTAAAAACAATTCTGGGGTCCATTAAAAACAAACTTAACGTTGTTAAATGCTGTTAGAATGCCTGGGAGAAGAGAAAAGTCTTGACCTGGCGCCGAAAAGATAACAATGTTGGTGCCAGGCGAGCCTCATCGGGGAGATCATTCCACAGTCGGGGGGCCACCACTGAGAAGGCTCTCTCCCTTGTTGCCATCCTCTGAGCTTCCCTTGGAGTAGGCACTTGGAAGGGGACCTTAGATGTTGAGCGCAGTGTACAGGTAGGTTCATGTCGGGAGAGGTGTTCCATCAGGTATTGTGGTCCCAAGCCATGTAGGGCTTTATAGGTTAAAACCAGCATATTTTTTTAACATAAAAAATATGTTAAGGAAGGGGAAGGGTGGAAGGTGCCCTGTATCTCAGGTGTTCTCAATCAGAGACTAATCTGATACTTAAGCAAAAAGATACTGGTCCTTTTAGACTCGTCTCATCCCTCCCTCAAGCCAAGGGAGGAAGGAAGTGTTGCCTATAGAAAGCAATGGAGAAAGCTTTTTAACATAATTGCTTGGCCAGAGCATTTTCCCCTCCCCAACAAAGACAGGAGTTACGATCTTTGGCATTCAAAGTGAACCAAAATGTTGCTCTCCAACAATGGGATGAGTTTGTGTGTGTCTGTGTCTGTGCCCTCAAGCATGGGAGCTCACAGGGCTCTGTTGAGCCATTTGGGGTATGTGAAATGTTCTTTTTTCAGGAACGTGTGTTGTTCAGAACTGGAAAATAGGTTATGCATCACAGATCTCAGAATGGCTAATGACAATCTGGGAGATAGTCTTAATGACAAAACTAATTTAATTTACGAGAAGCTACTGCAGATCACAAATGGGTTTATAGAAAGATCATAGAATCATAGAATAGCAGAGTTGGAAGGGGCCTACAAGGCCATCGAGTCCAACCCCCTGCTCAATGCAGGAATCCACCCTAAAGCATCCCTGACAGATGGTTGTCCAGCTGCCTCTTGAAGGCCTCTAGTGTGGGAGAGCCCACGACCTCCCTAGGGAACTGGTTCCATTGTTGTACTGCTCTAATAGTCAGGAAGTTTTTCCTGATGTCCAGCCGGAATCTGGCTTCCTTTAACTTGAGCCCGTTATTCCGTGTCCTGCACTCTGGGAGGATCGAGAAGAGATCCTGGCCCTCCTCTGTGTGACAATCATTTAAATCTTTGAAGAGTGCTATCATGTCTCCCCTCCATCTTCTCTTCTCCAGGCTAAACATGCCCAGTTCTTTCAGTCTCTCTTCATAGGGTTTTGTTTTCAGACCCCTGATCATCCTGGTTGCCCTCCTCTGAACACGCTCCAGCTTGTCTGCATCCTTCTTGAATTGTGGAGCCCAGAACTGGATGCAATACTCTAGATGATCATTGTTAATTATTATTTTTTAGTAATATTTCATGACAGTGCAGCAAATCTTTAAATATTATCTCACCTTTATATCTAAAACAACAAAGAGTCTTGTGAAACCTGAAAGACTAAGAAACTTATTCTCCCATAAGCTTCCATGGCCGCATCTTTACACAATAAAATGTTTTCTTAAAATTCAGTATAATCAGATGTTTCTGTATTGATTTTTTTTATCTCCCCCATCAAATTACCTTAATTCAAATGTAAATGTATTTATTTATTTATTTTGTATTGGGCGACTATGTGAAAAAGAGGGCAGGGCTCCTGCAGCTTTAACTGTCATAATGAAGAGGGAATTTCACCAGGTGCTGCATGTGTTCAAATGACACCTGCTGAAATTCCCTTTTCTGTGCAACTGTTAAAGATAGAGGAGCCCTGTCCTCTTTTCCATATGGTCACCCTAATTTTGTATATTTTATACTTAAGTTAAAGTATCCTTGCTGTATATAATAAAGATTATTATAAAAATAACTTTATTTTCCATTTAATTTATAAACATCATACCAGAGCATACCTAGAGAGAACCCTGGTAGAAAACACATCCTTATTTTGTGGTGGCCCCATTTACTTCTAAACTGATAGACACTCAGCCACCCATGTTCAGTATTAGAGGGAATTATATACAAATGCATGAGCAGGGCAGGAGGCTACAGCCTTCCTCTCAGGTCTGTCCAACCCAGCATCTGGAATTCAAAGGTTAAATGCTTCTGAACACGGGGTTACCTGTGATGGCTAACTTTCAGCTATTTTCTTTAAAACCTCAATTAAAGTATAGTAAAGCCACCAGTGTGGGCTGCATAATTGGCCTACAGGCTGTTAGTTGGTCCCACTCAATCCAGGATCTCCTGTCACTTATGCCTCAATAGTTCAGGACAGGCCCTTTGCACATCCTCTTGAAACCTTTGATGGACGCTAGTGGAGACTGGTGGCTCCAATGTCAGCGGGGCAGTGAATCCTCACCGGGTTTCAGTCAGAATCAGTCAGGACTCTAAAGGAGCTCTCCAAGGAGTGAAGCCCTCAACCCTATGAAGCACCTTGGAGAGCTTCTTTAGAGATCCGATTAGTTCTGGCTGAAACCCAGAGCGGATTTCCCACCCCACTGACATCAGAGTCACCAACCTCCACTGGACCCTTGACATGAGAAAACAGGCCCTGGGGCTTGCTAGGATTATGTCTGCTCACTCAGTCCCACCTAGTCCTTCCTTCCCCTCTTTGCCTTCTCACTTCTATGGATGCTTCCTCTTGTGTAAGTCAGTAAAGCGCGGATGAGGTGCCCGCTTGGCCCTTTCCCTGTCTCCCGCACTTGCCTTCCCTATCTCGGAAGGCCACAGGGAGTGGAGCGGGTCTCTTTCGCTTGAGATAACATCACGTCCAGCAGGTTCCAGCAGCTTTACCCTTGCGGGTGTGGGTGTGCCCGTGTGCCCCTGCGTGCGTCAAGCAGTTCTTATTGCGAGAAGGCATGAAGAAACACATGCACAGGAAACGAGACATGAGAGAGGAGAGATTTATGTGCTGCTCACGAGGAACCACCTTGGAAAAGGAGAAGCCACTGAGCCCAAAGGGAGCTGTTGGGGAAATTACTGTCACCTGGAGAAAATTCAGCCAACCGATGTCAGGATGGGTGATAGCGGCAAGCAAGGAAGGGGACACAGACCTGGTGCCGGATGGAAGCGCTTTCTATACTTCTCAAAGCAATCACACACCACCACCACCAGCATTCTCATGCCCATCCGCTTGTAAACATATCTCACTCAGTGTTAGCACATACACTTTGACTTCAGAGAGTCCTCCAAGCTCAGTCCCTGCTGTATCCACTTTCAGGGTTCAGCGGTCACATTTGGGATTTTGAGGGAGTATTTTGGGTGCTCCAGACTGGGAAAATGTCATGATTTCAATTTTGGCCTTTCGGGCTGCTGCTAAAGGCACGCGGCCACTTCTGGAGCAAAGGGTGTTGGTGGGAGTGATGGGGATAAAGTCACTCGGTGATCTTAGCCATATGTAAACAGCAACTAGGCATAATTTGTGCTAGGTTAATGGTGGAGAGTTTCCCCTGA
The DNA here is from genome assembly GCF_023053635.1 of Elgaria multicarinata webbii. Taxonomy (NCBI): domain Eukaryota; kingdom Metazoa; phylum Chordata; class Lepidosauria; order Squamata; family Anguidae; genus Elgaria; species Elgaria multicarinata. The sequence continues at coordinate 6,311,275 of NC_086187.1, forward strand.
ATGTGACAAAACTTGTAAGGGCTGTGTGCAAAGGATGGATTTATGGTCATCTGCCTCTCCCCCGCCCTGGTTCTGGCTCTTTCTGAAGTATCTATGGAAAGTTGACACCCGTCACACCCCTCTTTTCGGACACCCCACGCCCTCAAGGGATAAGATCAGGACAAGCTGCCAAGTACCAGTTCTTTTACATTATTCATCTCGGGGATTCCTCGCTCCTGCAACCAGTGGGCTTTGCTGCATACAGGTAGGTGAAGATTTGTCCACAAGAATCTGTTCGCTCTCCTCGGTCTTTGCCGATATATTTTGCCATGGTCCAGTTCTCCCCTCCCTCTCCTTATGCCTTCTTCCAATCCTTCAGCTGCCTCCCCGCACTCTTCCTTTTAGATTGTAAACGCCTTGGGGGCAGTAACTTGCTTTCTGAACTTCTGCGAAGGACTGTGTTCACTGATGGTGCGTGGTACAAAATAATAATTGCATGATAATGATAGTTTTGGAAGAGGAGAATAAGAAATCCCACTGGGTAGTCACCTTGATCTGTTGCAGCAAAAGCCACAAAACGTGTCTTGCAGCACCTTAAAAACCAACATATTTATTCTGGCATAAGATTTTGTGGACATCTGATGAAGTGAGCCACAGTCCATGAAAGCTTATGCCAGAAAGGATTCATTAGGTGCCACGAGGCTCACTGATCCCATTCAGGCGACACAGCCTAAGCCACGGCGGTAAGAATTTTGAGCTAAACATTTATGGCTAAGCTTGTTGTGTGAATCATGACTTAGTGTGTCGTGTGAACCATTCCTAACAATGGTGGCTATATAACCAAGGTTTAAACATACTCAGCATTTGCTATAAAAGGGTTAGCAGCCTAACCATGGCTTAGTGTGTTGTCTGAACAGGCCCTTTTTTGGTTTAGGGAATATGAAAGAAGTGAAGAATTCATGTAGGGGTGAAAAATCTCTCTCCGCAAAGCTGTTCGTATTCAAGCAGGCCTTTGGGGTGTATGCAGCCCTGTTGGGTTGGGTGCTGTTTTTATTCTGTTATTGTTGCATTTTAATAGTGTTTTAAAACATTTGTTTTGAGTGCCAGTTCGTTCATAGAAAGGCAGGGTACAAATTAAATAGATAAAACAAAGAAATAATCAGCGCCTGGTGGAATTTAAGTGTGTGGCCATGAAATCTACTAGTTTGCCTTTGGCTGCCCTAAGTAGAAATCCTTTATTTTTCATCATTTGTCCAAAGGAACGGCCCCTCCATTCCGGGAATCCCATTTCAGTAGGGATTTGGTGACCCAATTCAAGTCCACCACACTGTGTGTCTTTGGAGTGGACTGCCCAGAGAAGTTGGTCAGGTGTCTCTTTGTTAGAACTTAGACACAGGATGAAAAAGAAATGCATTCGTCTAGATTTTTTTTAACTGCCAGAAACAGGCCTCTGTTTGTGCTCTGCTTGTTTTAGTATTCCATTATTTTAGGTTTCTCTACAATTAGGGTGACCATATGGAAAGGAGGACAGGGCTCCTGTATCTTTAACAGCTGAATAGAAAAGGGAATTTCAGCAGGTGTCCTTTGTAGGCATGCAGCACCTGGTGAAATCCCCTCTTCATCACAACAGATAAAGCTGCAGGAGCCTTGACCTCTTGACCAGATACAAAATAGGGCAGAGCTCCTGCAGCTTTAACTGTTGTGATGAAGGGGAGTTTCACCAGGTGCTGCTTGCATACAAAGGACACTTGCTGAAATTCCCTTTTTGATTAGGGCGACCATATGGAAAGGAGGACAGGGCTCCTGTATCTTTAACAGTTGAATAGAAAAGGGAATTTTGTATGCAGGCAGCACTTGGTGAAATTCCCTTTTCATCAACAGTTAAAGCTGCAGGAGCCCTGCCCTCTTGACCAGATACAAAAAGAGGTCAGGACCCCTGCAGCGTTAACTGTTAAGATGAAGAGGGAATTCCATCAGGTGCTGCATGCATTCAAATGACACCTACTGAAATTCCCTTTTCTGTGCAACTGTTAAAGATATAGGAGCCCAGTCCTCCTTTCCATGTGGTCACCCTATACATCATCCCCTTCATAGATGGCTTGTGAACTCATATCCACAAGATGTGGTTAAATGGCTTTTTAAAAGAGAAATACACATTAATGGAGAATAAGCTTAGGAAAGGCTACTAGCTGTGACTAGGGACGTGTGAGAAATTTGTTCCGTAGACTATTTTGTATATGAATTTACCAGTAAGCGAGCCAGGGCAGAGTAATGTGTAGAAATCCACACTTTTCCAAGTTTGGTGATGCAGATCATAGGGTGGTGATGAAATAGTGTGATAAAAAGGCCCAGTATTGGGCAAAAGGCGGGATACAAATAAATATAACAACAACAACAACATTTAAGGCCTTCAGTGATTTAGACCCAAGCTACTTGTAGGACCACCTTCTCCCATATCAGCTTGTCCATAGTCTGAGGTCCTCAACAGAGGATTTTCACACCTGCCCACTACCAAGGGTGGTTAGGCCAATGAGTACAAAGGAGAGGGCCTCCTCAGTGGTGGCCCCGCACCACTAGAATCAGCTTCCATCTGGGTTTCGTCAGGTCCCTTCTTTGCAGGTCTTCAGGAAAGCTTTCAGGACCTGCCTGTTTTTATTCACCTTCCCTTATATCAGGGCCATTTGTTTTTGTAATCCAGAGGGATAGGCGGGTAACAAATAAATTGATGATGATGATGAGTGATTTTTGATTTTATTTAATAGGCAATCTCTGTTTATATGGATTTTATTGGATATGGTTTTTTAAAAACTGTATCTATTTTGTGTGGGTTTTATCTTGTACACCACCCTTGAGAGAGTTCCATCCTTAAAGGCAGCCTAGAAGTAATTTTAGATATTATTTATTTATTGCATTTATATCCCGCCTTTTTTCCTCCAAGGAACCGAAGGTGACATACATAATCCTCCTCCTCTCCATTTTATCCTCACAACAACATCCACCCTGTGAGGTAGGCTGGGTGGAGATTCTGTGACCAGCCTAAAGTCACCCAATGAGCTTCCATGGCTGAGTGGAGACTAGAACCCGGATCTCCCGACTCCCAGCCCAACACTCCAGCCACTATGCCGAAAGGGATGGATTCCCCTTAGTACTGATGTGTTAACTCTATTCAGAATATGCTTCTTTTTCCAGTGCCCCTGTGAGATTTGCCATGGCGTTGGCCCATCGTGCTTCATTCCTGCTGACTTCATTTGGCCTTTGCCTGGGTGAGTCACTCGATTCCACGCCCCCTACCATCGTGTCTCTGCTTTGCATTAACCTTCCAGAAGGCTTCGACACATTTGCACCCAACAAAGTTACAAAATACTGTGCTCATCAACCTTGTCATAGGACATACCGAGGCGTTCCCTGGAGCAGATTTCGGGCCATTGTCTCCAATTAATGTTGTCCACCCTCCTTGTAGGGTAGGACTCTCATCCAGGAAAACAATCTCTCCTGCCTTTAAGAAGCTGCCCTTTGGGGCTGACGAGGCCTAAATTCCAACTGTGGCACGTTTTGAAGGCTACGTTTTTATTGAAAATTCAGGGGTGCACCATTTTAGATTTCAGTGGGCGGGGAACGAGTATCAGCAAACCTGCTTTTTGATAAAGTCAACATTAAAATTGGAAATGAGCAAAGTTTATTTTAAGGGGAATTTGTGGCAGATGCTTTTTTGCATCTCAATTCCCCGGTACAGAAGGCAACAGTTGGAATTGGCAAAATAGAATAATGCTAAGAAGCACACAACTGCTAGACTACTGAATGATATCAAAAGAACTGGGGTAAACAGACATTTTATATAGCGTATTAATTGGGCCTTATCGTATATCAAACATAAGAATACAAAAATAATTTACAGAAACGGAACAAATTGTTTTGCAATAATCAAGTATAAATAGTTTACAAGAAACTAAACGCGTTAACAATAACCGAGCACAAATGGTTTACAAAAACTGAAAGATAACTGAATAGTTTGCAATAACTGAGCAATGGGCAGAAATAGTTTGCAATAACCGGAGCAATTACGGGCCTCGGGCTTCTTTCACCTGTTTCGCAAATGCTTCATCAGAGTCAGAATATGACAACAAAATCACAATGCTCAAGGGTGGAATTTGTTCCTCAGATTCAAAAAGACTTTTTTGTCCTCCAAAAAAGGATTGACTTAGATCCCTGGACAGAAAATGCAAATCTTCAAGAGTTTATGCTTGATTGTTGCATCTCAAAACATCTCTAGCTGTGTTTTCAAAAGAGATAAAAAAACTGACCCTTCTGTTTAAATAAAAACAACTGTGATGTGCATACCTGGAACTAGGTTCCACTGAGTGTAGCAACACTATATAGAACCAGTTGTCCACCCACAACCCTCCCCTCACACACGCCTTGCTTTCCCTAAATGACAAAATTGTCCTTCTCTGACGGGCAGTAGCTTTCCACGATCCCCAGTAGAGTTATTTCCCATCGTCTGCTCTCTGACCATTCACCTGAAGATGCTGGGAATGGAACATGGGACCTTCCACATCCATTAGAACATGCCCTACCCCTGAGCCATGGCCCCTCCCTGAAGCCCTTGGGCTTGCAAATGCCTGCTGTTGCTTCTTTGCTTCTTTGCTGCAAGCGTCCGCGCATCGTGTGTGCGTAGGTAATTTTCAGGGCAGAAGCTACAGAGTGTGGTGTGTGCTCAACCAAATCCACACCTACTGCTTTCCCCTGGAAACGCTCCCCCCTGCTGCTTTTCCACCCAGATATGCATCCGCTGCATCTGTCTCTCTCCCCCCCCCCCCCGGAAATAGGTGTAGAGAGCTAGCTGGCATTTGAACTTGAAATATAGAATTGTGTCAAGAATGTACATACACATTATTTATTTATTTTCAGCTACAATGTTTTAATTTTTCTATGCCAATTTTTTAAAGACTATTTTTATTTATGTTGTATTTTGTCTTTTTATCAATTGTTGTAAACCACCCAGAGAGCTTAGGCAATGCAGCTGCATAGAAAATAATAATAATAATAATAATAATAATAATAATAATAATAATAATAATAATAATAATATGCACCAACTTTCAGTCTGACAACCTTTGTCTTCAGGACAGATATCACATTACCAAATAAGTTTTGCATTTTACTTCTTCCCTGCTGAAAAACAGAGTTGTGGTTAAAACTAAGGCCCTTGATGTTCTAATGATTTTTGCCCTGGCGAAGCAGTTAATTGGCTTGAATGTCGATAATTTGCCTGGGTAAAAGATGGTGACCTTGCTTGCACCAGGAAGAGGATTTAGCGCTATGGCAAGGATGGGGAATGTGTAGCCCTCCAGATGTTGCTGGACTCCAACTCCCATCATCCATCACCATCAGCTAGGGCTGATGGCAGCTGTAGTCCACAACATCTGGAGAGCCACATGTTCCCTATCCCTGGTCTGTAGTCCCTGATTTGGGCTGTGCCTTCTGAGACCAGTGCCATGAGCACTGGGCCATTAAGGCATCCTAATACAGAGTTTTATCACACCAGCATTATACTGTGCAATCACTGCGAATTGCATGCAAAGGACTCGGAAGTTTTCCACCTTAGAATCTGCTTTGATTGTGAAGTACTCCCATGCATCCTGCCTTAATTGTGCAATAAAGCCAAAAGATTCGCTGTATTTAGCCCCTACTTTTTGAGCGTGTCTTCCGAGCCGCCGCTGGGACGCAGGAGCAGGATTTTAAAGAAATGCTTACATCTGCGTAAGCTTTAAAGATAAAGACACCAAAATTGGCACAGCAATAGACATTAGGAAGAGCTTTAAATATACCAAATTTGAATTGAATTGGGTCATCCGTTGATTTTTTAAATGATTTTTTACATTTCCCCCCTTAAACTCACTTCCTGGTATGCAAAGGATCGCTGTCGCCCGGTAGCAAAAACAACAACCGCGAAAGCTTAGCGCTAGGGGGATAATCCGAGGGAAGCAGGTACGTGGGATGAAGCTTTTAGTCTGCCCAGGCCCACCGTGCCCCCAGTCCTCCACTTGGAAGTAACCCTTAGCAAATTTACAAGGTTGTAAGTCCACTCTCCTAACATCCTACCTCTAATAGCATCAGAATGCTGGACTAGAAGGACCTTTGGTCTGATCCAGCATGGCTCTTCTTACGTGGTTATGTTCTTAATATCAGGGAAAGGGCAAAGTGAAAGTAGAGCACGTGCTTTGTGTGCAGAAGTCCCCAGGCTCGGTTCCAGCACCCCCAGCCACAAGGATCCAGTGCCAAGGTGGGAGAAGGACCCAGGAAGCTCCTGCCAGCTGCAGTAAACAACGCAGAACAAAATGGCCCAGGGGTCTGACCAGGTTCATATATTCATGGGAGTTTTCTGTTTCCACCTGCTAGCTCTCTTGCTGATGGAACCCCTCTTGTTTTCACAGGCCTCTTCCTTGCTTCGGCGGAAGCTGCATCCGTAAGTCACTTATTTATCTCTTCTGACCTCAGAACAGAGCTAACCCTGCTGTGTTTGGAATGTTGTTAGCAGGGGCTTCATTAAGAAAGTCTCTGAGTTCTCAGCAAGGTTGCATTTCCGCCCATTGGTCATCCATCAAAATGCCTATTTGGTATTTGCATTTCTTTGTTGGAGCCTCTCCCGAACTGCATATTTTAGATTTTGAGATTTTTTTTTTTTTACTTTGAAATTCTTCCAAGGGAAGAACAACAAAGATTCGTTCGGTTGGCTGATGTTTCATCACCAAGGAATTCTGGCGGGGGCTTGCGTTGTGGTGACGTCTTGAGAGAAAGAGGGGTTCGCCATATTTCGGCACGAGGTGACACCGTAGACAGAGAACAGATGCTAAAACTTTTTTTTTAAGCAGGGCTCTCATTTTTATAACATAAAAGAATCGTATTCCCCACAGTTAAGAGATAATAGCATGGAATAACTTTGAGTATAAAAAGGAATGGCTATTGTTGCACTAAGAAGGATCAAAGTCTTTTTTTAAAAAAGAAAGAAAGCTGAAGATCCTTCATTTTGCACCATTACTGCCAGCTCTCTGTTCCTCGCTTGGAGACTTTCCAGACAAGGTTCTTACTGTGCAGCTGCTGCCTTGTCTTATTCGTGGAATTTTATGGGAATCCAGACAATGAGCATTTCCACACCAGGGAAAATCCCACAACTTCATCATGGCTTATCTGCTTCCGTTTTCGTTGCACGATCTTGACGTGCTCCTTTTAAGCACACTTCCTTTCCCTCCTCTTGTTTCCCCCCTTTATCTGCAAGTAGGGATGCCACTAGTGGCTGACTGGGTCTGGGAGTCCAGTGGAACACCCCGTGTACACCCCCCTCAGACCTAGTCAGGTGCTTCTGACATGAGTGTAGCCCCCTGCCTGAGCGCTCACGAGGCCCCAGTGAGCCTCCAGTAGCCACCCGCCCAAGCGCCAAAATTTTATTTATTTATTTATTGCATTTTTATACTGCCCAATAGCCGAAGCTCATGCACTTCCCCTTCCTGACTCAATGGCGGCTGCCATTGACACAACGGGGGGAATTGCGCAATTTTGTGAGCTTCCGTAAAAGCTTCATTGACACTAGGGTAAAGGCGTGAATGCTCACCGGGCCAAGGCAAGCCTCAGAAGAAGCTCGCGTGACCTGGCGAGGGGGCTGTTGGGGCGAGGGCCCGCTGAGGCAAGCGCCAGCGAGTTTGCTCCATCCTATCTGCGAGTTCTATATGTTTCATTTATACAGCCACAATATGTCCCCGTATTAGTCTGCCTCATCTTATAGCAGGATTTCCTCTTTTCATGCTCAAACAGAAAATGGCTTTTTTCGTTACTAGTTCATTTCCATTTCAAATAAAGCCATGCAAATCCTTGGAAAGTATGAGAGAGGTGCTGGAGGTTGACGCCGTCATGTAAAAGTCCCACAAACTTCCACGAGTGACAAATCATGAGCGTGCAATATAGGGACGCTCAATATCATCTTCAATGTGTAGCCCTCCCACTTTTTCCTGCTGCTTCTTCTGTCTTTTTTCTTTCCACAAAAAAAAATCTGTTAAGAGGAAAAGACATAATAGTAGGACAAAGTCTTTAAATTGGTAGTACTTGGAGCCCTCGGGCTGGAAACACCCTTGGTGTCCTCTTCTGAAAATGTCAACTTTAATTATACTTCTTTTGTCTTCCTCTTCATTCTAGTGTCCAGCCACCAGGATTAATGGTAGGTGATCATTACAGCATCTGACATTTAGTATCATCCGATAATCATTCCTTAAAATTGCACTGTGTGAAAGAAACGTGGTTAAACCTTTCTTTCCTCTTTCTTTTCAACAGTTTCAGAGATCTGCGGACACGTGGAGAGGTATTTCTAGAAACTGAGTAGCTAAAAACGCATTGTTGGTATTTCCTTGCTGCCATTCTGAACTGCACATGTCTCAGCCAAAGTTAGACAAGTACCTTCAGCCTGCCCCATTCACAGGATTTTTCTGGGGCCCCGGATGACAGTATCTTCTACTCATAGTCTTCTCATGTTTCCCCACTGCTCCTTTTGTCTTTTTCCTTACCGGAGCAAATCTGTTAAGGATGGACAGACGGAATAACTTCACGACGCCTTCTGACTGGTAACGCTAAGAACACGCCAAATTTGGAAACACCCTATTAGGGTTGCCATCTTTTTTACCAGCCCCTTCACCTGAGACTTGAACCGTAGCTTAATATGCAGACATTAGCAGGTGAGATGAGAATGCTTATCTCCACACCTGGAAAAAGTTCTACCTGTTGATTTCTGCAAATTGAGCTACTGCTAAAGGAACAGGAACATGTTGGCCTGGTTTCATTCAGGTCAGTTGGCAACTCTACTAAAGGCAATATTTCTGGTAACTTTTCCACCCCCATTCAGAACTGGCCCTAAAAGTCAGGCAGCAGATTTTACTTTGTTATTATTGTATTTTTACTGTGAGGGAGGGGAGGAGGTGTTTGGGGGATTTTCTGTCTCATGTGTCAAAATAACTTCACTGGCTTTGAGAACTTTGACTTGTGTGGGTAGGTGGGAGGCACCATTTGCTGCTCTGCGACAGGCAGCAATAGTCTGGGGCTGGCCCTGCCATACAAAAAGGGCCCAAAGCTCTTGTGTCCAAGCAGCGAGGAAGACAATACTAGGGTGACCAACTGTCAGGATTTCCCCGGATTTGTCCTGGTTTTTGTTCTTTCCATGGTGTCAGGGGGGATTTTCTATAATTTTCAATAATGTCCTGGAATGACACACCTTCCCCTTTAAGGCTGCCATTAGCATGGCAGGAGGGAATGGCATGCTTTCTTGAGGCACATCATTCCCCCACCCCGAGCTCCAATTGAGGTCTTAAAGGGGAAAGTGGGTCATTCGTGGACATTATGGAAAAGGCCCCAATTGGAGTGGATGGTGGTGGTGCAGAATGAAATCCTTTCCCCTCCTCCACTCCAATCGGGTTCTTTAAGGTGGCGGGGGAATAACGTACTTTCTGCAGGACTCAGAAAGCTGCTTCCCCACACACACACTAGGTGTCCTCTTTTTTGGTTTCCCAAATATGGTCACCCTAGACAATACTGGTTGGGTTATCCCAAGCAAGAGAGCTGGGCAAATGGGTTTCAGTTGATTTATTTCAGTCACAGATCAGTACAGCAGAAAACATCAGCAAAATAATAATAATAATAATAATAATAATAATAATAATAATAATAATAATATCTGATAAAATACATAAAGTCATTGTATGAAACATAATTATTCCAATTTGAATCTAAAATATTATAAGAACATAAGAAGAGCCCTGATGCTGGATCAGACCGAGGGTCCATCAAGCCCAGCACTCTGTTCACACACTGGCCAGCCAGCCGTCAGCCAGGGACCAACAAAGCAGGACATGGTGCAACAGCATCCTCCCGCCCATGTTCCCCAGCAAATGGCGCACACAGGCTTACTGCCTCGGATACTGGAGATAGCACACAACCATCAGGGCTAGTAGCCATTGATAGCCTTCGCCTCCAGGAATTTATCCAACCCCCTTTTAAAGCCAGCCAGATTGGTGGCCATCACTACATCTTGTGGTAGCGAGTTCCATAATTTAATTATTGTTTATTGTTCAATAAATCCAGTCAACATCAATTTCTGTTGGCTTATGGTAGCTGCACAAAAATTGGCCACTTTTAGAGTAACTTGAGGATCCTGAACCGACAAGGGATGTTTCAGATAGTATTTGATCTACCGGGGGTTCATTTGGCGCAAATCCCGGTAAAAGGAGCAATACAACAGAATATGGCCTACTGTTTCCACTTCTCCCATCTTGCAGGGGCATACCCGTTCTTGATAGGGTATACTTCCAAACCAAAACATTGAACCTGGCCAGAGCGAAAGCTTTCTTGAATTTAGGAATATTCAAATCCACCAGATATTTTGCTTATGCAAATGTCTAATTGATGGGTGAGGTAAATGAAGAGCTGGGAAACCAAGCTGAGGCTATTTCCAAAATGGTAGGCAAGGTGAACAGGTAAACGGGAGGCCAGGTTAAAACGTGGAAAGGAAGAGGGAAAGGTCTTATGCATTTTCTGATGTGGTGGGTAATAATCCGAAAGCAGAAAGGTAAAGTCTAGAAGGAAAAAGAAGGACCACCAAAAGTGAGGAACTGGTGTCATGGGAGTGGAGCCTTCTTAGAAAATATGAATATACACGTTGGCATGTGGGATTTCTAAGGCAGCAGATGGAGTCCTGAATAGGTCACACCCCTGTGTACTGGAGGCTATTGAAACTGGCGCGCCCTAGCCATTCCGTGGATTTAGCGTAGTCTTCGTTGCATTGTCTTGTGTTCATCTGCTCACCTTCTCAGCATCTGCTTATCTCTCTTTGCTTGCAGAAATGATGTCAAAGGAACTGCAAACCTCACTAACCTTGTTTGTGACAATGTAAGTTATTTGTATACTCGGCTGGAGTATTAAGATGTGGTTGTGCACGGGGCGGCTAGTGAGGATGCTGTTGAATTGTGGGCCGTCACGCCACCTTTGGGCTTATGGTGTGGCCACTTGGAATTGGCTGGTTTCAGTCCCAGACGCAGGAATGTGCCCCTGACAAACTGGTTCTGCTAGCGTTTCGCCATTTAGAGGAGGCTACAAACTTAGAATGGCATTTATACCTAGGGTGACCATATGAAAAGGAGGATAGGGCACCTGCAGCTTTAACTGTTGTGATGAAGAGGAAATTTCACCAAGTTCTCCATATATACAAATGACACCTGCTGGAATTCCATTTTCAATACAACTGTTAAAGATACAGGAGTCCTGTCCTCCTTTTCATATGGTCACCCTATTTATACTAGTTTAGTGGCTGTGGCTCCTTTCAAAGGATTCTGGGAATTTTAGTTTGGGAAGAGTGCTGAGAGTCCTGACAGCCCCTATAGCCTCATCGGATACCTTGAGGAAAGTTCTGTCCAATTTAGTCCATCCAACAGACTTCCCCAGAAGTAAAAGAGCACCCACCTGTTCCATCATCCAGATATATTTATTTATTTATTTATTTATTACATTTTTATACTGCCCAATAGACGAAGCTCTCTGGGCGGTTCACAAAAATTAAAATCATAATAAAACAACCAACAGTCTAAAAACACAAATACAGATACACAACTTGAGTAGCATCGGGGCGCCTGGTGCCTGGGAAACCCTGTAATCCCACTTGCTAGTCCCATGTACAGGTAACGGTAAAGGCATCAGTGGCGTTGGAGCCAGGGCTGGTGGCTCTGGTTTTGGTGGGGCTGCGAATCCATTCTGGGTTTCAGTCAGAAATAGTGAGAACTCTAAAGGAGCTCTCCAGGGAGCAGAACCCTTTACCCAAAATAGTTCAGTGCCAAAACAGCTTGTGCTGTTCCTGCCTTCTCCTAGTAAGAATTCCCCTTCTCTAAGGCCTTTCTTTCTCACGCTGGCAGGAACCACCTTCTCTCCCACACTGGTATTGCTGCCGCCAGGATCTTTAAGGCTCCGGCCCAGGCCTTTTTACCCTATAATCTTGTCCTGTTCCCTTTATTGCCTCTCTCTTATGTAGCCCAGAGCATAAGGCATAGGAATTTATAAACAAAAAAAGTGTTATTAATGACAATAATAAGTTGTCGAATAATAAACAAGTAACGCTTAATGGCTCTATCAATATATGTTCTATAGTACACAGTACTATAGATCACACTCTCAAACAATCCCTTCACAAATCAGCACAGATCTCCCCGTCTCTCTCTCAGTTCTCCACCCTAAAATCCTATTTATATTCCTTTTTCAAATCGCCCCCTTCACTCACTCAGCCAATCATCACACATATGCAAATTGACCATTCTTCCTGTTACTCATCTCTCTCTTGCCATAAAATACAGAGGTATAACGGGAGCATATAACCCTAACCATAGACTCATTATATAGTTACGTGTAATGCCACATACTCCTTTAAAATTCTGGCTGCTTCTGACCTAGGGTGACCATATGAACTTCATTTATTCTATTAGATCCTCTATGACTACTTGTCTTTTTAATAGCTAATTGTACGCTCAGTCTTCTCGTATGTAACTTTTGTTGGAATTGTCTATTGACTGCAATAAATTGTCATTGTTGTAAAATTAGTTTATTTTTTTATTTTATTATTTTGTCCTCCCTTTTCTTCTTCTTTCCTTTCCTTCTTGTATTATTCCCCCCTAAATTGTATGAATTAATTCTATATAACAGTTGTTTAGAGATCAATTGTTAGGGGACTGATCACTTGTTGGTTACGTTAAAATAAAATTTATTTTAAAAAAACCAACCTAGGGTGACCATATGAAAAGGAGGACAGGGCTCCTGTGTCCTTAATAGTTGTATAGAAACAGGACTTTTAGCAGGTGTCATTTATATGCATGCAGCACCTGGTGAAATACCCTCTTCATCACAACAGTTAAAGCTGCAGGAGCTGTACAAGAGTGACTAGATACAAAAAAGGGCAGGACTCCTGCAGTTTTAACTGTGATGATGAAGAGGGAATTTCACCAGCTGCTACATGCATATAAAATCCATTTTCAATACAACTGTTAAAGATACAGGAGCCCTGTCCTCCTTTCCATATGGTCACCCTATTCTGACCAAAACCTAGAATAGATTTACTGCCCCATCGAAGTCAGACCGCATCAGTACTTTTCGGTTAGTGAGGATGCTCCCATCATTGGTCACTCACCTCAGAATTCCCTAGTCTATCTTAGCTTTGATGCAAACCTCACAGTAGTTGGGGGGAATGGATTTTCCCAGCAACAATATATATCTCATGGAGACAAATTTACTGTTCAGTCTTTTGCTGATTTTGTAACCCTCCTTTTTAATAATATGTATGTTATCAATACTTGTTTATTTAATATCATATACTAATGGTTGACTGCAAATAAGGATTGATTGGCTGTGAGCTATTTCGTTGTAATGCAAGGTATTTTGGGGTTTGCCTGGTCTTGAATGTGCAGTTTAGACCGAACAGGTTTATAAAATACCTGCTTCTAGTGGAAATAAGAACTGATAGAATTGTTTAGCTAATGGATCAATTCAGTTGCATGCATTTGTTGTTTTGCCTTGAATATGGAGGCTTTCGTGATGAGCACTTGCACTTCAAAAGTTACACTACCTAGGGTGACCCTGTGGAAAGGAGAACAGGGCTCCTGTATCTTTAACAGCTGTATAGAAAAGGGGATTTCAGCAGGTGTCTTTTGTATGCAGGCAGCACCTAAGACAGTATAAATAATAACTTTGGGAAATCTAATGGAGGGAAAACTAGATCCTTCCCTGCAGCTTCTACAGTCACAGGCCATCTGCAGTAAGCTGAACTGGGCAGGATTGGCTGAGAAGTTCAGCACCAAGGGAAGGCTTTGCATTCCATTGGGCACCGTGGATAATGTCAGGTTGCGAGGGCACAGCCTTGGGACTTCCCCTACCCTCCAAAACACCCACCCCTTAGTGGGAAATCAACACAGAACCATATGGCCACCCTACGCTACCCCACTGAAAACATACCAAAGAAACAGGGTTGAAGTGACAACATTGTTCTGCTTTTTAAATCTCTCTCTCTGCAGCTGCAAAATCTCAGCCAAACGAACTGGACTTCTATCATTGGAGCCTTGGAATTTGGGCTGAGAAAGAGGAGTGAGGTTCAGCTAGATATCGTCAAGGTCCTTTTCAACCAAGTGGACGGGGAAGAGCTGGATACCGCGCTGGAGGAATTTGATCGCAAGGTAAAAACTTCCCTTGGACAAAGAAGTTAAGGATGAAGAATACTATGAAGAGTATTACAACAGAGCTGAGATCCACCCCAATCGCCACCAAAAAAAAACCCTTTCCACAGTCTTTAGGGTATGAAAGATGAAACAGTGCTGTGACGCAATTAAAGAAGTCTTAGTTGATTGATTAGCTAATTAAATCTGCATAAAGTTTCATTTAAGGAAAAAATAGTTCTAAAGTTTTTAAAAGGTAGAAGATGCATTCAAGAGTCTTTTTAGCAGGCACGGTCTCATAAGAGAAGTCCCTCTTTTCCTCTTACACAACAACCTGGGCCGCAGCTAGACCTAAGGTTTATCCTGGGATCATCCAGGGTTCGCCCCTGCCTGAGCACTGGATCCCCTGTGGGTCACCTAGATGAACAGGTTTGGCCCCTGGACGATCCAGGGATAAACCTTCGGTCTAGCTGTGGCCCTGCTCCCTTCTGAGATGGTGCATGCCAGCTCTCAGTTTTATAAGTACTTGTATTTAAAAAAAAATAGCACAAATATTTAAACAAAATATTGTTTTTAAAATAATATATGTACTTAAAAATCAGCTGCCCATTTCTGGTAACTGTTTAAAGTATGGCAATAATTTTAAAAAATCAGTTAATCTGAGCAATAACTGACTGAATGCTGCAGCCCTACTAAGCCCATCTCAAGCTGTCCTCTGCTTAGAGCCTTTCTACACAAGGCTTTTATTGTGTTCTTGTGATTGCTCAGTCATGGTAGTTTGTGGGTACTTTATACAACGTTGTCATCCTTCAGAGCATCTCCCATGCTTTACAACCATTATTTTTGGTTTTTCTAGATGGAGGAGAGTATGATATATTTATTTATTTATTTATTTATTTATTTATTTATTTATTTATTTGTTACACTTATATACTGCCCCCATAGTCAGGGCTCTCTGGGCGTTTTACAGAAATTCTAAAATTAAGATAAAAATGAGTATACAAAATTTAAAATTCTAAAACACAGCACATACACACATAAAGCATTAAAAACTGTTAAAAAAACTAAACATGTGGGTGATTAAGATGTGCTGCCATATGCCTGGGCAAAGAGGAAAGTCTTAACCTGGCGCCGGAAAGATAGCAGCGTTGGTGCCAGGCGAGCCTCGTCAGGGAGATCGTTCCATAGTCTGGCGGCCACTACCGAAAAGGCCCTGTCCCTCGTTGCCACACTCCGAGCCTCTCTCGGAGTAGGCACCCGGAGGAGGACCTTAGATGTTGAACCTAGAATATTATTTAGAATATTTATATACCGTTCCCCATTGAAAAATTTCGGAGTGGTGTACAAGATAAAATGAAAATAAAAACAGAATAAAACAGTTAAAACAAAATTTAAAAGAAGCAAAAACAGAGATTCAAGGCTGCATCCATATATATATATATATATATATATATATATATATATATATATATATATATATATATATGAAATGCTCCATGTATTTGCTCAATTCCACTGTACCACAGCACCATCTAGTGACTGTATAATGAAACATTCAAAATGGCTGAGAAAGAAACCCCTTGGGAAAAAGCACATGTAAAGGAGGCGTTAATCCCACAAAGAACCTGGAAGCAGAAGCCCTAGTAAAGGTGCAGGATAAAAGCCTCATGCAGAAATGCTGTAAGTTAGCTTCTTGGTCTGTGTAGCCTTGTGGCATCTACTCTGACTGTAGGTAGATCTCCAAGTCTCAAGCCTAGATTTCCCCACAGGTCCAGCCCTGCTCCCTGAGCAAGGGAGGCTAGTGGCTCTGATGCCAGTGAGGTGATGAATCTGCTCTGGATTCTGGTCAGAACCAGTCAGAGCTCTAAGGGAGCTATCCAAGATGCACCATTGACATTGGAGACCCCAGCTTCCACTGTCCCTGAGATGTCTTATATGGAGATACTAGGGACTGACATGGAGAGTTGGGTTGCCTTTCTCACTTGAGTCATCTGGAACAATGGCCTAGTTCAGACAACACACTAAACCAGTGGTTCCCAAACTTTTTCAGGTCACCGCCTCCTTGGTTCCACAAACTCATGCCCAGTGCCCCCTACCCTACCGTATAAAAATCATTATTCAGAATAGTGGTTTTCAACGACCCACTAAGGAAGATAATAACAATAAAATTCAAAACAGTAACAATTGATTGAATATTTATTCAAAATCCGAAGCACCCGCTGCAGGCTTGCTAAGGGAGGGAGGGAAAAGAGAGCGAACGCCTCTGTTTTGCAGCCGACGTGGCGGGGCACACCAAGCAGGGTATGTCTCTTCATTAGCATTTTGGTGCTTTTGAAATATTTCAATTCACCGTTAAAAGGACTCTTCTTAAACGGTGTTAATACATGTGTGGATTCTTCCCCTATATGGCTTGGGACTAAACTACCTTCTCCCATAAAAATGTCCCCGGGTTTTAAGACCTTCTGGAGAGGCGCTTCTCGGAAAAGACCACCTCAAGCGCCCCTCTGCCGCCCCTTTGCCTCTTAGCGCCCCCTGCCACCCCCTTGCCTCTTAACGTCCCCCTATGCAATCCCACTGCCCCCAAGGGGGCGGTACCACCCACTTTGGGAACCACTGCACTAAACCATGCTGCATAACCACAAAATGGTTAATGGAATGCTTTAAGGTCAACACATTATGTTAACCATTTTGTGGTTAAGCAGCACGGCTTAATGTGTGGTCTGAACCAGGCCAATGTTTCATTAAGTACCTTTGGTGCTTCAGCTGCTCCTTGGCTTGTTGCACACTGGAATGTGACCAAAGGAGCACATGTTCCTCAAGGCGCACCCAGCATCCTCTCTGATATTACACAGTGCAGAGGTTTGGGACAGAAAATGTCTTCAGTCACCCCTGGTGTCCTCCAAGTTCTTATATGCACTCATGTCTCCACACAAGTCCCATCCCCCCCCCCATTTTTGATGAGCAACCATTTAGCTGCATGACCACTTGTTTGCCTTCCAGATTGTGAACTCTTCCCTAATTCGTCATAATTGGAAAACTACCATACTGCGGGCTTTGTGGGATGAGAAGCTGAGAAACGAGGATCGTTTCAACGAGACGGCATTTGTGACCTCTTGGTTCCAGAAGAGACTTCGGCCCTTCGTCTCTGTCATTTCCACTGAAATGCTCCAGTGCCTTCGCAACGAGACAATGCAATGCGATCAGTACCAGGCAATGTAAGAACATAGAGCAAGAACTTAAGAAGAGCCCTCCTGGATCAGGCCAAGGGTCCATCTGGTCCAGCACTCTGTTCACGTAGTGGCCAACTAGCTGCCCATGGGAAGCCCAAAAGCAGGACACAAGTGCAACACCAAAAAGCCTTATTCACCATGGTTAAAGCCATGGTCTAAGGTGTCCTCTGAACAGGGCCCACGTCTTTTGATCAGTAGCACTAGGAACCCTCTGCTTGCAAGCACCCATGGTGATCAGGCAGAACTTCACTATATAGTTTGACTCCTAACTTTTCTCCTTCATTGCTCTGCTGTCCATCCACCCAGTCTCTCTCTAGTCTCCATACGTCTGTTTTTCAGTATTAAAGGCCTAGATGAGGAGTTTGCGAAGATGAGTCGCCGTACCCAAGAGGACGTCTTCAACTCTTTCCAGCTTCTTTACTTGAAGGGGTTGAATTCTAATGGTAAGGGACAATTCTATCTATCCATGGCATATTAAGGGCAACATAACCAATGGTATTCTTGCCCAGACTAGGCCCATTCACTTCAATGGGTCTGTTCTGTGTAGGTGTACCATTGGATACTGCCCTAGGAGCTGCAAATGGCTACTCTGACATGTATATTGCAACACAGTATTTCGGGTGCTTAATTAATGGTCCATGTGTTGGGGAAAATGTTTTATAAGTTTGGGAGACAGAAAGATAATTTAGGTATTGAATATATGCATAACTAAAACACACCCAATCTGTTCCCCACCATCTGATTGGGGGAAGCCTAGAATCACTGAGTGGAAAGGCCTAAATGTTACAGAGCTCAGCTCCTCTTTCAACTCATCAGGCCCTGTTAAGGATCATGCCCCATATTGCAGATATGCTTCCTGGAACCACCCACCCTGCGGACACCAAAAGGTTTTTAAAAATTGTGTCTGTGGCAGCTATGAAGCACCCAAAGGGTCAAAATTACCGTATTTCTTTGATTCTACGACACACTTTCCCCCCCATATAAACATCTTTAAAAACAGGGTGCATCTTAGAATCGAGCGTGCATTTATTATTTCTTAGAATCAAAGCTTTTTTTCTGTTGGTGGTACTGAAATTAGTGTGCGTCTTACAATCGATGGCGTCTTACAATCGATGGCGTCTTAGAATCAAAGAAATACGGTAGCTTCCGTAATTGGCTTCCAATTCACTTCAGAATCCAATATAAACTTCTCCTGTTAACCTTCAAAGCTTTTCACGGTCTAGCTCCTTCCTATCTCTCCTCTCTCATCTCACACTATTGCCCCGCTCGTGCTCTTCGCTCCTCTGATGCCATGTTTCTCGCCTGCCCTAGGGCCTCTACTTCCCTTGCTCGGCTTCGTCCATTCTCTTCCGCTGCCCCTTACGCCTGGAACGCTCTTCCAGAACATTTGAGAACTACAAGTTCAACCGCAGCTTTTAAAGCTCAACTAAAAACTTTTCTTTTTCCTAAAGCTTTTAAAACTTGATGTTGTGCAGACTTTATACTGTTAGTTTTACCCTACCCTCTGCCTGCTTACCCTACCCTGTACCTGTTTGCATTCTCTTCCCCTCCTTATTGTTTTACTATGATTTTATTAGAATGTAAGCCTATGTGGCAGGGTCTTGCTATTTACTGTTTTACTCTGTACAGCACCATGTACACTGATGGTGCTATATAAATAAATAAATAAATAAATAAATAAATAATAATAATAATAATAATAATAATAATAGCTTGTTTGCAAGCAAAATTTGATTCTTTTAGCCCTCCATAGCTACTACAGATGCTGCTCAACCCCCAACCCCAAATTCAAGGGGGCAGTGGGGAGGGGGCTGGCATGTTGCCCAGGGGTGCTAAAAGGTCAGAGGCATGATGCTGGGCTCTATAAAACTCCAAGACCAACCTAGGCAAGTGATTTCGTCTACTTTGCATCCCTTCTACGGGCAGCATGCCGAGGTATAATCCTGTCCTCTGGCCATTGCATTACAGGGTCGGCATGCGCCAAGAACCTCAACAGCACCTCATGGCTGACGGTCAATTTCAGAAGATTCAGCCGTTATGCCAGATACCAAGACTTGGTTTCTCTTAATTCCAGGTTCAATGCTGTAAGTAGAGGCTTCCATACTTGTAGAGAAGAGGATGGAAACAAATTCATGGAGAACAGGTCTATTGGCTAATGATATCTAAGTGGAACCGCCATGTTGAGAGACCCTGTGCTTCTGAATGCGCTGGGTAACAAATAACAGCAGCAGAGAGCTGCCCTTGGGTGCTTCAAGACAGGGGGCTTCTAGTAGGGTGACCATATGGAAAGGAGGACCCGGCTCCTTAACAGCTGTATTGAAAAGGGAATTTCAGCAGGTGCCATTTGTATGCATGCAGCACTTGGTGAAATTCCCTGTTCATCACAACAGTGAAAGCTGCAGGAGTCCTGCCCTCTTTTGTATCTGGTCACTCTAGCTAGCTCCTGCATCTTTAACTGTTATGATAAAGAGGGGATTACACCAGGTTCCCCATATATACAAATGACACCTGCTGAAATTCCCTTTTCTATACAACTGTTAACGATACAGGAGCCCTGTCCTCCTTTTCATATGGTCGTCCTGCGGAATGGCTTCTCAGCATGCTCAGTACTAATTGGACTGATGCCTGTATTTTTCTCCCAATTTTTTTTTGGGGGGGGGTACTTTTTTTTTCCTGATACTTTTCTGTTGTGCATGGATGTGGTGCCATTTTGACTATGTGAGAAACCATACTCGGAGATTGAATTGGATTCACTATGTGCTGGGTGGGGGTGATGGGGTTTGTAGTCCAACATGTCTGGAGGGAGCCAAGTTGGAGAAGGCTGGTATATAGGATTACCAGAAGCATCGGTGATAATTCCTAGCTGAAAATGCACGGAGGTTAGATCTATGAACTGGTATTAGCCATTAACCTTCATGTTCAGAGACAATTTACCTTAGAATTCAACTGGGGAAGATTCCATTGTCGTACTGCTCAAACTGGGGAGAGGCAACGAGTGGGGTACCGCAGGGATCAGTCCTGGGCCCAGTGCTCTTCAACATTTTTATTAATGATTTGGACGAGGAGGTGCAGAGAACGCTGATCAAATTTGCAGATGACACAAAATTGGGTGGGATAGCTAATACCCTGGAAGACAGAAACAAACTTCAAAGTGATCTTGATAGGCTGGAGTGCTGGGCTGAAAACAACAGGATGAAATTTAATAGGGATAAATGCCAAGTTCTACATTTAGGAAATAGAAACCAAAGGCACAGTTACAAGATGGGGGATCCTTGGCTCAGCAATACTACAAACGAGAAGGATCTTGGAATTGTTGTAGACTGCAAGCTGAATATGAGCCAACAGTGCGATATGGCTGCAAGAAAGGCAAATGCTATTTTGGGCTGCATTAATAGAAGTATAGCTTCCAAATTTGGTTCCTCTCTATTCAGCCCTGGTTAGGCCTCATCTAGAGTATTGCGTCCAGTTCTGGGCTCCACAATTCAAGAAGGACGCAGACAAGCTGGAGCGTGTTCAGAGGAGGGCAACCGGGATGATCAGGGGTCTGGAAACAAAGCCCTATGAAGAGAGACTGAAAGAACTGGGCATGTTTAGCCTGGAGAAGAGAAGATTGAGGGGAGACATGAGAGCACTCTTCAAATACTTAAAAGGTTGTCACACAGAGGAGGGCCAGGATCTCTTCTTCATCCTCCCAGAATGCAGGACACGGAATAATGGACTCAAGTTAAAGGAAGCCAGATTCCAGCTGGACATCAGGAAAAACTTCCTGACTGTTAGAGCAGTACAACAATGGAATCAGTTACCTAGGGAGGTTGTGGGCTCTCCCACACTAGAGGCCTTCAAGAGGCAGCTGGACAACCATCTGTCAGGGATGCTTTAGGGTGGATTCCTGCATTGAGCAGGGGGCTGGACTCGATGGCCTTGTAGGCCCCTTCCAACTCTGCTGTTCTATGATTCTGTGATTCTAAGTAATCCGGCTACAGAGAAGTCACCAGGGCAATGTTAGCATAACCCAAAACAAAGAATCCATTAAGGAATAGCCATGTCTTTTAATTGGCAGTGCTAGGCGCTATCCGTCTGGAAGCACCCAAAACATTCAGTGAAACTCAAAACTTTTCAACAACTTTAAAACATTGACGAGTTCAAGAAAGTGTTTCTCACTGAATGAATGTATGAATGTTTCTCACTGAATGAATGTAATGAATGTATTTTTTAAAAATTTTTTAATTTTGGCTATGGCTCAATATGGTCATCAAACACCTTGATACCTTTTGGTTTTCTCAATGGAAAGAAAAGTTGACCTTAAATGAAACTTTCAAATCCAGCAAGGTTATTATTAGCGGGAAAACTGCAGCTTCCTCGCCACTCTCATCTTTCCAACCAACTCGTCTGTCCACTTTTGCAGCTGGATGTTCTCAAGTACTTAACGGTGAAGCAACTTGGGCAGCTGTCGGCCACTGAAGGAGCCCTCAAGACGCGCAGAGATGTGGAAAACCTGATGGGATTCATAGAAACCTCTACACTGACTGAATACATCGATGAATTCAACAGACAGGTATGTCAGCAGGCCCATGGAGAGACCCACCACCCCAGGAACAAAGACTTCCATTATCAAGCAGAATAGACTTTCTGAACCTATTGGTCGCTCTTTCTTTCTTTTTTCCACCTGAGAAACAGCGGGAAGAATTTTACCACTTCCTCAGTGTTCTAGATTTCTGATCAAATATGAACACGTGGTACGATTCTCTTCACCATTTGTGGCAGGGAACGTAGCACAGTAGTAGAGCTTTGCATGCAGAAGGTCCCATATTCAATTCCTGGCACTGCATCATCATCATCATTATTTTATTTCTTACCCGGCCCTCCCTTTGGATCGAGGCAGGGAACAACATTAAGTACAATACAATATAAATCAAACAGGAGAGCAAGTGTGGCGTAGTGGCTAAAGTGTTGGACTGGGAGTTGGGAGATCCGGGTTCTAGTCCCCACTCGGCCATGAAACCCACTGGGTGACTTTGGGTCAGTCACAGACTCTCAGCCCAACCTACCTCACAGGGTTGTTGTGAGGATAAAATGGAGAGGAGGAGGGTTATGTAGACCGCCTTGGGTTCCTTGGAGGAAAAAAGGTGGGATATAAATGCAATAAATAATAATAATAATAATAATAATAATAATAATAATAATAATAATAATAATGCATTAAGAATCCTGCCTGAAATCCTGGAGAGCTGTTGCTGCCAGTCAGTGTCAACAATATTGGCTTTGATGGACCAAAAGTCTGACTCAGTATAAAGCTGCATCCTATGTTCCTATAACTTGATTACTGAAGTCAGTGATTATCATGCCTGCCCTATGGCGAATTACCACTCGGTTTGCCTATATTAACTCGCATTCATAGCCTCCTGTTTCACTTTCCCTTTGTTTTCAAGGCCAACATTAGCCTAACAAAGGAGATCCAAGCCAGCCTTCTGCAGCATGTTCTCGCTGAGGCCCAGCCGATATTCCAGGAAGCAGATGATGCTGAATTTACCCTCTGGATGGAGCAACGCCTCCCAGGCCTGGTCCCAGGAATGAACAGCTCACTCATCCCAGTCTTATTTGATGATCTAGAGAACAGAAACTGCTCTGCTATCAATGCTGTGTATGAACTATTTCACTAATTGAAAAACAATAATTATAATGATTGCTATTGCTTATCACCACAACTGATGTGATGGGGTGGCCATATTGGTTTATTCTTGTGTCGGCCTCATTACTGTTTAAACGGACACTCATGTCTCTCCCTCCTTGCTTCCATGCCAGGGATGCAGAACCTCAGGTTCAGGGGCCGAAATCAACCCTCCCCCTGGGCCTCATACCTATAATGGTATGAAAGTTGCATAGAAAAGGGAATTTCAGCAGGTGTCATTTGTATGCATGCAGCACCTGGTGAAATTCCCTCTTCATCACAACAGTTAAAGGCGCAGGAGGCCTGCCCTCTTTTGTAACTGGTCACTCTAATATAGCTCATAACTGTTGTGATGAAAGGGGAGTTTCACCAGGTGCTGCATGCATACAAATATCACCTGCTGAAATTCCCTTTTCTATGCAACTGTTAAAGATAAAGGAGCCCTGTCCTCCTTTTCAAATGGTCACCCTACCCGAATCCTCTGTCCCCCAACCACCAATAGGGGCAGAGATGTGAAGAACCGACGTTGCTGTGCCTGTCACATCTAGCTTGGTTCTTAGTGTCCTACAATGGAAGGCTGTGCATGCTCATGTGAATTCAATGTGGCCATTGCTGTGGGGTAGGGTGGAATTGTATGGATCCATATCCATAAAGGCAGAGATGGTTCTCTTTTGGAATGCTTGAGGGCTTCATTTGGGCTGGAACTTTAAATACTGGTTTCCAGTATTTAAACTCTTTTCTGGGAGACACAAAATACAAGTAATGAATGCAGTGTGTATCTGAGCATGTATTGGCACTTAGTATCTTTCCCTCAAACTCCAACTAGCCACAATTAGCCTGAACATAACTGAGATTAAAGGAAACACTTCCTGGTTTGCCTTCCGATACATCTCGTAGAAATGAAGCATGGGGAAAATGAAAGCGTTTGATGATCGATTTTTACATAAATATACCTATAGTGTGACCGCACCTGAGTAGCTATTGAATGACCATTTGGGATGTAACTTTCTTCTTCTTCTTCTTCTTCTTCTTCTTCTTCTTCTTCTTCTTCTTCTTCTTCTTCTTCTTCTTCTTCTTCTTCTTCTTCTTCTTCTTTTGCTGTATTACAGGGTAACTCTGCTCAATGGCTCCTCTGGTACATTCAGCAACACTACCAGACAGAGCATCTATGAAGCAATTCTTAGCATGATCTCAAGTAAGCAGCAGCAAACTACAGTACTTTAAATGATCACAAATAAAATGTATCCAAGTCCTATGTATACACTTGCATTTAGGAATTGTAGCTGCATATTGGATTCCGTGTGTGAGATGGGGCGTTCACTGTTCACACAGGCTACATCACTAAAGAATAGCATTTCAGTCTCCATTGTGGGAATTTCATTTTTAAAGTCAAATCTGAAATTTCAGGCAACGAAATATCTGACAATTTTCTGACACTGCAAGTTTTGAAAGTTTTGAAATGTATATTTTTTTAAAAAAACTGAGATTCTTTTTCATCTGTGCCTCCCAAACGCCCTTTCTTCTTATTTTTTTTTATTTTTTTTGGATTCTTTAGACTCCTCTCTCCGATGCTACTCTGCAAATGCCAGCTTTTCTGTGTTCTTAGAAGAGACATTTCAGGGTTTTTCTGACCTTCTGACTTTAAGAGATCTGGAAACTCTAATCCCTGCATCTGACCTCCAAAAGGTACTGCTGTTATCATTTAATATTGCAATTCTGTCTAACAAGCCCATGTGGGGATAGTATATGCCAGCCCTACAAAACATGTAACCCATCAAACTGACATTTTTGCAGTCCTGGATAGCAAGACAAAAACTCTGTTTAAATAAGCACCAACTAGAATATTTATTTTGAGGGTCTGCAGAATGTTTTCAAAGCCAACTATCTCCCCCAGCAAGTCCCAATAATTCCACAAGGAAATCCTTTCTATATAATAACCTGCCTCTTGTGTCCTCAGTTTTAATGCTGATTTTATATCTTTTTCTCCCCCCTTCCAGATTGTCAACACAATTCCTCCAGATGCTCTGGCTGAGCTATTTTCTAGGGAGGGCTTCCTCAATGACGACCCTTTCTTGACCGCTGTGTTACAGAACTACAGGAGGAACGGCTTATTTGTGGACAGATTTAACCAGAAAGAGATTATTGTAAGAAAAAATAATAATATAGAAATAGCCTCCCCACACATGATCCATACTCAATAAAGGAAAAGAAGAAGTAGTAATAGATGGGGGGGGGGGGGGGAGAAACCTGCAACTCACATAAACTCAGCAAATGTCACATGTAATTGGTTTATTTTAGGTAGAAAACAGCAGCAAAAAAACTTTAATAAACTTTTAGCTGTGGCTGGGAATGATGGCAGTTGCAATCCAACATACCTGGAGATGCCAAAGATCAAATCTGGGATCTTCTGCATTCAAAGTAGGATGCCCCCTCCCCCTCAACATTATGAGTCAGTCTGTATTTTTCGGAAATTTCACCAGTCATGCTTGTAATTGATGACGCCTAAGTTGTGTTGAAGGAAACTCATCCAACATTATTTCATTGTAGAAATGGTGGTTCAGTTCAGTCAACATATTAGTCAATGCAGTGTAAAAACTCCACTCCATGGTTGAGTTTTTAGGGGGTCGGGGTCCTCCCCTCACAACATATTCTAACTGCACCATTGTATGACTTTGTCATACATTGTATGACTGTGCACTACCATGGAGTTGAGTAAAATTCATTGCGATGTTTGATTGACAGTTCCTCTGCCCTCTCTTCTTCCCCGGTCCTCCCGATGGTATCCCATCAGCCATTGCTGCAAAACAACAACAACAACAACAAAAACCCCAATCCTGGTGGCTCTCCTAGAGGGGCACTCACTCCTTTCACCGCTCTTGCCAGGGAACTCTGCAGCCAGTGGAAAAAGTCAACTCAACGCAACGGAAAACTCCACGGAGCCCTCCACACAACACGCAACACGACGGTTGTGCAGGAACTGTCCTCTGCACAGTGTGAATATTCTGCGTGGATTGTTTTCCAAAAAACACACCCCCTCCACCGTGGGGTGGAGTTTTCCCGCGGAGTTCTAAAACCACCGTTGAGCAACGTGTTGTCTGAACTGAGCCAGTCCTTCCCTTCACACATTAAACATGCTAAGGGGCAATTGAGGATGCTGTTGCACTCATGCTCTGCTTGTGGGTTCCCTGTGGGCAGCTGGTTGGCCCCTGTGTGAACAGAACGCTGGACTAGATGGACCCTTGGCCTGATCCAGACCCTTGGCCTGATCCAGCCTGGCTCTTGTTATGTTCTTAAGGGGGCAGTGGGGCCCAACTGCGACCTCTGAGTCCAAGGTTGCACAGCTTCCTTGCCCTCCCACTGAAGTCCATGCATTAGGCATGGCTGGCTGCATGGCCACTGGACATGGCTAGCCGCTCTCCCTGCATGCATAGGCTTCCATGTTGACAATCATTGTGCCAGGGTGCCTATACCTGGAGGATGATGGAGGTGTCCTTGCTGTAGACTTCCATATCTAAAGTGCGGATATTGGGGGCAGGGTGTTGAAGCTAGGCAAGCCAGGGGCTGAGGTTGTGATGCAGCCCCTCTGCCCCTGGATTGCATGGAGACTCCGTCATGTGATCATCCAGGAAGTGGGCTAGGTTGCCTCTCATGAAATCCTTCTAAAACCCGAGCTTTCTGGAATCACAGAGTGTGTTCCAAATCCAACGACAAATCAAACTAGAGATGAGCGACTTCTCCAAGGCCTAATCTACACCAAGCAGGATC
Organism: Elgaria multicarinata webbii; assembly: GCF_023053635.1. Classification (NCBI taxonomy): domain Eukaryota; kingdom Metazoa; phylum Chordata; class Lepidosauria; order Squamata; family Anguidae; genus Elgaria; species Elgaria multicarinata. The sequence continues at coordinate 6,338,136 of NC_086187.1, forward strand.
TTGCACTATAAGAGTGGTGTGAATGTGGTATATAAAGGGCAGGAGCCACACCAAACACGATATAATGGTATGAAAGCTGTATATATGGTCTGTGTCAGAGGGCCCCAACAGTTGTCAGTGCACTTCAACAGCGCTATAAAGCAGCAGTGTGGTTCCTGCCTTTTATATACCACTTTCATAGTGTAATATCCTGCTTGGTGTAGATTAGGCCCAAGTTTGTCCTTGAATTGGACTGGTATTTTTCTGGGTTTTCAAGGGGAAAAAATATCATGAAAACTTTGGGCCCCCCAAAGTTTGATTCCAAGACTGACTCAGGAGAACTTCACTGCCATCACTAGGTGGAACTGTTTTGTTTGTTGCACGGGACTTAAGAGGTACATATAAAGTTTCCAGCTGGGAATTTTAACATAGTGGATGAGCTCTGAAGCTCCTTGAATAGCAAGGATAATTCCCCAGAGTTAGACTGGCATCATGCTGCAATGAGACCATTTATTTATTTATTACATTTTTATATCGCCCAATAGCTGAAGCTCTCTGAGCGGTTCATTTATTTGATATCCTTCAGTGGGATCTTAAAAGTTTATCTTCTTCACCTTGCATTTGAATTTATTAGCATTTTCTGACATAGCTACCCCTCTGTGTGTGTGTGCAGATGGATAAATAATTACATATTGGTACTGTCTATACATATTAATCATTTGTTGTATTTTAATATTTTGAGTTCCCCTTTCCTTGTGTTTTCCTGATTATTTTGTGGGGGTACTACTCTTCCTATCTGTCATTCCATGCCTCCCTTCAACCAATTCTTAGCACTCCAAAGTGGTTTTTGTGGCCTTTGTCCTGCAGGATATTCTTCCAAATGACACCAAGACGGCTCTCTTGGCTGGTGTGTGGCTCTCTGTGGTTTCCAGCAGCAACAACACAGCGGTGGACATGTGGCTTGATCGCCGCTTGGCTCCCTATTTCATGTTCCTAAGCGGTGACATGATGAAGGCTAGGGAGACCCTGAGTGCCAGCTGTCTGACGTTCCGTAAAATGTAAGCATGATTGCCGCTAAGTGGCGTGAGCATGTGCGCTCACTGTTATGGGGAGAGGTTATTGTGTGGGAGACTCAGATTGATACTCTGTTTAGTTATGCGTTCTTCACAGCCATGGACTATCTGAGCTACCTCGCAGGGATGTTACGAAGGGAGAGAATTATATAGTACATTGGATGCTTTTCCTTCACATTCCCTTCACTTGAAAATACCGTATTTCTTCGATTCTAAGACGACATCGATTGTAAGACGCACACTAATTTCGGTACCACCAACAGAAAAAAAAGCTTTGATTCTAAGAAATAATCAACGCACCCGTGATTCTAAGACGCACCCCGTTTTTAGATACGTTTGTATGGGGGGAAAAGTGCATCTTAAAATCGAAGAAATACGGTAGGAGTAATGTTTCAGATTCAGTGAAAGTTAAGCAAGGGGGAGGAATGCAAATTGTTTTCAGGAAACAATGGGTATATTAATAATGAAATAAAATTCAGGATGTCCAGTCAAAAGCCCATTACATAAAACCTGTATGTTATTACAAAGTGTATGAGGTAGATTTAACGTAGATTCCTGCAATGAGCAGGGGGTTGGACTCGATGGCCTTGTAGGCCCCTCCCAACTCTACTATTCTATGATTCTATGACAGAGATAAAACAATATAGTAATTAAGCAATCAAAAAAGATCATAATAAAACTAAACTTTAAACTAAAATACACTTCTAAACTAAACTAAACCTAAAACTAAAATTCACCTAGAACAATTAAAGCTGTAGCATGGATTTTTGAAGCCGTGAGAACAAATTGAGCCACCTGCTGAACCAGCAGGGCACAGTCCGATTGCATCCAAGATGTAATAGTCCCGAAGAAATTTTGAATGTGACAATACCGATAAAGGACACACCCACATATAGTGTAACAGATCTTAAATTTCAGGAGATCCACAGATTTCTGGGAGGAAAGACAAATTGCTTTCGGTCACAGGGATAAGTTTTACAGCCTGGTTCAAAAGTCTGTTTATGGTTGTATAATAAAAATTAAATGAAATCAGATGAACACCAGAATATTTTAAGGGCATATAAACAATGATGACATAATATGAGGTGCTTTGGAGGCCTCAAAACAAAGTGCTTAGGGTGGCCCTATGGAAAGGAGGACAGGGCTCCTGCATCTTTAACAGTTGTATAGAAAAGGGGACTTCTACTTCTACTGTTACTTTCTACTGTTAGTTTTACCCTACCCTGTGCCTGCTTACCCTACCCTGTACCTGTTGGCATTCTCTTCCCCTCCTTATTGTTTTACTATGATTTTATTAGATTGTAAGCCTATGCGGCAGGGTCTTGCTATTTACTGTTTTACTCTGTACAGCACCATGTACATTGATGGTGCTATATAAATAAATAAATAAATAAATAAATAATAATAATAATAATTTCAGCAGGTGTCCTTTGTATGCATGCAGCACCTGGTGGAATTCCCTCTTCATCACAACAGTTAAAGCTGCAGGACCACATGCGAGTAAAAATCAAGACAAGCCTGAACCACATGCTACACGATTAGCGTAACGTGTAGTTTGGCCCTGGGAATTTTGACTTATCAGGTTACCTGACTGTAAAAGGCGCTGCAGTTGTGCTTGTCTTCCTCGCAGACCTTTCTTGTCAACATGGGGAGGTTGGGAACGGGGGTGGGGGCTGCGTGCATAAGATCAGAAACGCTAGCGAGCAGGAGATTGCATCCTCTATCTCTCGGAAATGCTTCTTTCTCCGCTCACAAGGCTTGTTTCCATTTAATGGTCAAGATCCTCCAAGGTCTTTCTTCCCCTCTTGTTTCTGTCTGCAGAGTGGGGAAACTGAATGACAACATTGGGAGGTTCAAAGGCAGGGAGGAAGAAGTGTACGGTTCCATCAAAGCTTATCTGACAGGTGAGTGCCCCGATCCCTGAGAGCTTCTCTGCATGAAGGGAAATCCCGTGCTTCCTGTTTCTTTGGTGGGATTGAAACAGCCGGACATCAGGAAAAGCTTCCGCACTGTTAGAGCAGTATGACAATGGAACCAGTTACCTAGGGAGGTGGTGGCCTCTCCCACACTAGAGGCCTTCAAGAGGCAGCTGGACAACCACCTGTCAGGGATGCTTTAGGGTGGATTCCTGCATTGAGCAGGGCCAGGGCCAGCGCTGCTATTAGGCCAACTAGGCAGCTGCCTAGGGCACAGACCTCAGAGGGGCACAGTACTGACCTTTAGGGGTCACAGTTTTATACAAATTAGCTGATTTAAGAAAAAACATAAGTTCAAGTTTTGTGGGTTTTATTTTTTATACAAAACATCTGTTCTTAAAAATCGAAGTTGGCAAAAAAAAATTGGGGGTGTGTGCAAGTAGCTCGCCATGGCTAGGGCACAACATAGTCTGGCACCGGCCCTGAGCAGGGGGTTGGACTTGATGGCCTTAGAAGCCCCTCCCAGCTCTATGATTGTATGATATGAATGGGATTACACGAGAGGAGAGGGGCGAGGGAAAGTCCTGCTGCTGTTTCCTGGGGCAGACACAGTTGAATCAAGGGAGTGCCTTCCTCCCTGGCATGGGTGCAAAGGTGCAGCGTGGTTCTTGATGCCTGTTTCCTCACAGCCCACAGGAAAGCCAGGACTTACTTCTGAGTAGAAGTAAGATTTTGTTGTAAGTTTACAACCCTCGTCACACTTACTTGGGAGTAAGCCCCATCAAACACAATGGGACTTACTCCTGAGTAGGCACATGGGGATCTGATCTGCCTCCCTTTGGAATTTTACCCTCTTCTCCCACCATTCAAAGTCCTTCCTCGCTTCCTTGTCTGGTTCATAGCGCAATGCCAGCTTTACACGCTGCCGATTTCATGCCATTAGGGGTTGATTCCATCTTATCTTTGATGCTATTTCAAAATGGAATAAGCAGAGGAGAGGGAACTGAGTAGGGTGACCATGTGGAAAAGAGGACAGGGGGCTCCTGTACTTTTAACAGTTGTATTGAAAAGGGGGTTTCAGCAGGTGTCGTTTGTATGCATGCAGCACCTGGAGAAATTCCCTCTTCGTCACAACAGTTAAAATTGCAGGAACTAAACTAGAGTGACCAGGGCTTCTGCATCTTTAACTGCAGTGATTAAGAAGGAATTTCACCAGGTGCTGCATGCATACAAATGACACTGCGGAAATTCCCTTTTCACTGCAACTGTTAAAGGTACAGGAGCCCCGTCCTCCTCACTATATGGTCACCCTAAACTACGGGAGACCTCCTGTTTGATTACAGCATCGTTAATTTGATCTGGAAACTTCCACGAGTGGCCAGAAAATAGCTCGTTCAGAGAACCCCTGAGTGAGAGGGCAGCAGCTCAACCCATGGTGAGGAGGGGCTTGCAGGTGCCAGGTGATCAAAGGCAAAAAGCAGTGTGTGCCCAGTAAGTCTGAGCTGTGTGGGACCTTGCTCCGTTTTAAGAATCTCCCATGATCTGTGTCATAGCAACTGAAGCCAAACCTCGTTGTTACAACGCCAGCAACCCGGACACATCGGATTGGCTTGTCATGTATCTTGGGAGTTACATCCGCTACTGCAGCGCCAGAGACGTGCGATTCCTCACGAACAGCAGTGCGGCCACGGTAGGTACCTTTGCTGGAATTGTTTGTAGCTCAATCTACTGGAGAGACGGTGGGGCTGACTAAGTCCTCGATGGAAAAGAATGGCAAGTCTATTGTAATCCTGAAGTCGAATCTGAGCTCTCATTTAACAACACGCCACAAAAATACTTGCTCCGCTATCCGGCATGCAGGCAGGAAATGTTTTGGGACAGAAGAATGATCAGTAGAGACACGACTGAACATTAGGATTGTGCTCAAAACTCATGTTGTTAATTCATGGAATGCGTAATGGAGTTCATGGCCAAAGTGAGATTTAAACCAGGGAGTTACAGGATCGTTTCTCATTCACTTAACCCCTGAGCTGAACCATTGCATCTTGGTACTCTTCATGTACTGCAGCCTTCCCCAGCTTGGCACCCTCCAGGTACCTGCCGGGAGTGATGGGAGATGTAGTCCAGAACACCTGGTGGACACTGGGGTGGGGAAGCCTGGCGGAGAAGTAGTTGGTTAGATTAAATTTGTCATCAGTTTGCAATATATAAAATCCTGCTAGACTCTCATGTGTACCCTAGAAAGCCATTAAACTGCCGTGTCTTTTCTTAGTTCCAGATGCTGGCTTTCAACCGAGACAACCTGGAGCTTATCAACAGAAATAGGATTCGTAAGGATCTGGCAGAGATGTACGCCGATGCGCTTTTTGCTGTGGATTCAAATTTCAGTCTTGACAGGTGAGTGCAAAATGTCTTGAACTGAGCCATTGTGTTGATCCCAACGTTATATGTGTATGTGCACGAACTCTTATTGCCTGAACATGGAGCTGCTTTTAGTCCTACTCCTCTATGCTGATTGCGTTATGGTGACGCTTCTGCCTGCAAAGTGGTCTTGGGTTCCAACCAGAGCTTTTCTGTTCTCAATGGAACTTGGCCTGTGGAGCCACCTGGAGGAGCTGCGCTCCTGGATCCCTTGATGGGCCTGTGAGGAGGAGGGGGGAGGGCAGAGGAACTGTCAATCAAATGTCACGATGGATTTTACTCAACTCCACAGTAGCCCACAGTCACACAATAGTGGACTTGGAACATGTTGTGTGGGGAGTACCTCCCAAAAACTCAACCGTTGAGTGGAGTCTTCACACGGAGTTGACTAACGTGTTGTCTGAGCTGAGCCACTGGCTCCCTGACATCCAATCCCCTTCCCTCCAAGTCTTCCAGATCAGCTTGTCTGCTTTGCTCGACGTTCTACTCGGATCGCGGGCTTCAGCTCCAGCGAAGCCTTGAGCTTCATCGCTCAGGTCAACCTCCACTGCAGCTCTTCTAAACCATCTACATCTGACCGACAGGTGAGACCCCTCACATATAGAATATGTGATTCTATATTGCACGGGTTGTTCAGGCAGGCTGCAATCCTAAACTCACTAGGGAGTAATTGCCACTGAGGCTAACTCCTGGCTAAGCATGCCTAGGATGGTGCTATCAGGCATTGAGCAGGGGGTTGGGCTCGATGGCCTTGTAGGTCCCTTCCAACTCTGCTATTCTATGATTCTATGTAAGCGGACAGGTAGAAAACATTGGGGATTTTTTGTTATAAGCAATTCAGAGGTCTCCAACGTGTCCCCCAGGATCCCTGCCCATCTTGAATTTTATTTTAATTAAGAAATTATTTTTGTCAAAACTGGGAGGCTGGCATGCTGCAAAATTAAGCCCACCTTCCAACGCCATCATATTCGTATTCAGAGCTCCTATCCCATCTCTGCCTTGGCCTTGGGCAGGTTTTTTTCTTTTATCCTAACCACTTTGCCTTCTCAAAAAAATCTGTGACTGGGCCTATCCAACGTGGCGGCCATTTTATGAATGGGAAAGCTGCCCGTGGCAGCCATGTTGTGAGAGAACTCACAACATGCTTCCAAAATACCAATTTATTTATTTATTTATTTATTTAATTTCCATACCACCCAATAGCTGAAGCTCTCTGGGCAGTTCACAAAAATTGGAGGGCACCAGGGCACCGGGTTGTGGATGACAGCTCTATGATTCCGTACTGCGTGCCTATAAATGCACAAGATGTACGGAGTCCTGGTATCACATTATATAAAAATCTTAAATTGGAACAGGATGTTATATGACTTCCATGTAATGGATAGTAAAATTAAGCCTAAGAAAGAGTGGTTTGGCTAACAGGATTTGAACTCGGGTTTCTTAGGACCTCATTTACAGCCATTGGGGAACTATATATGAAAACGTGTGTTGCATAATCAAAACGGTGGCTTTATTGGACCTGGTATTTTGCGTTCCAACTATTCCAACCCTTAATATTTTGCATCTTTTACTCCCTTTTCCAGCTTGCTACAATGCTTGTAGCACAGGTGAAGTCATTTGACAAACAGACTCTCGTGGCCTTGGGGCAGCAGGCCGTGGGGCTCACCACAGGTCAGATTTCAAATCTGACAGCGCACGATCTAGTGGATCCCAAGGTCTTGGAATCGCTTGGGCAGGTCAATGGCTGGAGCAGGGGACAATCCCAGATGCTGGTGAACAAAATCCTCCTCACCAACTTCACGGTAAATATGGGATACCCATTTCATATGGCTCACTTTTGGAAGAGCTGTATCTAAGAATGCAAGAATTGCCGCACTGGATCAGCCTGAGTGGCCCGCTCATCCAGTATCCTGTTTCCAACAGTGGGCAGCCAGATGAGTCTGAGAAGCTTACAAGGAGGGCAGGCTGTTTGCTCCAGCACCAGGACCTCTCTCATGTACTGCCTCTGAACACAGAGGCTCTATTCAGCAGCAGCCTTTCAGCATGTCACTCCTTTGCTGAGGAAACTGCATTGGCTCCCTATCCACTACCAAGCCAGGTCTAAGGTTCTGTTGCTGGCATAGAAAGTCCTAAATAACTTGGGACCAGGATATTTGAGAGAATGCCTTTTCCCTTACCAGCCTGCCCTGCCACTGAGGTCAGCAGATGAGGCATTCCTGGTGGCTTGGCATGGACTTGTGGTCCATTTGGAGTCCACTTGGAGTAGGGCCTTCAGTGTCCTGGCTCCATCGCTGAGGGCCCTAATACATGCACTGTTGTACACAATTGTACACACGATACACTGCCCCCCCCCCAAGCAGTGTTCCAAGCACTCTTCAAGTCCTTGAAAGGTTGTCACACAGAGGAGGGCCAGGATCTCTTCTCGATCCTCCCAGAGTGCAGGACACGGAATAACGGGCTCAAGTTAAAGGAAGCCAGATTCCAGCTGGACATCAGGAAAAACTTCCTGACTGTTAGAGCAGTACGACAATGGAATCAGTTACCTAGGGAGGTTGTGGGCTCTCCCACACTAGAGGCCTTCAAGAGGCAGCTGGACAACCATCTGTCAGGGATGCTTTAGGGTGGATTCCTGCATTGAGCAGGGGGTTGGACTCGATGGCCCTGTAGGTCTCTTCCAACTCTACTATTCTATGATTCTATGATATAAAGAAGTTTTCAATGTTATCTTTTGGGGTGCACTTTCCCCAAATATATGCATTTTTGTATTAATTTCTTGATTGGAAAACTCCATTGCAAACTTCAGAGAAGTGCAAATTTCGATAGATAACTTGGTGCGCGAAGGAGGAGTCCGAAAATGCGCTATTGGGTAAGGTTGCGTTAAAATGCGAACTGAATGAATTTCTTCCCCATCCTTACTGAACAGTAACGAGACCAAGGGGAAGCCTGAGCACTGGTGCAGGTTGGATTCAGGGTGATGGGCCAAGCGGAGGGCTGGCAGTCTCCAGTGGTGAGAAGGAGATGCCATGGAAAGCATCTTGCCCAGGGGATCCCCAGCTTCTGGAGGCCACGGAGGTCCTCCCTGTGCTCTGACCTTCTGCCCCCTTGCTCTTCCTGCAGCTGGATGCGGCTGAGAGATTTGAGAGGCTCGGCACCCTGGCCCAAGGTTTGCCCAGCAACGCCTTTGATGCCATCTCTGCAGATTCAGCCATCGGGCTAGCGAAGAACGCCGGCTTCCTCCACGTTCTTGGGCGAGGTCCGGAGCATTTAAAGAAAGCCTTCGTCAACAGGGTAAAGGCATGGCAGAGACCGTGGCAAATGTTTTGGAGGGTCTTGGCTTAGTGCAGGGGAGGTTCAGGGGCCACCCCCCCAAGACTACACTGGGGGGGGATTTTCAGTTTTTTTAAAAATGAAATTCATCATCATCATCATCATCATCATCATCATCATAATTTATTATTTGTTACCCGCCTCTCCCTCTGGATCAAGGCGGGGTACAACACAAATGCAAACACCATAAAATACATATCACTAATTAAAACATTTAAAACTAATACATGATTAAAAGCAGCACGTTATTAAAAAGGCATCTTAAAATTCAACTGGGTAATAAAATGCAATAAATGCATTTATTATTTCATTTATATCCCACCTTTTTTCCTCCAAGGAACCCAAGGCGGTGTACATAATCCCCCTCCTCCTCTTCCTCTCCATTTTGTCCTCACAACAACGACCCTGTGAGGTTGGTTGGGCTGAGAGTCTATACCACACCGGCTCTCTTTTGTGCCTTTTAAGGCTCATCACTCGCATGTAGCACGATTTTACTTTTGGTTTGAATTCATTTTGGGGTGCATTTGGGTTACAGCAGGATGGGGGATGTGTGGGTGGGGGGGCAGCACGTGGCCCGTGTGCGTGTTCCCCACCTGGTTTGAGGTTTGTAACCTTCAGGACTGCACATTCTCCGTTCTAAAAAAATAATTAAAAAAATAAATAAAATTCAGCCACCTGAATATACTTTATGTAGTAGGCAAATCTAAATACTTTAGTACCATATTTCTTCGATTCTAAGACACCATCGATTGTAAGACACAAACTAATTTCAGTACCAACAGAAAAAAAAGCTTTGATTCTAAAAAATAATAAACACACCCACGATTTTAAGACGCACCCCATTTTTAGAGATGTTTATATGGGGAAAAAGTGCGTCTTAGAATCGAAGAAATACGGTATTGCCTTTCTGACTTCTCCTAGCTATGGGGTGGAGAAAAGTGCCGTGCAAAAGCCTTGCGACCTCATAGCCCCAATAACTGGAATCCTAGCCTTGCCTGCCAAGATTTAACTTTAAAAAAAAAAAAAAACATTCATGAGGACTAGAAATGTGAGTTTGCTTTAATTCAAAGCTGAGTTTCTGAGGCCTCAGCAACCTACACCTTTTACCAAACTCCTTGCTTGTACAAGTTTGGATAAAGCTGCAGGTTAGGGAAAGAGAACTTTGCAGCTCATATCGTTAGAGAAACAATATTGGAGAGGTCTGATTTGGTTCCGTTCCGTTTACCTTCCCCTTCCAGATCCTTTCAAACTCCTCCTCCCCCAGTGACATCCTGAATAATGTCCCGGATGATTTGGCAGATCAAGTTCCAAACTCGCTACTGGTATTTCGGAGTAAGATTCCGGATCTGCGCAAAATCAATGAGAAACAATGGTCACCCCAGCAGGTAAATGTTCTGGCTTTGCTGGAAAACGCTACTTGCTCTCCAAGCAGGTGATGGGTTGAAATCTGAGCTGGGACGGGCCCGCTCAAGCACCTTCTCTTCACATGAACGGCCTCTTCTCTTTTCCCTAGGCAGCTGTCCTTTTCGGAGATGTGCTGTCCAGTACTGGGAATTACACTGAGTGAGTTGGGGGCCCCTGGATGCCGAGGGGGGTGGGGGTGGGGAATACTCTTAACCAGAAATTTGGTGGTGAGGGAACTCAGGGTAGACAGGCACAAAATCAACGCAGAACAGATAGAATCCTTTCAAACTTATTTAAAGTTATGTAATATTAATGCAACTTTATTTTTTTTTTAAAAAAAACCCAACAAGTGTCTAGTGCAGGTGTAGGCAATGTGGCAACCAGACACCTTTCTTGGCCCCCACGGAGATGTCCTGCCCCTCCTACTTTTTTTACTTAACACATTTTCTTGCCAGCTGCTGGGATTGCTTCAAAACCAAGCAAGGGCCTCCAGATGTTGCCTCCAGATGCTGCCATCTTCTGGGTCACAGATGGGGCTCAGAGATATTCTTAGGGAATGAAGATAGAGGGCTGATGCTTCCCTCCACAGTCGGTCCAGCCGCCAAGACATAGAAGGGAGACAAGAAAACTGTGGGACCAAAGGCGTTTCTTAGTGTGCTGGGGCTCAGATCCCACCCCTAACTACTCAGATGCCTGGGCGCCCCCCCCCCTCGTACTCTGCCTTTGTGCCACATTATTTGTCCTTTGTGACTAGCCATGCCTCCCCCGGCAGCCATGTTGCATTGGTGCCCAGGACAGTTTCTCAAATTGTCAAATGTACCCACCGGTCTCCAAAAGTTCTCTACCCTTCTTCTAGTATATCTCAGTCATTCCGGTGTCTTTGCAATAATAGACCAGGATAGGGTTAGGGTTAGTCCCTTTCCAGTCCATTTTGCCCTTGCATGGGTTCGTATGTAAGTCCATTCCATTTTGTTTCAGCATTAACCTGTGATTTTAAAAAAATGCACAAAATATCTGTATGTAAATACTTATTTAAATATGCATTCTATGAAATGTGTATTTAAATAAGTATTTCTAAACAGCAAAGGGCTAGAAGAAGCTTATGATCCCCTAGCCCTAATTTGATTACAAAAAATATATACAAATAAAACAAGAAAAATGTGTACAGCATCTTCAAAACAGTTATGAGATTGTTCAAAATCATGAAATTAACCAAACAAATGAATGAAAAAAGAAAGTAGCAGCAGGTATTATCTTAAAATGTATTGTTCAAAAATGTAACACATGCTATCCATCTTTCAATAAATTTATTCTGAAGCACCTGATTTCTTGCTCACATAGATGTAGTAAGTAAATTAATTTCATCAGAACAGCACTACCCCAAATTCTGAAAAACCAGTTTGATCAAAGAGAAGCTATTTTAATTTTTGCTGTCCTGAATAAATTAATAACCACTTCTACATCTGTGTAACTTTGTCTCCAGTGGCTTGGAGATTATCCAATAGTACTCTCAAAGCAGCTGCAGATATTTTGTACTGTTGTTTGCTCAATCTGTAATAAAATGCTATACCAGTATAGCGAGTTTTGGAAAGGAATTCCATAGAGTAGAGAATCCCACCATCTAATAAAGGGTTGGGTAGGTGGGTCCACTAAAGACCTCTTCACTGGAGAGTTCAACCGGAACTGACACTGGGCTCATAAAGAGCTCATTTTGCAAAGGGCAAAAAGTTTTCCCGGCTGAATTCAATCTGAGGCAATTGTCCTATTAGCCATGAAAGACTAATGCACGTTTGTGGCTTCCAGGCTTTCTGCATTCATCCTGCAAGGCTTCCAGTGCAATGCAGCCAGCAAACTGACCCCTGGGCAGCTGTCCTCCGTGGTCCAAGAAGTGAAAAGTAAACATGCCAATCTGAGCAATGAACAGGTGAGAGGCCTCCTGTGGAGAGGTGATGGCAGAAGCTGGGCCGAGGGTGGGGCCTAGCCTTAACTCCTGCAGCTTTGACTGTTGTGATGAAGAGGGAATTTCACCAGGTGCTGCATGCATACCAATAGGGTGACCCTATGAAAAGGAGGACAGGGCTCCTGTATCTTTAACAGTTGTATTGAAAAGGGAATTTCAGCAGGTGTCATTTGTATATATGGAGAACCTGGTGAAATTTCCTCTTCATCACACCAGTTAAAGCTGCAGGTGCCCTGCCCTCTTTTAAATCTGGTCACAGTATAGCTCCTGCACCTTTAACTGTTGTGATGAAGAGGGAATTTCACCAGGGGGGAATCCGCACGTTGTTCCGAGATCGCTTCTAAGCGACCCCAGTGCGGCATGAAAGCGAGTGTGTAACTTGCCTTTTGAAGAGCCAACGAAGAGACGTCCTTCCCGCCGCCGCCGCCGCTGCTGCCACCCAACTCCTTCCTCGCTGGCTGGGACGGAAAGCTCAGGGGAAGAAGGCGGGGTGGAGAACTTCTTCCGCTCTCAATCTCGCCTTCTTCAGCTGAGCTCTCCTCGCCGGTCGGCGAGGTCTGTGGGTGGCGGCGGTGGTGGCGGCGGGAAGGACGTCTCTTCGTCGGCTCTTCAAAAGGCCAGTTACACGCTTGCTTTCACGCCGCACTGGGGTTGCTTAGAAGCGATCTCAGAACGACGTGCGGATTCCCCCCAGGTTCTCCATATATACAAATGACACCTGCTGAAATTCCCCTTTCTATGTAAAGATACAGGAGCCCTGTCCTCCTTTTCATAGGGTCACCCTACGTTACAGTCATTAGGTGACAAACAGGCCTGCGCAGTCCCGGCTTAATTTTATGGGGAAGCAGTGAGAGCAACATCTACTTTTCTCTTTCCATCAGCTCTCCTGCATGGCTAGACTTCTCAGCAGAAGCAACCTGACCACAGACTTCACCAGTTACCCAAGAGATGTGCTGCTTTTCTTTCCGTGAGTAGCTCTGAAGAAACATCTTCTCAGAGGACTAAAGATACAGAAACCACTGGGCGCACCTTTAAAGGAAGGATTAAAGGATGCAGGAACTTTTTAAAAGCACTCTTTTGTTTCCCCAGATGCATTACCCTGCAAGTTTACCAAGGCTAATACTACAGGAATTCCCCCACCCTCCTCTACAAAAAACAACTCTTGAGCTGTGCCAGAGGAGGAAAAATGATATTTTGGATATCATCTTAAAGCTGCCTTTCCCGACCTGGTGCCCTCCAGATGTTTTGGACTTCAACTCCCATAATTCCCAGCTGGTGCCAGGTTGGAGGAGGCAGCATTAGAATGTTACCTAATTACTAAAATCCTAGATCTTTTTTTGCAGGCCGGGCTGTGGTTCTGGAGAAACAAGCAATTACCCACACCCGTGTCCCACAAATAATGAGGATTCTGATCTTTTCCAGCCTCGACAAAGTAGACCATCAAAACTGTGAAGCGTTTTACTCTCTGGCTTCCCAAGGGAACCTCAGCCTGTTGGCCAACGGATCAAGCCAGAGGACCAAACTGCTGAGCAATGCGCTGGGCTGCTTTGTAAGTCTAAATCCAAATCTGTTTCTTACGGTCCTTGACCAGATTGAGAATACAAGACATATACACACATGCACACACGCACGTGGAGCATATTCCATAAATGCTAGACTCTTATGTAGCAAGCAGAGTGCAAATCAGTGTTTCTATTTTAGAGCTGCTAGGGAGAATGCAAGTTGAAAGACAGTCCATTCAGATTTAGGGTCTACGGGCCCAGGAGCCATTCCCACCAGGCCAAGACTCTGAGATGCAGAAGTGGAGTTTCTGATGGCGAGGAGACAGGAGAAGGCAGGAAATGGAATTGGAGTTCAGTCTATTTCCCAGTAATTTTCCAGTGCAACTGGTGTTCACTATCTGGAAATGCCCTGGATTTGGAGTGAGTTGGGCAGGAGGATTTTTTAAATTCTTCTTCTTGAGGAGAAACGTTGCTTTTGCACGCCTCAGTAAATCTCCCCAGTGTGGGACAAGCCACAGCACGTACAGTTGCAGGTCTGGTTTCATGCTGAGCTGATGTCCTTCAGGTTCAGTTGTCTCCTTGAAAGAAGGCAGGGCTGAGATTCTGTATGTAACCAGTCAGATTAAGCTATGTGACATCACTAAAGGTAAAGAAGGCCATTGGAGCAGCCCGGATCCATATTTGGGCAAAGTGCCCTCTTAACCCCCCTTCTGCCCTGTCAGTCGGCCCTGGTAGGCTTACCTGGTAGGCTTTACATTTCCCACAATGAGCGTCATCAGATGAGCGTTTTATCGCACACTCGTTACCAGCCACTCACGTTTTTTCGCAGGTCCTTTTGATGACGCCATCCATCTCTCGCGTGTCTCCTGCTCCTTCTGGTCTTCTTTTCATGACAAAATAAGACCCAGTTAATCTAAAAAAAATTGTTGGAAGCAAAACATGCCGCTATTTCCTCCTGTGTGCAGGAAAAGCAGCGCGCTAAATACGGCCACTGAATGGGCCACGTGCTCATTATTTACTTCCTCTTTCTTCCCCGTGTGAAAAAGGAGGAAGTATTGTGGGACAGAAGCAGGGGGAAAAGTAACGGTAGGGAAACGAGATTTCCCCCATCTGATGACGTTCTCAGAGTGACACTAGGTCCAGTGGCATTGTGGGAAATTAAAAGGTTGGCTGGATCCTGGCACCGCTCCAAGTGCTGAGCCAGATTTATTTTAAGTGAGGCTTACTTCTAGGTAAGCTTGCATGGAATTGCAGCCTAAAAGCTTCATCCCACGTACCTGCTTCCCTTGGATTATCCCCGTAGCGCTAAGCTTTCGCGGTTGTTGTTGTTTTTGCTACCGGGCGACAGCGATCCTTTGCATACCAGGAAGTAAGTTTAAGGGGGGAAATGTAAAAAAATCATAAAAAAATCAACGGATGACCCAATTCAATTCAAATTCGGTCTGCTTAAAGCTCTCCCTAATATCTATTACTGCGCCAATTTTTGTGTCTTTATCTTTAAAGCTTACGCAGATGTAAGCATTTCTTTAAAATCCTGCTCCTGTGCCCCAGCGGCGGCTTGGAAGATACGCTCAAAAAGTAGGGGCTAAATATGGTGGAACTTTTGGCTTTATTGCACAGTTAAGGCAGGATGCATGGGAGTACTTCACAATCAAAGCAGATTCTGAGGTGGAAAACTTCTGAGTCCTTTGCGTGCAATTCGCAGTGATTGCGCAGTATAACGCTGGTGTGATAAAGCTCTAAGAATCAAACAGTTTCTCCATTGATTCTTAATGATCCTTGATCAGTGGTTGAAAAGCAGGGGACTTCCTTTCCCTCACACCTGTTGTGAAACTGATCATGTTCCTTATTTTAGTTCAGCACTAGTTCTGCTCATGTTGAGTAACTCGGGTGACCATTCACAGCCAGCAGGGAGGTGCTATGGCTGAAATGAGAAATAGCAGCTGCCACAAGCCCAGCAAAATGGTTTTGGCCCTAATATTAATCTCACTGCCTGCTTTGCCAGGGGGTGGCGAATGCCTCACTCCACAAAGAACAGCTCCGAAAGCTTGGGGCCTTTGTGTGTGACATGGATCCGGCCGCCGTTGGAGACTCTGACCCCATGATCCTGGAGAATCTGAAACTGTGCCCCGATCTCACGACATCCCAGAGAACGGCGCTCAATATGCGCCTGAGCAGCGGGAAGACTTTGTACGGGTGAGTGGTGCTCTGGTGTGATTCTTTTAGGAGTGCTCACGCCTTAGGAATATTGTTGCTTGAACTGAGCAACAATAAGGTGGGTTGTTTTTAAAGAGCCTTCGAATGCTTCCAGACAAGGCTTTTCCCTGTCATCGTCGACACCTTCCACCAGCAGCCCTCCCATGTTTCCCCCGCCCACCCACACTTCTTGTGTATTCTTGTGTATTCTTGTAGTATCCCTCAGGCATAGGGACCATATGGGTGAGCTTACCTGCTCAGCCTGCCACTTGCCCCTAGACTACCAGGCAATAACTTCAGAGTCTTTTCCTTGCTGGATTCCTTTATTACTAAAGAAAATCCATTAAGCGGCACAGTGCCTTCTGAGCGGTAATGCTGGGAGGCCCCCGTCTGGATGCACCCCTACAATTACATGTTAAACCTAACATTTCATAGTATCTTGATATTCTGAATTTGAAACTTTACTTAACATTTACACCCTGCAAAACTGCTTTACAGGTCTGTCCTACATGTTGAGCTCCATCACACTAACGTTTTATCACACATTCGTCCTGCCTTGTTTATCGTTTTGCCCCTTGACCCTCACACGTCGTCCCCCATGTCCTGTAGTCATCTCGCCTCTTCCTCTCCATTTTCCATGTTTTTCTGGGGCGGGGAAAGTACGGTATTTCCCCCACACACACACGTGGGATAAAACCTCCCTTCCATCCCCATGTAATGCCGTCCTTGCGTAATGTGTTATGTTGCAGAATGTACCTTTTGGGGTGTGTGTGTGTTGAAGGGTGCACTTGCTAATGAAAGAGGGGGGCGGGGCAGTTCTCCAGTGCATTGAGTCAGTCAAACAGAGTTTCGCTGCTCCAAACCCCCACTCTCATTGCTCTATCATCCACCCATTTCAACTTCTCTCTTTTTTTTTGGCTGCTGTACGAGGTACCCAGCCAATGAAATGCTGGCTCACTAAACTTTAGACAACAAAACCAGAGCGGGGCAGGGGAGGCGCCCACGTCCACCAGAATGTCCATCAACCACAAGAACTGTTTTAACTTTTGTAAACTGTCCAGAGAGCTTCGGCTGTGGAGTGCTAAATAAATTTAATAAATAAATAAATAAAGAACCAATGAACTGGAGGGAGAAGGAGAAGGGGCAGGGTGGGGGCGGCATTGATGGTGCTATATAAATAATAATAATAATAATAATAATAATAATAATAATGTGGTGAAAAGGTAAACAAGGTGAAATAGCGCAACAACGCATGCACGTGGAAGTGTCCAGTGCTTGATGCGCTAATGAAATGGAGGTGGAAATCGTGGATGCATACCAGGTGTGATGGAGCTCAATAATATTCCTTAACACAGCCAAGCATTGCCTGTTTCCATGTGACACAGGACTCCTCCATCCTGGGGCGAGGGAACCCTTGAAGACCTTGGACCCCTGGCTTTCTACATAAACCGCAGCACCTGGGATTCCATTAAGAAGGTAGGTAGAGCAGAAGACCCTGTGCTGTGTGCCTGCACCTGCATTGTCGTGTGTCCCTCCCCCCCCCCCGCCATTTGTGGCAAAAGATTTGCTAGTGACGTACCCATTCCAATGAATGTCCTCTTCCTCAGGAAGAGAGAACTATCTTCTTCAAGAATGTGGTCGATGCGTATGACAGCCAAAGCGCTTCCCAGAAGGCGAGAACCATCCTTTTCTTAAAATCGGTTGGACCTAAACCTGCATCGTCAACCAGGACTAAACGGGCACCAGAAAGTAAGAGCGAGTTTGCTTGATCCTACAGAGAGGTCTCGTTTTTGTTTGTAACTGTTTCCAGAGGGTAGCTGTGTGTTAGTCTGTTGCAGCAAATGCAACAGAGGGTTTGGCACCTTAAAGTCTGACCAAATTATTACTATTATTTTGGCATAGGCTTTCATGGACAAGAGCCTACTTCATCAGACACATGAAAAGTTATTCTAAGTTGCAGGTAGATTTACACATAGTTGGGGTGGGGAAGGGAATTGTAAACTGTGAGGTCAGAGGAAAATGTAGAAAGTGCAGGCAATTACTTTCTAACAGGGTGACCATATGGAAAAGTAGGGTGGCGCTATGAAAAGGTGGACAGGGCTCCTGTATCTTTAACAGTTGCATTGATAAGGGGATTTGCCCTCTGGGCAAGACTCCTGCAGCTTTAACTGTTGTGCTGAAGAGGGGATTTCACCAGGTGCTGCATGCATACAAATGACACCTGCTGAAATCCCCTTTTCTACACAACTGTTAAAGATACAGGAGCCCTGTCCTCCTTTTCATATGGCCACCCTACTTTCTACAGTCTTGGAACTGGTTTGGGATGAATGAGGGGGAATCAGCTGAAACTTAATCCAGATAAGACCGAGGTGCTGTGGGGCAGGAATACAGCTGATCTGGGAGGAGGTGTGAAACCAGGCTCGCATCGGCTTGCAACTTGGGTCTCGTCACAGTCTATGGAAGCACAAGTAGTGTCAGTGGCCAGAAGTGACCTTTACCAGCTTAGCCTGAAATGCAACAGTTGCAACTAGGGATGTTGGAGGGATTTGTTGGAGGGGGTGGAACTCAAAGGGGTTTTGTTGGTTCACTCCCCACCCCACAAGAGTTTGGTCCGTTTCCCACTAACTGGCCCAATTCAGTCTGCAGGGAGTCAGGCCAGTTAGCGGATTTTCCGTATCTTTTATTTGCGCAAACGACGGCTGAATTTTGCACAAATTGACCAAAATACGATTGCAATTTGCACAAATTGTGGCCAACAGCAACAAAAAATATATGCAAAAAGTCCCCTAGAGTTCAGGGAAAACCTGTTGTTCTGCTTTCCAATGCAAACCGAGTCAGGCACTCCATGGAACTCTTATCGAGCCCAGGGTCGGAATTTTGAGCAACGGAAAGAGCAACTGGACCAGGCTTTGGCTACTCGTGTGCAAGTTACATAAACTGAGGCGAAAGAGAAGATTTCCACGGCCGACTTGTGCCCTGGCTTTCTCTGCCTGCCAAGCAAGCAAGTGGCTGCAATGTTGAGAAAGAAGAGGAAGAAGAAGAGGAGCAGCCGGGGTCATGGGCAGGGGTTAGGAGGACTCCCTGAGGGAGGGGTCTTGCCCAAGGGCCCTCAAGAACCCGGAGCCAGCAAGGAGCCAAGCTAAGGAGAGGGTGGCGGCTTCCCATAACTGCTCGGTTTGCAACGTCCGCTCTCTCAGCTTATTCTTTGTGAATTCGGCCAACAGCTTGCCGGTCCGCTCCCATCACCACCAGCACCCTGGAAGACCCGCTCTTCATCATCCAATACGACAGCGCCCAGCAGTTTGATGCGTGTCTAGGCAACGAGGTCTTGAAAGCCAACTTGGCCCCTCTCCTTGAGCAGCCTCTGCCAAACGACTACTTGGTCGTGATGAAAAGAAAGCTGGGCGAGGTAAACACGTGGGCCGTTGCGTGAGAAGCGTGACACAGCCGTGCTACAGCCTCTGGGCGAAGGCACCGTAAGACTGTTGGGGCAGCAGGGTTGCTAAGGTAGCCTCCTCACCTGGGCCGATCCACAGGCACCTTTCCCACTCCAGGGCGGAGCTGTGAAATACCCGCCTCTGCAGATTTGAAGCAGCCGCCAGCTGTGCATGGCCCTAATTAGTCCATGTCCTGCACTCTGGGAGGATGGAGGAGAGATCCTGGCCCTCCTCTGTGTGACAACCTTTCAAGTATTTGAAGAGTGCTATCATGTCTCCCCTCAGCCTTCTCTTCTCCAGGCTAAACAGGCCCAGCCGGGCACTTACCCCAACTTTTTTTAAGTGGAGGTGTGCCACAGCTGATGGCGCCCCCTGATTGGTCGCCATCAGCTGCAGGAAGGCTGGCTTGCTTGGACAGTTGCATTCTCATGGCTGTGAAAGTTGTATTAACAATTGCCAATGCAATTGCCAGTTCTATTAAACTAAGACTCACAGTGCAATCCTAGGCAGGTCTACTCAGAAGTAAGTCTCACTGAGTTGACCTGCTTAGGTGTACTCCCAAGTAAGTGGGGATAGGGTAGCAGCCTCCATGTATTAAGTATGGCAAGATTAATGTGACGAGGTTTTTTTTGGCAAGTGTTACAGAATAGCTACCATTGGTATATACAAAGGTAAATAAATCAACAAGATTTAAGATTCCATTTGACGAAGTCCCAAAATATTACGCCTTAAAATCAAATTTGAAACCACAGGACGTTGAAATGTCACCCAATTTAAAATTGGGGCAAATTTTATTTTCAGCTGCAAGGTGGGGATGGGCTTTCTAGTGAATAAGGTTGCTCATTCCACCCTGTTAAACGTTTCCTAATCAACGCCTTGCTGGCCTCCACTTCCTCAGATCTACCCTAATGGGATTCCAGAGAACCAGTTGACGCTGCTGGGCTTCCTTTCACGTCAGTACAGCGCAGGTGAGATCGCCAAGTGGAACGTGACCTCCAGCGACACGCTTGCGGCTCTGCTGAGTCGGGATGACGGGGCCTGGACGATGGCTCAGGTAAGAACCCCATTGGTTTACGATCAAAACGCCTGTCATCCAGTGCCCAAGCACCGTTCCTCTGGACCCATTGCAAACTTGTAACTCAGGTCTCTTCTCTTTGACCTTCCTTCCAAGAAGGCCTTCTCTGTTTTGAAAAGCTGTAGGATTGGTTGGTGTGCTTTAGCTTCTTTAGATCCCTTTCTTTAAACTCCTTACATTTCTAGCTGCCCGATTTGTATTTCTGGACAGACATGGCACTATGGTATGCATGTGTATTAACCTTATCCAAATATCCTTTTGACCAGAGGTGGGCAGAAAGTAGATCTCCAGATGTTTTAGACTTCAACTCCCAGCATTCTTGACCTTTGGCCATGCTGGTAAGGGCTTCTGGGAGTTGAAGTCCAAAACATCTGGAGACTTTCTGCCCACCTCTGCTTTAGACCTTCCTGCCCTTGAGATCTAGCGCCAGTTCTTCTATGCATTCTGGAGACCCAAGAGCCTAACTTGTTTGCTCCCATGTGTTCTGGGAGTTGTAAATACTATGAGGACCCGCGACTTTCGCTGTTCTTGAGATCTCCGTGTCCCTGATTCTTAGCGCATCATCAGATGAGTGTTTTATTGCACGCTCGTTACTGGCCACTCACGTTTTTTTGTGGGTCCTTTTGACAACGCGATCTGCCTCCCGCATGTCTCCTGCCCCTTCTGCTCATTTTTCCATCACAAAAAAAGACTTGGAAAATCCGACTTTTCAGCTGTAGCGAAACAGGCCACCATTTCCTGCTGTGTGCAGGAGAAGCAGCAGGATTAAATCGCTCACTGCGACAGTGTGGTCGTTGTTTACTTCCTCTTTCTTCCCCGTGTAAGGAAAGAGGAAGTATTGTGGGACAGAAGTGGGGGGCGGGGCGGGGAAGCGACAGTAAGGAAACGTGATCCCCCACCCCTGGTCTGGTGACGCTCTTTGTGAGCTTCGCCCGCTCTCCTGCATCCTGATCCTGTTTGCTCCGCTGGCCTGTGCAAAGGAAGTAGGGAAGCACACTTCTTTCTGTCTTTCGAATAACAAAACTTTCCCATACATGTATTCTCTTCCTGTCTCAGTCTTAGCCAGGGCCAGCAGCTTCCTGTTCAAACATTGCTTGTCCTTTGCTTCTGATCAGCTCAGCAATTCTTACACATCTACATGAAGGGTTTGCCCCAGGGTGGCTTCACAGTAGCAGCACGTCATCTACACGACGCAGCTGCCATTGCGAAGCCATCTGGGAGCAAACCCTGGAAATGCCGCTCCAAAAAAGCTGGGCACTTGCCCTGACCTTTTTGGCAGCGGAGCCCATGGTGCCCACTGACTGGTTGCCATAAGCGGCCCTGTGCCTCTGGAGAAATAAAATAAAAATAAAAATGGGGTTTTGCCCCCTGATGCAAGGGGAAAAAGCAGCTTTACTCACATGTATTCTTGCATATAAAATGCAGGTGCAGTGTAGAGTTTCAAAAAAGTTTGTTCAGTCCGTTTTGTGTTTTATTACACCGGCAGGAGCAAAAGGAACACACATCTGGTCCTAGCGATGGTGGAGGTCAGAGAAAGAGAGAGAGGGAGGGAGGAGTGGGAGGAGGAAAAAAAGGAAGAAATCACCGGAAACTACATTGTAGGCTATAGCGATCCGGAGGCTGCTTTGGTCAAAATTCCCATGAATTCACTAACTACAACATTGCCCCCATCCCCAGAAACATGCAGACGAGGTTGCAATATTCCCAACAGCAAACCTGTGGCATCTACCATGGGAAGACGGAAAGCTGGCGTAGATGGGCTGCTGGTCTGTCTTTAACTTTTATCTCCCTTTCTTGAAGCTCCAGCAACTGGTTGCAAAATACACGGAACTTGGGGGCACACTCACTGGGCCGTTACTTGACACTCTGGAGGGAGAATACCTGTGCTATTTGGCTGAAGATCAGCTGAATCAAATAAGCCCACAAGCCATCAGGTAAGTGGCTGCATTTGACTGAAGCTTTTCTGCTAGAAATAAATTTATTGATATTTGGATGTTTGTAGGCATCTATTTATTTAAAGTATTTTTGTCCCATTCCTAAATTTAAAAGGCTCCCAAAGCGGCGTACGTATAATCAGTAAGAGACGACAATCCCCACCTGCAGGGATTGCAGGGAAGATGTGGAATGGCCCAATCTCATCACTCTCCATTCAGCCTCCTGGAATGGCTGCTGGATCAGTCCAGAGTGCCTGCCCTGAATCAGTCCAGAGTACCCATTTCTCTGGTCTGGTAATCTGGGAGTTAGCATGGAGGAGGAAGGACTGGCAAGTAGTTTAGCACAGTGGTTAAGAACATAAGAACACGAGAGGAGCCCTGATGCTGGATCAGACCGAGTCCATCTAGTCCAGCTCTGTGCACACGGTGGCCAACCAGCTGTTGACCAGGGACCAACACAGCAGGACATGGTGCAACAGCACCCTCCCGCCCATGTTCCCCAGCAACCGGGGCACACAGGCTTACTGCCTCGAATACTGGAGAGAGCACATAACCATCAGGGCTAGGAGCCCTTGACAGCCCTCTCCTCCAGGAATTTATCCAATCCCCTTTTAAAACCATCCAAATTGGTGGCCACCACTACATCTTGTGGTAGTGAGTTCTATAATTTAACTATGCACTGTGTGAAGAAGTCCTTCCTTTTATCTGTCCTGAATCTCCCCCCAATAAGCTTCGTGGGATGAGCCCGGGTTCTAATATTTTCAGAGAGGGACAAAAATGTCTCCCTCTCCACATTCTCCACACCAGGCATCATTTTGTCCTCATAACTTCATCCCACGTACCTGTTGTTGTTGTTGTTGTACCCCGGGCGGCAGCGCTTTGCATACCAGAAAGAGGGTTTAAGGTGGGAAATGTAAAATATATATTAAAAAATCAACGGATGACCCAATCCAGTTCAAATTTGGTATGCTTAAAGCTCTCCTTAATATCTATTACTGTGCTGATTTTAATGTTTTTATCTTTAAAGCTTACACAGAAGTAAGCATTTGTTTAATTTTTTTCAAATCCTGCTCCTGCGCCCCAGTGGCCGCTCAGAAGATACGATCGAAAATTAGTGGCTGAATACAGCGAGGCTTTTCCCTTTATAGCACAATTAAGGCAGGATGCCTGGGAGCGCTTCACAGTCCTTTGTGAAAGGACTTCAGAGTCCTTTGCACGCAATTCGCAGTGATTGCACAGTATAACCCTGGTGTGATGAAGCTCTTAGTCTCCTTTTTCCAAAGGTGATTTGAATATTAACCTCACTGTATAGCAGCCGCTCCTGGAAGATCATCTTCCACACGGCTAACATTGACATGGCCCCCAAATCAGGCATGATTTTGAATCAGCGCTGACATTCTTACATTTCGCTTTGTTTCAGGCACACGGAAAAGCTAGATATCTCCTCGTGTTCCCAAGGCAAGAAAACCCTCCTGTATGAAAAAGCACGGGCTGCCTTTGCCAGCCAAGAAGGAACCAGCACCTATTATCCCCTCATTCAGCCCTACCTAGGTGGGTAATTTTATTGTCCCTGAATTTCCCTCTATTCTTCCACAGGCAATACAGGTGCTTCCACACTCACCTTTTCCTCCTTCCAGAATTAACACCCTCCCCTTTCTTATTCATTCCTATGGATCCAAACATTCCCCCAAGTGCTTATGAAACAAGGCACAGCCCCTCCCTCTCTCCCTCCCTTAAAAATCCCCTTTCTGCCATGAATTCTTTCCTACCATAGAGTCAAGCAAACAACACACACGGCTCCTAGTTGTTGTTTTTTACATGAAGACACTAAAGGATGTTTTTCCACCTGAAAGGAACCCAAGAGGAGCTGTGAATTGCAACATTCAAAGCATCCATTTCCTGAGACATTCAGCCAATCAGCAAACATCTCACACATCCATGAACTCCTTTTGATTGGCTCTGTGCCTCCCTGTCAATCATACCCCCTCTGGAAACACCTTAAAAGTGGAACAGCCTTCTGTCTTTGTCTTCATAGCCTGGGGAATATCTACTGTGTCCCTCTAAGGCAAGGTCCCATCCTGGGTGAAAGTCAACTGAAGATATTATGAGCTCCATCAGATGGAGAAAAAAAACCTGTTTCCTTACTGTCGCCCCTCCACCCCTGTCCCTGTCCCACGTTACTTCCTCTTTCTTCCCGAAGAAACAAAGATCGAGCGGACCATTCAGAGTCCGTTTTTTTCCACACTGCTTTTCCTGCACACAGCAGGAAATGGAGCCACATTCCCTCAAAAAAAAAGTTGGATTAAAAGGGGTCTATTTTGTGATGGAAAACAGGCAAGAAGGAGCAGGAAGTGGACGGTGTCATCTAATGGATGTGCGAAAAGCCTTGTCCTGCAATAATTTATCAACCCCCCTTTTAAAGCCATCCAAATTGGTGGGCATCTCGACATCTTAACTATGTGCTGTGTGAAGAAGTACTTCTTTTTATATTTATTTATATTTATTTATTTATTTTATTTATTACATTTATATTCTAGCTCTCTGGGCGGTTTTCAACAGTTAAAAATGGTAAACATTAAAAAGTATACAAAATTTAAAAACCATCAAAAACATAAAAACAACAGTGTAAAAACAACAGTATCCATTTAAAAAAACAAAAATTCTGGGGGCCATTAAAAACAAACAATGTTAAATGCTGTTAAAATGCTGTTAAAATGACATAAAATGCTATATGTCCTGAATCTCCCACCAATCATCTTCATGGGATGACCAGGGCTAGAGTTTTGAGCGACAGACATCACTAGCTGCGACCCTATCTAGAGCAGCTTCATGGGATATGACCCCGTTGGATTCTAGTATTGTGAACCGCCCAGAGAGCTTCGGCTATTGGGCGGTATAAAAATGTAATAAATAAATAAATAAATAAAATAGTATTTTGAGAAAAATGTCTCCCTATCCACATTCTCCATACCAGGCATGATTTGCTCCACCCTTATGCTTCAGTTGAGCGATAAACCTTTTGATTTTTAAAAGCATGAATGTTAATGTACTTGTCCATTCATTCATCCATTGGGAGGAGGTTTACTGGTGGCTCCATGGGGGACGTGCCAATCAGCATTGTGCTAGTTTCTATTTCAAATTTGCATAACCCCCACTCCACTTTGGTCCACTTTGACTGAATCTCAGCAAGGGTGTTAATAATGTCTTCCCCAATAATTAATTTCTTCTCTCTCTCTCTCTCTCTCTCTCTCTTTCTTTTTTTTAAGGTGGAGCTCTTGCTGAGGACCTGAAAAAGCTGGCTAGGTCTCAGGTTGCTATGGATATCAATACATTTATTAAATTAAATCCAGAAGAACTACAGGTTAGTTCTGACAGTGAATGAGTCATGCAGTTGAATAAGGCAGCCTTCAGTCAAGTCACATTAAGTTACATTAGTGTTTTGGAGGCAGTAGTTAGAAAGCATCAATCAAAATTTGGAAATATCTGCTATATGTTGTGAGGATGTCAACACTGCAGACTTAAACTGCTTTAACAGTCATTTCCTCTTTTCTGGGAGCCCTGGGGGAAAATAGTTTTATGAGATGGTGTTAGGAATCTCTAACAGAGAATTCTCAATGCTCTCAGTACGAGACATTGGGCTCCTTCACACGGAGCTTATGTAGTGCGACCAAGATCTGTTATGCACTGAAGTTTGTGGGTCCTTTTCATGATGTCATCTTTCTCCAGTGCCTTTCTTGACATTTTTTAACTTTATTCTGCTATGATTTAACTCCCCCAAAATGCAGTAATAAATGGGATAGTAGAGTATTGTTGTAATGTTCCAGCGCCATCTGCTGACTGTAGAAAAGCAACATATGGAACTTCCCCACAAAGGAAACTCCCCCTCAAAAAAAAAAAAAAAAAAAAGGGGGAGGGGAGAGGAAAGGGGGAGGCACATGTATTGTACCCATCTTTTAATCCTGGAAAGACTCCACACAAAGAAAGCCCGGTAGGGGTGCAGGATTTTTGCGTTAAAAAAGCCCTCTATGATGCACTTTTTGCTTAAAAGAAGCCCACTATAATGCATTATAAAATGGACACAAGGGCCTATATTTGTAATGCTTTCTAGACAAAAGTTAAAATGATTAAACTAGGGGTGTGAACGGATCCCCCGATCCTCTTCGCGCCCAATCTGCAGATTGCGGATCGGGCCCGCTCCGCCCCACCTCGATCCGCCTAGGGGCCACTCTGGTCCGCTGCGGAGCTCCAGCTCCAAATTGGAGGTCCGCAGTGGCAGGGAGTGGCACCAGGTAAGGCCCCCCTCCCTCCTCCCACTTACCTGTGTCCGTCCCGGCCCATCCCAGCTTCACTAGAGCCTGCAGCTCAACCAGCAACTGTAGACCCCGATTGCGGCCTACACTTCCTGGTTGAGCCGCGGGCTCTAGTGAAGCTGGGATGGGCCGGGATGGACACAAGTAAGACCCCCTTCCCCCTTACCTGGCTCTGCCGCCATTGCCGCACGGGCGGTGGCGGCGGCAGGGCCAGGTAAACCCCCCTCCCTCCTCTCCCTTACCTGCATCCGTCCGCAGGTAAGGGAGAGGAGGGAGGGGGGTTTACCTGGCCCTGCCGCCGCCGCAACAGCGGCAGGGCCAAGTAACCCCCCCTTACCTTTTTTGCGGAGCTCCGGATCGAGGCGAAGGATCCGCCTTCACCTCGATCCGCTCCGCGGCTCCCCCAATCCTCTTCGCCTCCGCCTTAAGGGGAGGCGAAGCCCCCCGATCCGCTCCTGCTTCTCCGGTCCGAGGAGAAGCGGAGCACATCCCTAAATTAAACCAGAATTAAAATAGAGGAATCCTGACGCTTCCTGAGTGAGCAAAGTTGTCACAAATGTTTTTCAGAAACTGAGTGTCCAGGATGTGAAAGGTTTGCTCGGTGTCAATTTGCCTGCCCTGAGGGAAGCTGAAAATGAGCCTTCAGTAGCCACGTGGATCAGGAGCCAATTTCAGTCTGAGCTGGACACTCTTGGCATTGGCCTCCAAGGAGGGATGCCATCTCTGTCCTCTACGGCAGCCAGCAGCTCAGTAGGGCGTGCCTCCATCGCCACAGAACGTAACGATATGCGAACTACCGACACCCCTATTAGCCCCATCATGGGGGTAACCGTCTCTGCCTTAAGCAATGCCACCACGCTCCCTACCACCATGAGGACGAACGCAATCATCCCTAGAGCTGCTACTGACTCCCTTTCAACTTCCCCCTTCAAAATCCCCATTGCGGCCAATAAAACATCGACCTCCATTGATACCACCAATACAACCGTTCCTACCACGAGCACAGACGCCACAGTTGCTTTCCCCACTGAAATCCCAGCTATCTCCTCCAACGTCACAGCTACTTCAAACAAAACCATCCGCGGAACACCAATCCCGTCCTCCGCAAGAGAAACCAACACAACTACTTCTGGCAAAACTGCAGCAGATTTGATTTCCAACAGCACCACGTCCAACAGCACAGATATTCCTGCCGTTGCTACAGACTCCACCACTGCTGTCCCTACAGAAATCATCGCTATATTCTCCAACGTCACAGCTACTTCAGATGATACCGTCCGTGGAATACCAGTCTTTGCTACTACAAGAGATATCAACATGACGACCTCCAGCAGAAATACAACAGATTCCATCAGCACCATGGCCAACATCACAGTTCTTCCTACAGTCCCCACAGAAATCATTGCTACCTCCTCCAACGTCACATCTACTTCAAGCAATACCTCCGTGGGAATCCCTGTTCTTCCCACTGGAACAGGTATCAACATCAATACCTCCGATGAAACCACAGCAGCAGCATCCAACCCCACCATCGCAACCAACCATGCAACCCTTCCTACCGCTGCCACAGGCATCAGCGTGACTACTGCCACCAATGCAACCGTTTCCCACCCGCTCGCCATCGGCAGAAACCACACGCTCAGTGCCAATGCAAGCGCGATCAGACCCACCAATATAACTGCCACCACGCCTGGCATGACTGTTATATCTTCTGTAAGCCCGCCAGCACCACCTAAGCCCATGCTCAATGCAACCACTGCAACATCCATCGACACAGCCTCAAAAGTCATGGACCAGACCCCAAACACCACAAGCGAAACCACGGTCCATAGCCTAGTGCCTGTCCCTCCAGGGCCGGCCCCATCTCGAGCAACAACTCAAGCTGCTACGCCCACAAAGAGAACTACCAGCAAAACACCTCCCAAGACAAAACCAACTCCAAACGGCTTCATCTTTATTGAACCACTAAGTGGTAAGTATCCGTGGTTTATGCAGCCATCAAATTTCCTTCTCTTTCGAGGGTGGGGAATGCCTTCTTTAAGGAATACATGAGGCTGGAATGAGCTCCGTGGAGGGGCTCAGCTGACTTCCGTGGGGGAAGCTGTCTTCCAAAGCGTGGCTGCCACCATTGGAAATGCTCTGATGGACCAAACAGGCCCAACGACACTGGGCATGTTGGCTGGAGGGCAGTGGGGGGAGAACTGCTTTCACGTTCCCTAAAAGTTAGACAAGCATCAATTCTGAGAAACACTTTTTGTGTTCTGAAATGGAAACATCCTTTAAGCTTGCAGCGATGCTCTAAGTTATGCAAATCAGAACTGTTTCTGTCAGTTTGTCCTATTTTGCACAATTAATTTGAGACCCAGAATTTTAAAGGTGGGGAAGCATTTATAGTGCAGTTTCCAATCCTCTAGCAATTACACCCACCCAACCTAAGGTGGAAGGGGTCATAGAATCATAGAAGAGTATTTATTTATTTATTTGTTTATTTATTACACTTATCTACCGCTCCCATAGCCAGGGCTCTCTGGGCAGGTTACAGAAATTCTAAAATTGAGGTAAAAACAAGTATACAAAATTTAAAACTCTAAAACACAGTACATACACACATAAAGCATTAAAAACCGATTAAAAACTAAACATGTGGGTAATTAGGATGTGCCGCCATATGCCTGGGCAAAGAGGAAAGAGTAGAGTTGGAAGGGGCCTCAAAGACCATCAAGTCCAACCCCCTGCTCAATGCAGGAATCCACCCTAAAGCATCCCTGACAGATGCTTGTCCAGCTGCCTCTTGAAGGCTTCCAGTGTGGGAGAGCCCACAACCTCCCTAGGTCATGGGTTCCATTCTCATACCACTCTAACAGTCAGGAAGTTTTTCCTGATGTCCAACCGGAATCTGGCTTCCTGTCACTTGAGCCCATGATTCCGTGTCCTGCACTCTGGGAGGATCGAGAAGAGATCCTGGCCCTCCTCTGTGTGACGACCTTTTAAGTATTTGAAGAGTGCTATTATGTTTTCCCTCAGTCTTTTCTTCTCAAGGCTAAACATTTATTTATTTTGTGAACCGCCCAGAGAGCTCCAGCTATTGGGCGGTATAGAAATGAAATAAATAAATAAATAAATAAATAAATAAATAAATAAATAAATATCCCGCCCTATATCTCTAGGATCTCAGGGTGGCGTAAAGATAAAATCACACAAACAGTATAAAACAATAAATATACATAGCTAAAAACAAATTAAACCATTAATCAAGCTAAAACCAGAATAGAACTTATAAACATGAGAAGTTTGAGAAGAAATGTATGGAGGACAGGGTGGGAACTGGGGAGGTATGGTAATATAGCTTTAAATTCTAGTCCTCCGATTCCCTTGCACTGTAGCAGCACACTGAGAAACAATCTGGGCTGAGATTGTGCGTATGAGGAAGGGGGGCTATGTAGATAAAGGGTTGGGTTCTCGTGAAGTTCTATAGGACAAAACCTCCATCTGGATCACAGTGGAGAGGGGGGTGGGTCTGCCCCTTGCCCTGGAAGCTCGGGTCACCAGGTGTGGATCACTTAGCCTAGTGATGGCACAGGGTCCATCCATACGAAATAAACGCCTGCCACTTATTCCTATGGGGAACAGTAAAACTGGGGACACAATTTTGTAGTGTGCAGGCCCCGTTGGTCTACTCTCCCTGAATTTGAGCTCGGGTACGAGTGGGTTTCTTGGGTGGGTTTAAACCCAAGGATCTTGTAAGCATGATAGAGGTGTACAAAACTATGCATGGTGTGGAGAACGGGGACAGGGAGACATTTTTCTCCCCCTCTCAAAATACTAGACCCAAATGGTGTCATCCCATAAAGCTGATGGGTGGGAGATTCAGGACAGGTGAAAGGATGGACTTCTTCACGCAGCGCAGAGTTAAACTAGGAAATTCACTTCCATAAAATGTAGTGATGGCCACCAGTTTGGATGGCCTTGAAAGGAGGTTGGATAAATTCCTGGAGGAGAAGGCTATCAATGGCGACTAGCCCTGATGGGTACATGCCACCTCCAGTATCCGAGGCAGTAAGACTATGTGCACCAGTTGCTGGGGAACATGGGTGGGAGGGTGCTGTTGCACCATGTCCTGCTTTGTGGGTCCTTGGTCGGCAGAGTGCTGGACTAGATGGATCCTCAGCCTGATCTAGCAGGACCCTTCTCATGTTCTTTTAGGGACTCATACCATTTTTTTCCCTTCTCCATCTAGCCTCGCCTTCCAACACATCCCTCAGCTGGCTTCTTCTGACATTGTCCCTGGTGGTTGGAATCTCATTTCAGAGGAGGCATCTCTGAAAACATCATTGTTTTCCTCCTTCGCAATGGCTTTTGGTGACGGCAACTGAGATAGCTTCAAAGTTCCGCAAGGGAAGCTGCCTTGACCCTATGGATCGATACTAGTACTATCTAGGCTATGTGTTGATTCCAACATTATATGTATATGTGCACGGACTCTTATTGCCTGAATGTGGAGCTTTTAGTCCTACTCCCCTATGCTGATTGTATTATAGTGATGCTTTTGCCTGCAAAGTGGTCTTGGGTTCCAACCAGAGCTTGGCTCAGTTCAGACAACACGTTTCTCAACAGTGGTTTACATCACCGTTGAGGAATGTGTTGTCTGGAAAGAAAATTCCACCCCACGGTGGAGGGTGGTTTTTTTGGAAACACTCTACGCAGAATATCCACACTGTGCAGAGGAGAGTTCCTACACAACCATTGTGTTGCGTGTTGTGTGGAGGGCTCCGTGGAGTTTCCTGTTGTGTTGAGTGGACTTTTCCCACTGGCTACAGAGTTCCCTGGCAAGAGCGGTGCCACTCTAGGAGAGCCACTGGGATTGGTTTTTATGCAGCAATGGCTGATGGGATATCATCGGGAGGCCCATGGGAGGAGAGAGGGTGGAGGAACTGTCACTCAAACGTCACAGTGGATTTCACTCAACTCCACGGTAACCCACAGTCACACAAGGGTGGAGTTAGAACGTGTTGTGTGAGGAGCACCCCCTAAAAACTCAACCATTGAATGGAGTTTTCGCACTGCGTTGACTAATGTGTTGTCTGAACTGAGCCATTGTGTTGATTCCAACATTATATGTGTATGTGCACGGACTCTTATGCCTGAACGTGGAGCTGCTTTTAGTCCTACTCCTCTATGCTGATTGTGTTATGGTGACGCTTCTGCCTGCAAAGTGGTCTTGGGTTCCAACCAGAGCTTTTCTGTTCTCAATGGAACTTGGCCTGTGGAGCCACCTGGAGGAGCTGCGCTCCTGGATCCCTTGATGGGCCTGCAGCCTTGGCACCACTGATTCTTAGCAAGAGGAAGGAAAGGGATCGGACTGGCTTAGCTAAGCACCCATTGATCTGCTATCTTCCTGGTCCTTAAACATAATTGTTCCCCAGAGACATAGCCCAGTTCTAGCTTCTCTTCCTGGATAACTATCTATGGCCCAAGGCCTGGTTCTGGTGGTCTTGTTGCTTTGACTACCTCTTGCTGAATATTACACATCCACATTTTGTCAGTTCATGACGGCCTGAACTCCACCCCCTCCCCACCTTTGACCTGCCTCCAGGGACAGCTGGTTATACCACGGCCAGTTAAGATAACACCAGCCAGAACGATATGTGTGTTCTGAGATGTGTGTATGTATTTCATAATGATAATGGGGGTAGGTAAGCGATTTCTCAGAACCCAGATGGTGGAGTGTAAGGGCAAGAGGTTTATTAAAAACCTCCCCAAGCATCTTGACTTGTTGGTAGTGCGCTCTCTCTCTGTGAGAATGTTTGTCTGCCATTTACCATCTCTTAAATTTGGCATGACTCTAAAAGGTGTAAAAAGATGGTGGAAATATGAAGGCATCTGTACTGAATTTGCAAATAGTTTTATTCAGGCCCAGTTATCCTGCAAGCAGATTGGAAAATCCAAAGAGCCCTTATGCATCAATTGGACAAGGGTGTGTGTGCGTGTGCACAAATACATTTTTCCTAGTGACAAAATTTTGAAGCCTGGGGAAATGCAATATTGTTGCAGCCTTGAAAGAAAACATATTGATTCCTTATTAACCAAAGTTAACAAATACATATACTTTGCACTCTACCTATACTCCATATTATCAGAATTTTGATAGAAGTTTTTTTGAGTTTTGGCTGTTGCTTGTCAGTCAATCCTTTATTTAAAGCAGCGGTGGGGGATGCATGCCCCCCCAGATGTTGTTGCACAACAATGTCCACCAGCTCTAGGATAGCCCATGGTAAGAGCTGATTGGAATTGGCATTTGGCAACATCTGGAAGGCCGCATGGTCACCATCCCTAATTTAAAGCCTTGGTGAGTATCTGGTACTCCTGGCCAAAACTTGCAAAAGAAGAACTTGCAATGGCTGATGGGATACCAGCAGGAGGACTGAGGGGGGAGATGTGTCAAACACACCATTGACTAATAGTCAACTCAATGCTGGCCTTAATCTGCACCATGGTTGATTATAACCATGTCGTGTGGGGAGTAGTCCCTCGATAATCAACTGTGGACTATTAACCCACCATTGACTATTGTGTTGTCCAAACACAGCCAATCTGTTCTAATTTCCTGAAACTGGTCTACATATCTTTTAATCTCATATTACTTGATATTAAACTTCTGACAAAGCATTTTCCCCTCCTAAATCACCCAGGTACCTAAACTGAACAGAGTTGCTTTCTGTGGGAATGACTTGCTGTTTAGTTTTAATAAAACATCATAAATAAAAATAAATATTTTACTTTTGACTGGTTTTGAGTCTTCCTTCCTTTCTAGATATGCTGAGGTGGGGCATGGAAGCAAGAGAGGGTACAAAATGAGGGGGAGAAAGTGAATGCTTTTGCTCAGCCTCCTGTCTGGGATTGTATCTTTCCACATCGCCTGCTGACTCCATAGACTTAGGTTTGCTTCTGAGAGCATGTTCATGACATGGGATTTCTAGCCCAATTCCTGAGAAGTAACTGGTCAGAAAGAAAAAGAATCAGGAAAATCAGTAACAGTACCAAGTTTATTAATAGTCCACAGACTTTCAAATCCCCCCCCCCCCCAAAAATGATTTTGTACAACGAGGGGGAAAAAAATCAAAAATACAAGAAAGTCCGCTGGGAAAACATTGTTTATTATTACAAATTTAAACAAGTTTAAGACAAAATTAAAATGATCAAGTACTGTTTTAACAATTCTGCAGAAGTTGCTAACGAGTCTTTATAGCTTAGAATGAAAACTTTGCAACAGATTTAATTACATAAGGTTGTGTATCCACAGCCAGGTGGGGCTCTGAAGACCTTGGGTTAGCCATATTTAGCGTACACATTCAAATCAATGAGACTTTAGTCATGATTAAGCCCTTTGATTTCAATAGGTCCACTCCAAGTATGACTAAATCCTCTTTCGGGGAGCTTTCAGATGGACAGCTCCTATGCTAACAACCAGGAGGCATTTTGCAGCAATTCCATCTTTTTTCTTTAAAGGAAGAATGGTGAGAAAACACCAGGAAGGCCACAATTAGAAGCCAGGATTCTCTGGAGCCCCTATAGCATTCTGTGAATGAAGGAAGGCAATGAGGGCACAAGAAAGGCTGGCCTAGGAACACCCCAGACTTCTTGAGGGCGGCGCCTGGTTAAGCTCAGAAGCCCCAGGGTCTAAGTGGAGTCAACTAAGCAGGACTCCACAAGGTGGAATTTCAGAGCTCAGTATTGCTCTTGTTGAAATTCCCACAGCTGGCAGAAACAAAACCAAACTTGCAAAAGAAACAAAATCCCTCCCTAGAGGCCTTCAAGAGGCAGCTGGACAACCATCTGTCAGGGATGCTTGAGGGTGGATTCCTGCATGGAGCAGGGGGTTGGACTCGATGGCCTTATAGGCCCCTTCCAACTCTACTATTCTATGATTCTATGGCCTAATCTACACCAAGCAGGATATTGCACTATGCAAACGGTATGAAAGCAGTATATAAAAGGCAGGAGCCACACTACTGCTTTAGTGGTATTGAAGTGCACTGACAACCGTTGGGGCCCATTGACACATACCACTTTCATACCGCTATATCCCCCTTGGTGTGGCTCCTGCCTTTTATATACGACTCTCATACCGCTTTCATAGTGCCATATCCTGCTTGGTGTAGATTAGGCCTATGCTTCTATGCTACCAGCCTAAATTTAGATTGAAAATATCTCCCACCTCCCTTTCCTCACTCTCCAAATTGAGCTTGTAAGCTTCTTGGGGCCAGGGACATCAAAAATAGACTTTCAAGTCCCTGCTTGGCTTTGAAGCTCAACTACAGGTCTTTGGCTTGTTCCCATTTCTCAATCCGACCTACCTTAAAGGGTTCTTATATGGTGACCAACTGTCAGGATTTCCCCGGATTTGTCCTGGTTTTTGTTCTTTCCATGGTGTCAGGGGGTATTTTCTATAATTTTCAATAATGTCCTGGAATGACACACCTTCCCCTTTAAGGCTGCCATTAGCATGGCAGGAGGGAATGACATGCTTTCTTGAGGCACATCATTCCCCCACCCCGAGCTCCAATTGAGGTCTTAAAGGGGAAAGTGGGTCATTCGTGGACATTATAGAAAAGGCCCCAATTGGAGTGGATGGTGGTGGTGCAGAATGAAATCCTTTCCCCTCCTCCACTCCAATCGGGTTCTTTAAGGTGGCGGGAGAATAACGTACTTTCTGCAGGACTCAGAAAGCTGCTTCCCCCCCACACACACACACACTAGGTGTCCTCTTTTTTGGCTTCCCAAATATGGTCACCCTAGGTTATTATGAAGATAAAATGGGGAAAAACATGTACGCTGCCCCAAGCAACTTATAGGAGAGGAAGAATACAGAACTATGCTAGATAAAGAAAATAGTACCTCCACACCCCAAAGATACATTGAGACTTATTTTAAAATAACTCCTACATTCTGTTTCCCAGGTTGGAACGCTTTCTTGCCTGCTTGTAATTTGCTTGCTGAGTGGACTTGAAGTTAACCCCCTCTCCCCTAGAAAGCAAATGCCAGACGTTTCCTACGGTTAGATCTGCGAGGAAGATCAACGTATCCATCTGGTAGCCCACCCTTGGACTCAAGGCCCAGACTGTTCAGCTCAGACTGCTTCTGTTTGTAGCTCCAGTCTCTTAGTACAGGATTGGACTGGTGAAGCTTCAGGTCTGGCAGATTGATTCCGAGCAGGCCTCTGACATCACTGGGGGTTAGTTTCTGTGGAATAAACAAAATTGAACTGATTATGGACAATCTCCACCCTGCTGGCATTCCAAAGTTTGTTTATTATTTATTTATTTATTACACCACTTCCAGCAAACTACCAAAGTGGTTAACAATATCACTATCACCTAAAAATATAGCAATAAATATACAATAAGGGAGCAGGCCTATGGTCCCTGGACGAGTGTCCCAGGGAAGATAAGAACATAAGAAGAGCCCTGATGCTGGATCAGACCAAGGGTCCATCTAGTCCAGCACTTTGTTCACACAGCGGCCAACCAGCCGTTGGCCAGGGACCAACAAAGCAGGACATGGTGCAACAGCACCCTCCCACCCAGGTTCCCCAGCATAGGGTTGGTCAGATTCCCCCTTCTGAGTTTGGAGACAGTGCCCTGAACTCAGAAGGGGGAGATGGATATCCAGCCTCCCCCCCCCCACTGAAAGAACAGTGCCAGCTGCCCTCCAAGATTGGAGAAGTGACCTCGAAGGAGGAGGAAAGGGGGCGTTCCTGTGGGCGGGGAGCGGTGGAGATCGGAGATGTGAGGATACGAGTTATCCTCAGGATCTTCCAGCCTCCTTCCCTCCCTGCTCTGAAGCACCTTTGCTAAACAGGCTAAAAAGCCCATCTAGCGAAATCGGCAGGACAGGAAGATGGAGAGGCGATGATTGGACATTGGACACCTCCAAGTTTGGGGACTTCCGATCACTGAGGGTGCAATTGATATGGTTGCGCCCTAAAATAATCACTGGTCGACATTAAACTCTACAGGCTGGGTCACAGCTCAGGGGAAGCCTGCCTAAAGAGGTGGGTCTCAAACAGACACCTGATGATTATGACAGAAGACACCTGCCTCATGCCCCAAAGGAGTGCGTTCCAGGGAGGGCGGGTGTCGCAACACTAAACGGTCCAGCGCAGGTCCTCCTGAGGCGGACCTCAGAAGCATGGGGGCACCATCAGAAGTACGAGGACTGGGCCGGAACATAAGGAGTGAGGCAGTCCCTAAGGTAACCTGCAGGGTCTCCAGCTGTTTATATCTTAAAAACAGAATCTTAAACTTCGCCTAGTAGCTTCTTGGCAGCCAATGAAGTTCTTTGAGCATGGGTGTAAGAAGCTGTTGAAAAGAGGGCCTTGCTGGTCACTTCACGGCTGCGTTCTCATTCTGCACCAGCTCCTGCTTCCGGACCAGGCCCAAGAGCAGCCACACAAAGCTTTCACGGTGGACGTGAGTGACGAGCTGCTCATTTCCTGAAGCGAAGGGATGAACAAACACATACGCTGCACCAGCCTTTCTGTTTGGGTTTCCTTCCACGTTCCTTAGATGTTTTACCTCAGGAGGAACTTCCAAGTGTGCTTTGAATTTGGCATTAGGTGAGATTTTAATGTACAATCACAGTTTTGCCATTTCTTGGACAAGTCAGTCCTGGCTTCAGTAATTTATGCTTGACTCATCTCCAGGTTTGATTACTGCAAAGTGTCCTAGGTGGGGCTGCCCTTGAAGACAACCTGGAAACTTCAGATAGTACAGAAATCTGTAGCCACAATGTTGTCTGGGGCCAGTAGGATGGAACATGTTACGTCAGTTTGGGGCCAGCTACATTGGCTTCCAATTTGTTTCCAGACTCAATTCATGGCGCTGGTATTTAGGGCCTTAATAAAGCCTTAAATGGCTTGGGACCAGGATAGCTTACGAATCAAACCCCCCCCCCCCATGTCAGGGGCAGGTAGTATATGGTTCCCACAGCTCCCTAGTGTGCCCCACCATCCCCCAAAATTGGGGGTATCCCAAAAAAGTTAAAAAGGGGTGGTTTTTTTGCAAACCAAATGGCATCCATAGCTTCAGCAGAAGGTCCAAAGGGTCAAAATTAGTTTTTTGCAAGCAAATTTTGATTCTTTTGGTGCTCCATAGCAGTTCTGGATGTTGTTGTTGTTGTTCTTATTCCAATTATTGGCACATACTTGGGCGGGGTGCAGCCTGTGGACGGTTCTGGTGTGTGTGTGAAACGGGCCCCTGCAGCGACCTCCTAAAGTTCCCCACCTCTGCCCTATATGAGCTGCTCAACAACGTTGCTCTGCCCTCCTTTACTGAATTGCATGAAGGACCACAATAGTATTACGCCACACCTTCATTGCCTGTAAGCCTGCACTGAAAAAAAACACCTGTTCTATTTCGGCAAACTTTTTTTTAATTGGGGCCTTAAAATGTTTGTGCTTCTATTGCTGCTATTAATTTGCCATCTGCAGAGCTTCAATGTATTTTATTTGATTAAATTGTATTGGTTTTTAATTTTGCAAGCCTCTTTGATTTTACACACGTGTGCAGAAAGGGTGGAATATAAAGTTCTAAACATATAAATAAGGCTGCGATCTGATGGTCCCTGGAAAATGGCAGATTTTTCGGCCGCCACGGCTGCCCTGAAGGTGACGCTCCCCTGGCAACGGGGCTAAAAATGGAGCAGTTTAGGTTTGTGCAGTGGAGTGACTCAGGATTCACTCCAGGACCCAATAGGATGTGGAATCTACATTCAAAGATGGACAAATCTGGAACTGAATTATTCCCCCCCCACCCCGCCCACCCCAAAATCATTTAATTTAGATGCTTTCTGAAGGTCACCTTCAGCCCTCAGTAGAGATGGCCTTTTTGGGCCAGATAAATCCCTGCGATGCCCCCAACTCAGGTTATGTTTTGGGCAATTGTGCAATTTGCACAAATTTGTGAGCATAATGCAAATAATAATAATAATAATAATAATAATAATAATAATAATAATAATAGTATTTCTTACCCGCCTCTCCATCCTGATTGAGGCGGAGAACAACAGTAAGTATAAAATACATAAAATATTGATTAAAACATAGTATATATTATTAAAACTTCCTAAAAAACATACTAAAAACATACTAAAAGCATCCTAAAATTCCACTGGACTGTTAAAGACTGTTAAGTTGACGAATCTCCTCCGGCAGGCCATGCCACAGTCGGGGAGCAGCAGAGGAAAAGACCCTCTGGGTAATACCTGCCAGCCTAGTTTTGGCTGGCTGAAGGATGTTCTTCCCAGAGGACCTGAGTGTGTGGGGCAGATTGTACTGGAGAAGGCGATCCTGCAGGTAGCCTGGACCCAAACCATGTAGGGCTTTAAAGGTGATAACCAACACTTTATACTTCACCCGGAAACTAATTGCCACAAACATCTGTGTGTTGGCCCAAGTTGTCATGCTCCGAGTCGGGCCAGCTCACAGACGAGTGAGCTGAAGTCTGGAGGGGGTGGAGTGTGCTGGCAAAAATCCGCTGAGCTCCACCCCCAAAATGGATTCCTCTGACATCCCTCGGCCTAAGAGAAGGTTCCAACTCACCATCACCGCATCTTTTTGCAAGCCCAAGAAAGTCTCCACATCCATGTTGACATTATTTTTGCTGAGCGCCCTCAGATCCTCGCCTGGAGCCCCTCCTGGAGGGAGAGAGAGATGGAAACTTGATTGTTATTCCTCATCAAACTTTCAGTGTAATGGCAACTCCTTCTAAGATTTTCTAAAAGGCTAAGCCTTAATTGCAGATTTCCCTGATACTTTCACACGTTTTACATGTTGACAGCCCTTCACGCTTTTGGAGCTTATCC
Organism: Elgaria multicarinata webbii; assembly: GCF_023053635.1. Lineage (NCBI taxonomy): Eukaryota > Metazoa > Chordata > Lepidosauria > Squamata > Anguidae > Elgaria > Elgaria multicarinata. The sequence continues at coordinate 6,377,531 of NC_086187.1, forward strand.
AGGTGACCAGTACAAAGCACAATCGCTTTCTACAGGAACTACAGTATTTATGTCAGAGGAACCTCATTGCCAAGCAACACTCCAAATCACGATGGCCTAGCTAGCAGGAGAAATTGTCCTAGCGTTAGTAGGTTCTAGCGTGAGTGCTAGGAAAATGCTGTAAAGTAAGTTTTTTAATCAGTTCACAAAATAGTGTCTCTTCATAGTAACAATGTCACAGAGGTTCACCCCACTCGTACAAAATCATTCTGCACAATCCTCGCAGTAGCAATGGGAGAAGAATCACATTTTCCCTGGGGCAAAATACTGCATGCTGGGAAAATGCGATATCCCCACAAGAGATGTGCTGTCTTATTTTAGGTAACAAATAAGGAACAACTATACGTTTACTGAGCTATACACGGAAAGGCTCTTACTATTCTTTGAGGCACACAATTATAAGGAAATCCAAGGCTTGATTTCAAATTGTTTCCCAAAGTATCAAACTGTAACTGGATTTCAACTGGATTTTCCCCCATACCCTGGTTTTGCTTACCCAAGTATGGCTTGATCAGGTTATAATAAGCAGGAAACTCATTGTGTCGGTCAGAGAATGCCCGCTTGGCTTTGGGATACAGGACATTCTTGGTGGTTTGGGAACAATTAGACGGGTCGAGGTCGCTGGCCATCCTGTCCAAAAGAAAAGAAAAATGGAAAAATGGAAAAGGGAGCAAACAAGAGATAAGCATGCACACCAGTCCTCCCACAGCCTCCACTTCCCACCCAACTTTGCTGAAGTTTTCTAAACGTCAGTTTTCACTGGCGTCTTCTAAACAGTGCCGTTAGTAGTTATGAAGGCTGTCCATGATCTGAGCTCACTAGATCAACATAAAACTATCTGCTGTGAAGCCCACGTCCTCTGTGAGTCGATTGGTGCTTTTCATTGGTTCCCAATGATTAGAATGACACAGTGAGTGTCATCAGACGGGGAGATTTTCGCATTTCCTTATCGTTGCTCTGGCCTCCTCCTGCTGTCTCACAATAGAGATGGTCTCTTTTCACGGGGAGAGAAAGAGGAAGTAAACAAAGGCCACGTGGCCCATTCAGGGGCCTTTTAGATTACGCCGCTTTTCCTGCACACAGCAGGAAAAGGCGGCACATTCCGTTTCTAAAAAAAAAGACGGATTAAGAGGGGTCTATTTTGCGATGGAAAAATGAGCGGAAGGAGTAGGAGGCATGTGGGAGGCAAACATCATCGTCTAAAGGACACGCACGCATCCATAAGTGGGCAGTAGCAAGCGTGCGACAAAACACTTGTCTGATGACGCTCAGTGTTGTGATCCGACCTTGTAAGTTTTTCTGTGACTCTTACTTTGCCTTTAAGGGTGAACTAAATTCTGTTCCAGTAAATTACTCTGCACATGCTTTGGATGTGAGTTTTCTTATCAATCTCCCACTGGCCTAACGTGATAATGGTTATACTAAGAGATGTTGTTTTTGTTCTTACATGTAAAAGAAAAGTGGAAAGGCAACTTTGCCCACTGCTCACTCTCTAACGCCACTCTTGGAAAGAAGGATGCGGATTGATGCCGCTAGTAATTACTTAAATTGAAATGAAATTTTACAAGAATTTGATAAAATGGGGGTGGGTAGGGACAATTTCACTGAATTTCTCCAGGGGAAGAAATTCAATTAGCAAAAAAGGGAGCATGGTCCATCCTTCTTGCTAATAGATAAAGCGGTTAAAATAATTTACTCACTTGATGGCATTTTCATGAATCATGTTGAGTTGATTCTCATTCAGGAGGCATATGTATTTTGATCCAATTGCATTGAGAGCTTGGCTATCCAGTGGCTGTCCAGAATCAACATATTTCTGAATAATTAGGGTGGCCTGAAAGACAAAAATTCAAACCCAAAACAGATCAGCCTGAAAGCATTATATTTCATTAACAGTAAATGCTTGAGCCCAATATACCTGATATTGCTTCGCTACTAATGTGAGAGACTGCTATTTTGACAATTCAATATCACATTTAATGAACATCCTTTCTATGAAAATCAACCGAAGTCTGAGCTATTGTTGGAAAAGTTGCAAGACTTCAGAGTACAGGTAGCATGTGGGTGGAGCTGTGGTCAAGTGAACATTTTACACCTGACAAAGATAGCACTTTGACCTGGTTCATACACAACACTAAACCGTTTGGTTTGTTGAAATCTTGCTTGTCATTGTGTTTGAATCCATTCCTGCAAACAATCTATTATTTGCTAACCAGCTACAAACCACAAATACAAGCTATGGTTTGTTGTTTGCTTATAAAGTCTGGCTTATTTGAATCATGGCTTGTATTGATGTTTGAACCAAAACCATGGCTTATCCCTCGGTTGTTTGCACCGCTGCCATGAAACAGAGGTGCCCAGCAAGAGAAGCCAGAGAATGAAACTGCTCTGAAGGTTAACAAAATAGGTGAGAGAGAAACAAACCGCAAACAGGGAAAACAAGCTCAGTTGCAAGACATTTCATGGCTAAACAAACTATGGTTAACATAAACCATGGTTTAGCATTACATGCAAACACAGCTGCTGACGGTTCCAGTAGATTTTGGCATGCCGGACTAGTTTGGGAAACCCTCTGTAACACCTCTAGATTGTTACCCATTCTATCCGGCTCCTTCCCATTTCCCCCCAAGATGCTCAAGGCCAGAACATTCAGAAACCTGCTTGAGACACCAAAATGCCCTGGGGGGCGGGATACAACAATTCATGTGAACTGCACCATGTTAAAAAAATAAATGTCCAAATGAACCACAGGTAGCAAAATGGTTAATCTCTCTTGTCCAGGAACTATCAGTAGAGGAGAACAGAAGCGCCACAATCTCTGTGTTTCTTAGTTTGGTAACTAGAAACTCACGGCAAGATGTACCTTTTAATAGATATTTCATATTGCACCTCCTGTTTAGTCCTACCATTACAGATCAAGATGACCTACAGAAGCGCTCATCAGGATTATCATGAGAAGGACACAGCCTGCAGTGCAGCAGCCTTTCTGTTGCTTAGCAATCATACACAGTGGGGAAAATACTGTTTGTGGATTTGCTGTAGTCCATAGCTCAACTATGAAGGGCCCAAGGAACAGTCACCCAATGTTACTCTGTGAAATTGACCCTGCAGGTACAGTAGTGATGGAACCACTGTAACACAATGCCTGCCATGTCCATCCCATGGAGTTGATCCAGGGGGATACCATGGTCAATGGTATCTGTCATGACTAGGCCTGTTCCCCTTAGGCTGGGGGAAGGAGTTTCAGGCAATCAATAAAATCAGATTTTGAAGTAGAAGTACCAGAAACATACCAGCCTACACGGGGAGTGGGGGAAGTGACTCTCATGGGCTCTTCACTAGGTAAGAATGAACTTTCACCAGACCTTATCTCTGAAAACGTTAACAACACACGGTCTGTGGGAAATCAGTATTCTTCCGAGGGGGAGTGCACTGAGAGGCTAGCTGATCCTAGAGTACATCACAGACTAAAATGGGTGGAGCTAAAGGAAGATTGAGAGAAGGTCAGCCTGGCTAGCATCTCGTCAGAAGCTGCATCAAAACCAGTCTCCCTGAAGTGGAAGCGTTCTGAGAAAAAGTTTTCTGTTCTTCTTGAAAAGACAATTGTCTCACTTAGTTTGCATAGTTTTTGCCTAGAGGAAAGTTCCTAGAAGTTGAACTCTCTTCAGGTGGGAAGAGATGTTTATTGCCTAAATCAAGCTTTGTAGATTATGTGGCAGACCTCTTTATTGTCTTCCAATAAGGTGGGAGGTTTTAGGAAACATGACAGTATCAAAAGCTAATAAAAGATCAAGCAGAATAAACAGGGTTACACTCCTCCTGTCCCTCTCTCAACAAAGGTCATCCATCAGGGCGACCAAGGCTGATTCCGTCCCGTAACCAGGTCAAAACCCAGATTGAAATGGGTCTAGATAATGGTTCCTACTTGAAAGCAACAGTAAAACCACTAAGAAACAGACCATACAATATCTATGTGGACTAGGACCATGTCCCCAGGGAAGAACTCAAGTGATCACGCTTGGAATTACCAGGTCGTCGTTAGGCTGCGCGTCCAACAAACTCTCCAGTGTTTCTGTCGAGCTGATATTCCACTTTTTAATGTCCTCAGGACTCATCATACCCATGAGGACCCCAAGGTTGCGAAGAACTGAATCCGGATATCCAGTGGGAAACATCTGTAGGAATCAAGAAATAAAATGGAGAGTTTGTGAACACAACTTAGAATTCTCCACCTTTTCTCAGAGCACGAATCTATGAGCAGAGAGCTCACCCTGCACTTTGGCAGGGCGGGGGGGGGGGGGAGAGAGAGAGAGAGAGAGAGAGAGAGAGAGAGAGAGAGAGAGAATGAATGCATGTACAAGCAATCCCAATTTATTGGTGTGCTTCCGGGTGAGGCTGTTATCATGCCAACGCCCTGCTTCATTTGTGGGATTTTATGGGAATGCTGCAACCTTCCTGTGTTTTTCCACTGCTTCTTTCATATTTTTCATACCACAGAAATAAGGAGAAAAATACGAAATAGCGGCACAACGGCCTCTGATTGGTAACGCTAAGAGACCTCTGTCTGGAAGCACCCCTAATCCTCTTGAAGCAGACCTTACAGAAGCAGACATTACAGGAGGTCATCACTTAGAACAGCCTTTCTCAACCTGGGGCGCTCCAGATGTGTTGGACTGCATCTCCCAGAATGCCCCAGCCAGCTGGCTGGGGCATTCTGGGAGTTGTAGTCCAACACATCTGGAGCACCTCAGGTTGAGAAAGGCTGACTTAGAAGGTCATCACTGAGATTCATTTTCTTTTGCATAATTTTGAATAATTACCATCAGTGCTATGGGTGAATATCTACAAAATCCCAAGCTGTATGGCATTTCTTCATATAGTATATACTTATAAAAGACATTTGTCATTGATAAAAATGGTTGAACTGTTAATCATGAGATAGTTTAGCATGCATATATAATTTTTTTTACAGCTTAATTTGCACACTAATAACAAAATAAAGCACTCCACTTCGAATTTAGGCTGTATATCATCTCTTAATCTCACCGTCTCACTATTTTTCAAAATAGTTGTGCTACTTGCCAAAATTTGCTTATCTATTATCTACATGTAATTATTCCAATTTTTCCAGTGCTTTACAATGATCAACTCTGCTGCTGTAAGTAAATTAGAAACCACTGCTGATGTATTTTTTTCACACCCTGTAATGGAAAAGCTCCGGCAACATTTTCAGATCAAAGGCTGTCATATCCAGTTATTCAATTTATGTCTCTTTTAACTTGTTTCCAGAATGCCTGGAATTTATATACATTCGACCACAACATATGTATATAAGCTGATTACTGAGGGACAGTTATTCTTACTAGAATAACCCATTCTAGTGCGAATAACCCATGCCCATTCGCACCCGTCCACCCAATTCACTCTTCTTCTCCATCCATCCTTCCCTGCTTGGGTTTCCCTTGGCCAACAGCCCTTGCCTGTGAGTTTAGCTTCAGAGTAGCTGAAGGTAAGCACCTGAGAAAGCCAACTCATTAATCGACATCCAGACTGACAGCGTCATCAGATGGGGCGGGGGGGGGGGGGGAATTGTGTTTCTCTATCATCGCTCTGGCCTCCTGCTGCTGTCCCACAATAGCGATGGTCTCTTTACACGGAGAAAGAAAGAGGAAGCAGCAACGACCACATGGCCCAGTCAGCGGGCGTTTTTATTGCGCTGCTTTCCCTGCACACAGCAGGAAACGGCAGCAAGTTTCGCTTTAAAAAATTAAGTCGGATTTATCAGGGTCTATTTTGTTGTGGAAAAAAGACCAGAAGGGATGGGAGACACACTGGAGGCAGATGGTGTTGTCAAAAGGATGTGTGAAAAACCATAAGGGGGCAGTAATGAGCATGTGATAAAACACTCTTCTGACGACACCCTGGGTGTGGGACACAGCAGAACAGCAATAGGAGGGAGCTGAGGTTGAACTCCCTGAATAAGTCTGAGCAGGACTGGTCCAATACATTTTGTTGCCTGAGATGAAGAACAAGATGGCACCCCTCCAATCCCATGTACAAAAAGCTGGCTGGCCTAGCTTACTTCAATACTAGGGATCTTGCCTGAGTACTGGAATTGGAGAACAATCCATCCTCCTCCACTGCACCTGAAAGCAGCAAGATAGCTTAGGGGTTACAGAGCAATTTTATGTAAAATAAAGAAAAAGAGAAGTCTATGGAATAATTGAGAACTTTGGAGAACTGAAATCCAAACTCTGTTGAAGGCTGACATATAATTGTTGCTGTTGGTTTTATCTTTGCTTTAGTCTGTGCTGTTTTTATTGTTTTGTTTTAATACTTGTGCAATATTTTTAATGACTTGTACACTGCCTGGAGAACTTTGATCATTGGGCACTTTCAAAGTACAGTAAATGAATGAATGAATGAATAAATAAATAAATAAATAAATAAAAATAAAGAATATGGAAACAAAGTAATATAAATGGAATCCAGTGGGATCTGGTTTAATGTAAATGGTTTATTTAAGTGTTTCAGGGTGCTAAATCCTATGCATGTTTAGACAGAAAAAAATTGTAGGACATTTTTCTGTCTAAACATGTATAGAATTTAGTGCCCTGATTCTAATTACAGACCTCTTTGACTATAATCCCTTCAAGGGCTGGGTTCGAGTGAACAATGCCTGAATTAAAGCCCCACAAAGTAAAACATCTCTTACCTCGTCCAGGTTTTTCTTTACCACTTCCAGCTGCTGCTGAGTGAAAGCATAATTCGAAACCACACCAAGGCTGTCCAGCAGGATTTCGCCCTTCAAGCACGTCTGTAACTCGCTAGGAGAATAATAAATCGGCATCAACTCATCCTTTAACATCTCCTCTGTTATGGTTTTATCGGGTGGGCATTCTGCGAAGACAAGATTTAAAAGTTACCTCAGCCAGCGAGCTTTCAAATCCCACAGGCCAGGATGAACCAAAGATCAGCCCTGCTGGATTAGACCAAAGGGCCATCAAGTTCTGCTACCTGTTTCCCACAGTGGTCAACCAGGAGTGTCATCAGACCAGGGGGTGGGGGGCGGGATCGTGTTTCCTTACCATCGCTTCTCCCCCCCCGCTTCTGTCCCACAATGCATCCGCTTTCTTTACACGGGGAAGAAAGAGTAAGTAAACAATGACCACGTGGCCCATTCAGTGGGTGTTTTTATCCTGCTGCTTCTTCTGCACACAGCTGGAGATGGCAGGACGTTTCACTATAGCTGAAAAAGTCCTTTTTTTTGGATGGGAAAACAAGCAGGAGGAGTGGGAGGCAGATTTCGTCATCAACGAGACCCGCGAAAAACCGTGAATGTCCAGTAAGGAGTGTACAATAAAACGCTTGTCTTTTGTATGTATGCAGCAATTGGACTTTTGTATGCACGCAGCACCTGGTGAAATTTCCTCTTCATCACAATAGTTAAAGCAGCAGGAGCCCTGCCCTCTTTTGCATCTGGTCACTCTAGCATAGCTCTTACAGCTTTAGCTTCCTAAGATGGCGCCGGTACGATAGGTGGTGCTTCAATGAGCTCCGATATCTTTGGTTTCTGGTTTTCCCTTCAGTCCTGCCCTATTTGGTTTTTAAGCTGGCTATCGTATTCAGTGCCTTGCAAAATTCTCTCTTTTTCCTTGCATTGTTTTGGAAACTTCATTTTGCCTGTTTACAACATCGTTTTGGATTTGTTACCGGCTACTTTGCTACTCTGCTAGCAACTCACCTATATCAAAAAATGGAAGCTAAGAATCATAACTTTTGGAAATACAGTACCTCGCTGTTTTGAATTTTCTTACAGCTTTAACAGTTGTGATGAAGAGGGGATTTCACCAGGTGCTGCATGCATACAAACGACACCTGCTGAAATTCCCTTTTCAATACAACTGTTAAAGATACAGGAGCCCTGTCCTCCTTTCCATATGGTCACCCTAAATAAATGAAATGATAGGAGACTAAAACCCCAAACCCCACATGACCCCCTGCAATCAGAAATGATGATGTCCAGGCATCTCTTCAGATGATGTGGGTGTGGAGTGGGGAGCGAGGGAGTCGTGTGGATGATAAAAAAATATTCCCAGAATACAGAAAACCAGGATGTCACTGAATGGGAAAAGGATAGGCTAAAAAGTTTTCCCCTTGAGATTTCATTTTCTGTGTGTAGGGACTTTTTGTTAATATGGGACAGTCTTTCACAAGCTCAGTTCGGACAACATGTAAGTCAATGGTGGTTTTAGAACACCACAGTGGAGTTTTCACTGTGAAACATGTGTTTGAGGAACATGTTGTCTGGTGGGAAAACTCCACCCCATGGTGGAGGGTGGTTTTTTTTTTGGAAAACACTCCACACACAATATCCACACTGTGCAGAGGACAGTTCCTGCACAACTGTTGTGTTGCGTGTTGTGTGGAGGGCTCCGTGGAGTTTTCCGTTGTGTTGCATTGACTTTTCCCACTGGTTACAGAGTTCCCTGACAAGAGCGGTGAAAGGAGCGAGTGTCGCTCTAGGAGAGCCACCGGGATTGGTTTTTTTTAAGCAATGGCTGATGGGATACCATTGGGAGGACCGGAGGAGGAGGGAGAGCAGAGGAACTGTCAATCAAATGTCACAATGGATTTTACCAACTCCACAGCACCCCACAGTCTTATGAACACAATGAGCATAAGAACATCAGAAGTGCCCTGATGCTGGATCAGACCGGGGGCCCATCTAGTCCAGCGCTCTGCTCACACAGTGGCCAACTAGCTGTCGACCAGGGACTAACAAAGCAGGACTTGGTGCAACAGCACCCTCCCACCCATATTCCCCAGCAACTTGTGGGGTTAGAACATGCGTGGGGAGTACCCCGTAAAAATACAACCGTTGTGTGGAGCTTTCGCACTGCGTTGACTAACGTGTTGTCTGAACTGACCCATTATGCTTCCCAAACACCCTCATTGCAGTGTGAAGTGGTACAGTCTGAGTACGGTTTTAACATGTGATGAGTGCTCATGTGGACCAGCTCTAACTACCACAGAACAGCACTGGGTTTAAAAGCAATGGTTTCCTCACCTGAGCTTCGTTTCCGCCTCGAAGGCTGGAGGCTTTCCACAACAGGTGCCAGCTGTTCTCTTGGCGGATGGGAACTGTGTACAAAGTGTTTCAGCCACGGGATTAAAACACTCTGCAAAAGGAAAAGAAATCCACGTGAGGAAGGTTGTACGGTTTGGCAGCACAGGATTCTGAACAGACCGAAATACCATCTGCTCCCCCCTCTGCCCGTTTGCTTTAAAAACAGAAACAAAAACACTCACCTTAGGAATATTTTGCAGAATGCTGTCACCGAATATAGGGAACAAACCTCTCAGTTCCTCCAGAGTAGATGAGGACCACTTTGAAGGAGGCCTGGGAGGAAATAAAGACCTCATATCAATAAAACAGCAAAAGGAACTTAGAAGTGGGTCGGTGGGTTGGTGGGTGGAGGGGAGTGAGTTTCATGAAGAGTTTAGAACAGGGGTGGGCAACCTGTGGCCCTCCAGATGTTTTGGCCCACAAGTGCACTCAGGCCTAGCCAGCATAGCCAACGTTGATGGATGATGAGAGTTGTAGGGCAAAATACCTGAAGGGTCACAAGTTGCCCAGGCCTCATTTAGGGGATGCCCCCATCAAAAATAAGAGTGCCTATGACATTTTCAGCGGAGCTTCTCCTTTTCCAGGCATTGAGCAGAGCTATGTGTCGTGGGCTGTAGCTGCTCAAGCATCCCCAAGGAGTCAAAACCAAGGAAAGTTCCTCGGCTAATCTTCAAAGCTCTATTGCAAACAATTAACACTTCTGTAACACAAACTAGGCACCTTTATGGGAAAATCCCCCCTAGGCAACGCTACGCAAACTAAACAAATGACCGTTCAAAGGAAAGAAAAGGCTTTTCAAATGTCCCAAGCTTCAAGGTGGAGGAGGGAGCGTAGACGCCTTCTCATGCAACCTCTCCAACTGTCTCTTTGGTGCTAATCTCGCTGAACGTTTTAACTTCTGACCATTCCTAGCATCCAGTAATGTTTGGGAATGTTCACCCCCGGAAGTTGACTCCCTGTCTCCTGAGAGCATAGGATCTGGCCTTGAGGAGACAGACTCTGGGAGGGGCGCATTCACAGCTGGAGGCTCTCCGGTGTGAACTTCCTCCCCCACTGGCCCAGCATCTTCTGAATCAAAATCTGTTTCTGATTGATTACCTGTGTCACCTGCTCCCAACACCAGAGCAGTAGGGGCATACGTGACACTATGATCGAACAATGATCCATCCCACACCACTGCTAAAACAAAATATCAATACCTATCTCTCTTTCTATAAATTCAAAAATATATATACAACTGCAAACACAAAACTGGAAACAACACGGGTTGTCATTTTGAACCGAGTGTTCAGGTACAAAACCAGTTCAGAGTTGCATAATTTGAGTTTCTCCCTGCAAAGCCTAAAAAAGGTTCTGTTTTTGCCGAAAAAGCCGAATGGAACCAAAGCGATGTGAGCGGGGCTGTGGATTTGCTCTGGGTTTCAGTCAGAACCAGCCAGAACTCCAAAGCAGCTATTCAACATGCTGAACCTATTTTGGGATTGTGTTCAGAACCTTGGAGAGATCATTGAGAGTTCTGACTGGTTCTGACTGAAACCCACAGCAGATCCCCACTGATTTCGGAGTCCCCAGTGACTGAGCTAGATGATTCACAGGTGGTCCTACCCTAAAGCAGAATGAAGCAGCCGCCTCAGGTGGCAAAGGCTGAAGGGTGGCAGTACCTTTTGAGGACAGAGTTGCGTGTGCTACAAGGCACCCTACCTTCCCCCGCAGGAAACCCAGAAACCCAGCTTTGAAATGCAGTGGACATCTCCAAATTGAAATGTATTAGTTCCAATGGTAATTCATATGGGTTCCCTTATTCTCTTTTCAGCAAACTCCCACAAACCAAAAGGTGACCCTACCCGACGGGGGTGTTGCCGCTGATGAGGACAGCTTGAATTGCTTGGATCTGATCAGGAGTGAAGGAGTGGCAATGATTTAACTGCTTCAGCAAGTTTTTGCCAGATGCTGCGATGTATTCTGCACCAAGATCACAACCCAAGTGGCCCAGAATTTCTGCATCTTCTTTGCTCACCTGGACGCCATGGATATTCTAAAGAAAATACCCACCCCCCAAATACGTTAAATTAAATGGAAAAATATGGAGATCGATGAGAATAACCTTTGACAGATCAATGAGAATAACAGAGATATACTCAGTATTTCTCTCTTTGCAAAGGCCATCCACCAAGCTGACTAAAGCCATTTCAGGCCCCAAACTAGACTGAAAGCTAGATGAAATGGGTCAGGAAACTCAGTGCCATCCAAGAATACCTGGAACTGAATGGCCACTACTCCTCTCAGAAAAGAGAGATTTTAAGATGTGTTGATTTGTTGTACTTAGGGTGACCATATTTGGGAAGCCAAAAAAGAGGACACCTAGTGTGTGTGTGGGGAAGCAGCTTTCTGAGTCCTGCAGAAAGTACGTTATTCTCCCGCCACCTTAAAGAACCCGATTGGAGTGGAGGAGGGGAAAGGATTTCATTCTGCACCACCACCACCACCCACTCCAATTGGGGCCTTTTCTATAATGTCCACGAATGACCCACTTTCCCCTTTAAGACCTCAATTGGAGCTCGGGGTGGGGGAATGATGTGCCTCAAGAAAGCATGTCATTCCCTCCTGCCATGCTAATGGCAGCCTTAAAGAGGAAGGTGTGTCATTCCAGGACATTATTGAAAATTATAGAAAATCCCCCCTGACACCATGGAAAGAACAAAAACCAGGACAAATCCAGGGAAATCCTGACAGTTGGTAACCCTAGTTGTACTAATGTTGTTCCCTGCCTTGATCCAAAGGGAGAGGCGGGTGAGAAATAAATATATTTATTATTATTATTATTATTGTTTTCATTAGGGTCCTTAGAGAACACACTAAGCCATGGTTAGGCCACTAACCCTTTTGCAACAAATGGTCCATGAGCGTGTTTAAACCATGGTTATGTAGCCACCAAGATTAGGCATGGTTCACACAGCATGCTAAGTCATGGTTCACATGACACACTAAGCCATAATGTTTACCTCAAAATGCTTAAGCACCATGTCTTAGTGTGTCTTCTGAACAGAGTCAGTGTGTTCAAAAACAGGTAAAAGTTTTTTAAAAATGTAAATGGTTCTTAGCATGGAAGTAGATATGGAATTTGGTGAAATTCCATGGAACAGAAGGGTCAAATATTGCAACAATGCAGATACTGTGAGGAATACATACAACGAAAACATATTTCTGAGCTCCTTAATATTGATCTTAAACACTAATTTGGTGAATTTCAGCAGTAGCTGAATCCCCGTTTTTCTGTACAGGCGCACCTCTCTGTAGAAATACTATTGTTCTTATCGTCACCTGGGATGCCAGGATCCATCTTACTTACCAGACAAGCTAAAGCCTCTGACAGCAGCTGCGTTCTTTGTGGGGACCCGTTCTCTAATATATCAATGTTGGCTTCCCCAACACGAGTGATATACTCTTCGCAGTTTCCAGTTGCTGCATAATCTGCTGGACTAAAAACATGAAAGAATTTATTTATTTATTTATTACATTTCTACACCGCCCAATAGCCGGAGCTCTCTGGGCGGTTCACAAAAATTTATGCACCTGGAATGATTCTCCAACCTCTCTGTGTTCCCCGTTGTGATGTTTTACAGCTGTTTCCCCCTAGGACTTCATTTGTACAATGGAAGATGTCAGGACTCTAGCCACGTGGAACTCACAAACTCCACCCTTACTTATTCATGAGAGAAAAACACTCTAGACATGCTCAGGAGCCATCTCTTCCTTATTGTCATTTTGTAAGTTCAGGAGGCAATACCTTCCATACAAATTTGAAACTACCACACGAGACAAAGAACTGACAAAAATGTGACCAGATTAACAGTTTGGATACCTCAAAACAGAACCTGAGAATTCTCAGGTGTAGCTCAGAACTCTCTTGAGGAGGGTGCAGGTGTCGGGGAAATTCCAAGCTCTCCCTCCTCCCTATGCTGCTACAGCTGCTGCACAGGGAAGGGATGGATAACATACTATCTCTGGTTGGGGCACTAGAACTGAGAAAACCTGCCGTCTCTCCAACCATCCAGCATACCCGACAACAACTTATTTTGCTTGGGTGTTACTGGTCATGCTGGGAACTATTCCTATGCTGCCACTTTTCCATGGCACTAAAACAGGGCTGGCCTAAGGCCTCCTGCCACCACAGGGTTACCTCCCCCACCAAAGGTCACCTCAGAGTGAGACATTTGGCTGGGCAGGTTCTGTGGAGAGCTTCACTGGGTGCTCGCTTGCTGTCGCTGTTGTGGCTCCACATAGTGGCTGGCCACCTACGTTTTACGCGGAGTGAGGCGTAGGCCAGGTGACTGTGCCAGCGCCTGCTGCTTTTCTGTGGCGGCATTTGCCACAGCCTGAGAGTGGCCTGCTGGGCCCTCCGGAGTGTCTCTCCACCCTATGCCTCATTTTGGCTCAGTTCAGACAACACGTTTCTCAAAGGTAGTTTTAGAACTCCACCATGGAGGTTTTGCACTACTGTTGAGAAATGCGTTGTCTGGTGGGAAAACTCCACCCCGTGGTGGAGGGTTTTTGTGTGTGTGTGTGTGTGTGTGGAAATACTCCATGTAGAATATCCACAGTGTGCAGAGAAGAGTTCCTGCACAACTGTTGTGTTGCGTGTTGTGTGGAGGGCTCCGTGGAGTTTTCCATTGCGTTGAGTTGACTTTTTCCCACTGGCTACAGAGTTCTCTGGCAAGAGTGAGTGTCGCTCTAGGAGAGCGCTGGGATTGGGTTTCTGTAGCAATGCCTGATGGGATACTGTCGGGAGGATCAGGGGAGGAGAGAGGACAGAGGAACTGTCACTCAAATGCCACGTTGACTTTTTACTCAACTCCACGGTAGCCCACAGTCAAACAACGGTGGAGTTCGAGCATGTTGTGAGGGGAGTACCTCCTAAAAACTCAACCGTTGAGTGGAGTTTTCACACTGTGTAGAGAAAGGTGTTGTCTGAACTGAGCTTTTGAGAAGCACAGAGTAGCAACAGCACCAGAACACCTTCGAGAGCCACCGCTTGAGGCGGGGGGATCACTCTGCCTCACAGGAGGGCTGGCCCTGCATTGAAAGCAGCACTGCACTAAGCATGCTTGTATTTTTGTACCTCATACAGAAAGCCCTGAAGGTAATAGAGGTCCTTGATTCTCATACCTATACAAGAATCCTCATATATTCAGCCAACCCTGGCTGAAAAGCAGCACAAGGACAGGTGAAAACACACACTATTTTTTCCATTAAATTATTATAATCCTTGCATTGCTTATAATTTTGTAATTATTTGCTTTATTATATTTCTTTATTATTTTGTGCAGATTTTATTTTGTTAGATGACTTGAGCCTGCCAAGTAGAAAATAAAAATGTAAAGAAAACTGATGACAAAAAGTACTAAACAAAATAATAATAATAATAATAATAATAATAATAATAATAATAATAATTTATTTATATAGCACCATCAGTGTACATGGTGCTGTACAGAGTAAAACAGTAAATAGCAAGACCCTGCCGCATAGGCTTACAATCTAATAAAATCATAGTAAAACAATAAGGAGGGGAAGAGAATGCAAACAGGTACAGGGTAGGGTAAGCAGGCACAGGGTAGGGTAAAACTTACAGTAGAAAGTAACAGTAGAAGTCTGCACAACATCAAGTTTTAAAAGCTTTAGGAAAAAGAAAAGTTTTTAGCTGAGCTTTAAAAGCTGCGGTTGAACTTGTAGTTCTCAAATGTTCTGGGAGAGCGTTCCAGGCATAAGGGGCAGCAGAAGAAAATGGACGAAGCCGAGCAAGGGAAGTAGAGGCCCTTGGGCAGGCGAGAAACATGGCATCAGAGGAGCGAAGAGCACGAGCGGGGCAATAGTGTGAGATGAGAGAGGAGAGATAGGAAGGAGCTAGACCGTGAAAAGCTTTGAAGGTTAACAGGAGAAGTTTATATTGGATTCTGAAGTGAATTGGAAGCCAATGAAGAGATTTCATTATAATAAATAATAATAATAATAATAATAATAATAATAATAATAATAATAATAATAATAATACAGTTTCTCACTCCTAAACCTTGACTAAACCTGTGTCAAATCAGTCCTTGATCTTTCTGGTAAAGACAGTCCACAAAACCATTTGCTTTGTTTTCTTCCACGTTACAGATAATCCTCCTTTGGGTCATGGACATAAGAACACGAGAAGAGCTAAGGCCTTATCTACTAGTACAGCATTCTGGTTCTACAATGGCCAGCCAAGCCCACAAGCATGTCATGAGTGCAACAGTGCTTGTGTTCCCAGCAACTGCTATGGACAGGCATGCACGGAAATCCTGATTAGCAGTAGGCATTGATAGCCTTATTCCCCATGATCAAAGCCAGATTTTTCTCTCTCAAGAATATGCAAATAGAAGGGAAAATACTCAAATACTTACCTTATAAAAAGAAGCACGTCTTTAGGATAGTTGTTGAAATCCTTGGGCATTCCACTGAGCATGATTCTTTTGGCTAGGCAGCTTAGCTGTGAATCAAAACATATTTTTTACATAAGGAGAAAGATGGGGGATTAGAACATCCACCTCAAAGACTAGGGATTGGAAAGTGTGATGCATCATTTGAAGGCATATGATGCAGCCACCTTGATGAAGCTAAGTAGGTCTAGGTCTGGTCAGCGCTTGGAAAGGAGACCATTTAGGAATTCCAGGTAGCTAAATTGAATTCCACGATGGAAGAAAGGTGGGATTTAAATGCATTTGTTAATTTAAAAACAAAACAAAATACCAGTGTGTGGTGGTTTTCCAGTTTGGAAGACCATCACTTTGCTAATCTAAGGCACAAAAATATTGCTTTTGATGAGTCCTATGACTCATGTAATGATGAAGAGGGAATTTCACCAGGTGCTGCATGCACGCATACAAATGACACCTGCTGAAATTCCCTTTTCAGTGCTACTGTTAAAGATATACCTATGTTATACCTATGACTCAAAGTAGGAAAGAATAGGTTCCATGAATTATTTTGCAGAGAGAAGCAATTCTGGGGTTATTCGGAAAGAAAAGAAGCCTAGCATAACAATTGCATAGCACAAACAAATTTCTTTATGTTCATTTTCCAGTCCTCCATCTGCATCATTTATAAATTCTACAATGCAACTATTGTCAGGAGCTTATGCCCAGTTCTTAATCTCTCAAGTCTCAGAATTTATTTATTTATTACATTTCTATACTGCCCAATAGCCGGAGCTCTCTCATTAAGAAAAATGAAATGGCCTTCATCTGGTGTGAAAAGCACACTGAGGTATGCACCAGGTGAACTGCTTTGAGAAGTAACTCTGCTTAGACAGAAGCAGACATCCTAACTTATTCTCAGACTGATTTACCACTGAGAACAGAGTAAGCTTCCAGGTGAGGTTTTGATTGTTCAATCACCCTGCCTCATTCACAGAATTTTAGAGGTGATCCAGATAACATCACCTTCCATTTGTTACCTTTCTGTTTCCCCACTGCTTCTTCCATCTTTTTGCTTGCCACTGAAAATCTCCGAAGCAGGGGAAGACGGAGCGGTCGCACCATGTCTTCTGACTGGCAGTGCTAGGAGCTCCCTGCCTGGACCACAGTCCCAAAGCTAAACCCTGGGGTGGGAGGTCTGGCAATCAGAGCCTGGAAAGTTTTGAAATGTTGGTTCCTTAACCCTGAAGAAGCCCAGGATGAGCATGCCAGCTGACCTGATCTTCTCTCAGTGGGACGTCCTTCTCCTTCAGAGCCTTGGTGAGCTGATGGAATCTCTCATCATCCAAATTAGCAGCGACTGCGCAGGTAAAGCCGTGCAAGATGGAGGGGGACAGGCTGAAAAGTCAAAGAGGAGCATGAAAGTTGATGAGCACTTGGCACGACCTGAGCTTCGGAAGTGGCCTTCAAAGGGTGAGGGGCAATCTGGCTATGATGCAGGAGGCATGTGAAACTCCCCTCCCCCGCCGCCCCAAAGCTGCTTTCCTGTCCACAGGTGGATCTGGTGTCTTTTCCCCATTGGATGGGCAAGCAGCTAGAAGAAGGGCTCTTTTGACCAGTAAAATGTTCCATGGACAGAGGGTTAAAGCAGCACCTCTTCTTCATCACTGCCAATCTGAATTTGGAGTCCTCCTGTGGCTATGTTAAGTTAAATCAAACCAAAACCAAAACATGTCTTCTGTGTCATATCTGGTATAGCCCTAAGAATGATTAGGTAGGGTGACCATATGGAAAGGAGGACAGGGCTCCTTTATCTTTAACAGCTGTATCCAAAGGGGGATTTCAGCAGGTGTCATTTGAAGGCATGCAGCACCTGGTGAGATTCCCTCGTCATCATTGCAGTTGAAGCTGCAGGAGCCCTGCCCCCTTTTGTATCTGGTCTCTCTAGTATAGCTCTTGTAGCTTTAACTGTTGTGATGAGGAAGGAATTTCACCAGGTGCTGCATGCATAGAAAAGATACCTGCTGAAATCCCCTTTTCTATACAACAGTAAAAAAAGCGGGAGCCCTGTCCTCCTTTCTCTATGGTTACCCTAGATTAGGCCAAAGAACAGAGTAGCTAAATTTCAAACCTGGGTGTTTTCTCAATGCTGGGAATCACTGGGATAAATAGGTTTTGTGCTATGCCTTTACTCTGACAGATGACCACAGGGGAGGGGCTGGGGAGCCGTTTGTAAAGAGGATATTTTACTCCTTTCAGTCAGTGGGGTTGCAATAAATTTTAAAGTGCAAATGTTCATCCTGACAATCCCCAAAGCCATGCCCCACAAGGAGAATCCAAAAATCCAGGCATCTGTGTTGATCTATATTAGGGTGACCCTATGAAAAGGGGGACCGGGCTCCTGTATTTTTAACAGTTGTATTGAAAGGGGAATTTCAACAGGTGTCCTTTGTATGCATGCCGCACCTGGAGAAATTCCCTCTTCATCACAACAGATTAGATTGTAAGCCTATGCGGCAGAGTCTTGCTATTTACTGTTTTACTCTGTACAGCACCATGTACATTGATGGTGCTATATAAATAAATTAATAATAATAATAATAATAATAATAATAATAATAATAATAATAACAACAACAGTTAAAGCTGCAGGCATATAGCTAGAGTGACCAGATACAAAAGAGGGCAGGGCTCCTGCAGCTTTAACTGTTGTGATGAAGAGGGAATTTCACCAGGTGCTGCATGCATACAAATAGCACCTGCTGAAATTCCCTTTTCTATGCAACTGTTAAAGATACAGGAGCCCTGTCCCCTTTTCATATGGTCACCCTAATCGATGTCAATAAACTAGTTCTCCTGGTTCCCATCTCCACCAGGAGCAAGTCTTTTGTAAAGCTAATGGATCTTAAATGCCTGTTCATTTCCCATCAGTTACTGTGCGACTTGAGGCTAAAACCCAGAGGCATTTCTAAGGAATGCGGCAGATGAGGTCCATGTCCCTGCCAAACAAAACCTGCCCCTGATCCCTGGCTCTCCTATGCCCACTCCTTTCAGTCTTTTTAGTTATGGAGCTTGGAAAACGCAGCTTTCTTTGTGAAAATTAAAAGTTTAGAAATGGCGAGAATGCTGCTCTCTAAACCCATTTCAAACAGTACGGCATCCCCCTGACCCCCGGAAATTCATCCAGCAAAAAGGTGAATGTAAATCAGCCAATACCTGTTGAGATCGGGGACTCTCTGGATTACAACATCAAAAAACATGGCAGCCTATGTGAACAAATTGAGAAGAACTCATCAGCTGTTTCCTATTCATTCTTGGAGTAACAACAAGAACCCATAAGACATTAAATGCCCCCCCTAGAGTCCAGGAGAAGGAGAAAGAAATAATGGTGAGGAAGCTGTGTATCTCACCTGTTCCGAGGTCCATGGTTTGCCATTGAGGTCTTGAATGTCGAACGTGTCATTAAAGTTCAACAATGATTTTGGTATATAGGGGACCAGGCTATTAGGGATGTGTTTCACCAAGTCATTGGTTCCATCTACAGCAGCAACTAGCTAGAAAACAGAATTATGATTCAGGGAATAGCCTGAAAACAAAATGGACCTACCATCTAGCCAGTAATGTCTACTCCTTACTAGTAGCATGTTTCCAACAGACTTCTTTCCCAAATTCTTTTAATTGGAGACACTGAGGCTTGAACCTGGGACCTTTTACATGCAAATGATTCCACAAACAACACTGTTTACAGCATTAATACCTGTGATTTTTGCACTCCCGATGTTAAACCCACATATCCATTGCTACAAGCAACAGGGTTGTGTCCTGGATAGGCAGCAAATTTGTGACTGTTTTTGCTGGATCAGCCTAAGGACTTCTCTACACCAGGCTTTTATCCCACACCTTTACTGGGGCTTCTGCTTCTGGATTCTTTGCAGGAGTAGATCAGCTCCTTTACATGTACTTTCCCCCCAAGGATTTCCTTTCTCTCCATGTTCTACATGTTTTGTTATACAGCCACTAGATGGCGCTATGGCACAGCTGTGGTATAGCAGAATTGTGGAAATTCATCGGCCACCGAAGTGTGTCAAAATGAAATACTGAATTTTCTCCATTAAGAAAAA
Source organism: Elgaria multicarinata webbii (assembly GCF_023053635.1). Lineage (NCBI taxonomy): Eukaryota > Metazoa > Chordata > Lepidosauria > Squamata > Anguidae > Elgaria > Elgaria multicarinata. The sequence continues at coordinate 6,397,261 of NC_086187.1, forward strand.
GCTGCGTCAATGGTCAGAAAGCACCGGAGAGACCCTGGAGTTTGATGGCATCATGTAAAGGATCCACAAAACACTGTGAGTGGCCAACCACGAGTACACAATAAAATACTCATGTAGAGAAGTCCTAAAACAAAATGGAAACATGGGAAACTGCCTGGCCTGAGTCTTTCCTAGGTCTGCCCAGAGATGCTGGGGATTGAACCCGGGACCACTGCAAGCAAAGCAGATGCTCTCTAAACCCCACAGGGGCAGTATAATTGCACAAGGGGATGTGCAATGCAACCTGTTCCAAATATGATACACAACAATAATTTTTATCAGCATTATACTGCTTAGATGTCTGTACCTTTTCATGGGGAACATGAGACACAACTAAGCCAATGGCACACACGATGTGCAACAATGATTTGGCAATGGTTAAAATTGTTATTGTCGAGAACGTCATAGGTCTACTTTTGTCAGAAAGGATCCCAAAGATAAAGCACCCAGATTAAATGATCCAGCCAGATAGGAACAACCTAGTGTTACCCTAACCCTGCCCCTCCTGCCCCCTGATCACTTCAAGTTGTGCTTTTTCCCCTCGGTTACTCAACCACTCAACCCCTTCCTGGTTGGGCGGTTGTACAGACTGGAGGAGAACTGCCCCACTCTCGTCTTTCATTAACAAGACTCCCATTCAACGCAGATGCCCCCCAAGAAAGGAAGGCGGCAATACACAGGGACAGGAGAGCAGTTTTATTTCACATGGAGTAAAAAAAAAAAACGGACTTCCTCTGCTCTAAAAAATCATGGAAAATGGAGCAGAAGAGGCAAGATGACTGCAGGACAGGGTCAACATTGTATGAGTGTCACGGGGCAAAACGATAAACAAGGCAGGACGACAATGCGATAAAACGCCGGTGTGATGGAGCTCTGTAAAATCTGATTCCCAGAGTGGACCAAAAAAGGGGCACAGAGCTTTAGTGAGGCAGAGAGATGTGGAGGCTAGAGTGTCAGAATGGGACCAGGGAGAACCAGCTTCAAATCTGCACTCAGTCATGAAGCTAGCTGGGCGGCTTTGAGCCAGTCATTGTGAGGTAAGCCAGGTGAGCCAGTCCACCTGGCCTACCTCACAGGGTTGACATGAGGATAAAATGGGTGGGGCAAGAGAAGTGTGAATGCTGCTGTTTTGAGTTCCTTGGTGGAAGCGTGGGATAAAAATATAATAAATAAAGGAGTACAAGGAAGCTGGCAATTTTTTTTCATTTTTGTACTGGTTATGACCATGCACCAGGTTGTCTTTGGCATCACTTTCTAGCTGTGGGAACTGTTCCAACAGGTTTGAGAGGAGGTACTAGTGATCTTTCCTGGGAGGCCTGCTGAATGACAGCACCTGATGTTTACTGAACCAAAAGTATACACAGAGTCCTTGCTCCTTGGCACTTCTCTTGGCTTGGACTACCTACAGCATAGCTTAAACTAACTTTAACCTTTGGAAAACAATACTTGATGAAGGTACGTGATGAAGAGTGGGAGAAGGCAAAGAGACTGAGCTGTGAATCTGGACATCCTTAGTTGACATCTCGTATCTGCCATGAATTAACTTAGGGTGGCCTTTGAAGAGAAGAAGTCTACAGTTTACAAAGATGGGTTAACTCCCTGTGTCCTGCTGGGGCTCTGCTTGCCAAACTTCTGCCTGTTGCCTGACCCTAGTGTGCATGCGGAGATAACCTCCAGATGGTCCACAGGCGCACGGCAAAAGCTTGCATCTCCCCACTCAATGAGCTGCGATTTGCGCAAATTCGCAGCTGGGAAAAGTTACAGAAATCATGATTTGCACAAAATCATGGCCATAAATAGGACAGCTTGCATAAAACCACAGACGTAAAGGGCCATTTATACCTGCAATTTTGCGCAAATTCCGCTATTTACAACCGTAATTTTGTACAAATAATGATTTACGTAAATGTGTCCAGAGATTTGCACAAATAAAAAAAGCAGGGAACACGGTTAGTCGAACCAGTTCAGGGATCCATGAGCTGGCATCTGGGGGGGTGAGCTGACAAAACCTCACCGAGCTCCAACCCCTATGAGGATAATAATGCTGACCTACCTTACAGGGTTGTTGTAAAGGATTGCACTACTACAACTTACGTCAAGAGCTCTGAACACTCAAAAGCACTCTTTATATGTTAACTTTTGTTATTACTCATGAGTTTGAGATGATAAAAGAAGACTTCACCTTTTCCACAAATGCAGTTTTTAGAGTGGGTGATACAACTTCTAGTCGCTCAGCAAAACTTGGGACTTTAACAGCATCCAAGACTGCTTTGGCAGGCATAGCCTGCAGGCTGCTGCTCTTCAACCCAATCACCAAACTCCCAAGCGCTGTGAGGCTCTGGCCGTCCAGAATCTGCCAACAGAAAATTCTCAGATTGGTTGGGCACTCAATAACTACGTAAAATGTTGAACTAGTAACTTGAAGCCAGGAGACACAACCACTCTCTGCTGGGCCACACTGAACCAGGCTCCTATTGGAATTCTAACTGAATCTATGATAGGGTGACCATATGAAAAGGAGGACAGGGCTCCTGTATCTTTAACAGTTGCATAGAGAAGGGAATTTCATCAGGTTACATTTGTATATATGGGGAACCTGGGGAAATGTCCTCTTCATCACAACAGTTGAAGCTGCAGGTGCCCTGCCCTCTTTTAAATCTGGTCATATATAGCTGCAGTATAGCTCCTGCAGCTTTAACTGTTGTGATGAAGAGGAAATTTCACCAGGTGCTGCATGGATACAAATGACCCCTGCTGAAATTCCTTTTTCTATGCAACTGTTAAAGATACAGGAGCCCTGTCCTCCTTTTCCTATGGTCACCCTAGGATTGCGCCTTTATCCTCATTTTCCCCAGTCTGTGAGGTCATTCTCTCCTGCTACCTCACTAATCTGCCAGGCATAGAGGCAAATTAGTAAAGTGAAGAACTTCCCCACGAAAAAATTCTGGGGCCGGGGAGGGTGGCTGTCACTTAAGTTCACAGATTTTCCCCCCCAATGAATGCATCAATCTAGTTTTCAAATGGCATTTCAAAGTTTGTAGTTTCTGAGGGAGTGCACATATTTTGGTGAGAAAGATAGATTTTGAAACTCAAGTAGACAAAACTTTTGCTGTCAAAACCCCAAACTTTATTGAGCCTCATTTATTATTATATCATATTTTGACATCCATCCTCATTTCTGATTAGGTCTTTGTTTCAAAGATGTGCAACAAAGCTGAAATGAATGAGGGCAGGGATTCCCATGCAGTTTCTCAAATTTTGAGGTTGCACATGGAAACCTACTTTCCCAAAGCCCACAGTTTGATTACTGAAGATTTATCAGAATTTGAAATTATATACATTTTATTTCACTACTAACATGGAAATGTTGGCACATGTTTCATTGTGATAGGAACATATGCTAACTGCTTACTTACACAGACCTCTTAATCAACCAGATACTTGAACATTTTCATAATTCCTGGGGCCAACAAGAAACAGCTACCTATGTCCACCTCCTGGGAAGATCTTGGGTGACCATTTGGAAAGGAGGACAGGGCTCCTGTATCTTTAACAGTTGTATTGAAAAGGGAATTTCAGCAGGTGTCATTTGTAAGCATGCAGCACCTGGTGAAATTCCTTCTTCACAACAGTTAAAGCTGCAGGAGCTATACTAGAGTGACCAGATACAAAAGAGTGCAAGGCTCCTGCAGCTTTAACTGTTGTGATGAAGAGGGAAAATTCACCAGGATCCCCATATATACAAATGACACCTGCTGAAATTCCCTTTTCAATGCTACTGTTAAAGATACAGGAGTTCTGTCCTCCTTTCCATATGGTCATCTTAGGCATGTTGGCAAAAAGTACAACTTCTGACAGAGGTTCCCTGCGTCACATTTTACCTGGGACTTGTCTATACAACATCTTTACACCACCTTAACTGTACATTTTCGCTTTCTTGGACACACAACACAGCCGTCCATTTGCTGCAGTGCCGGTTTTTAAGCCCGAAAATGTGCATATTCAGAGATGCGATTTACCACAACTTTTGCTATATCTTCAAGTTTAAACCACATAATAGTAATGTGTCGTTGGGGGAGTAAAATCGGATTTTGAAGAATGGATGGAGCTTTCAGGGCAGGACAAAGTGATTGGGTTGCCGATTACCTGCCTTCCCCAAAACCATGGGCGGAACTTTGATGTCACAATTTTCTCTTCCTTACTTCTTTAATATAAATGAATGTAGTAATCCAAGTAATGAAACCACCAATCCAATTTCCGTATGTGAACATGGAGGTAGACCAGTCCGCCAGCTGCATGGCTTCCCATACCCCCCTTTTCTCGAAGAGAGATTCAATGTAAATAAAAGATCATGGAGGTAGACCAGTCTGCCAGCCCGCGATTGTACGGAGGTGTGCATTAACTGTATTTATTTTAAAAAATACAAAAATTCTGCTGCTGTAAATGCTGCAGTGTGACGGCTGAGATTTGGCAATCGTGGGTGTACCTTCCCCAACATCATGGGTGGAACTTTGACGTCACAATTTTATTGTACTTTCCTTATTTCTTTAATATAAATAAATCTGGGTATCTGAGGGTTAAATTATATGTTTGGGGATCTGTCTGTGTATTTCTTTGTACTCTTATAGGTGCGGAGGTGCGCATTAAGAATGATATTTTTTTAAAAAAAGGTTCCCACCCACCAGGATCAGCTTCGCTCTGCAAGGGCTCGAATGACTGCATATTCGCCACATTAAATTCAAGGGATAACTTGTAGTGGCTTCTGCAATGTGACACTCTTTGAGCAGATGCGAATCAGCGAAAAATCGGGTTAAAAATAATGAGGAGCAATCCCGTGGTTGTACAGATGAGTGCCTGGTATAAATCTCCCAGGTGAGAATTTCTCTCATTCCATGTGGGATTCCCTGCTCAATCGTACATGTTCATATGCAAGAGGGCAGTGATCTTTTTACCTGGTATCCAGAATGGAATAGTTTGCTGAGAATGGCCTCAGCCTGATCAGCATTCCAGCTGCGAACTTTGCTCAAGGAAGGCAGAGAAGAACCAAGATCACTGTTGCCGATGCAGTTCTCAATCTGGAGCACTGAGAGCGCAACAGCCTTCTGGGAGTTCAGGATTCCCGGGGAGAGTTCTTCACAATTAGTAACTGGCAAGCCGGCCACCTAGTAGAGAAAAAGAATGAGCGACATTCCAGGCTCAAGGTGAACCAGATATATTGAAAGAATTCGTGAACCCCCCTCCCTTTCTTCCTCTTCCTTGGCTGACGTTCCTATGAATAAATTGGGAACTTCTTTGGTCATACATCTAACTTTTCTCGCAATCTATTGCCCTATCCAGACTATCTTTTCCTTGCATTCTGTTATTGTAACATCTCAGAAAAACTTACCAAGTGCCATGCTGGATCAGACCAAAGGCCTATCAAGTCCAACGTTCTGTTTGCACAGTGGTCAATCTCACGCCTATCGGAAGCCCACAGAAGCAAGACAGGAGTGCTACAGCACCCTCTCACGTGCCCAAGAGCAGCCTATGTCGTCTAAAAACCATCACCCACGTCTCATGCACGGCCCACTCTAAATATTGCCGTGTGGCACGGAATCACAAAAGGAGTACGGTGGGTACCAGTACAATATTGACAGCTGGGGTAGAACTAAAAGAGCAATTTCGCTTTAAAAGAGCAGCACAGCAATGCCTCAGAAACACAAGGAGTTCCGGTGTGGACAAGGCTATTTGTAAAGTACCACACAGAGTCACTAATAGCCCCGAATTGCTGCTGTTATGTTTTTAAGAAGCCAATGAGAGAACTTGAGAAGGATGCTCTTGCCAAGACCCTTTAAAATAGCTATGAACTGTATCACAAGGGTAGCCACCCAATCCAATAGGCAGGAATGGAGTATTGGCCAACCGGGCTGGAACAGAGCTTGAGGGATGATAATGTTAAGAATAGCACTGGAGACTTGTGGTGACTTTGTAATATATTGGCTTTATTTACAAAGATACAAGCAGAGCCGGCTGGAAAGAGACACCATGCCACAACACTGTTGATCCTCCATCAAACTCCCAATATATCAAGGAGTACCTAGCCAAGATATTACACCCATAGAGGTAACTATAGGTTTTGTCCCCAAGGAGCAAATGGTGGCTTTGGGGAGGTTATCAGAGCATGGATAACTGCCTAGCTACAGTGATCCATGCTCTGATAACCTCTCGTTTGGATTACTGCAATGCGTTATACGTGGGGCTGCCTTTGAAAATGGTCTGGAAACTTCAGCTGGTACAAAACAGGGCAGCCCGTTTACTAACAGGGACTGGCCAGCGAGATCATATCACTCCAGTCCTTCTACAACTTCATTGGCTGCCAGTCCAGGTCCGGGCCTGATTCAAAGTGCTGTTACTAACATTCAAAGCCCTAAACGGCTTGGGACCAGGTTATTTGAATGAATGCCTCCTCCAATACGTACCTGCCTGGAACTTAAGATAATCCACAGGGGTCCTTCTCTGTGAGCCCCTGCCAAAGGAAGTGAGGCAGGTGGCTACCAGGGGGAGGGCCTTCTCTGCTGTGGCACCCCGGCTGTGGAACGAGCTCCCCAGAGAGGTTCACCTGGCGTCTACACTGTACTCTTTCTGTCGCCAGCTGAAGACCTTTTTATTTTCTCAGTATTTTAACACCTAATTTAACTTAAATTTAAACTTTGCTGTTTTAATTCCATATTTTAACCTATATCAATTTTTGCTGTGTGGTTTTATTCTGGTTGTGCTTTTTATATTGCATATTGTATTTGTGTTTTTAAATTGTTGGTTGTTTTTATGCTCTTCGTGGTTTAATTTTTGTGAACCGCCCAGAGAGCTTCAGCTATTGGGCAGTATAAAAATGTAATAAAATAAATAAATAAATAAATTTCAACCAGCAAAGCAGGATAGGGGAGGGTTAAAAATGTTCCCTAGTATCGCAGTTCCAGACAGAATTGCTCTGCCACACAGTCAAATTTGTCATTTAAGATCTTCCCAGGGGATCCAGTCACAGGGTACTTCCAGATTAAGCTTCTGTTGTGCAATCGCCCTTCCTTACTCACTATTTTTTTTTACAGAGGGTCCAGACTTTTTCTTAAACTCGTAATCCTCCCATGTTTTCTCACTGCTTCTTCCATCTTTGTTTTTACAGCAGAAAATCCATTGAAAAAGATGGAACATGTACATAATGTCTTCTAATCAATGGTACCAGGAACCCTCATTTGGAAGCTCCCTCAGTGTCTCCCATATCTTGTTGATACAGTGAGAGTCCAATGCTTAATCCAATGCCTTAAAGTTATCAATTCACCTTTTCTTCCATTGGTATAGACTCCCAGGGAAGAGACCTCCATGAATTCCTCTCTCAGTGACCTTTAGTCAATTCCACACTGAGTGGGAAATGGGAGTGTGTGCAACAAATATACAGAGAAAAAGTACTTACTGGAAATTCCACCTTTAAACTGGTAGTGGTGGCCACTGCCCAACCTGAAGGACAAATGATAAGATTTTAGGGAAATAAGAATTTAAATCAAAATATATTATATAATTATTATAACATGATAATATTAAATACAACACAATACTGCTTGCCTAATGAAGCTGAATGTGCTTTGCCATTTTGGGGGTGGGTGGGTTTAGTTTTAGCAGCAAGAAAAAAACCCACTTCTGGCTTAAATTTGTTCTGTTTGCTGTAGTTGGTGATCTGTCGATACTGCTGCACCAGTGGCTGAGTTTGCACGATTGAAGTGAGAAGCCATGCTCCTGCACGCACCACGCGCACAACCGGCATTTACCTAATAACTTGTGCTGTGTCGTGGGTTGCTGTGTCATCAAAACCTAGTACGTGGTGCAGTGGGGGTGGCTTCTAACCCAACCCAGAACCCATGGGTTGTTGTAGGGTTCGTGGGGTAGGTTAGAAGTCACCGCTGTTGCACTGCACACATCAGGTTCGGATGACATGGCATCCTGCATTGTTTCCCCTGCTGATCATATGAACCTGGCCAGTGATTTGTTTAGGGGTGAGATGCTTTGGAATGCAGGAAGGGAATAATAAAGGAGTCTTTACTTTTCGCAGTGAGTAGCCATTAACCTTGTTCATACGACACGCTAAGCCATGGTGCTTAAGCATTTCTAGCTAAACATTATGGCATAGCGTATCAGGTGAACTATGACTTTCTGTGTCCGGTGAACCATTCCTAACCATGGTGGCTACATAACCACAGTTTAAACACGCTCACTAACCATTTGCTACAAAAGGGTTAGCGGCCTAACCATGGCTTAGCGTATTGTCTGAACATGCCCACTATCAGCACATATCTCGGGTTGGGAGGAAGGGATTCTAGGTCAGAAAATATAATCTAAAAACAAACTGCCAATCCTGAGCTTTTGCCTCATTCATTTTTGAAATCAAGAGCTGGCAAAATGACCCAGGGATTGAGAAAACAAACCAGGGGTTGTTTGATCATCTGCTAGACAATTGTGGGTAGGGCAACATACCATGAGTTTGCCATGGGTTAGTGTTCTGTGTGAACCAGGTCTATATATCTGCTTGCACATAAATCCAGGCACCTTAATATTTATTTATTTACAATGTTTATATACTGCTCCCCACTCAAAATTTCAGAGCTGTGTACAAGATAAAACACAATAAAAACAGAATAAAACACCTTAAAATAGATTTTTAAAAGCAAAATGAAAGGTGAACTGTGTACCGTGGCTGGTCTTTAAGGAAAGTCTTCCTGGAACAATGACGTTTTCAGGAGATTTTGCTTTTCTGTTGATAGATACTGAGGCTAAGAAAGCTGCCTGCTTATTAGAATCTGATTGTCAAACTTTCTCATTTATGCTTTGGTAGGGTCATAACCTTTATTTCAGCTCTGACAATTATTTCAGATCTTCATACTTTATTTATTTAACCAATTTCTTAGCCCACTTTCAAGATTTTGTATTTGTGCTTTTAACCTGTTGGTTGTTTTATTATGGTTTTAATTTTTGTGAACCGCCCAGAGAGCTTCGGCTATTGGGCAGTATAAAAATGTAATAAATAAATAAATAAATAAATAAGACTCTAAAATGTACATCCTGCTCTTCAATGGGCAATCAGCATGCTGTGGATGGATTTCACGGCAACTCAAAGGCCATGTTGACTGGGAATTATGGGAGCTGCAGTCCAACACATCTAAAAGACAGCAGGTTGGGGAAGGCTTGGTTACAGAGAATTTATGCATAATTTTATTCATTTATCACATTTCATAGGGTGACCATATGAAAAGGAGGACAGGGGTCCTGTATCTTTAGCAGTTGTATTGAAAAGGGAATTTCAGCAGGGGTCATTTGTATATATGGAGAACCTGGTGAAATTTCCTCTTCATTACAACAGTTAAAGCTGCAGGAACTATACTAGAGTGACTTGATTTAAAAGAGGGCAGGGCTCCTGCAGCTTTAACTGTTGTAATGAAGAGGGAATTTCACCAAGTTCTCCATATATACAAATGACACCTGCTGAAATTCCCTTTTCTATGCAACTGCTAAAAATACAGGAGCCCTGTCCTCCTTTTCATATGGTCACCCTACATTTCATAGAAACATAAGAGTTGGAACGGACCTTGGAACAGCTCTCACTGTTACAGAGTTTCTCCTAATTTCCAGTAGCCGAAGCTCTCTAGGTGGTTCACAAAAATTAAAACTATAAAACAGTTTTTAAAACGTGTAAGTGTACTTACCAAATATAAGCAAGCAGCTAAGGATTCTAGGTGGTCGAAGCATTATTCCAAATGGTTCCTTCCACATGGTTTAATTCTCTCTCTCTAGAAAACAAAACAAAGGGAAAAAATAAATTATTCTCAGTAATACTTCTTCTCAAGTTTTCTTGATTGTCTTAAATCTGGTAAGACGTCCGGGATAGATGGGTTTACTGCAGACTTTTATAGAAATTAAATATCTCCTGATTTCTAAACTGATATGTTTGCTTAATGAAGTAATGGGATAAGGTGTTACCCCGCCCCCCCTCCCGCCCATGCCATCCTGGCTGGACTCCCAGCTGTCATTCCCAAAGTTGGTTAGAGTCATATTTTACCCCCCTCGTACATCATCACTCAAGATTGAAGAATGTTTGATGCACTTCTCTTACAGAGATCGAATCCTATCATCTCAGAATACCCAAATAGCGATCAATCCAGATTTACACCTGGTTATCAGATGCACCATAAATCTCATTCACTGAGTTGAGTATTCTCGGTGTCTACTGGTAATTGTGTCAATGGCTGCTGGGAAGTTATTTGATTGTACAAAGTACCTAGTACTAAAAATGGGTTTTGGCCTGCATTTTTACTAGGCTATCAAAGCAAATTATTCCTTTACGAAAGTGGCAGTCAACAACAAAGGAATATATTCATTTTACCCCAGAATTATTTTTATTATCCTTGTATTATAATAAAAATGAACCTATTGTAGCCAAACAATTAGTAACTTTCTTAATAGCAGCTGAGAGACAAACATTAGTACAAGAGTGGAAAAATTTGGATCACCTTGACAAAGAGGCATGTTATAAGAACATATGGTCTACTGCACTTTGTGAAAAAAATAACACATAAGTTACGAGTACTACAAGGCAAAGATGAGCCACTAGTATTTAGTGCTATATGGTGGAAATTCATTTCACACACAACTGATTCTGAGATGCTGGCATATATGTCGAACACAGCTGGGGATATATGGGCTGTATAAATGGTATGAAATTTCCGATATAGAATAAATCTTTTTATAGTAAATTTATAATAATATCAAGAATTTAAAAAGGTAATAAGGGCAATAAGCTTCACTCCATTGTTTTCTTAATTTCCCCCTATTATTATTAGTATTATTCATTTAGGGGAGGGAGGGAGATATATTATGTTTATGATATACTGAATATATGAAAATCTTTAATAAAAACATTATTTAAAGGAAAACAACAACAACTAGCTCTCTGTGCCATTCAACCTGGGCCAAGACATGCCTCAAAGCTGACCTCTCCCCACTCTCCTTTTCACAGTTGCAACAGACGACTTAGCAATTGCTTTGAGAAATATTGTAAAACAAAAGGGTGAGAGACTAGCATAAATGAAATAGAGTATGCAGATGCCAAATCCGGCCCTCCAGATGCTTTGGACTTCAGCTCCCAACAACCTCAGCCAGCATGGTCAAGAAAGTCGGGAGAATGCAGAATCACCTGCAAACTTTATGCCTTTTTGCAATAGTTCTGCGAGCCCTGGCACCGTTTAGGACTTTAGCTTTTACCGATCCTGCAAGAATTTAAAGTAAGCTAACGGTCTAGGCTGGGCAAATTGTGAAAGGCTGGTAAGAGAATTTATTTTCTTGGCTTGGACGCATAGCTGTTATTCGCATGAATGTGTTGGCTAAGTTTATATTTTGGTTTGAAGCACCTACCAACTTATCTTTCCACCTCTAAGCTGAAAAAATGGCAAGGCGTAATTAATACTTTTATATGGGCAGATGAGCACCAACAATTAAAAGGGGACTTTGTTGCAAAGGCCAAAATCTAAGGGCAGACTAACTGTGCCAAATGCAGAAGCCTATTACATATTTTCATATCTAGTTTCAATCAAAGTTGCAAATGCACTGGAAAGTCCTAGAATAAACTGAACCTGGGTCAATTCCCTAGATGTTCTAGTTTAGGATACCACCAAATTCAGGCCCCCATTAAGGTCAGATAATCCAGTAATATTTTCCTTGTATGGGATAAATTAACTCCTGGCCTTTCAGCCTTGGATCCAGTAGAATACCATTGCACTGTTAGGTTGGAGAATGAAGCCGGAAATATTAATAAACGGGAACTGCTTAACATGAACTCAGCTAAATCTTAACTGAAAAGGGGGCTATTACCCCCTATCTGTCTTACATCACACAGAACAGTTGAAAGCCCTTTCATCAGACCAGTACTTCCAACTGTGACAGTTCTTCAAAGAATCTGATGTCCAGAGACAAATCTTCAGGTATCAAACCCATTTTTAGCTAGTTGCTACCTCTCTTTCAGCAACCTCAACTTACTGTATCAGTATCATATGTACTCCTCCAGCATATGTTAATGCATGGGAAATGAATTTAGGAGAGAAAGTAGGGTTAGTTAACCGGAATAAAACACCTACTAATAAAGCCCTGCCTTCTTTTATACCTGGTCACTCTAGTATAGCTCCTGCAGCTTTAACTGTTGTGATGAAGAATGGATTTCACCAGGTGCTGCATGTATACAAATGGCACCTGCTGAAATTCCCTTTTCTATACAACTGTTAAAGAATCAAAAGCTCTGTTCTCCTTTTCATATGGTCACCCTAACATATTACAATTGAAATGGGAGAGTAATGGAGAAAATACGAATTGCATAATGAAAAAGCAATTTATCTAGCAAAAGGCAACCCCCCCCCCACCGTAGAGCGCACAGCAAAAAAGTGAGAAGCATCTCTTCTGAGTACATACCGCTGCCTCCTCCTTGTGTGTGCTGCTGAGAGTATCAGGCTCCAAGCAGTGTGCTTTTCACTAAAGAAGGTGGGGTGTGACCCCTTGTTTCTAATAACATTGTTTGAAAGGACAGGAACACCTGTCAAGTGCAGGTCACACCCAGAGGCTTGTGGGTTTTCAAAACAGGGCACTTTCGCAACGAGATGGGATGCTGTCTGCCCATAGGAACCCCAGGAAGTAAAAGCTAAACCAGAAGGCACAATAAATTCAAATTGTGGTTGTAGTTAGGTAGCAAGAGATTTGAAGAGGGTGGCATGGACACACGTCGTTTCACAGACAGTGAATCCGTGGAACAGATTTAGTGGGGAAGGTTCATGCATTGTTGAAAGAGGGTGTGGGAGGACAGTTATAAGAGAGGAGGGGATCTCTGAGTGACAGTCAGTTGGTAAATGACACCCTTGGGTACATACATGCAGTGTTAATTGCATAGCATGTTGCTGAGGGTACTTAAAAAAAAAACCCTCTAGAATAACTGTGCATGATCCCAATTCGTATAAATTTTGTATACTTCTTAATGTTTACTGTTTTAACTTTTGTGAACCGCCCAGAGAGCTTTGGCTGTGGGGCGGTATATGAATGTAATGAATAGATAGATAGATAGATCTCCAGGTTCCTCTGAGAGTAAGTCAGGTAACCTAAATATACATTGGGGAACAAGCATTCAACCGGGGGTGGGCAAGTTGTGTCCCTCCAGAAGTTTTGGCCTACAACTCCCATCAGCTATAGGGGAGTGAAGACCCCAAAAATCTTGAAGTTGCCCACCCTTGCTTTAAACTGCGAATGGGCAAGTTTAGCAGCTTTAAGGATTCTCAGGTCAAATTCATTTCAGAACTGGTACCTGCAAAATCTTCCCAAGGCTGTCTTAAACTGGGGCCTGGTTTAGCCAGGACCCATGCTAACCAGGTTTAAGGATACCGATATGACTCAAATCCACTTGTGTGAAAGAATGATAGAACGTAAGAGCCCTGCTGGATCAGACCAAGGATCCATCTAGTCCATCACTGGTTCGCACAGTGGCCAACCAGCTGCCGATCAATGACTCAGAAGCAGGACATCGGTTTATTGAAGGGAAATGGATGCGGATAGAATAAAAGCAAAGAAAGCTTACATGTCCTTAACTCTCAGCGCAGTCACCCTGGTTTCCAGGGGGGTGACGGATGTCGCCCAGGGCGATTTACCTGAGCAGTTGGTGCGCCTTCCCCATCTCAGGCAAGAACCGGTAGCAGGCCAATTTGCTCGGGATTTTATAGAGCAAGTCTTGTCATTTAGCTCAAACTGTCAGAAGACACCCCCCTCCTTTCACCCAGAAGGAAAAAGGGAGGCCTTTCTCCTTAGCAGAAGCCTCCCTTATCAGCGATAAAGTACACACTGAGCACAGTGACTACATAGGATGAGCATATGGAAAGGAGGACAGGGCTCCTGCATCTTTTAACAGTTGTGTAGAAAAGGGAATTTCAGCAGGTGTGATTTGTATGCATGCAGCACCTAGTGAAATTCCCTCTTCATCGCAACAGTTAAAGCTGTAGGAGCCCTGCCTAGCATGATCAGATGCAAAGGAGAGCAGGGCTCCTGCAGCTTTAACTGTTGCGATGAAGAGGGAATTTCACTAGGTGCTGCATGCATACAAATCACACCTGCTGAACTTCCCTTTTTTACACAACTGTTTAAGATTCAGGAGCCCTGTCCTCCTTTTCATATGGTCACCCTAGTACTGTGCATTTTTCTAGCTTCTGTTAGTAGCAAAAAGCACTGATCTTCATTGTATGTGAGTACAGCTATGAGAACCAACTTTAAAATCATAAAGTTTCCCAATCACTCTAGCCAATCAGTGTACTTACTGTATTTCTTCGATTCTAAGACACACTTTTTTCACCATATAAACATCTCTAAAAACGGGGTGCGTTTTAGAATCATGGATGCGTTTATTATTTCTTAGAATCAAAGCTTTTTTCTGTTGGTGGTACTGAAATTAGTGTGCGTCTTACAATCGATGGCATCTTAGAATCGAAGAAATGCGGTATGTTGTAAATCAACACCTCCCATAATGCAATGGATCGGGGACCTAAAAACATTATCAACTTTTGAACGAGTGTTAAATAGACACAACTTGCAAGTGGATAAATACATGGATATTTGGTCTGCTTTTCTTGAAACCTCTCCCTTTTTTCTTTAATGTTTCATACGATGGAAATGATGATAATTCTATAAACACAATGTATGCCCCCCCCATTTTCATGATGTGTTTTCTGTTTTGTTTGTTGATACTCATAATAAAAAGTTTATTTAAAAAAAAAATGCTGTAAATCACTGCATTTTGTGCTGCATACGGCTTGGGGTAAATTCATAGCTGATGACTCTCCATTCTTCTGAAACCAAATCCAATACAGAGGCCAATTCTTATCTCCCCACCCCACACATCCCAAAGACTGTTTAAACTCCCTCTTGAAGTTAAAGGATTCTGTGGGGAGAAGTGGCTGGGATGGGCCTTGGAGGAGGCATCTCCTCAGGCCCCAGGATGAAGGCAAGCCAGCCGCCAGTGATGTGCGTCCCTTCACCATAACTCCTGCCTCTGGTGTCTGAAGGCTCACATGCCACACCTGCACACTTCTCTCTGCTGTCAGTAATTTGAACGCAGCATGTGAGGACACTGGTTACAGGTTTTTGTTTAAGCAGCAGGGTTAACGGTGTTGTCTGGTATGCGTTTTCCTTAATCAGGTGCCTCCACTAACCACACTGTGGTCAGCTTCTCTAACCCTGTTCTCCATCAGGGTTAGTGACACCCGCCTGGTTCAGACAACACGCTAAACCATGCTGCTTTTAGCGTGTTGTCTGAACCAGGCCACTAACTAAAGGTTGGCTGCAGCTCCTTGAATTGCTGGGTAGAGAATTCTAGACCTCCTGTTCATACCCCTAAGGTAGAGCAGGTCCCCAGCTTGTTTGGAGGTGAACTTTTGACTCATTTCACCAGCAAGCCCTGCCCCTTTAAAATATTGCTGTTACTCTCTGTAACATCTATTGACATATTTAACGCCTTTTAAATTATTGACCTTTTGAATCATGTTTTCCAGTGACTCAGCCACATGGCAGATCAATCACTCCCAGCAACACCCAAGGAGCAAGCATAACAGTGGTAAATTCCCCAAACTTGAGCAACGTTCATGTTCGGCAAAGATAAGAACTGGGAGAGAAACCGCCATGGCTTCTTTGCAGGAACTAACATGTTTTAAGGTTCATGACCAGCTCAAGCTCCTACATTGCGAAAGATCATTTTGGCCTGTGTCAGCACAAAACATGCAAAATAGGTTCAGGGTTTAAGTCCTAGGGCTTGTCTATAAGGCTTGTTTACCACAACCAAATGCGCATGCTCACGTTTTAGGTTACATGACGCAGCCGTCCATTCGCCGCAGCGCCGGGTTTTTAACCCAAAAATGCGCATCTTCGCATTCATGATTTACTGCGACTTTTAGATCACGTCTGAGTTTGCACCGCGTTACGGCTATGTGTCTTTGGGGAAGTTAAATTGGATTTTGACATGTGGGCAGAGCTTTGAGGGTAGGATAATGTGATTGGCCAATTTCCTGATTTTGCACCAATCAGCTGCCTCGTTTGCACCGATTTTAGTTTGAAGTCTCTCCACAGAGAAAGCTTCTTAAAACAAATTTATTCCTGTATTTATATATTTATTGCATTTCTGTACTGCCCAATATGCAAAGCTGTCCGGGCGGTTCACAAAAGGAAAGAGGGGAAAACGGGCAGCCAGACGAGGAGATGTGTTCTGCTGCCTCATTCCTTTCCCTCTTTAGCCTCGTCCCTTTTCATCTGCTGCCTCGTTCCTTCCTCCCCGTTCCCGATTTCTGTGTTATATGAATCTGCGGAGCTCCACATATAAAACTTATAGCTTTGCTCCTCTCTCCTCCATAGCGTCATATCATTGTATATGTGATAATGCGTGTGTGCGCATTTATAATGGACTATTAAAAAAAGTAAATAAATCGGTGTTGCTGCTGCAGTGTGACGCTCTCTACCTACATTCGAATCAACAAAAATTCAGGTTTATATTTAATGAGGAGCAATCCTGTTGCCGTACAGATGGGGGCCTAACTAAAATTATGAATGGCTTTGTGTAATGGAACTAGGGATGGGCAGAATAAACCTCAGACGTTTTGCTGTTCTTGGCTTTTCTTGAAACACTGCTACTAATTATTTATTTGGTCCTATCAGTGGCCCTGCACAAAGGACCTTTTGAACTTGAATTAAGCACGGGGAAACAGCAGAGAAGCAGGATAGTACAGAGTAGGAGGGAGAAATGCAATTATTTTAAGTATATCTACTTAGGCTTGGTGATAGTAGGGTGTGGGAAATAGAGGGTTGTGCTACTTCAGCAGTGAATAAAGTTCGGTGCTCTGGGGGCTATTTTCCATCTTCCTGTATAATATTGCCAGGATCCGACCATTTTTGTCTGTCTCTTCTGCCAAGACTCTCGTTCACGCACTGGTTATCTCTCGGTTGGACTACTGCAACCTTCTTCTCTCTGGCCTTCCTTCGTCTCACATCAGTCCGCTGGTCTCTGTCCACCACTCTGCCGCTAAGATCATCTTCTTGGCCCGCCGCTCTGACCATGTCACCCCACTTCTAAAATCTCTTCATTGGCTTCCAATTCACTCCAGAATCCAATACAAACTTCTCCTGTTGACCTTCAAAGCTTTTCACGGCCTAGCTCCTGCCTATCTCTCCTCTCTCATCTCACACTATTGCCCCGCTCGTGCTCTCCGCTCCTCTGATGCCATGCTTCTCGCCTGCCCAAGGACCTCTACTTCCCTTACTCGGCTTCGTCCTTTTTCTTCTGCTGCCCCTTACGCCTGGAACGCTCTTCCAGAACACTTGAGAACTACAAACTCAATCACAGCTTTCAAAACTCAGCTAAAAACCTTTCTGTTCCCTATAGCTTTTAAATATTGAGTTTGTTCTGACTCTATACTGTTTAGCTTCACCCTACCCGGTGCCTGTTTACACTTCCCTGTGCCTGTTTGCATTCTCTTTCCCTCCTTATTGTTTACTGCAACTTTATTAGATTGTAAGCCTATGCGGCAGGGTCTTGCTATTTACTGTGTAATCTGTACAGCACCATGTACATTGATGGTGCTATATAAATAATAATAATAATAATAATAATAATAATAATAATAATAATAATAATAATAATAATAATAATCCCATGACACCCCCCCCCCAAGTTTGCTTGTTTTCTTCTTCCTTCCATATCTGCCTTTCCTTTTCTGTTGTGCCTTTTAGGCCTTCATCACACCTACCCATTTCCCTTGAATTATCCCACGGTGTATGAAAGCTGTTGTTGTTGTTGTTGAGTTGTTGGTGTCCCCATTACACCACCTGTGGAGGGGAGGGGGAGGGGGAGGAAGGAAACTGCGTGCCAGCTAGATGATCTCTTTACGGGGAGGGCGGGGGTGACAAGGGAGAGACACTCCCTCAGGGCCCCTCTGCTTTTTCTGTGTGTGTTTTTACTCGAGAGTAAGCACACCCACACACCCACCCACACACACACCACACACTAGCAAACACAACTTGAAAAGTGCTTACTATTTCTGTGACTGGCAAGGGATAGGATCGAGCTGTTAGCCTCTTTACTCGAAAGTAAGCGCCTTCCTGAGTGCCAGAACGGTTACTTCTTCAGTACGGAGGGCTCCGCGCGACACTCGCTTGGGAGCTGCAGAGGGAGGCGGCTGGGCGGCTCTGCTCTTGTCATCCTCCTGCGCCCCCAGTGGCCGCTCGGAGAACAACAAAAGATTCGCTCTTAAAGGGGTACTAAAATACGACGCTTCTTTTGGCTAAGCAGCAGAATTCAAGCAGGATGCCTGGGAGCGCTTCACAGTCAAAGCAGATTATAAGCTGGGAAACTTTGGAGTCCTTTGCACTCAATTCGCGGTGACTGCACAGTATAACGCTGGTGTGATGCAGCTCTTAGATTGTAAGCCTGCTGGCGGGGCTGTCTTGTTTGTTTTTGAACTTATGTGAGCTGCTCTGGGTGCCTTTTCAGATGAAAAACCGGGTTAAAATAAATAAATGGTGAAGAGGAAGATACATCCAACACCTCCAAGTGGTGGAGGTGAACTAGGCTTGAAAAGGTGTGGTTAGATATGCTGCTCTAAGCCACGTAGTTCAAACAGGAAAATGCTTTCCTTTCCTTTACCCTTTGTCAATTAATATGAATATTTCGATTACTATTCTTTTGCCTCAAAAAGGAGCATGCCAGATTGTTCTGACAGACATGTGATGACAGATAAACATTAAGAACACATTGTATGCTCTAAGATGCTACTAAACATGAACAGATGCAAAGTCTTGGTTTTAGGGTGACCATATGGAAAGGAGGACAGGGCTCCTGTATCTTTAACAGTTCAGCAGGTGTCATTTGTATATATGGAGAACCTGGTGAAATTCCCTCTTCATCACAACAGTTAAAGTTGCAGGAGCTATACTAGAGTGACCAGATTTAAAAGAGGGCAAGGCACCTGCAGCTTTAACTGTGGTGATGAAGAGGAACTTTCACCAGGTTCTCCATATATACAAAAGACACCAGCTGAAATTCCCTTTTCTATGCAACTGTTAAAGAGACAGGAAGGGCTGTCCTCCTTTTCATATGGTCACCCTATATTTGACTCTTCTTTCTATCCTTTGTTTCCCATATTCGGTCTGCTGCCAAGCAATTTGGGACCTTCTCAATGCATGGTCTGTACTCTATTAACCTGTGATCCCTCCCTCAAATTTTTCATTGTAGAAACAGGAAAGCAAGAATAAGAGTTAGGCCTTTGCTAGACCTACCTGGGAATCTGTGCAGGAGGAGGGGCAAGCCTGCGGTACAAGTAGCGCGGGCCATTGCTCCAATCCAGACGTCACACGTGACGGGCTGCAGGAAAGCCCTGTTGCGTCCGCCATTTGTTTTAATTCTTAAAGGGCTGGGTGCACAGGAGCACACCAACGACGAAAGGTAAGGTTGTTGTTTTTTTTAAAAAAAACATTTCCGTGCCCCCGATCTCCCCACCCCCGATCTCTCCCTGGCTCTGATCTCCCCCTCCTTGATCTCCCCCCCTGCCCTGATGGGCCTAGCACTCCTGCAGAGCACTGTGCCCCATCCGCTGCTTTTCCTGGCTACTCATGAGTAATTGCGGTAGCTGGGAAAAGCGGCAGAATGGTCTACATGCTCGCGGTCTCGGGCTCAGCCCGAGGCCACAGGAAATACCAGGCTACAACTGAAGCCCATTACACAAAGGGAGGGTTGACCCCTGCCTGAGCCCGGGATCCCCTGTGTGTCATCTGGACACACAGGGGCAAGCCCAGGGTTCACCCTGGGCTAACCCATGGTCTAGCAAAGGCCTTAAGCGGTGCTCAAGGCCAGCACTGGACTTAGTACCCAATTATCTTAGACACAAGGGCCTAATCTACACCTGCCACTTATCCCAGGATAGTGTCAAGGTCGTCCCTATTGCGCCACATTAGGCTGACCAACCCACCTGGAAAAACCCAGTTGGTCCCGGTTCTGGAGCCCAAAACCAGGACTCCAGCTGGAGATTTACTTTATTGAGTAAATCTCCAGAGAAATTGGGTCAAGCTGTGTCCCTTGCTGTCTCCTGAGCTGAAAAACCCAGAAATGAAGTCTCAACTCTTGCGAGCAAATCCAAATTTTCTCTTGATCATGAACTTCAGTTCAGCCAGATTATCCATTTGGCTGGGGAAGCCAAAAGACATCAAGATGGTATAAGACAACTTGCTTTCCTTTGTAGCAGAGAAAATCCAGAGCCACACCAGCTGAATGACCAGGGTGGATTTTGACACTGACACCCACATACGCAATATTCAACATAGCTTGAAGAGCTTCAGAGACTAACACACCCTTGTCAATCTTATATGTGTATGTGTGTATGTGTGTGTCTTCAACTGTATACACATCGAAAGCTTGTTGGGACACAATGGTGTCCTGGGACTCTTCCTTGTTGAGTCAAAAGTAGGGATTATCAACTCTTTGCCCTTTTATTCTGGCGTGCTCCTGTCCAAAGTCAGCACAAGAATACGTAAGTAAATACGCCATTGCAAAACAGGCCGGGACAAAGCAAATCTTCGAGCAAGATTGCTTCACATGACCATTCAAATTCTTTTCTTAAGCCAGATACAATGACGCTCATTGTTTTCTACTGGCTCTGTTAGGACATTAAAATCTGAATGTTCTAAAGATTAGTTGAGTAGTTACTAGATTGATTACCATTGACATCTGAGTAGAATTCGAATTTTACTGCTTGGGCAATATTTCTGAGGAATTTTAAGGGAAGGACAGTTTTCAGTGTGAGGTCAGAGGGAAATGAAGGTTGATCCATTCCTCAGGTGTCACTGACTTCTGACTAAAGTGAAATTAGAGGTGAATTTGGAAGGTCCTTCTTGGGCAAAACAGCTAATTTCAAGAGAATTTGAAAGGGTTTTTTAAGGCAGGAGAAGGGATTTGCACATCCCTAGTAGATTTTGTTTGGTCAAAATTTCACTGAGAGGCTGTCAATGCATCTTCTAAGCCCTGCAGTGGCTGCACAGTGGCACTGGGGCAGTTATATGACACAGCTGTGGGTTCACACCCACAGCAGGGGTTTTCGCTGAAGATACATGGTAAAAAAGTCAGGAACTTACCCCAACTTTTTTCGTCAAAGAGAAGTCACCCTTCTGCCATGTGACCTTGCTCTGGGGTTGAGCTGGGGGGTGGATGGCGACCTCTGATTGGTTTCCAGAAGCCGAGCAGAGGGCAGGGTTGTGTTAATAAAATTCTCTAATGCTGCGTTAATTCACCCTAACTTTTATCTGAAACTGCACATTTGTGGAGGGACTGTTTATCCTTTACTTTGTTGATACACAGCTGTGCTTCTCCAGTTTATAAAAGTAGAGATCTGCTTCGTTCCCTGACAGTTTGCTCTAATGGGGCGAAATTCGGGAAGGGTGCTCTCATAGGGAGAGCCCCCCCTCCATTGAAATTTTTCAATGGGGAGCGGTATATAAATATTCTAAATAAATAAATAAATAAAGGATAAACAGTCCCTCCACAAATGTGCAGATCCTCCCTTCAGATCCTATCCTGGATAACTTGGAATTTTTGCTTCTTCACAGAACAGTGGGCATAATGGGGGAGGGGGGAAGCTATTACTCCCCCTCTCCAAGTATGTTTTTCTTGGTATTGAAAATCCAGGGTTTTAGGGACAGCTAGCTCTGCCATATAACACTGAGGGAGCAGAGCTGATTCCATCATACTGCGGAG
Organism: Elgaria multicarinata webbii; assembly: GCF_023053635.1. NCBI lineage: Eukaryota > Metazoa > Chordata > Lepidosauria > Squamata > Anguidae > Elgaria > Elgaria multicarinata. The sequence goes on from NC_086187.1 coordinate 6,419,126, forward strand.
AATAAGAGAAATGTGCTTTTCTTCCCGTGCTTGTCAAGATGAAGCCTGAGTGATTTAAATTTGTGCTGAGTCAAAATGGGAGGGGCACTTTCCTGAAAAAAGTTTGTCAGAATAATAAAAGAAACTGGGGGCAATTTTTCAGAGACGGTTATCTTAAAATGTATTCTTTTAGCACCTTCCCCCAACCTGATGCTTCAGCTCTCATTAGCCCCAGCCAGCATAGCGAATGGTCAGGAATCCTGCTATTGGGCAGTATAGAAATGTAATAAATAAATAAATAAATAAATAAATAAACATACGGAGGGCACCAGGTTGGTGAAGACATTTTTAGGATTGCTCATATGACCAGTATAAGAAGTATTGTTTTCACATCAGTGGGCTTCATTAGCATATTGGCCTTGTGACATCATCAATACATGGTTCTTGACGGGTTGGGATGACTTAAAGAGGAATGAGACAATAAAATAGAGTGGAAAAGTGTGAAGGCAAATGTGCAGCACCAATAACGTAACAACATAAGACCCCTCAGTTACCTGTCCAACTTCAAGGAAGGCTCTCGTCCCACAGTCTCCCTTGATAGCTTGCTCCATTGCTGAATGTATCTTGTAAACAGGAAGCTGCTCCAATTGTTCAACCATAATCTACCTTCAGGTAGATAAAGAATTAATCTTAGGCCTTTGCTTTTCATCAGCACCTTAAGCTTCACCATCTGAAGCCAGGTTCAAAACATTGGCCCTGTTCAGACAACACACTAAGCCATGATGGTTAAGCTTTTTGAGCTAAACATTATGACTTAGCATATTGTGTGAACCATGATTTAGTGTGTCATGTAAACCATTCCTAACGTGGTGGCTATATAACCACGGTTTAAACATGGTCACTAACCACTTGCTGCAAAAGGATTAGCAGCCTAACCATGGCTTATTGTGTTGTCTGAACAGGCCCAAAGGCTTACAAAGGCAGAATAGATTTGCAGAATAAGGCTGCCTCTGAGCCAGGGCCGGCCCTACAGTTAGGCAGAGTGAAGCAGTCGCCTCAGGTAGTAGATGCTTAGACGCAACAGCAAGTTGTTGATGGAGAGACCTGCATGCCATGAGGCCTGCTCTGTGCCTGCTGCCTTCAGTTCAGTGGAAGATGTTGTCCTATCATTAATGTTGAAGACAGATTAATCTGTCTGTCCAGTTAGCTTTTGTGCATGGAATGGGAGAGGATGATCTTGTTCTTCACTTCACAAAACAAAATGTCTTTGGCTGGCCCTGTTCCGAGGACATACTCAGACCAGAATGGGCTAAGTTTTCAGTACCAGAATGGGAGCTCTCACACACATATTCTTTCACACACAAATGTACTCCTATTGCCCTGCAAGCTTTCTTGATTTTCAGCAGTCTAAATTAGGAGAGGAAGAGAACGCTCTTTTTGTTGTTGCTATTGTTAAATACTTGGAAATTAAGGGACCTTATTTATAAACAGCAAATTTCCTAGATATCTATTAGAAGATCCCATCTTACCTTTTGCCCACCCCTGCTGTAGATATTTTCCTAGAGCTTCTATACATGAGCAATTTATTGCACACTGGTGATTGGCCACTCACAGAAGTTTGCAGGTCCTTTACCCAATGATGTCAACCTTCAGGATGTCTCCAGTGCTTTTTCCTGGTAAGCTTGCTAAAAAAAAATGGAGATAATGTATTTAAAATAATTATGGAATGTCCCCAGCATGCAAAGCTGGTGTAGTGCTATAATTATGCCACTAGATGGTGCTATTTCATTGAACTTAAATGCTTTGCTGATGGGGGAACTTTTCAATTCAAAATCACATGTCGGCAGCTAAAGGAGCCTGTCATAAACACGGAAAGACTCCAGAAGAAACCCTGGTAAGAATCTTTCCCCCTTCATGTAGAGATACCCCTAGATTCTTAATAGATCCTTATCCCCCCTTTTCCTGAGATGCTTTTAAATATTTGAAAATTGTCCATGTATCACCCAGCCTTTAAACATATTAGCTCCAGTCAAAAGCTATCAAATTCAAATAGGTTGAAAATCCAAATACCCCATCCAGTAAGTGGCACACCAGTATTTTTTTTTTAAAAAATGTGAATTCCACCTGAATTTAAAGTCAGATAACCAATCAGTAAAGAATATTTGAATAATTAGAAAAAAAACCCAACACATAGACCCATGTAGGCTATCTGTAACCCCTTTATAAAATTCCACTGTCCTGTTCTATCACATTTTCAAATCCTACGTGGGTTGAAACCTACACCCCATCTTCATCTCCAGCTACAACCAATTCCTTGTGCAAGTCCAAATTCTCTCTGTTGTTTCCTTCTTGTTCTACTGCCCAGTGCCTAGGTGTGTTCAGGATTATCTGGTAATCGGATTCATTTGTAGAAGAAATGCAAAGTGAGGGAGCCCCTCTTCTCCTCGGCTGTTTGAACATGTATTCTCTGTCATGCAGCCTGTTGGAGAGGATGAAACTTGTCAGAACAAAGGCCCTTCGGCCACACCTGCTAAGGTACTCCAGGAATAATTACCAGGAGGGGTTGTCAGCAGTTTTGTTTGTCCAGAGATTATTTTAAAGCATGCACAAAGGACGGGGCTGCACCTGTCAAACGATACTTCCTAAAGAACATGTAGCAACTTCTCAAAGATAAAGAACCAGTTAAGTGGACACCCCTTGATTCCTCCTGGAGTGCTTTGACAACATGGCTGTGGTTTCTTACATATGCTTCCCCCTTCAGAACTTCTGCATTTCATTCATAACCCCCAGTTCCAGAACTGATGGTGAAACAGGAACAGCTTTATGTACAAGGCAAACCTGCAGCAACCCAGAGGCCTTACCTGAATGCTAGCAGCGTTAATAGATATAGGTGTGGGTGGGTGTTGATTTTGACTCAAGTTCCTGAAGTAGAAGACCTTGAGAAAATGCTCCACCTCCACTTATAAGTTGGGTTCATCGCCCAGTTTATAAGTACTGCCATTATTTGATAAATGTACAAACCAACTTGCTTATTTTCTTAATAGGTTTTTCACTCTCCCCTCAATATGTATTTAATAGTTTCTTTGCAAACAGAAACTCAACAGGTGCAGCTCTTTCCCTATGACTTCCTCTTTGTGCCAGGGGAACACATGCCAATTGATGGGGCAATATTCCCACTTCTGCACACCTGTTAAACGGACAAGAGCCCCACTGTCATTTATTCCTGGTTTTCCTGTAATAAAGGCATGGAGGGACATGAGAAGAGCCCCGATGCTGGATCAGACCGAGGGTCCACCAAGTCCAGCACTCTGTTCACACAGTGGCCAACCTGCTATGGACCAGGGACCAAGAAAGCAGGACATGGTGCAACAGCAACTGGTGCACCAGGCTTACTGCCTCAGATACTGGAGGTAGCACATAACCATCAAGGCCAGGAGCCATTGATAATCTTCTCTTCCAGGAATTTATCCAACCCCCTTTTAAAGCCATCCAAATTGGTGGCCGTCACTCCATCTTGTGGTAGTGAATTCCATCATTGAACTATGCGCTGTTCTTCAGATTGGCTTATTTACTTCAGTATAAGAGTGCAAGTTCCCAATTTGCATCAGGACCATGGTACTTCAAGCGGGGAGGGGGGGGGATTTAAGCTTCCTCTCTCCCGATCCAAACTGGGGCAGCATAGATTTACACTTGAAGAATGTTTAGTTTGGACTGGAGTCTCTGCCAGGAAAGAGGGTGATAATCCATGTGGATGAGTTGCATGGTCAACTGGCCAGAAACAAGAACAATGCCTGGCTTTCTTCAGTGCTTTTGGGTTTTGATTGGCACAAAGCAGCCATTGATGCTTTTCATGGCATGGAGATAAAATGACCACCCGCAGAACAGCCTGGGACAGCTACAGGGGCTGGTTGAAAAACTGTCATAGCTAAATGGGATCCCAGGTTGGGTGCTGTAGTTGAAATGAGGTGGTTCTGAGAAGTCGGACTTTCTTTTCTCCAGACTGTGCCATCGGTTGTAACGGTGACTCCTATGCACAGTGTCTAAGGAATGACTGGAACAATTTATATTAATATAATGTCTAGAGCTCCAAACTGCAGTTTAGACAACCAGGGTGCCCCCCACCCTGCCCTATAGCTGTTAATTCTTCATTCCTCACAGTCCAAGGCTGGTCCAAGACAGTTTTCTACGAGGCGAAGAACAAGATGCCACCTCCATCCATTCCTTGTAAAAAAAAAAGCATTTCTTCAACTCTGATGATTGAACTTTATCTTCCACCATGGCTGAAGGCAGTAGGCTAGCTTAGGGGGCACAGGGAAGGCCATGTGGCAGACAGTTCTCTCCTCCAACACCTTGCTGCTACCTCTCAGCGTTTGTCACCTGAGGGCAACTGCTTCTGTTTGCCTAACGATAGGGCCAGCCCTGCAGCAGTCTGATTCCATGCACTTTACCACAGCATTACGACTGTCACAGGGGCCTGCTTCTTGTTGGCACTCCTGTTGGGTAGGGTGACCAACTGTCAGGATTTCCCCGGATTTGTCCTGGTTTTTGTTCTTTCCATGGTGTCAGGGGGGATTTTCTATCATTTTCAATAATGTCCTGGAATGACACACCTTCCCCTTTAAGGCTGCCATTTGCATGGCAGGAGGGAATGACATGCTTTCTTGAGGCACATCATTCCCCCACCCCGAGCTCCAATTGAGGTCTTAAAGGGGAAAGTGGGTCATGCGTGGACATTATAGAAAAGGCCCCAATTGGAGTGGATGGTGGTGGTGCAGAATGAAATCCTTTCCCCTCCTCTACTCCAATCGGGTTCTTTAAGGTGGCGGGGGAATAAAGTACTTTCTGCAGGACTCAGAAAGCTGCTTCCCCATACACACACTTAGGTGTCCTCTTTTTTGGTTTCCCAAATATGGTCACCCTACTGTTGGGTGCCTCCCAGGCAAGAAACCGTCTGAGCTATCAGCAAGGGCCCAGTTCTGTGCATAACACTGGATCTATTTCTCATGGGCTCTGGCCCCCAAAGCCAATGTTTTGCCAGGCTAGTTAAACAAGTAACCATGGCACAAAATTACCATGGGTTTTATTTCCAGGGTTTTATTAATATTTCTATTTATAATAACAGAACTTGCAACCAACAGGCAACCCAAGATGGTTTAAAGCAGATGATTAAAACACATTGTGGTATCAGCTATTCTAAAGTGAGAACAAGCAGGGAAAAACATCTAAACACAGGAAGCATAAAAACATCACAAAAACAGTCGTTGGAACTTTGGGGACACCAGCACCCACTAAAAAGCTCAGAAGAATAAGAGCAGAATGAGACCTTATGGGGGAAACGGTTTTCTCAACCCTGTGCTTTCCTGTAATGTGAGGAGGGGGAGCGTCTAAACCACCCCCTCACCTTCACTTTCCCTCCATAACTGCTTTTTTACAGACATTTTTCTCCTGGCACTGGTTATGGAAGGCTGAGAGGACACCCACCCGCCAGGAAGGCTGAGAGGACACCCACCCGCCAGGAAGCAAGAGAAGAATTTTATTGTCTCTCTCAAGCAAAATCAGAAGAGAAACCCCTCGTTAGGCCCTCTGAAGAGTTTCTGGGGATGGACTCAGAGGAGGAGGAAGCAGAACTGGTGCAGACAGAGGCTAGCATCATGGCTGCTGAACTGGTGACAGCTGGGAGTGGGGCCAACTCAGAGAATGAAGTGGAGGCAGAGTCAAGTAACAGTGTGCCGGTAATTAAACCAGCAGGGAGTTTGGCCAATTCAGAAGACACAGAGGGAGAAGCAACAAACTTACCTGCACAGTTGTTTAGGCAGCACAGGGCGGAAAAGGAAGCCCGGCGCAGGTCTTTGCGTATTTATGCTAGACGCCAACTCAATAGGGAACACCTGTAGCTGCCAGGGAGGGGTATTTAGAGAGCAGGGAAGCAACAGGAACTTTGCCAGAGATTAACTGAGCATCCTGGCGAAAGCTCTTGATTCCAGTTTCGGATCTTGGTGACCTTGTATCCTGGTTGAACGTCGGACTGCATTGGAATTCGTGACCTGCTCGTATCCCTGGACTTCTGGACTGTTTTCTTGGACTCTCTCTGCCTGTCGTTAGCCTTTGACTCTCGGAACGGAACTGGACTCTGCCTCATGTTTAATTGCCTTGTACTCTGATATTAAAGAGTTAACTGGGTTGTTTCATAGCACAGCTGAAGACGAACTCCACTGTTTGTTTGCTGGTTTTGTGGCCAAATTCTTGGGCTTGTCTGGGCACGCTGCCCACATCTGTATCTCTGTCTAATTAGCTGGTCTATTGGCAGCTTTCCCGAACACCCCTGACTCCACTGGGATATGACTAATTCTGGTGTCATCTAATGACTAATAAGCTATATAATTTCTGGTCAGGGTTAATATCATGGCTACCATCTGCCCCTGCTGGGGTGGTGGACCTATTAAGATGGTCCGCCCTCGAAGGCTGATGGATCCTCTTGGATTTCAGAAAGCCTTAGAGGGTGCTATGGCTGGTATTGTCGACGATCCTGTTGAAGCCCTGGTCAATAGATGGAATCAAGACCTAAGTAGGGCTATCGACATGATTGCCCCCAAACATCCTCTCCGACCTGCTTCCAATCGGGCACTTTGGTACACAGAAGATCTCAGGAAGTTGAAGCGGGAAGGTCGACGACTGGAGCGCCGATGGAGGAAAACTCGTCTCATATCCGACAAGGCACGTCATAGAGAACATCTTCATTCCTATGGGGTGGCAATACGTGCAGCGAAGAAAGCTTTCTTCTCTGACCGCATTGCATCTGCGAATTCACGTCCAGCAGAACTGTTTAGGGTGCTGAGGGGTCTAACTCAGGCACCTCCTCCCCTGAACCCAGTTTTAGAGCCTTCGGTAGTTCGCTGTGATGATCATTTCACAGATAAAATCTCTCAGATAAGAGCCAATTTAGATGCCGTCATTATAACAGAAGCTGAAGCTGAAGTGTCCAGCAACTCCATAAGTAGGATTACACTGGATCAGTTTCAGTTGGTGAGTACTCATGATGTGGACAAGCTGCTTGGACGAGTAAGGAAGACAACTTGTCCTCTCGATTCTTGTCCTTCTTGGCTGGTTGCCCAGGGAGGAGATGCAGTTAGACTACAACTACAACATATTGTTAATGCATCTCTCAGGGAGGGGAGTTTTCCACCATGTTTAAAAGAAGCAGTGGTACGGCCGCTTCTAAAAAAGCCCTCCCTGGATCCCCTGGACCTTAATAATTATAGACCAGTATCAAATCTTCCATTTTGGGGCAAGGTGATTGAGAGGGCAATTGCCTTCCAACTCCAAGCAGTCTTGGATGATACAGATTTTCTAGACCCATTTCAAGCTGGCTTTAGGGCAGGATACGGAGTTGAGACAGCTATGGTCGCTTTAGTGGACGATCTCCGCATGAGCATTGACAGGGGGAGTGTGTCCCTGCTGGTACTTTTGGACCTTTCAGTGGCTTTCGATACCATTGACCATGGTATCCTTCTGGAACGCCTGAGGGGTTTGGGAATTGGAGGCACCTTTACCTTCAGTGGTTCCGGTCCTACCTCTCAGGTAGATTCCAGATGGTGATGCTTGGGGATAGCTGCTCCTCAAAGAAGGAGCTGTTGTATGGCGTACCATAAGGTGCCATCCAATCCCCAATGCTGTTTAACATCTACATGAAACCCCTGGGAGAGATCATCCGGAGGCATGGGGCGGGGTGCTATCAGTATGCTGATGACACCCAAATATATTTCTCTATGCCTTCAATAACAGCATCAGCTAAGGATGCTGATGTCTCCTCTGAATGAATGCTTGGAGGCTGTAATGGGCTGGATGAGGAAAAACAAACTGAAGCTGAATCCAGACAAGACGGAGGTGCTTGCTGTCAAGGGCTCTGACCTAGGTTTGGAGGTGTGTCAACCGGTTCTGGATGGGGCTACACTCCCCCTGAAAGACTGTGTTCGCAGTTTGGGGGTGCTCCTGGATCCGTCGCTCCAAATGACAGCCCAGATGGATGCGACGGCCAGGAGTGCCTACTATCAGCTTCGGCTGATACGCCAGCTGCGCCCCTTCTTAGAGTCAGAAGACCTAAAGACAGTAGTGCACGCGCTGGTAACCTCAAGGCTTGACTTCTGCAATGCGCTCTACATAGGGCTACCATTGTACCTAGTTCGGAAACTTCAACTAGTTCAAAATATGGCAGCCAGGTTGGTCATCAGTACATCTAGGGGTGAGCATATTACCCCAACATTAAAATCACTCCACTGGCTGCCAATTAGTTTCCGGGCAAAGTACAAAGTGTTGGTCATTACCTTTAAAGCCCTAAATGGTTTGGGTCCAGGTTAACTGCGGGATCGCCTTCTCCCATATAGTCCGCCCCGCATACTCAGGTCCTCTGGGGTGAACTTACTTCAGTCAGCTAAAACTAGGCTGACATCAGTTTCCCAGAGGACCTTTTCTTCTGTGGCCCCCAGATTGTGGAATGGCCTGCCGGAGGAGATTCGTAAAATTAACTCTCTGTGTGATTTTAAGGCAGCTTTAAAGACTAGCCTTTTCTGGCAGGCCTATCCAGATCAATGTTAAATCATGAATTTTTAAGATGTATTGATTCCTGTTCTAATGTTGTTCCCTGCCTCGATCCAAAGGCAGAGGCGGGTAAGAAATAAATATATTATTATTATTTATTATTATAATATAGGCATGGGGGAGAAATTAGTTTCCTTCTTATTTTAATATGATCTACACATTGTGTCAAATTGTTGCATCACGGTAACACTATATCCCGCTTCAGTATTTATACCTTTTGGGACACCCAATGACATTTGTTGCAGTATTTTGAATAATGTGAGATAAAAAGCAGGAAATAATATGATGAAAGCAGTATATGGAACGTGTAAGGTGCCCCAACAGTTATCAGTGCACTTCAGTACTGTAAGGCAGTACTGTAGATCTAGCGCCTAACTAATTCATACTTCCTGAACTAATTTATTTATTTGTTATTGCACTTATATCCTGCCTTTTTTCCTCCAAGGAGCCCAAGGCAGCGTACATAATCCTCCTCCTCTCCATTTTATCCTCACAACAACAACCCTGTGAGGTAGGTTGGGCTGAGAGCCTGTGACTGGCCCAAAGTCACCCAGAGGGTTTCCATGGCCAAGTGGGGACTAGAAACCAGATCTCCCAACTCCCAGTCCAACGCTCTAGCCACTACGCCACACTGTCTTGGAACACAACTATCCTCCCCTGAAAGTTTCGATGCAGTTGTCTGATTTAAACAAAACAAAACAAAACGGAAAAGGACATTTAAAAAACTTGCACACAAAAATGTATCTATGAGGAAAAGGTATATAAAAAATGTGTGCATTTTTATGTATGCATTTTATATGTATCGTTTTACAGGAGAAATGCATACAAATGTGTGTATTAATTCTTGTGCTGATTTTTAATTAAAAAACAACCACTTTGTGGTGTGGAAATGGGATGGAATGAAACTGTGCTTCACAAAACCTTAGAGTTGTAGAAACTGAAACGGATTGATCAATCCCTAAAATAATGACATGATCCATATACCCCCCAGGGAAAAACAAACAGTTGGGGCCTGCCCTAGTTTGCCCCATACCCTTTCCTTTATGAGGCATTCATTGCCTTAGCTGCATGCTCTTAAGGACTCGGCACATACTGCAATTGTGCTGTTAATAGTTCGAGGACGCCTCCTCCTTCCTCTGAGTCTAAAAGGTCCAGTGAAGGGCCTCATTAATAAGCGTGTGCAGGGCAAGTAAATAAACTGCTCATTCCATTAAGACCAGAAGTTCTCCAAAAACCTGTTTCCCTGGCCAGCCATGGTTTCTTAGAAACAGAAGGGAGGCACACTGTGCATTTCTTTATAGAAGGTATATACTGCCCTTCAATAAAAAGATTTTCAGGGTGGCTTACAAATAAATTGATAAAATACAAATATATATATATATATAGAGAGAGAGAGAGAGAGAGAGAGAGAGAGAGAGAGAGAGAGAGAGAGAGAGAAAATGAAAATAAAAGACTTCAGTGAAAAGCAGTGTAAAACACAAACAGCACAGATAAATAGCTTCATCCCATGTACCTGCTTCCCTTGAATTATCCTCTACAGCATTTAGCTGTCGTTGTTGTTGTTGCTAGCTAAATCACACCCCGGGCGGCAGCGCTCCTAAGATCCTTTGCATTCCAGGAAATGGGTTTAAGGGGGCAAATGTAAAAAATCATTTAAAAAATCAGCGGATGACCCAATCTGATTCAAATTTGGTATGCTTAAAGCTCTCCTTAATATGTACCAATATGTACCAATTTTGATGTCTTTGTCTTTAAAACTTACGCAGAAGTAAGCATTTGTTTAATTTGAATGCCTAAAAGTATCAAATCCTGCTCCTGCGCCCCCCAGTGGCCGCTCGGAAAACAACAAATGATTCGCTCCAAAACTAGTACCAAAATAGGTCGGGTCTTTTGGCTTTATAGCACAATTAAAGCCGGATGCATGGGAGCGCTTCACAGTCAAAGCAGATTATAAACTGGAAAACTTCAGAGTCCTCTGCACGCAATTTGCAGTGATTGCACAGTATAACGCTGGTGTGATAAAGCTCAGAATTAAAGAACACAGATAAATTAAAAAGATGCCAGGCACGTTTCTCTTGGGACACGGCTCTCTACGCTGGGTGGTGCCACCGAGATGGCCTTTCCCCCATCATATACACCTTTGTTATTATTATTATTTTATTTATTTATTGCATTTTTATACCACCCAATAGCCAAATAGATGTTTTCTGCCTTTGTATGGTACTTTTTATACAATTATTTAGGACACAATCCTATACTTGTTTAGACGGGGAAAAGTCCTGGCTGTGGCATGCTGGGAGTTGTAGGACTTTTTTTTCTGAATAAGCATGAATAAGATTGCACTCTTATTCTGAGATAAGAATCCCAGGCTTGACCTCAGTCCCCCTCTGCTCCCTAGTACAGAGGATGGAAGGAATAGATGATGTAAAAAAAATGGGGGGGGGAGGGGGAAGGCTGAAACTAGAATTGAAACTAGATCACTTAGGCCTCAATCCTAGGTATGTATGGTTAAACAGAAAAAACACTTAAAAAAAATTAGGCCTGCTCCTGGGGTCTTAAACTTATCTTGGCATGCCGAAACTAAACAGGTGAATCTTTTCGCTAACATGGTGATAAAGTGAAGGAAGAAGTTTCACCAGCTTAATTTCTGGGTGGATGCACAGATTGCTGTGAGCCAATGTGTGGAAATTTCCGTTCACATGTATAACAGTAGAATCACGGAAAGAGAAAGCGTGGCTCAAATGCATCTTCTTTTTTTGATGTATATCCGCTTGCACTGGCTGCCTGTATGTTTCCGAGCCCAATTCAAGGTGCTGTTTTTGACGTATAAAGCCTTACACGGCTTGGGACCACAATACCTGACGGAACGCCTCTCCCGACGTGAATATACACTACGTTCAACATCTAAGGTCCTCCTCCGGGTGCCTACACTGAGAGAGGCTCTGAGTGTGGCAATGAGGGACAGGGCCTTTTCGGTGGTGGACCCCAGACTATGGAACGATCTCCCTGACGAGGCTCGCCTGGCGCCAACGCTGCTATCTTTCCGGCGCCAGGTTAAGACTTTCCTCTTTGCCCAGGCATATGGCGGCACATCTTAATCACCCACATGTTTATTTTTAATGGTTTTTAATGCTTTATGTATGTATGTTCTGCGTTTTAGAATTTTAAATTTTGTATACTTGTTTTTATCTTAATTTTCGAATTTCTGTAAACCGCCCAGAGAGCTCTAGCTATGGGGGTGGTATAAAAGCGAAAATAATAATAATAATAATAATAATAATAATAATAATAATAATAATTCTTACCCGCCTCTTCATTTGGATCGAGGCAGGGAACAACAGAAGTATAAAATACTGATTAAAAACATTGTTAAAACATCCTAAAAACATCCTAAAAGCATACTAAAGGCATCCTAACCCACTTCTGGTGTCCTCACGAAAAACTCTTCAGATTTTCTGCCACACTATATCCTAGAACTGTAGAAAGCAAAGCAAAAAATAAATGTGCTTCGCAGCCAACGAAACAAGTGATTTTAAAAATGTATTAGAAGTGGAATGTTTAGTATTGTTCCTTCCCAGCTACGTCATACTCACTAATCTGGATAGAACATAGTGACACTATTCTTGGCATAGAAAATCAGCTGCAGTTCTGTATATAGTTTACAGCAGAAGAGCAATGATTGAGTATTGCTAGGAGCCACCAACCGGAAATCACCCTTCGACAGTCTGGGGGGTGGAGTGGAGCTTTGCGTTTGTTGAAAGCCCTGGGGTAGAGCTTCCCTGGCTTTGGTAGGCGAATGGGGCAAAACCTAGCGCCAATCTTCTGCTGACCTAAGGTGTACAGGGCGGTATAACTTGGTAGCGTTATGCTTAGGTGGTAATCCACAGTGTAAGAAAATACGTGTTCCAACTATGTCCCTCTTTTCACTTGCAAAAGGTCGGAGGAGTTGCAGTTCTACAATTCGAGGGGGAAAGCTGCTTTCCGTAATCATGGCCACGGTCCTTCCAAATGAAGCAAGAGTGACACCGTGTGACTGAGCTAGAAGCATCATATTTCATTTTGCTGTCTTTCTTAGTGACGCTGCACCAGTGCCATCAGTGAAGCAGCTTTCTCCTTATGCAAGGTGTGTGTATGTATGTATGTGAGCCCCTTGGAACATTTAGCTGCCAGCTGTTGAAGATGCAGCGGTGGACGAGATGGACAAACTGCTTGGTTCAGCAAGGCGATTCTTACACAGTTAAGCTACAGATACACACAACCCTGTGCTTTTTTTTTTTTATCATGGATCTCTACTAGAGATGAAATCAAATTTTACACCCTCCCCCCAAAACCCCAAAACAAGAGTAGGATTTAATATTTATTTATTTATATCAAAGTTTCTATTCAAGGTGCTGGTTTTAACCTATAAAGCCTTACACGGCTTGGGACCACAATACCTGACAGAACGCCTTTCCCAACATGAACCGACCCGAACACTATGTTCAACATCTAAGGTCCTCCTCCGGGTGCCTACTCCAAGGGAAGCTCATAGGGTGGCAACAAGAGAGAGGGCCTTCTCTGTGGTGGCCCCCCAACTGTGGAACAATCTCTCTGACGAGGCCCGCCTGACGCCAACATTGTCATCTTTTCGGCACCAGCTCAAGACTTTTCTCTTCTCCCTTGTAATGAGCCTAGGTCTGTTTTTTTGGCTTGTTGTTTGTCAAATTGTTATAATGGTTTTAAATGTATGGGCATTTTGCATGTTCTTGTGGTTTTTAATTTTTGTATATTGTTCTTAAGTGTTTTTATCTTATATGAACCGCCCAGAGAGCTTCGGCTATGGGGCGGTATACAAATAACAATAAATAAATAAATAAATAAATAAATAAATAAAAATTTTTGGCTTTTCAGTTGCCAAAATTTAGAATTTGAAACTTTATGTCAAACTCTGAAACTTTCAAGAGCAAACCTATGGCTCCTATGGCCATAGGATGCTGTGGGTTTCCTCCTCCGAGGCAAGGAAATGAGCATATTGGGGGAGGGCCAGTGGTCGAGGCAGGGAGGGGAGAGGAGAGGCTATGGGTCTTTCAGATCCAAAGGCCTCTTAGGTCCTGTCCTTGCCCATGTGGGTTAGAAAACCCCAGAGACCGTTTAACCTTAAATGTATTTTAGGAAGACTGGGGGCAAAACGCCCCTGCTGTTCCTCCTGCCCAGCTGGGATCTTGCTGGAGGAATTTCCCTTCCACTGAGTTTAGTTCAAATTTAAAGAATTTTCCCACTATTGATGACTGCCCCACCCATATTACTACAACTAAGCATCGAATATGGTGTAACTTAGCACCCAATCACAATACACCACCTAGGGTGACCCTATGAAAAGGAGGACAGGGCTCCTGTATTTTTAACAGTTGTACTGAAAAGGGAATTTCTGCAGGTGTCCTTTGTATATATGGAGAACCTGGTGAAATTCCCTCTTCATCACAACAGTTGCAGGTGCCCTGCCCTCTTTTAAATCTGGTCACTCTAGTATAGTTCCTGCACCTTTAACTGTTGTGGTGAAGAGGGAATTTCACCAGGTTCCCCATATATACAAATGACACCTGCTGAAATTCCCTTTTCTATGCAACTGTTAAAGATACAGGAGCCCTGTCCTCCTTTTCATATGGTCACCCTACCCAAGACAGCGTACACAATCCTCCTCCTCTCCATTTCTATCCTCACAACAACAACCCCGTGAAGTAGGTTGGGCTGACGGTGTGTGACTGGCCCGAAGTCCCCCAGTGAGCTTCCATTGCTGAGTGGGGACTAAAATCCGGATCTCCCATCTCCCAGTCCACCTTAGCCACTACACCACACTGGAATGCAATTCTCAGGGAATTTTTGCAATTTCCCGAACTTGCATTTGCATTCAGCAGTATGTACTTGCATAAATACACATCCCCCTCCCCCTGCCCCAATCTACATTTCCATGCTTCAGCCTATGGTGTTCATAATCGGAAATGCACATTTTTGATTGTGAACACTACTGCAGTATGTGTGGAGTCTGATGGACAACCCCGCACTTCGCCTCGCAGACCCTGCTCCATTCCCACCTCTAATCTTGCATAAATGCCCCTTTACGCCCGCCATTTACGTAACATTAAATTTACGGAAAAGCATGAGCCGCCTTTTCTACGCAAAATGGCAGTTTGCTCAGAAGACAGCAAGCCCAGTGACACTCGTCGGGCTGTCCAGAAGCTGAAGCAGTGCGGTGAGCGTGTGTGTGTGTGTGTGCACGTGTGCTATGGCTTGGCAAGTGCCCAGTGAAACTGGATGCTGGTGAGTCCATCCCTCCCTATGCACATTTTTCACAATCAGAAAAAAACAGACGCTCGTGTTTCGGAATGCGGACGAGGTGAACTGAGCTTCAGCGGGGAACCCCAGTGAGCTCAAACATTACCTATTTGCCCATCCCTACACCAGGAGAACATACCGCATTTCTTCGATTCTAAGACGCCATCGATTGTAAGACGCTCACTAATTTCAGTACCACCAACAGAAAAAAAGCTTTGATTCTAAGAAATAATAAACACATCCGCGATTCTAAGACGCACCCTGTTTTTAGAGATGTTTATATGGGGAAAAAAGTGTGTCTTAGAATCGAAGAAATGCGGTAATTCAGCAGGGGTGTGTGCAAGTTGATGTGATATCAGTTTGGCCGCCTGTTGCCCATTCTGAGAGCAAAAGGGAGAACAGGGAAAACAGGCATTTTGCACAAAAAGGGAACACTGGGGCCTTATCCTCACCACGCAGGATATTGCACTAGGAAAGGGGTATATCAAAGGCAGGAGCCACACGACTGCTTTATAGAGATATTGAAGTGCACTGACAGCTGTTGGGGTCCATTGACACAGACCACGTACCGCTTTCATAGTGCCATATCCCGCTTGGTGTGGCTCCTGCCTTTTATATACCGCTTTCATAGTGTAATATCCTGCTTGGTGTAGATTAGGCCACTGTGGCACAAATAGCCCGTCACCAGAACACACATGGGAACTTGAACACCTTGTTAACACTTGTCTGCCTAGAACCCTAACAGGTACCTTGCAAAGGGAATTTTAAATGTGTATATATTGAAGCAAATGAATGGTCATCTCTTATCTTGGGGAAATGATCACAATGCCAAGCAGAAGATTGTGAAGAGCAGAGGGCAAGGTGCGCTTGGCAACACCCACCACCAACCCAGCAGCCGTTCTGGGACATCTCCTCTAGCTACATGGGGCCGTTGTCAACGGGTGCTTCAAATTTATGATAGCAGAACTATAAGGTCCTTCAGCATGAGCTAATAAGCTGAGATTTTGTAACTGTGTCGTCTAACAGGGCAATCCTACTCAAGAGTAAGTCCAATTGTATTTTAATCCTATATCAATTTTGCTGCGTGGTTTTATCCTGGTTGTGCTTTTTATACTGTATTTTGTATTTGTGCTTTTAACCTGTTGGTTGTTTTATCATGGTTTTAATTTTTGTGAACCGCCCAGAGAGCTTCGGCTATTGGGCAGTATAAAAATGTAATAAATAAATAAATAGAGTTCAATGGGGCATACTTCCAGGCATGTGGGTATGAAATTGAAACTTAAGGGCTAAAGAAGACAACTACTGTAAATATTTAGTGTGCAACTGATCCCCCCTTTTTAACCTTGAAGTAAGCACCAAGGGTCTCAATATGGATCGGGACCATTACGAATAGGTTGGGGAGATTTAGACCTTCACACAAGCCAGTCGTCCCCACCCACCCGCATTGGCACCAGGGGAGGCTTTATTCTGTTTCAATTTGTGTCAATTTAGGGATTGGCTGTATGCTATGTGTTCAAGGTAGCTTAGCTCTAAGACACCCAACTTACTAGAAAACAGGGACTGTAACAGTGAACCTAAATTCAGGAAGTTATTATTATTATTATTATTATTATTATTATTATTATTTTCATTGTTGTCATTATCATCATCACCATTATTGTTGTTATTTCAAAATTCACAATTAGGCACTACTGCTATAAATATTCACCAAAAATTCACAAAAATTATTTATTGATTTATGACATTTCTGTACTGCCCAATAGCTGAAACTCTATGGGCAGGTCACACAAATTAAAACCACAAAATGCAGCATGAAATACAATAATAAATATTGAAGCTTAAAACTACAGTATAAAAGTACAAACAGAATAAAACTAGCAGCAATGAAGACATTTCAAATACAAAAACAGCTTTAAAACAGTAGAACTAAAAGACTAAAATGCCTGGAAAAATATAACGCTCTTCATGAGGTGCTGGAAAGAGGACAATGTAGGTCCTAGGTGAGTCTCTTTGGGAAGCTCATTGTACAACTGGGGTGCCACAGCAGAAAAGGCCCTCCTCCTGCTAGCCACCCACTAGGGTGACCATAGGGAAAGGAGGACCAGGCTCCTGTATCTTTAACAGTTGTATAGAAAGGGGAATTTCAGCAGGTGTCATTTAGATGCATGCAGGACATGGTGAAAGTCCCTCTTCATCACAACAGTTAAAGCTGCAAGAGCCCTGCCCTCTTTTGTATCTGGTCACTATAGTATAGCTCCTGCAGCTTTTTTAATCCTCAAATTTCTTTTGTCCTGAGTACTGAGAACTTGGTGAACTTTGGTAAATACTTGTCAAAATTGAACTGACACGAAATTCTCACCCATCCCTGATCTATTTGTAAGAAGGTGTTCAATATGGTGACTAGATAGAAGTCTCCTGGTGGTGGGAGCTAAATCACATGAATTGACCATAGGGCAACTTGAAGCAAATGTCTTTACTTTTCTCCCAGAAGGCCATGATGCGCAAGAACTGAGGAACTCATCCCTTTCCTGGAAGGGATGGGGATGAGGCATAGTAGACGATGTGGGGAAACTAGAGCTGTGCACAAACGGCCCCTCAAAATTCTACAGAGTATTCAAGGGCAGAGAAATTGGGGGTATCATTTCACTGAATTTCTCCAAGGAGAGGAGCAATTCTCCAAAGTTTCTCATAGATAGGACTGGGCAAGGGTTGTATCATAGCTTCTTCCTTTTTTCCTAAGTGTTTTATTTGTTTGTTTTCTGTTGCCAATACAAGTGTTGAGGCTTCCACTTTTCCGCACCATTCTCAAGGCATTTTATAATTTATTTTGGTGGTGTTTCTATTCACTGAGATTTGCAAAGGGTGCTCTCTCTCTCTCTCTCTCTCTCTCTCTCTGTGTGTGTGTGTGTGTGTGTGTTTGTATATTTTCTATTACACGTCTCCCCATTGCTCTGCAGCCTCCCAGGCTGCCTGCACTTTGTGATTTGAAAAAGCCATATGGGAGGAATGATTTTATTATGTCTTCCTCCTGTCTTTAATTGAAGTGTGGGAAGTGGAGGAGGCTACAGGCTGCCACAGAGATGATTGTACGATGAAAGATAGGACACTTGTGCGCTCCTAAGTAAGGTAAGCACAAGAACCCTGAACCCAACCCATGAGAATTTCTCTGAAATGTCTTCTCCATTGAATTTCTTTTCAAAAGCAATTTATTTTCTATCAAATTGAATGAGAATGAAATTTTTGGCACAGCGTTATGGAAAACATTCCAAATGAGGAGGGGGCATTAATAGAAGCCCAACCCTGACTCTCCCCAATTTTAGCCAAATTATATCCTCCTGGGGCTTTCTGAAGAGATTACTTAGTTACATGAGGGATCAAAACAAGTAAGGGGGCTGAACCCCTTCGTGCCTCCCCCCCCCCATAATTTGAGCCTTAGGAGTAGATGCAAAGATGGGCGGAGCTCCATATCTTTAGCAGGAGCACTGAAGAAGGGATTTCAGTAAGTGTAGCTTTCTATACTCCTGAAGGGTGGGGAGCTACACCTGCTGAAATGCCTTCTTCTACAATGCTAGTAAAGGAACGGGTGTCCTGCCTTCATTTGCATCTGGCCACCCATGTGTAAGAACGGAAGACAGGCTTCTGAAAAGGCAAGGCAACCATGAAAATGTTTGTGTTCATGTGGCACTGAATAATCAGAATAATTCCTTTCCTGGCACGGGGCCAATACCAGCACCGCAACGGCACCAGCAATCCAGGTGTGGTCACACCGGGGGAGTGTTCTTTCTGACCTTCCATCGCCAAGCTACCTCTCAAGCTCCCACCTCTTCTTTTATTAACACATTGCATTCAGATAATTAGAATTATACCTCTGCAATTGTATGAATTCAATATTGGATGTCTGGGTTTGGTTGGGTTTTTTTGGTGGTGGTGGTGAGAATCCAAATTAAAAATCTCAGGCCTCTGCTCTCTCACATGGAGGAAATGCATGCGATAAAGGAAATGCGTGAATATTAGTACCAGGAAGCTGAAGTGCACATGGAAATAAAATTAACTGTGACAAGGACAGTGGTGCAGACACGCCCTGAGTCTGGGGATAATCACTGCCAGCTACACCCTGGTATCATTTTCCCACATCGAGGTCTAAGCCTAAAGTTTCACACCCAGCAATAGCATCTCTGGTATGAAGAAACGTAGTTGCCAATGTGATATTTCCTCCGGTCACAGAAGAAGTCGCCATGAGCTATTTCTATAAAAGTTCCTTTCCTTCTGTCTTTCTCCCCTTGGTCCCAAAGAGCTCCGGCCATTGAGGGAAAGGGCCAGAGGTCAAGGGTAGAGACCCTGCTTAGCAGGCAGGAGCACACACGGTCGATCCTCGGCGTCTCCAGGTATGACTGAGAAATCTGGGAAAATCCATGGCTTGGGCGAATCTACACAAGCGCTTATCACGTTGTTTATTGCCACTGTAAACAGTATATTTTCTGGCGGTTTTCAACGACACAGGACGCACTCAGGGATTAGAGCGTAGCTTACTTTTCTCTTTCCCGTTAGTAATTCATTAAACCAGGACACACTGTATCTTGTGTCGCTTTAGCTAGGAGTTTCTTTTCGTCCGTTGTTCCTGTGATCCGCCCACTTCCTGTTCTCCTGCCTTCTCCACCCCCCATCTTCAATTATCTCTGCGCATGAGAACCGCAGGAAACTGTTGTTTTTGGCACCAAAAACGAATGAACACACCCCCCAGTTCAATGATTGGCTAAACAATGAGCTTTTAAATTTAAGAGACACGTAGCGATAACGTAGGGTGCACATACGACCTCCTGCAACGCTATTAAAACATCAGAAAAGAAATTTTAATATGCTAGAAAGAAGGAGAAAACAACAACGATACAACCTTACAAGATGAGCGTCATGTGTCGCAATCAGCTATCGGAACCCAGCATTAACGGTATTTTTCATAAGTGTAGATCCCACCCTAGTCAGTGTAGGCATGTTCTTATGGCCAGAGGAGAAGGAAGAGAGCAGAATTCCTGGTCCTTCAATTGCTGCATAAAACAGAATGCACAGCTTGTCACACAGTGGGGAGAAAAGCTACCTCTGTTGTGAATCCCTCTTCTACACAGCTCCTAGAGGACTGGATGCTCCCTTTTGTCCTTGTGCAGTTGTCCTGTGTTTCCTTAAAGCCTTCACTTTCTCCTTCACCATCTCCTGGCATGCCAATACCTCCTCCTAGTTCCTTATTCATGGATCCTAAACTCTGCCAGCCCTTCCCAACCCCAAGTCATACCCATCTGGAAGACAGAAACAAAGTTCAAAGTGTTCTTGACAGGCTGAAAACAACAGAATGAAAATAAATAGGGATAAACCTATTAATTCAATTAATTTAATAGAGATAAACCTCTACACCTAGGAAAAAGAAACCAAATGCACAGTTACAAGATGGGGGAATACTTGGCTCAGCAATACTACAAGTGAGAAAGATCTTGGAATTGTTGTAGATCGCAAGCTGAATAGGAGCCAACAGTGTGATATGGCTGCAAAGAAAGCAAATGCTATTTTGGGATGCATTAATACAGCGGTTCTCAACCTGTGGGTCGGGACCCCTTTGGGGGTCGAATGACCCTTTCACAGGGGTCGCCTAAGACCATTGGAAAACACATATTTCCGATGGTCTTAGGAAACTGTATTGACTGAACTATATCATGTATCATCTTTTGTATTATTAAAGCTACTGTTATGTATTATTTTCATTAGCAAACCATCCCATGACAATGGATCGTGTAGAGAAGAACAAAAATAATTTTATGGTTGGGGGTCACCACAACATGAGGAACTGTATTAAAGGGTCACGGCATTAGGAAGGTTGAGAACCACTGCATTAATAGAAGTACATCTTCCAAATTGCGCAAGGTACTGGTTCCCCTCCATTCAGCACTGGTTAGGCCTTGTCTTGAGTATTGCACCCAGTTCTGGACCCCACAATTCAAGAAGGATGCAGACAAGCTGGAGCGTGTTCAGAGGAGGGCAACGCAGATGATCAGGAGTCTGAAAACAAAGCCCTATGAGGAGAGACGGAAAGAACTTGGCATGTTTAGCCTGAAGAAAAGAAGATTCAGGGGAGACATGATAGCACTCTTCAAATACTTGAAAGGTTGTCACACAGAGGAGGGCCAGGATCTCTTCTTGATCATCCCAGAGACTACTGCATTGATTGGGTAAGATCATCTTGAGGCTTTGATGTTTCTTCCCCAGTCTGTCTAAAGAGTAAATATGGAGCATGCCATTAACTCCTCTCATAGCTGTGTGTGTGATGCACATTAGAAATTCATTCCGTTCACATTTTAATGTGAACTTACCTAATTCCACACTTCTGAACCCCTATTGAACCAAAACACAGTTATCTTTTAAAATTCGCCTTTCTCTGAATTTTGCAGTGGAGTTCTCCAATTTAAAAAATGCATGCAAAAATTGCACATATCAGTGTGAAATGGCTACATAAATGCATTTTTTTTAAAGTGCACAAAAATGTTTAAGTATTTTCATGCAGACCTTTAAAGAAAGAAACAATTCTCAAAGTTTGCGGCAATCAAACTTGAGACTGGAAAAATGAGAAAATGAAATTGACAGATTTGTCCACCCCTATGAAAGAGTCAGTACAATGTATTTACTTAAGTATGTTTCTATCCCATCCATCTTCCATTATGGAGTTCTCAGTCAGTCTCCCATCCAGGCACTTGAACAGACCCAAACCTGTACAAGTATTCTGTTATTACATTTATCATTTATGGTATGTTTTAAAGACATACAAATATTGCAGTGGTATTTTGTTGGGAGTAAATTTTATTGCTATGACTTCAAAACACAAACAAAAATATTAATTCCATTATTACCGGAAAATTGTAATAATAAGGTAGTGTATCAATTTTACTGCTACGGCAACTGCAACTTCCCACTGGTGGCATGTGTATCACCAATTGAGAATGACTGCTGTAAATCATGCCCTGGGACTGTGAAGATAATGAAGGAGCACTTCTGTACAGAGGGGCTGTCACTGAGTAGGGGACTACATCTTTCATCAGGGCGGGCGCCCAGTGTCCATCCTGGGCATCTTCAGATCTTGAATGTCATATGATGAGGATGACTCGTTTCTACTTGAAGTCTTGGAGAGCAACTGCCAGTTGGTCAGACACAAACCAAAGCTAGCTTCTTATCTTCACCTTCTAAATTAAAATGCTCACGTGGTCGAAGACCTGGCGTTTGCTTCTAAATGTCTTCTGGCAAGCCCCAAAGGGAGTTTTGACACATGTTATAACTTGCTAACTCAAAGTGATGAAACCAAAAATGGTTCATATTTGAACTACAAATTTATTCCATCTTCAGCAGCTGAAGCTTCCAATCTGCCTATACTGTAGAGTGGAGGTGGTGGTAGAGTCCTGAGGTGATAGAGTGGACTGTACCACTTCAGAAGGCAGGGTGTGTGTCATATTGAGTGCCCCCAAGTATAAAAAAATATATACTCTGCTCCTTCAGCTCGCCCCTGGAAAAAAAACCAAGACTTAGCACATTGAGAAGAAATGCTTTAACCAAATTTACTGCTTGCTGTGTTAAGTTTGCTATTTATTGGGAGCTGTCTACTTGCAACACTTAAAAATGTGATCCCTCCCTCCTCTGGCCATCACCCCACCCGCACAGTCTGGAGGAATTCATTCTACTACCCCATCTCATTCCACTGCTTTTTTCTGAGAAACCAAGGAAATTGTAATTCTATGAAGGGCTGAGGTTCTCTATGAGAGAACTCTTAATACCTTTGGAGGCAATATCCAATGGTGTTCAGGTAGGGTTGCCATATTCTGAATCCACAAAACCGGGGCAATTTGGGGGGGGGGCTAGGATTTTTTTTAAAAAAACTGAGCAATATGTAAAGGTCTAGGGAAAGAAAGAAAGCTATCTAAGCTTTAGTTATCTAACACTGCAATCCTATGTGCGTCTACTCAGAAACAAATCCTATTAAGTGAAATTGGACTTATTCCCAGGTAAGTATGCATAGGATTGCAGCCTAAAGTACTTAAGCACCTGGAAATAAATAATAGGCAAAGAACAGTTTAAACAAACAATCAGAAAAAAATTACACTAAATTACATTCCTCCACCAGTTCTCAAAAGCTAGAGGAGACTTCAATATGGAGACTTACACTCTACTGAGCAGGCTCAAGGCACCATTTTGGAGGTTGGAATTTTTCCGGCCGGCTGGAACAGGAATCCGGGATTTTTGACTGACTGGCCAGAACATTTTGGAAATGCTTGGAAACTGTGACATTCCCGGTTTTCTGGGATGTATGGCAACCCTATGTTCAGGGAAAGCCCTTGGCATTCAAATCACTTTCATTAAGGCTTAAAATAGTTCTGTCTGATTAGAAGTCTGCCTTCAAAGAAACCATTTTTCATAGGCCTTGGTAACACTTGCCACCTCTGACAATGATTTATTTTCTTTTGCTCCCTATTTAATTGCATTCTTCCGTTGTCTTCCTACATAACCATTGGTTATGTAAGAAAGGCAGTCAGCAAAAGGTTCTCAAAACATTCTCAAAACAGTTGCACAAATGGGTGTCATTCTGGTGGAAGGAACTTTGCCCCAGGGCATCTAACAGTTTGGAAAAGGTGTGTGCCTGTGTCTCTATATACATTTAGTAAAGCAATCGGCAAAACAGGGATAAATATATATTATTTGATTTCTATCATACGTTTTGGCTTCCACTGCCCTCAGTGACAATATAAGAGCTGAAATTAAGGACCCAAGGTGACAGTTTTAGAATTTTAGTGCTGTGGGTGGAATTTCCAGGTTGCAAGAGAAGACAAGGGGCTAATAGTGTCACATCTATACATCCAAACGTTTCCCTTTATTCCAAGGATTTCAGGATTAGATGTTTGTCTTGTAGGAAATATATTAGATTGTAAGCCTCTTGCTATTTACTGTTTTACTCTGTACAGCACCATGTACATTGATGGTGCTATATAAATTATTATTATTATTATTATTAATAATAATAATAATAATAATAATAATAATAATAATAATAATAATACCATGTCTGAAAGGCTGTGCCCATCGGTATTAAATTGTTTTCCCATCAGTTGTTTCCCCTACCTTTTCCTTTTCTTGTCCTTATAGCTGACTTGTCGTTTTTGAATCTTGTAAAAAAGATCAGTGGTGGTTTTGCCAAGAAATCACTTGATAACATATGCAACATTGTTAGACTTGCAAGTAGTGTTCTGTTTAATGCTATAGAATTTAGGGTGACCATCTGAAAAGGAGGACAGGGCTTCTGTATCTTTAACAGTTATATTGAGAAGGGAATTTCAGCAGGTGTCATTTGTAGGCATGCAGCACCTGGTAAATGTCCCTCTTCATCACAACAGTTAAACCTGCAGGAGCCTTGCCCTCTTGTCCAGATACAAGAGGGTAGGGCTCCTGCCAAAATGCAGGGAAATTGGGATTTAACGCTCACAAGCCTTAATATCACATCCCTCCTATGGAGGCAGAAAGTGCCAATGCAATTCTCATTCTCCCTAAGCAGATGAACCATGAGGACAGGATGGAGAATATGATATGCAGAGGTGACTGTGGGGTTGTGGAAAACTGATGACGAACAACTTAGGGCAGTGGTTTCCAATTGGGGGTCCGTGGACCCCAGGGGGTCCGCGTAACCCACCCAGGGGGTCCATGGCACCATTCACATATTCACCATTCATTTCTGGAGTCCACTGACAATGAATTCTTACCAGAAGTAAAATATAACATCACTGAGCACCTGCGACTAGCTTCAGAGATTACTTCCCTGCACCTAATCCTGAAAACTCATGGATAAGGAATCCTTTTGAATATAGTGATGTACAACTAACAACTCTATCTGCAGAAGAGCAAGATGCACTTGTTGAAATCATTCATTGGTTTCATTGAAATCATTTTTCAACATGGTTCATTGAAATCATTTTTCAAAGAATATAGACTGGACATTGGTCCAGTCTATATTCTTTGAAAAATGATTTCAATGAACCATCACAAGTTAAAAGGATTCCTTATCCCTGAGTTTCTGGTTGACGGTTTTTCCTGATTATAAGAAGTTAGGTGAAAAAGCTTTGAAACATCTAGTTCCCTTTTGTTCCACATATCTTTGTGAACAAACATTTTCAAGATTTTGTTATATGAAGAACAAGCAGAGAAATTGGTTTGATGTTGATCCAGATTTGAGATTAAAAGTAGGAAATATTGAACCAGATGTGGAAGGGATTGTTCGGGACAAAAAGAAGCATGATTTCTCCCATCACAATTAGGCTCAGTAGCTGCTAGACATGTCATAATTTGTTCAATTGTAAACTAGACATTAGTAAAATTAAATTTGTCTTTATATTCCTAACTAAATCATTGTCATTTTTGCATAGTAATATCACAAATATCACAATTTTTATGGTCTGTTTTTTAGTATCCCTAAAATCCTTTGCTTATTAGGGGCTATCCCTTATTTTCTCCAAAAAATTGCTTCGCACAGGTAACTACCATAGAGATAACAAATTTTTCAAAAGGAGGGGGTCCATGGCTTGGCATTTGAAAAACAAGGGGTCTGCAGTACTTAGCTAATTGGGAACCACTGACTTAGGGCCATGTACTTCTCTTTTTTAGAGCATCTCCTCATGCCCATCATATGGGCATCAAGTTGGGTAACGCTGTTCTAGAGCAAGGGCAGGCAGAATTTAGAACTCCAGATGTTTTGGAGTTCAACTCATAAAAGCACTCACCAGCATGGGCAGTGATCAGGAATGCTGGGAGTTGTTGTCCAAAACATCAGGATAGATTTATTTTCTGCCCACATCTGTAAAGTATGATGTTTTCCAGCATTAAGATATGTGATCCATCAAAGGACTCCAAAAGAGGTGCATCACTTTAAATAGATTATCTTAAACCAAATGAAGCAACAATGAATGAATATTTGAATACCAAATCCAGACAGTTCTTCAGATGTTAAATTAGTTTTCAACACATGGCATAGATTTTCTGTTTACTGAATATCAAATATATGGTGTTGGGGGAATAACATAGAGAATTTTTCTTCTGTGTTCAGCTGTGTGAGATCGAAGGACCTGGTATAACGCAGCTTCCAATATTCTCTGCAGCTGCTGTGATTTTGATACCTGTGTGTAAAGTAGTTCCACCTTGACCGACCTTGGTGTGTTGTTTATGGTCTTGCTCTCAATGAGGAGCAACTGCTATGTGGAAACATTATAAAGTTTATTTTATTTATTTATTTATTTATTTAATTTATATACGGCCCCATAGCCAAAGCTCTCTGGGTGGTTTACAACAGTTAAAAATGGTAAACATTAAAAAGTATACAAAATTTAAAAAACCATCAGAAACATAAAAACAACAGTATCGTTTGGGGCTTTTTCACTATAAAAAATGGTGACTAAGGCGAGGGCATGATAGAAGTGTATGAAATGATACATGGGCGTAATCTACATTAAACAGGATATTGCACTATGGAAGTGGTATATAAAAGGCAGGAGCTACACTACTGCTTTATAGTGGTATTGAAGTGCACGGACAACTGTTGGGGTCCATTGACACATTGCATATACCACTTTCATACTGCTATGTCCTGCTTGGTGTGGCTCCTGCCTTTTATATGCCGCTTTCATTGTGTAATATCCTGCTTGGTGTAGATCAAGCCTTGGTGTGGAGAAAGTGGGAGACATTTTTCTCCCTCTCTTATAACGCTAGAACCCCATGAAGCTGAGTGTTGGGAGATTCAGTAAAGACAAAAGGAAGACCTTCTTCACATGGAGCATAGTTAAACTCTGGAATTCACTACCACAAGATGCCATGATGGCCACCAATTTGGATGGCTTTAAAAGGGGGCTGGACAAATCCGTGGAGGAGAAGCCCATCAAGAGCTACTAGTCCTGGTGGCTATATATTACATCCAGTATCGGAGGCAATATTCCCGTTGCTTGGGGATAAGGGTGGGAGACTGAGCATGCTCTGTAGAGGCTGGTGGTTCTGAAACCACCATTTCAGTGAGGTTGTGATTCCATTCTGGGTTTTACTCAGAACCTATCAGAACTGTAAAGGAGATGTCTAAGGCCACAGCTAGACCTAAGGTTTATCCTGGGATCATCCAGAGTTCGCCCCTGCCTGAGCACTGGATCCCCTGTGTGTCACCTAGATGAACAGATTTGACCCCTGGATGATCCAGGGAGAAACCTTAGGTCTAGCTATGGCCTATGATACTGAAAGCTATGGGTTCAGAACCTTGGATAGCTCCTTTAGAATTCTGGCTGGTTCTGACTAAAACCCAGAATGGATGCACAGCCTCACTGAAATCAGAACCACCAGCCTTCATTGGTTGCACTCATGTCCTCCTCGTGGGCTTTCCACGTGGGCATCTGGTCATCCAGTGTGGGAACAGTTGGGCCTTTGGTTGGATCCAGCATGGCTCATCTTATGTTCGTACGCAGCAAACCATTGCCTGAACTTGGGGAGCTGTGACGGCTATAGCCAGCTGCAGTCTCTCCAGATATGTTACCCCTCCCTGCCAGAAGTCGGACTGACCAACGGCACACTTGGAATTATCTGACTTGGGCCACCAAAAGCTCTTCCTTAATGTGGCTTGGCTCCCCCTTTCTACAACACACAGTGGCCGTGTGACGAATGATTGCCAAGGGAGGTCCACCATTTACCACCGGTGTTGTAGCAGTGACGCATCGTGTGTGCGTGCGCGTGTCTCCACCATGAGCTGTTCCACCAGAGCTATGACCTTTGGCGTCTTTAGCATGGCTTAGGAAGCAGCTGCATGGTATGCCAACGTTGTCCAAACAGAAAGGGTGGTAAGAGAATTGTTTACTCAACAGGCCTTGCTCCAAGTCTATATGGGATTTAATGGTGACAACTGCTGAGTGACAGGTTCTGTGTTTGAAGTCAAAGGGAGACGGCAGCCAGCGCGGGGGCGCAGGCAGGGTTTCAGGTGACAACGAAGGGCTGAGCACACCTTGGGGACTTGCATGTGCAGGGCTGGGTTTCAGTATAGAATTCAGAATGCAGCTTCCTAGAAGCCAGTTTATACTGAGTACTGTCGACACTTATTGGCAGTGACTCTCCCTCGTTTCAAGCAGGAGTTTTCCCAGGCCTGCTTGGCGATACTGGGGGCTGAACCTGGGGCCTTCTGCATACAATGGCCCTGCACCCAAGCTAAATCTGGCGATGGCAGATCTGCCTCTTTCAATGCTGATCTGCCCCAATTGTGTGTAACATGAGAAGTGAAGGGCAAACGGGCATATTCCTGAGAGGTGCAAAGTTCTCCCTGCAGTCCCCCCACTCTGTGCCTTTATTTATTCATATCCCAGCTTCCCTCCAAGGAATTCACAATGGTTCCCTGTATTTTTATCCTCACAATAAACCTGTGACTTAGGCCTTTGCTAGACCTACCTGGGAATCTGTGAGGGAGGAGGGGCGAGCTTGCGGTACAAGTAGTGCGGGCCGTCGCTCCAATCCAGACGTCAGACGCGATGGGCTGCAGGAAAGCCCCGTCACGTCCGCCAATTTTTTTTGTTTGAAGGGGCTGCTGTGCAGGAATGCTCGAGCAGCAATGGTATTTTTTTTTTAAAAAAAAATTATGTTGCCGCACCCCCCCACCCTGCCCCAATCTCCCCTCCCAGCTGCAATCTCCCCCTCCTGCCCCGATCTGCCCTTCTGGCCGCGATCTCTCCCCCCCCCCGGCTGTGATCTCCCCCCCCCCCCCAGCCACGATCTCTCCCCCTGCCACGATGGGCACAGCATTCCTGAGGAGTGCTGTGACCTGTCCGCCGTTTTTCCTGGCTACTCGCGAGTAATTTCAGTAGCCGGGAAAAGCAGTGGGACGGTCTACACGCTCTTGGTCTCAGCCCGAGGCCGAGGGAAATACTGGGCTACAACTGGAGCCTGTTACCTGGGGCAAGGGAAGGTTGACCCCTGCCTGAGCCCAGGATCCAGGGTTCACCCCGGGCTAACCCGTGGTCTAGCAAAGGTCTTAGGCTCTGCTAAGAAGTAGTGGCTGGCTCAAGTTTCCTGGGCCAGATCTACACTACTGCTTTAAAGCGCTTTATAACAGTTTTGAAAACAGTATATGGAGTGTGTCCTGGGCCCCAACAGTTGTCAAAACTGTTATAAAGCGCTTTAAAGCAGTAGTGTAGATCCTGCCCTGGTAGAGTGGAGATTTGAACCCGAGGCTTTTTCTCCGACTCAGAAGTAGGCAACTTTTCTGGCTGCTGGTGGGCACCTCTGAGTTCATTGCATGGTAGTGCTCAGCTAATGCCCTCATAATTTGGAGGATCAAGTGGGAATTGCAACAAAATGTTGCAGTGTCTTTTAGGATTCCAGCCAGCCAACTAAAACAATCAATTTCATCCCCCTCCCTTCCAGTTTTCCATCCCGCCTCCCCCACCCCAGTTAGTCAGCATTCTGTGCCCACTGAGCATGCTGTCCTAATCATGCTCTTCTTTGGGGCTTTTTGCTCCCTTAACGGTTTTTCTTTTGTACTTCTGCAAAGTTCAGGGTTACCCCAAGCCTGCTGATATGTCCCTCTTCTGGGTGGATGACGCTGTTCTGGCTATGCAAGGACCGGATTGCAGTGGCTCAGGCCCTGAGGCAGTCAAAGGGGATGTTCCCGGCCATAAGAGATGTTTACCCAGATGTAGTAAGTGAAGAACGTAGAGGGAAAGACCTGGTTCTCTCCATAAGAGAGCCATGCCACCAGCAAACCCTCAGAGGAACTACCACGGTCCACTGGGAAGCCTTGGGACAATTTTCAGGGATCATCTAGCAGAGGGATGGTTGTTGGATTCCAGCTCCCTTGAGCTGCAGCCAGCATGGGCAATAGTCAGGGATGATGGGAGTTGGAGGGCCACAGTTCTACACTTATTAGTTGTCAGGATTTTTTTCAGTGAATGCTTGTGAGATATCCTGGCATCTTGCAAAGAGCCCTTGACCTCCTCCTTAACCTGAAACCTTAGGGGGTGGGTCACGAGGTAAGACCATTTTAAGGAAGTTCAGCTTTATCACTGGGACTGTGTCCACCATAAAAATAGCCTAGTCCCTTTCTGTCTGCCAGCACCTGCTGAATTAACAGAGCAGAAGGACTGTGAGGACTATGGCAGAGAGATACTGAACCAGACCCTTGGTGTGTCTAGCTCACCTCTTCCCTATATCTCAATACTACATTGCTCCCCCGCTGCACACCTGCACTGTGAAGGATACAAAATGCGAGGGGGGGGGCAGCCTGCCAACCCAGTTGATGCTATTACCACTTGCAGTGATAGCACAAAAACAAAAACCCTGATGGAAAAAGAAAGAAGCTGTGCTTTAACCACTGCAAATGCTGAGCTCCACCTCCGAAAAACTGTCTGAGAATTTCTCCTTCCTCTGCAGATATTTGGTGGAATGGATCCCCTACCCCAGTTTCTCTGCCCACAAATAGGGTGGAGAACTTTGAGATGCCATTTGTGAATAGCTGTAGTCTTAATAAAACAAGATCACATATTGAACATAAAATTAAATAATTTATTAAATAAAACTAAATAATTTAAATAATTAAATAAACAAAGAAAATATTGTTTCTAACTCCCAGGACTTCTAAACTTGCCCTAGTTGGTATCATAGGTAGATTCTTTCTTAGTTGCTTCTTGCAAATATCCATTTTAAGAAGCCATAACTGATGAAAGATAGGGTGACCATATGCCTGGTTTTCCTTGAATTTGTCCAGGTTTTGCTCCCTCCTGGAAGGTCCGGGGGATTTTTATTTTTTATAAAATGTCCACAGAAATCCCAACATCCCAATTTTGCTGGAAATCTCACATTTTGTGAGACTTCCCTGATGAAGTGTCTGGCATCTCTCAAGACATCAGACAACTTGTCCCAGAAGTCTCATGAGATTCGAGACTTCCAGTAGAGGCGGGAAGCTGTTGCTGGCTGGCTGGCTGGCTGACTTGCCCCCTCTCAGAAGACACCGAGCAATGGGTCTGCATAGCGCTCTGACCTGTAGCCTCCTAAGCCGTCTCATGAGTCAGTGGGATGCAGTGCTAGGCAGACATGGTGCTCAGTGGCTTCCCCACCTCTCCCAGAAGTCCCTTGCCTTGCGAGCCTTCCGAGATGAAGTGCCTGACGCAAGACATCAGACACCTAATCCCCGAACTCTCACAAGACCGAGAGGTAGGGAAGCCGTGGAGCAGCAGCTGCATCCTCAGTCTGCTCAGGCTGGGTGCACTGCGTC
Organism: Elgaria multicarinata webbii; assembly: GCF_023053635.1. NCBI lineage: Eukaryota > Metazoa > Chordata > Lepidosauria > Squamata > Anguidae > Elgaria > Elgaria multicarinata. The sequence continues at coordinate 6,450,306 of NC_086187.1, forward strand.
TGCTGGGCACAATGCACCCCTTTTCCTCGCTGGAGTGGAGGCCAGTGACACTCATGCTCCAGCTGCTGCCATCGCTCCCACTCATGACCACTCACATCCCAGTTTTGATAAGTTTCATAATTTGTTTTCTGAGACCAAATATTAACACACACTCTCAGCTTAGACCTGGAAATTTAAGCAAATAACAGACTTTTTGTTGTTGTTAACTGATATAGATTTTGTCATGTTGACATATTCAAAATGTTCATAGCTACGAATAAAAAACTTGTCAGTAAGGCTGTTTTAACCCCTTCTGTCATGAGACTACCTTTCTCACAAACAATGACAAGGTTTTCCCTCAATAATTAGTGCATTTGGACAAAAATAAATGCTAGAAAAGCATTTGCTAAATCAAAGAAATATTCAAATTATGTCTTACTCTTTGTTTGGTACCTTATTTTGTTTCCATGTATTATCTTCTTCTTCTTCTTCTTCTTCTTCTTCTTCTTCTTCTTCTTCTTCTTCTTCTTCGTCGTCGTCGTCGTCTTCTTCTTCGTCTTCTTCTTCTTCTTCTTCTTCCTAGTGCCTCAAAAGCTGGAAGTGGTCCAAGCCTCTCTGGACCTCGGAGACTAGGAGAGAGCAAGGGTTTGCCTATTTCTATGTGACAGTGCCAGATTTCGGAACAAGCCAAGTAAGCTGTGGCTTAGGACCTCATATTATGAGGGGACTCTAAGTATATTGGAGACAACTATGATATAAGATAACTGAGGTGAAATCGCTTTGACTTAAATACGTTGGAAAGCTTCATGTGAATTATAGTAGAGAAAGCGTGGCAATGTAGCATTTAGTATTGGAAGCAGTAAGGGCAAACTAGAGCCACTTCAGAATAAGTTCAAATCAACTTACTTTATTAGTCCTTTTATGCACATCTTAAGAGAAGGCTATCCAACACTGTTTAACTACAAGCACTCTTAACACTTTTTCTCTTGCTTTTTATGGCATGAGGCCTTTGAATCATGGTGTCTCCCCTACCAGATATGGGTTAGGGCCTCAGTATGTCTGACCTTGCTACATGACCCCTCTTCAGGTGTTTGAAGAGAGCTATTATGCCCACTCCCCATCTCCTGTTCTCCAGACTAAACAGACCCCTTCCTCATAGGACTTGTTTTCTAGCCATCTTTGCTGACCTCCACCGAACCCATTTTTGTCTACACCCTCTGGAAGTAGAACAGGTTTATCACCTCTTCCTCAGCTGCCCTTCTCAAGAACCGGTCCCAAGCAAACCACACACGTTGCATGCTATATCTTAGAGCCAAGTTACATGTTACACTCAATTAGCAATACATAAATCAGGCTTTGACAGACTGCTAAGAATGTGGAAGGATCCCTGAGGGACAAGCAGAAAAAAGATGGAGGGGATCGTAGGCAAACACGCCTGGAAGCAGGAGCCGTTGTCCACCTGCCTCCTGCCTCGAATATGTAAATGTTGCGGCCTTGTCATTGTCACTGAATAATTTTGAAATGTTATACTTTAGTATGTGAACGCTTCAGATGCTGCACCTTGCTTTGGACATGGTTTCCATGGAAAAGCAGAGGCAAATAAACTGATGCTGTTTATCTCTGCGTATCTCTCCGCTTAGCGGCTACTAGTAGTTTCCCCTGATCCTCCCCTCCTCCTAAGAAACACTAGCCATTTCAGCATGTTCAATGAAGAGCTTTCCATGGGATGAGGGTGATCTGCAGCTAAGCCCTACAACTCTCTGCCTTGCGTGCACACACACGGAGATTCAGCAAATGATTGTCACTTCAATAAGGTCTTCTGAGTTTCTGATTTCCTCCCTAAGTTAACTGGTGTTTATTTGTGTTCATGAATGAGGTCTGTAATTTAAGCAGCAGCACATTAGGAATGCCGATGTGGTTACACAGCTTTAAAATATGCAATAGCTTCTGCCCCTTTACCGGATAAAGGGCAGTTGTATAACAAGGAGGTGAGCTCTTGAAAGGATTAATAGAAGCTCCAAAGCATGTTAGATTTGTCAACACCAACAGGGAAGCAGCCAATTTTATTTAATTTAAGAAACTAAAAAACTAACACAGCAGAATGAATTCTGAAGGTGCTGGGAACATTTAAGAAATGCTTCTTCTTATGGACAACACATTCTTGATCCTAGTTTCCAGCACAGGGGGTATCATGTTTCTGTTATGGGTACAAATTAACCATGTAGATTATTATTATTATTATTATTATTATTATTATTATTATTATTTGCATTTTTATACTGCCCAATAGCCAAAGCTTCCTGGGCGGTTCACAAAAACTAAAACAATTCAAAGTATAAAACAAACAGTATAAAAACATGATATAAAATACACATTAAAATGGATTAAAACATACCATACATGATTAAAACATCTTTAAAACATCCTGAAAACATCCTGAAAACATCCTAAAATTTCACTGGATAGGCCTGCCAGAATAGATCAGTCTTTATTGCTTTTTAAAATTCTAAAAGACTGTCAAGTTAACGAATCTCCTCCGGCAGACCATTCCACAGTCTGGGAGCAGCGGAAGAAAAGGTCCTCTGGGTAACAGTTGTTAATCTAGTTTTTGCTAGCTGAAGTGGATTCTTCCCAGAGGACCTGAGTATGCAGGGCGGATTGTACGGGACAAGGCGATCCCATAGGTAGCCTGGACCCAAACCATGTAGGGCTTTAAAGGTAATAACCAATACTTTGTACTTTGCCCGGAAACTAATCGGCAGCCAGCGAAGAGATTTTAAAACTGGTGTAATGTGGTCACCCCTAGGTGTACCAGTGACCAGCCTGGCTGCGATATTTTGGACTAATTGAAATTTCCGGACTAGGCACAGAGGTAGCCCCATGTAGAGCACATTACAGAAGTCGAGCCTCGAAGTTACCAGTGCGTGCACTACCATCTTTATGTTAGAGATGTACTAGGAGCTGAACTCTCATCACATAAAAGTGATGTGAGGAATAATTTTATGGCTAAAAGATACGATGCAGACATCCGTTTTCAAAAATATTTGGCGTACCGTATTTACAAATAGTCCTGCATTGTCTCCATGTATAAGCATTGTTTAAATCACTATATAAGGTCATTTTGTTGGTAATGGATCCCTGCTCAGTGTAATACATTTCATAGGAATGGCTATGATAAACTTATATCCCATTGCTGGTTTCCTCCACATTTGGTGGAATTGTGCTAGAATTATAGGTTGTTGGGTATTTTTGGAAAAAGGATGTTGTATCAAACATAACACTATTGGAAAAAGTATATGAAGTGGTAACATTCTGCTAGTAGTTACACTAGCGGTTGCACAAGTGTTAGCAGAACAACTAACACAACTAGTGCAAGCAACACTTACCGTATTTCTTCAATTGTAAGACGCCATCGATTGTAGGACGCACACTAATTTCAATACCACCAACAGAAAAAAACCCTAAGACACACCCACGATTCTAAGACGCACCCCATTTTTAGAGATGTTTATATGGGGAAAAAAGTGTGTCTTAGAATTGAAGAAATATGGTAGCTTACTGAACTCTTAATGAGTTGTGAACGTGATTACACGATGGTTCATGAAGAGATTTGCACAAGCAAAATCAAAGCATTGGACTTGACATTTGTGCAATAAAAATAGAGTTTCCGCAAGCAGTAAAAGTTTTGTGCTAGCAGAATGATGCCATTGGTTACAACCAGGCTGTGTACACTTTTAATCTGATAGTTTGGGTATGCAATTGATATAACCCATCTGCTCTAATGTGATGTGTTATTTACATGTGTGTTCATATCTGTCCGTTTTTTAGACAATAGAAGTGATGCAATCTCACCCCAAAGGCCAAAGTAGAGGTAAGAGGCCTTGATGGCCCGCTGCTGCTTACTGCAATTCAAGAAGTATATCCCAGGATACTTTGCCAGGTTTAGACCCAGGAGGGAAGGGGACACCCAAAATTAGCCACGGTATTTAAGCACCTGAGGCAAAGAATCCAAATGGATACAAAGGAACCCTCCCATCAGGTTTTCAGACAGGAGTCCTGCCAGATAAAGACCCTGCAACTTCTTGCACACAACTCATGTACTTGATCTGTGCCCAATGCCTGTTGCCACACTTATGGAAATCGCTTTCTAGTGTCATCACTTCTTGACCTTTTGGCTAAGATCAAGTGTTGCATTAAATGCACACAATCTCTCTTTCATAAAGGTTTATCTAGCTCTTCTAATTGTTGGAGGTGTAAAACAGCTAATGCTTCTTTTAACCACATGCTTTGGAAATGCCCTGAAGTTCCCTTCTTTTGGGAGGAAGCTATTATGTGGCTAAACTTTGTATTGGAACACTTTTTAAAGAATATTTATCAATGTACATGTTCTTTTAAATCACTTACTTGCTCCTTGGGAGTTAACAAATGGTCAGCACTAAATGGATTTCTGTGCACTTTTGACAGCCAAAAGGCTGATATTACAACACTGGAAAGAAAAACTCTCACTTCCTATAATACAATGCATTGAACTTGGTTTATAGGTGCCACTCGGGAATGGACACATACATGGATATTTTGTCTGATTTTGTTGAAGTTTATGTAGAATTCCTTGTTTTAGAATATTGTAGCCAATTGAAATGGATACTTTTAATGCATGTAGTTCTACTGTATATCAGGGTAATGTTCCTTTTTTCTTTTTAAAATTTGTTTTGTTTTGTTGAAATTTACAAAAAAATTAAAGCATTTGTTGTGGGGCACAAATGATACCCTCCAAATAGTTCAGGTATTCCCAGATTAGCTAGAAAGCTAAGATCTGGTATACATGTCCCCCATGATCCCTGACTGCTTGAAAAGTGTGAACATTAGAGTTTTGTATGTCTCTCCTTCTTAATGGTGGGTGAGGGGAAGTGGTGGAGCACAGGTCCAGGCAAGATGATGTTTCCATTGCAGATAAGATGACACCTCTTTTGTGTTCTCCACAGTGCCAAGCATATGGGTGGTGTCAAGTACATGTTTTATGACAGCAAGCGTGAATTAGTGGGAGCTGTAGTGACAGTGACGGTTTAAAATACTATACTGGTGTTGAATTTGATCGTTATTCATTCATTATATTTTATTCTCTTCCTGTTCTCTTTCTCCAAGGAACTCAGGTCAGTATCCATTGTTCTTCCCTCTCATGTTATGCTCACAACAACCCTGTTAGGTAGGCTAGGCTGAAAGCATGCGAGCGAGTGAGAGAGTGCGATTGGCCGAAGGTCATCCAGTGAGCTTCATGACTGGGATTTGAACTAGAGGGATCTCCCAATCCTAGCCTCACAGTAGACCACACAGGCTCTATGGAGCTATAAAGTGTTAGGGGGCACTTTCTTTTAATTAAGCCTTGATCAGCCTTTGACAGAGACTAGATTGATGCCCACACAATCTTTTCAGTAGTGGCACTACTATTGTAGAACTTGAGAAAGAGATTACATTACTTCAAATCTGTATCTAACAGCTACATCTTCTTTTTTCTTCTTTTTACTCTAGAGTAGGTGCAGCACTCCCAATCTGAATCAGGACCCTAGTGTGTGTGGCGGGGGCAGGGAAGGACAGAAGGGAGGCTTTTAAGATGCAGATTAGGGCTACTGCACCTATTCCAAGGTAAAAATTGGGGGGAAAGATGTAGTGCCAGATACAGATTTAAAATAATGTCTGCTTTGGCCTAGAGAGAGAGAGAGAGAGAGAGAGAGAGAGAGAGAGAGGGGGGGGGGGAGAGAGGGAGAGGGGGCGTTTTCTCTAGTCCACCAACTAGAGAACGTTAGCACCAACGTTAGAGAGGTGGTGAATCTGCTCTGGGTTTCAGTCAGAACTCCTCAGACCTCTAAAGGAGCTATCCATGGTGCTTTGCCAAAGTTCTGGCAAGTTCTAACTGAAACCTGGAATGGATTCATCACCCCACTGAGATCGGATCCAGTAGCCTGCACTGCACCAGTCCAATGCTTTGCAGATTTTTAATGGGATGTTTAAAATGTTCCAACTGAGCATTTTAACTGGTCAATTGACCAAGCAATCAGATGGTGTTTGCATATGATAAAAGCTTCAGTGTAGGTGCATTTTTGAGGCAGTGGAGAAGATACGGGACAACACACAGTTTTAATAAAGAAAAGATATTATTCCTTCTATCAAGGAATAGTATCTTTTTGTTCATTAAATCGTAAGTTCTTCTTTGTTTCCTTTAAATTGACCCCCAAAAGCCACTTGCCGTTAACATTTTCTTTGATATCCTCCTAGAATAGCATCCCAGAAGCCAGAGGTTTTTTAAAAGCAAATTTTCTAACTGCACAAATGCCCTGTCAGACACCCCCCCCTGCCCCCACCCAAGGCAAACACAATATTTCTCTTTCACAACTGGACAGATTATCACCAACACTAGTAGCACCTTAAACTTCAAGACAGATTGACAGGGCCATACGGACACCCAGGAAGGATGTCAGACCAAGAGAAGTACACCAAGAGAAGTACACCACCTACAGCCCCCAACTGAAACCACGGCAATGGATCACCAGTGAACCCCAGCCCATCATCAGCACAGACGCATCTCTCTCACAAGCCTTGGGAGGCAGAGCGGTCCTGGCCCCCAGACAACCTCCCAACCTGAAGCAAATGTACACAGGACAGAGACACAGACAGAGGGACCAGGCCATGCAATAGACCCAAGGGCCCACTCTGCCCCCACATCTATTCAGGCAACACTGTCACAGGACTCAACAACACCAGTCCCACCATCAAGGGCTCTTTCACCTGCATCCTTATATAATTTGTGTTACATGCCATCCCTGACTTTGTCTATTGTTAAGTTCTTTATAAACACATATACAAAACACGTGTCTTACTTTTTCACCACTTTTTTCAACTGCATATTATCAGATTTCCAACTGCACATTTTTCCGACTGCACATTTTGTGTCCAAATGCACCCTTAAAAAAAAAATCCTTGGCAGAAGCAAAATAACCTCATAACCTATACTAGATCACCATTAACAATCAGGCCCACCGATTCAAATTTCCTTTACCTATCAGATTCAGGAACTGTCGACTGATTAGCTGAAAGTTGATTGATCTACTGCAGCTTTAGTAGATTGCAGCATTCCCCAACCTAGCACCCTCTAGATATGTTAGACTACAACTGCCATCATCCATGTTGGCTAGCGATGACGGGCAGTTGAACTCCAACACATCTGAATGTCACCAAGAAAGGTGGATCTATTGCTTGTAGGTTGTTTCAGGATAAACAAGGCAGGTAACCCTGTAATAACAACCTTGCATTTGTATACAGCTTTCAAGATTTCAAAGCACTTCACATATCTTGATCAAACCCCAACAACAACCCTGTAAAGTAGACCAGCAATTGTTTTATGTCCCACTTACAGTGAGGGACAGAGGTGAAGAGCAGCTTGTCTTAGGCCGCCTAGTGAGTGAGTCATCGCAGAGAGATGGCTTGAACCCAGGGATTTCCTTCTTCACACCTCACCTCTGAAGCATTCGACGGCAACAGCTCTGATTTCACCTGAGCGTTTCCCCTGCTGTGGTCAACCCACCCTTCTGAAGGTGCACGTGATGCACCCAAGGGGCACAATGATCCTGAGCACCTGAAGAGGCCTGGGGAGGAAGGGTGGGGCCCCTTCTTTTGTTCCAAATCAAAGCAGTCACCTGTATGGCTTAACTGCATTCCCTCCCTGTGGTTTGATACCTTGGTATAAAAAGGAGATGCTACCAAAATCCATGCTAGACGTCTCATTCAAGCCCTCTGGTGCACCGGACTGTCTCCAGAACCCGTGACAACATTTTGACAGTAAGGTTTTAATTGTGGGGAGGAGGGGGAAAGAAGGTGAATGGTGATATCCTAAAAAAGGAGAAATTGGGAATTAATTGGAAGGACATTTCTCCCCATTCCCTTCATTGAATCATTAAACACTTGCTGCTATTAGCAATTTGAATAATAGCTCAGTTTTCTGCTATTATCTTGGAATTATTCATTCTAGTACAGAGAAATCTGTCACTTCCATATTTCTTTTAATCTTGATTTGGCTCCAAAATATCTTTATATGTAGGGTCTCCATATATGGTGACAGATACATACATATAAATAAGGAGGATGGGGCTCCTGTATCTTTAACAGTTGTGTAGAAAACGGAATTTCACCAGGTGTCATTTGTATGCATACAGCACCTGGTGAAATTCTCTCTTCATCACCACAGTTAAAACTGCAGGAGCCCTGCCCTCTTTTGTATCTTGTCACTCTAGTATAACTCCTGCAGCTTTAACTGTTGTAATGAAGAGGAAATTTCAGCAGGTGCTGCATGCTAACAAATGACACCTACTGAAATTCCCTTTTCTATACAACTATTAAAGGTACAGGAGCCCCGTCCTCCTTATTTATATGTATATATCTGTCACCATATATGGAGACACTTGTCACCATGTATGTAGCTATTGATTATATCGCCTGCAAGAAGGCTGTGGAGTAGCATACATTTTCTTTATGCCCCTATGAAGACATAGGCAATAACTAAGTAAGGTAGGTCACTGTTCTCCATTTTACAGAGAGGAAACTGAGGCTGAGAGAGAGTAAGCCAAGGGCCAAGCTGATTCTCAAAGGAGACAACCGATGCTCCTTCCACACTGCGTGTTTACTGTGAAATAGTCGTGCTCTGTTCATCCACATTTTATGGGGTATCTGCATGGTGTGATCCTCCAGTAATTTTCCTCCTGTTTTTTTCCTGGTGTGCTTTTCATCTTTTTTTTTTTTCAGATCTGAAAAAAACTGATGTTTGTTTGTTTCAAGAACAGAAATGTAGCACATTCTCCACAGATGTGGATTGCCTTGGTGCTTGCTACTCTTCTTCTTCTTCTTCTTCTTCTTCTTCTTATAGCACCATCAATGTACATGGTGCTGTACAGAGTAAAACAGTAAATAGCAAGGCCCTGCCGCATAGGCTATTGAGGTGTGGGTTTGGTACATGCACTAATGTACCAGGTGGTTAAGCATAGGTATATTTAGACATACCTGCACTGTTACCTTTCTGGTTGGTGCCATCTTGGCCACATTTTTAATCTATCTTTTATTTTGTTCTTTTTTTCCTGTGGTTTTTTTTTTAAAAAAAAAATTAAAATGTTTACCGAATAGTGCTTAAATGAAAAGAAATGATTATCTGATTTTTTAAAAAAATGACAAAAATGAGTATCTGTTATTTCCAATAAATGTCACTTTTATCATTATTTATTTTCCTCCCTGGTTTTTTACTTCCCCCCTTTTCCCCTTGTAAACATTGAAGTTCTTGTGCAATATCACTAAAACGTTTTAAAGTGCTTTAGAACAATTTTTAAAAAATTACAAATGGAACAAAAATGACTTTAAAAATGCTCTGCCCAGGTGAATTGTCCCTTTCTTGCTCACATGGCTTTATCATGCTCACTAGTGTGGATGGAATATAGCAGGATGTCCACACACAGACGCAAAGTGCGCTACCTCCTGGCTCATGGAATGCCAGCTGCAATTCCCCATGTAGCTGAGAATAGAAGAGCAATGACTCTACAGATCTTGAAGTGATCAGTCCGGAAGCACCCCAAGATCAAAATCTCATCCAGATTGACTTTGGAAATCCACCATAATGGCCTTCTGTCCGACACTCTTCTCAAGAGCTTCCAGTTGAAATTGCAATTTGTTTTGGGGCATAACAAGGAGCGTGGACAAAGGGAGGGGTAGGGTACAGATCAAAATGGTGGTGCTTCAGGAGGACGTCTTGTCTTGGGAGTGGGGACTAGAAGATCCATGTGGTGTAGTGGCTAGAGTGTTGGACTGGGAGTCAAGAGATTTGGGTTCTAGTCCCCACTTGGCCATGGAAGTTCACTGGGGGACTTTGGGTGAGTCACAGCCTCTCAGCCCAACCTACCTCACAGGGTTGTTGTGGAGATAAAACGGAGAGGAGGAGGATTATATATGCTGCCTTGAGTTCCTTGGAGGAAAAACAGGTGGAATATAAATGTAATAAATAAATTACAGGACTGCGAAGAAGATCTACTTGGGAAGCTGAGCTGCTATGAAGGAAAAAGAAGGCCCACCTCTTTTAACAGTCCTCACCATATTACTAATTTCAGGTAAGTTTTCCAGGCTACAGCTCTTATTTGCAATAACGGTGTATTGCCCCGGCTGTGGGTTTTCAGATTTTTTCAGGGTTGCCAAAGAGACAAAGGTAGCCAGTTTCACAGGTCTGCTTACAAGGAAACTAATTTATTAGCGTATTACACGTATCCTAATACAAGTGGACTAGACTGCAAAAGCTTCCTGCACAAAAGGTCCCACAGCAAAATCTGGACCCCCCCCCCCTGCACCCCTGGGCGCAAGAACAATTATAGCATAACTAAACTTGGCATTGCTGCCAAGTTAAGCAAGTGATGGATTCCATAGCTACTCATAACAAAGAAGTTCTTCCCATCGTAGGAATCTATAGTATAAGACTACATTGTTGTGATAAACAAGGCACTACTTGACATTTCTTTGGCACACATAAGGATCCTCTTCACCCAGGAGCGGATCTACACAGAGTCGTCGGGGCGCCCTGAAGGCGCTTGCATGCGCCTCCAGGGCACCCTGAAACTCCTAGTGTAGATAGAGACGGAGGAGGAGCCGCCACCTCCTTCTCCTCCGCCTCTATCTACACTAGGAGTTTTGGGGCGCCCTGTAGGCGCACGCAAGCGCCTTCAGGGCGCCCCAACGACTCTGTGTAGATCCACTCCAGGTGCACTTTCTAATTGGATGAAGAGACTGGAATGTCAGCTCATTAGAGCTTCCAGATACAGTACCAGGCTACACAGATAAGACACTTGCTGTTCTCATGAGATCACTGTAACTGTGCTTTGACTCATCTTTCTCATAACACAAAGGAATGTTGCTAACTGGTACAGAAGCAAAATAACAGTTTGCTAGCTTAGAAGCAGAAGCATCCACTCACCCAGAAGCCTTTGTAGGCAGCCATTGTTTGCCAGCCTCCAGGCCATACAAATGGCTAATAATTGCTATAACCAAATCCACACAGAACAAAAATGGATATTTTCGCCAAGCTTTTGTGAGGCTGGAATGTGTTTCAGCTTAACAGGGAGCCAGAGAGGGAGAGAGAATATATTTATTTATTTATTTAAAAAAGGGGAGGGGGCAGGATTAAATTTCCATTTCAAGTATATACGTTAATATAAGCAGTCCATATCCGCATCCATACGACTTCGACAGTTTAGGAGATATGCTGAAATGTAGCAAGAGCAGTAAGGTTTTCAGTCCATTGAGTGATAGGTGGTGGGTGTTTATCCTTCCAAGTTTAGAGTATAACTCCCTTTGCACCTGTAAAGGCTCTCAGTATCCACTTTTGCTGTCCGTCTGTTAACCCCCATATCACAGGAATGTAATCTAAAAGTGCATGGACAGCTACTATTATCACAGATTTTTCAAGAACAAAATTTATACAAGCAATGATTTCCAACCAAAAAGAAGTCATCACAGGACATGTCCACGTCATATGCCTTAATGAGGCATTGGGCTTTTCTGCACGAGGCATTTATCTACTCATCATCCCCTACTCATCGTTGTTTACAGGTTCTTTAGGCAACATCATGACTCTCCAGTTTCACTTCTGTGTCTAACCAGCACTTTCAATGAGTTTTTTTTCTTTTTTTTTAGAGCAGGGGAAATGTGGCATTTAATTGTGAAAGTGAAAGGAAGTGTGATTTCCTCTTGTGTATTTATGCTATTCTGCTATACTACAGTGCCACCTAGAGTTTATGTAGCAGGAAAGGAAATTATCATGTAGTGTTTGGATCTCAATTCTGTGACAAAACCAAAAAGAAGATACAGCTGACTAACAGCCTCATATAGAAAATTCATTCTCATTACCTTGCCAGATGTTAAAAGATTATTGTAGAGTGATATGTTTCATGATATGAATTCCCCCCTTTTACACTTTTTTTGTTTGTTGATTTTATAGAGGAATGCAGTAGTGTAAGGCTTATTACTAGAGATCTACCAGACCGATTTTGCTCATTTTTGTTTTAAACCAAAGCTTATTTATTTATTTATTTATTTATTACATTTTTATACCGCCCAATAGCCGAAGCTCTCTGGGCAGTTCACAAAAATTAAGCTGGAAAAGTGTAGACGGGCAGAAAGTTTTGAAACTTCAAAAAGGTTCAGTGCTCAAGCTTTAATAGCAATTTGTTACATCTGCACCAAACAGGCAGGGCAGGCTCCCTGTCAGTGGGATGATGGACAGCCCTGTTAGGCCAATCAGTGTGGTGTGAAGGGCCCTGACCCAGCCACATGGTTAGGCTTTTGCCGCCAACAGGGAGGGAGAAGAGGATGGTGACAGCCAATTGGGGCACGTGAGGGAGTGGGCAGGACTAGGTCACATGCAAATTTTGGAGGGGGGATTCAGGAGCCACAACTGCATTATTCATGACCCCGTCTGGGGTGAGGGGCCAAAAAGCAGGGAAGGAGCAGGACTACTAGTGCCCAGGATGACATGGACTTTACTCTAGTTTAAAAGAAAGAGGAAAAAAAGCTTAATAGGAAGATCAGACACTACATCCTTTGATAGGTGAAACAGATACTCATTAGGTTAACTGGGTGGCCACAACATTGAATCAAACCATCACTTAAATTAATCAATTAAAAAAATATTTTGATTGCTATAAAAGTGCCTCCTAATAAAGCGGCAGCTAAAATTACCCCAAACTATTCTAAATTTTTAGGGTGACCCTATGAAAAGGAGGACAGGGCTCTTGTATCTGTAACAGTTGTATTGAAAATGGAATTTCAGCAGCCGTCATTTGTATATATGGAGAACCTAGTGAATTTCCCTCTTCATGACAACAGTTAAAGCGGCAGGAGCTATACTAGCGTGACCAGATTTAAAAGAGGGCAGGGCACCTGCAGCTTTAACTGTTGTGATGAAGAGGGAATTTCACCAGGTTCCCCATATATACAAATGACACCTGCTGAAATTCCCTTTTCAGTACAACTGTTAAAGATACAGGAGCCCTGTCCTCCTTTTCATATGGCCACCCTATTCTAAATACAAGTATTTACCAAACCTGCCTGCAGCAGGTCCCCTCTTAGAAGTGGCCATTATTGAGTAAAATGCATGTGATTGCCCCCTGCTAAGATTTATTGAATGAGGTGATGCTATACACAGTGTGAGAACACAGTGGAGTTAGTCTTGCTAGGTTGTAACCCTTTCTCTACTCAGTGAGATTAATTTCTAATAAGAAATAAATTCATTATACTTGTGCCATCCAGACACATAATAGAAATCGTAGAGGAGCCTGGAAATACTCTTCACAGTCGTGTGCCATTTCATTTCTTCTTTTCTTATAAAACTCAGTTGGGCCAAAATGGTTTTGGGCTAACAAAAGAAATGACCAGTTTACATCACTCATTAAGTTATGGAAATCTCTGCCGAATGGCCATTAGCACACAAAACTTTAAATAAATAAAAAAGATGAGCCTTTTCCCACATTCTAACTATTCAAACTTTTATTTTAAGGTGGCTGGACAGAAGGCAGTCCACATGGTGTGATTTCCCTCAGATCCTCTCTTGCCCCTTTGAATAGCGTAAGTAGAAGAAACAGTGGTGATATGCAATAGTTGTGGGAGTTTGTCTTGTAGTTTGGAGTCTATCCTGAAAGCGTTTACTCAGAAGGAAGATCTAGCAACTTGCACCAGTGGGTTGCGCTAAAGACAAATGAGATAAACATTGTCTAGCATGAGCACACATAAAGTTATGTATGTATGTATGTATGTATGTATGTATGTATGTATGTATGTATATGCACGTATGTATGTATTAATTGAAAAGATTTTCAATCAACCTTTCAGATCGCACTGTCCCCATAAGGCAGCTATATAAAAGATTAAAGAAAGGCATGATTGAATTGAACACTCTGATGCAGCATTTCCTTGAAAATAATTGATGTTGCTCATGGTTTCCTATTACTGCCATTCTAGGGTGACCTTATGGAAAGGCGGGCAGGGCTCCTGTATCTTTAACAGTTGCGTAGAAAAGGGAATTTCAGCAGGTGTCCTGTGTATGCCTGCAGCACCTGGTGAAATTCCCTCGTCATCACAACAGTTAAAGCTGCAGGAGCTATGCTTGAGTGACCAGATACAAAAGAGGGCAGGGCTCCTGCAGCTTCCACTGTTGTGCTGAAGAGGGAATTTCACCAGGTGCTGCATGCATACAAAGGACACCTGCTGAAATTCCCTTTAATACCCAACTGTTAAAGATACAGGAGCCCTGCCCGCCTTTCCATATGGTCAAGCTAATTTTGAACCTGTGACAATTTAGTTCAAAAATAGCCTTTCGGAATAGATATGGCTCTCTATATTTGCAAGATGCATTCTGATTTTCTAATCACTTGTCCTCTCTTTTCTTTTTTTATTCAGTGCCCAGCCTTCCCAATCTGTAAGTAACATCTGTTTTACTTGTACCTTACTGTCACAGTTGAAGCTCAAGAATTAATGGGGTTGAGGGAGGTGGGCTGGTGAGGCAGGAAGGAGAACAATGGCTTCACCCATAACCTACATCGCATACATATGGATTTGAACTCAGAACTCTGGAACAGATCTACACCTTGTGACAAACCATTACAAATATGGAATAAAAAACAGGACATAACACTATGAAAGCGGTATATGGAATGTGGATTGTGCCTCAACAGTAATCAGTGCACTTCAAAACCACTATATAGCAGTAGTCAAAGTACTAGCATAATTATCGATATACCATATTTCTTCGATTGTAAGACGCCATTGATTGTAAGACGTACACTAATTTCAGTACCCCCAACAGGAAAAAAGCTTTGATTCTAAGAATAATAATTGCACCCGCGATTCTAAGACACACCCAGCTTTTAGAGATGTTTATATGGGGGAAAAAGTGTGTCTTAGAATCGAAGAAATATGGTATGTAAAAGCCAGTTCTGGCATCCCGTCTCTTTGTCATACTCTTAGCATGACCAAGAAATCAAACTCCAGGCCTTCTCCACCCCCTCGCCCTACACACATGCTGCCTAGTATAATGGTAGGTATTTCTCTAGTGGATTTATATCCCCATGTCATATTCAAGGGAAGGATGGGGTAAGTTGGCCTTTGACCACTCTCAGAATAAGGCTTGGTTTACACATTTAGGAGAATGACGTGGTAGAATCCTGAGGTGGTTGGCATCACTGCAGGCTGCAGGTGGGAGGCAACGCTTTTTAAAGTGGTCCTTTGAGTTAAAAACTCCCTCCGAGTAGAAAGCTGCCATATCAGAAAGAACGGCTGTAGACTTGGGCCCTTTCTACACCATGGATTTTTCCCTGGGTCGTCCCTGTGTGTCCAAATGATGCACAGGGGATCCTGGGAGCAGGCAGGGATGACCCCTCAAATTTCCCCGTGGTCCTGGGACGATCCCGTGGACCGCAGGTGGTATGGGCACCCATCACAGCTTCTTCCCTCCTCCCCATGAGTAGCGGAGGTCAGCAGAGAGAAGGATCCAGGCTGAGGGGAGTCCAGGGACATTGAGGGGGGAAGTGGTTTTTGTTTTTGTTTATTTACATTTCGCTGGAGCGCAATTCCACTCTGGCTCCAGCCTCTTTTTTAAAAAAAGGCAGGTGTGATGGGCATGACATCCCACTTCCCTTCTGGGACGTCGTGCTTCCATTTGGGCCACAGCTAGACCTAAGGTTTATCCTGGGATCATCCAGGGTTTGCCCCTGCCTGAGCACTGGATCCCCTGTGTGTCACCTAGGTGAACAGGTTTGACCCCTGGACGATCCAGGGATAAACCTTAGGTCTAGCTGTGGCCTTGGACACCCAGGGAGGATCATGGAAGCAGGTAAATAGAAAGGGCCTTGCTTGCTCCTGGGGACTGTCTTCATGGAGTTTTTCCTGCGGCCGGGCTGCATTGCAAGGTCCTTCGTTGTACATGACTCTGTGGCCAGCACGCTCCCAACCAGCTGCTTCCACCTGAAAAAGCTGCAGTATCGGAGAATCCTTTTGCTCCATTCTTTTTAGTTAAAGCAGCTCCCAGGCGCTTCATCGGAATGGGTCCTTGTGCCTCTGCATTAAACCCTAGGCGTGCGTGTGACCTGGCTGTGATGTGGGCTGGCGCTCCCCCCATTCACTCCTTTAGCGTTCCCATTGGGAGTCGTTTCTGCACTTCCCGCATTAATTAACTCCAGAACTTTGTTAATTCGCTTCTCTGGTGTGTTGTTAGCACGAGTGCTGCACAGCTCCAGAGTTGCAAAGCGAATTCTCATTGCAGACGTAATCCAACACAGACTATGTTGTGTCAGTGGGCTGAAGCATGTTTAACTCCCCGTTGGATGGCGATTTTCCTTTTCCATTGAATTAAACAGTCTCAGCTTGGCTGCTTCATCGTCGCTTGAAACTTAACATGGCAAAGACTGAATTGCTTGTTTTTCCTCCTAAACCTTCTCATCTCTCATTCTCTCTTACTGTCAATGATGTTACGCTTACTCCGGTCAAGGAAGCTCGTAGCCTTGGCTTTATATTTGACTCCTCGCTCTCCTTTATTCCTCATATTGAGGCAGTAGCTAAATCTTGTCGATTTTTCCTGTATAATATTGCCAGGATTCGATCATTTTTGTCTGTCTCTTCTGCCAAAACGCTTGTTCATGCGCTGGTTATTTCACGGTTGGACTACTGCAACCTTCTTCTCTCTGGCCTTCCTTCTTCTCACATCAGTCCGTTGGTTTCTGTTCACCACTCTGCCGCAAAGATCATCTTCTTGGCTCGCCGCTCCGACCATGTTACTCCGCTTCTGAAATCTCTTCATTGGCTTCCAATTCACTTCAGAATCCAATATAAACTCCTGCTGACCTTCAAAGCTTTTCACGGTCTAGCTCCTTCCTATCTCTCCTCTCTCATCTCACACTATTGCCCCACTCGTGCTCTTCGCTCCTCTGATGCCATGTTTCTCGCCTGCCCAAGGGCCTCTACTTCCCTTGCTCGGCTTCGTCCATTCTCTTCTGCTGCCCCTTACGCCTGGAACGCTCTTCCAGAACATTTGAGAACTACAACTTCAATCGCAGCTTTTAAAGCTCAACTAAAAACCTTTCTTTTTCCTAAAGCTTTTAAAACTTGATGTTGTGCAGACTTCTACTGTTACTTTCTACTGTTAGTTTTACCCTACCCTGTGCCTGCTTACCCTACCCTGTACCTGTTTGCATTCTCTTCCCCTCCTTATTGTTTTACTTTGATTTTATTAGATTGTAAGCCTATGCGGCAGGGTCTTGCTATTTACTGCTTTACTCTGTACAGCACCATGTACACTGATGGTGCTATATAAATAATAATAATAATAATAATAATAATAATTAATTAATTATTATTCTTTTGGTTTTCACAGCTCTAAATTATTGCCTCTCTGTCAGCAGGTACGTACCAAGGGGAATTATTGTAAAAAAAAGTAGGGAGACCACACCCACCCACTCCGCATACTCTGGTCAACTTTTAAACCCCCAGAGAAGTAGACAGCACAATTTTATGCATGTTTACTTTATTCAATGGGACTTACTCCTGTGGATTGCAGCCTACATCAATTTATCATTTCAATGTTTGAAAATGAGGCCAAATGTCTTTAACCAACAGCACATGCCTGTCGATCTGAGCTCAGAATTCTGTTCTGGACTAGCAAAATAACTCAGTTCAGACACCACGTTTCTCAACAGTGGTTTTAGAACTCCACGGTGGAGTTTTTACACCACCGTTGAGAAATGTGTTGTCCGGCGGGAAAGCTCCACCCCACGGTGGAGATTTTTTTGGGGGGAAAACTCCATGCAGAATATCCACGCTGTGCACAGGAGAGTTCCTGCACAACCGTTGTGTTGCAATGTTGCATGTTGTGTGGAGGGCTCCGTGGAGTTTTCCGTTGTGTAGAGTTGACTTTTCCCACTGGCTACAGAGTTCCCTGGCAAGAGTGGCAAAAGAAGGGAGTGCTGGGATTGTTTTTTTACAGCAATGGCTGATGGGACGGGAGGACTGGGTGAGGAGAGAGGGTGGAGGAACTATCAAACATCACAATGAATTTTACTCAGCTCCACGGTAGCCCACAGTCATACAACAGTGGAGTTAAAACATGTGTGAGGAACACCCCCTACAAACTCAACCATTGAGTGGGGTTTTCACACTGCATTGACGAATGTGTTGTCTGAACTGAGCCATTGTGTTTTTGCAGAACTAGCAATAACATTGTGTGTTTCTTCCCTTTGTTCAGGCCAGATTTAAACTCAACACTTGATGAACCATGCAGCTTTACGCTGCCACAATATGCTTGCAGCTTCGTAGGCCAGGTATCCTTGCCAACTTTGCATATCCTAAAAGGGGGGGGGGGTTAGTACATGAGGTCTTACAAGGTCAGTTCTCAGAACCATCTTCAACAGCTCATATTCTGCAAAGTTCACCTTAATTACCTTGCCAAGGCGCTGATATCTTGCGAACTGCTTTGCTTCAGCCTAAGAAACTCAGTTCTTGAAAAGCTTCCATGAATTTAGGAAACACATTGTTTAGGAAACAGTTCTGAAAGTTAAAAATCCCAGAACAAAAATGAGTATAATGAGAAGTGAGAGACAAGTGTTGTCAAGGGCAGGACATTGGAGAGTTGTAAGTCTTTTTTGGGAGGCCATGAAAATTGCAGATGGAGTCTTCCCTGGTCTGGATGGGGACCACCGTAGGGAGCAAAGGATTAAAGCCCCCCCCAACCCCCAGAGTCCTAATCAGGCCTCCTGTGCTGACTATTTGCACTGTGGGGTGGGGGAACCCACATCGGAGAATGTTGGAAGATTCCCACCAATACAAAATGTAGTGTGTGCAAGAGATTCCTCAAATGAGCATTTCATCGCACGTGCGCTACCGCCTACTTACAGATGTCCGCACGTCCGCACATCCACCTCCTGCATGCCTCCCGCTCTTTCTGCTCATTTTTCTGCCACATAATAGACCTCTTTTAATCCAACTTCTTTTTAAAAACAAAACATGCTGCGATCTGCTGCTGTGTGCAGGAAAAGTGGTGTGATACAAACAGCCCCCTGAATGGGCCACATGGTCCTTGTTTGCTTTCTCTTTCCCCTCCGGGCAGAAAGAGGAAATAATGAGGGACAAAAGCTGGGGTGGAGAAGTGACATTAAGAAAATGTGATTTCCCCCCATCTGATGACACTTTCTGAGAATGAGTGGTTAATAAATGAATGGGGGTCCGTGTGTGTGTGTGTGTGTGTGTGTGTGTGTGTGTAAATGGATGGATGGGGATGAGAGAGGAGTGGGTGGGTGGCGGTGGCCATGCCCACTTTTGGCTTGCCCCCCGTCCCACACTGATGGCATGTGGTACCAGACGTGCTGCCCCTTTGGGAGGGGAAGTCCCCCACCCCTGCTTTAAGGAAAGGACTGGGCCAGTTCAAGACAAGTCGCTATAAAGTCGGCTGTTTGGGGCTTTCCCTCCACTTCAGAGAGTCCTTCCTTTCACTCCTGTTAGTGCCGATAATTTACACAAATGACACCTGAACATTTTCTGTGCCACAGGTCTCCAATCTGACCTCAGGTGAGTTGGCCTCCATCCTCCAGTGCTCCATCACTAACCCCACGGCCCAGCCGGACCAAGCAGCATTCCTCCTGCTCTTTAAAAGTGTTGAGATTCACACGCTGCAGGCTGCTCTGGACAAAATCAGCGTGCAGGTAAATGATCCCTGTCTTGGATTATGCACAATGGCACAATTTTTGTGTAATGTGGACAGTAGGATTGTTTTATGTGAACCGCCCAGAGAGCTCTGGCTATTGGGCGGTATAGAAATGTAATAAATAAATAAATAAATAAATAAATAAATAAATTTATACTCTGCCTTTCTGCCAAAAAAAATGGCACTCAAGGCAGCCTGAGGTGACCTCAAACCCCTGGAACTTCAAGGTCACCTGCCTTGTGGGAAGGGTGGGCTTGTTGCTTTGGGACCAGGCATCCCCAAATGCCGGCTTGCTTCCCATCTGCTCAACCTCTACGTTTGTGAATGGATTTTTTAATTATTATTATAAAAGGCACCCCAGAGACATTTTGAAGGGGAGATTTTGCAAAAGGAACAGAGGAGTCACAAAATCTGATTCCCCTGTAGCTCGAAAAGCAAGATCCCGTATCCATTGGTACATTGGTACATCAACAGAGAGCTCCGGCTATTGGGCGGTATAGAAATGTGATAAATAAATAAATAAATAAATAAATAAATCAACTCCCCTCCAATCCCCCCCCTTTTCCCTGGCCAACCAGCCAGGGACCCAAAAGCAGGACACAGGTGCAACAGCAGCCTCCCACCCATGTTCCCCAGCAACTGGTGTATGTAGACTTACTGCCTCTGCTACTGGAGATAGCACATAGCTATCAGGACTAATAACCACTGATAGCCTTCTCTTCCAGAACTTTGTCTAACCCTCTTTTAAACCCATCCAAATTGATGACCACCACTACATCTTGCGGTAGCGAATTCCATAGTTTAACTCTGCGCTGTGTGAAGAAGTCCTTCCTTTTATCTGTCCCAAATCTCCCACCAATTAGCTCCACGGGATGACCCCATTGGGTTCTAGTATTATGGGAGAGGGAGAAAAATGTATCCCTGTCCACATTCTCCATACCTTGCATAATTTTGTACACCTCTATCATGTCTCCCCTTACCCTCCTTTTTGCCAGGTTAAACAATTCCGGCTTCCGTCATTGAGGAGATGCTCCAGCCCCAAAGTGCTCAATATTCCATAGATCTGTTATTTTTTTAGATCCCCAGGGACCAGATCTCACCAGCATCCAGAGCTTTCTTGCTGAATGCAGCATGGGAAAAGCTCAGTACGGATCCACAGGTCTGGAGCGCGGGTTTCCTTGCTGCCTGGTTTCAAGAAACTCTGCACTCCTACTTGACAGCTGTAAACATCAACGTCCTAGACTGCATGACTCAACTTCCCATCACTTGTGACGGCTTCGCTACGGTGTACGTATTGACTGTTTGAATGTCTCTATTCCACCAGGAGAGACAGAGCAAATGAGACTGTATTTTGGCTTTCTCCCCTGCCTTTCCAAGACATTCCACACTTTTCAGAGGCTTGAGTCTTGTATCACCCGGGGCTTGAATGAGGACAAAGGATTTTTTTTTATCACACTCTGTATGTCGATTGGCTTATTTAGTGCCAGGATGTTTCTGTTAGCAGCAGCAATTGTTTTATGAATGGCCACTGATGGCAATGTGATTGTCACTGTCTGTACTTCCTGCATTTCATTTCCTTAAATGGTTGTCACACAGAGGAGGGCTAGGATCTCTTCTTGATCCTCCCAGAGTGCAGGACATGGAATAACAAGCTCAAGTTACAGGAAGTCAGATTCCAGCTGGACATCAGGAAAAACTTCCTGACTGTTAGAGCAGTATGACCCTGGAACCAGTTACCTAGGGAAGTTGTGGGCTCTCCCACACTAGAGGCATTCAAGAGGCAGCTGGACAACCATCTGTCAACTATGCTGTAGGGTGGATTCCTGCACTTTTAGGCCCCTTCCAACTCTACTATTCTATGATTCTATGATCCTTCTGACAACATATACTGTATAAAAATCCTGAAACTCTCCATATACTGCATGATGCATCTGATAGAGTGAGCTACAGTCCATGAAAGTGTATGCCAGAATATCTTTTTTCCTCTCTTTAAGTCATCACAAGAGTCTTGGTTGTTCTTGCTGCAGTGGACTATCACAACTACCCCCTCCAAGTTGTTTTATCTCTCCTAGACCTGGGGGCCAGCTTGCAGAATAAATAAATAAATAAATTGGGAGCTTGTTCCTTGTGGTGTGTGCTAGCTGGTGCTCAAACAGCCCTCTGACTTGTAGCTGCTAGATTTGAACAAAAATTGGACCCTGAACACTGCTATCGCAAAGGCTCTTTGCCCAAGACATGTGTATGTTTCAGAAGAGAAGCAAAAGCTGCGTTTTGATTTTTCCTTCTTGTATCTTTAGTGTTCAGGCCCTGGACAGTGTGTATTCTGGGATGGACAACAGCACAAGGCAGCTGGTGGCCAACTGGATTGGAAGATTCCTTATTATATATCGTAAGTGGGGTCACGTAGCCTCTGAGGTTCTTTTCCCTCTTTCCCACACCTCTTTTCACAATGGCCATAAGCCCCTAGGGTGTGACGGGATTCAGGAACTGCCTGGAACCAAGAAAGGAGTGGTCCTGTTGTACTGTTGCTGCTTCCTGTTCACCTGCCCTCTCTTGGTGAGCAAGCATTGAGTGGAGCAAGGAAAAGGAACAGGGACTTCAATACACCTTGTCTTCTCCTTCTGGGAGGGGGTGCAGACTGGGCCCAGAAAGAAGCCCTCAGCAGGCATTCAGCCTGCAGAGATGTGGGTCAAAATGGTGGTGGGAGCTAGCCTGTGCACACCAGCCATGGCCCCAGTATCCCTAAGTCACTGGCTTCATTATCAACTCTCCAGTTTCCCCTGGACAAGTCCAGGAAATGGGGGGGGGCAACCGGGGTCCAGGGACAAAGGGCTTTTCTTGGCTGGTGCAATGTCACCAGCCAAGAAAAGGCCCAGATCGCCATGCGGGAGGGGCTTGGAGGCTGCGTTTAGGCACTTCCAGAAACGCGGCCCAAGGCAATCCTGCATGCCCATGTCCATCCGGACTTCTTCTGGGCTTTCACTATGACGTTGGCCCAGAAGAAGCCTGGATGTATGATGGCAGGGGCTGGAGAGGCCCATTTCTCCTGTGGCCCATCTGGGCTTCTGGGTTGTCGCCATGGGGACTGGATGTTTGGGCATGTAATCTCTTTCTCCTTTCTCTGGCTCTAAGTGGGGAACTGCTTATTTAATTATTTGAAATATTTTGGTTGCCTTTTAATTCCAACAAAAATTCTCAAAGTGGCACCATTCCACTAGGGTGACCATGTGGAAAGGAGGACAGGGCTCCTGTATCTATTCCCTGTATAGAAAAGGGAATTTCTCCAGCTGCTGCATGCATACAAATAACACCTGCTGAAATCCCCTGTCCTCCTTTTCATATGGTCACCCTACAATCCACCCTTTGCCAACTGAAGTTTCTTTTAATGTTGCTTTTTAGGATGCCAGCAGAATTCAGCCAAAGAATGGATACACAGAAACTGGAAGAGTTTTCTCAACTACGCCTCCTACAACGATCTCAAAAAGACCTGGAGTGGTTTTGATGGGGTAACAAAATCATTTGTGTTTGTCACGCTGGAAAGTAACTTGCAGTCTGCTGTCCTCATGCCTGCCAGCATGCCAATTGCCATGATGTGTTATTTAAAATTAAAAATAGTCTTTCTGTCTCAGTAGGAAGGCATGTTGAATATATTTGGAAATTCTCTGGTGATTAATCTATTTTTTTTAGTTCTTTTTTAAAGCTCTTTTGCCTATGTAACTTTTATTAGGGCTGTGCAAACTTCGGGCCTCGGATTCAAAGAGTCAAATCACGGTGGCCATTTCATGGCGGATCCATAAAAGTTGGGGCTGCATAAACTGGTGATCAGTCTATTTTTTTAGTTCTTTTGCCTACGTAACTTTTATTAGGGCTGTGCAAACTTCGGGCCTCGGATTCGAAGATTTGAATCATGGTGGCCATTTCATAGCGGATCCACCATTTTATGATGGAACTGCCATTTTAAAGCAGAGCCCTAGGCAGTTTATGCAGCCCCAACTTTTATGGATTCATTTTATTTCTTCTTGGGAAAAGGATGTTGCCACGACACAGGCTCTGAACACCAGGCCTGCCACCGGCTACTCCCTGCTCAAGCCAAGCACCACCGCTTGATACGCCTGAGGCAAGGGATAAGAACCACCTTCCTCCAAACTATGTGGAGAAAGGGGTTTAAAATAGAGAAGGATTTTAATATATAAAATAATACACTGTGAGTTATATGTGTTGATGTGAATTATTGTCAGAGTGGGTGCTAAACGTATAAACTTCAGATGATATATGCCAAACAGACACGTGGGATTTTTGTGGTAGCTAAAACAAAATAATTGAAATTTATTTTTAAAAGTTCACAAGCTTTGTTTCAAAATAAAACTTTTAAAACCCTTTTTGAAACCTTTCATCCAATCCTTCCACCCATTCACATACACGCTTTCTTTTCTCTCACTCAATCACTCTTGAGCTTTCTTTATTGTCAGTATTGTTTAATATACATCAACTATCTGCACACCACACTCCAAAGACACCACTTTCTACTCTGAAATTCAAATTCTCCAGACCCAAGTACTCTAAACCCCAAGAGCTAACACATAGAGAGCCCTAAGAGAACCCAAAAGTCTCCCTCATCCCCCTCCGTCCTTCCCTTATATATCACTCCTCCCCCTCCCCAGACATTCTAACTCCGCCCACTCAGGCCAACATTCTAAAAACTCCAGACTTACAACCGCAGACATACATTTGGGAACTGACTTGTGGGGTGTAACGCCACAGATGTCTCTCAGAAAATATTCACCCTGGTTTCTCTACTGTCCAGTTACTAATGCTGGATATGGATGGTGCCAAAATGCTAATTAAACAAAGGGTCCAGGAAGTAGACAAAGCCTGATAGCTTCAGTTTGGCTTGAGCCAATGAGCTCCATATTTGCAGCTTTAGCGGTCCCAAAATATAGAAGAGCCTTTTCCCAGGCAAGGTTCAATGTTTTACTTCCCACATGTTTGGAAGGGATCCTTAGGAATCCCAGTCGAACGAGGTTATGCCCCTGCAACGCTGATGAAACTGGGACTATTTTTTAATCTGTAGTATTTTGCACTGTAGTTTTTATAGGAGCGAGGGAACTGCTGCTGCGTCCTCTTTTAGTGTTATTTCCTAGATACCCTGATGGATTTCTGTTTGCTTCCTATTTGGATGGCTCTAATGCCAACTGGGTAACATTAACGGTTGCCAAGTTTTTGAATGTTGCTCTTAAAAGCAGATCTCTCATGGCGGCAAACGGCATTGTACTCACACTCTGAACCCAGCTTTTTCTGTATTCTGGATGATTGATGAACACAGTGCTGCTATTTCCCTTCACAAAGGAGGGGCACAGCCTCAGAGGCACTTGGCTCTTAGGGCCTTTAAAAACATTTTCCTCCTGACAAGCATTCTACATGTGGCCAAATGTGCCTGGGGGAAATGGGCAGTCCTGATCCCTTGGGAGTCTTCGGCGCATTATTGTCTCGCTGTTGCGCAGAGGATGGAGTTCACCATCCTGTCCTGTTTCCAGTTTGCAGCTCTGGATGTCCTGACCGCCTCCCAGCTGGCCCAGTTGACCGTAGAACACCGTGTGCTCTCCAATATCAGCCTCACCGAGGTCGTTGCCCAAGCCCTGAGCAGCCAGGATGTCCTCTACACAGAAGGCTACTTGAATGAGTTAGCAAGGTTGCCCCTGGAGCCCTCGTTCGACCGCGAGGCTGCGTACCTGATGCTGGAGACCATCCTGACCCAGGTGAACCAGAGCTTCCCCGACCTGTGCTCGCCCTCCTTGAAAGACCTGTTCCAGGTGAAACTGACGAGGCTGCTGCCCTTTGCAGAGGCAAAGACCCTGACGCTTTTCCCCACCCAAATCGGCTGTACAGACTTCCATGACATGTGAGTAGGCTCCGGTTTGGGCTGGGCATGGCAGAGCTGAGGGGTGAGAAGCACAGCCAAAAGTGGTCTGAGAGAAGGAATGAGGCGATCCTGTCAGGACTTGGCTGAGTTCAAGACAGAGGGCAGGGCTGGCCTGAGGGCTGGGTGAGCTGGGCGGTGGTCCGGGGTGCTGAGTTGAGGGAGCCGCTGAGCTGTGCTGACGGCCCCCCCGCTAACATGGCACTGCACCAGGCCCCATAAACCTTCTTGGTAGCCCTGCAAAATTGACCAAGGTGGGGCACCAAAGGCACTCCTTGCTCGGAGCACTATTTATCCTAAGGCTGGCCCTGACAGAGGGTTCTTGTTCTGGTGCAGGCAGATTAACGTCCAAAGGCAGATAATATGGTCAAGGATAGCCTGGCCAGGGGTCTATTTCCAGTTCAGGCACATGAGGACCAAGGGCCAGAGGCAGGAGACATGGGCCTGATTTATACCAAGCAGGATATAGCGGTATGAAAGCGGTAGATGGTCTGTGTCAATGGACCCCAACAGTTGTCAGTGCGCTTCAGTACCACTATTAGGTAGTAGCGTGGCTCCTGCTTTTTATATACTGCTTTCATAGTGCAATATCCTGCTTGGTGTAGATGAGGCCTTGGTCACAGATAGGTTGGAGGCAAGACAGAAGCTCTGCATTGCTACTGGTCCCCAAGCCCAGCTGAGCGGTTGAGCTGCAGTACCCTTTCTGGCCATTACGACTGTGGCGCTGCTGTGCAGGAAAGATCATGCCAGGAATTTCTTCAGTTTGGGAGCTACCCTGGTGGTCCAGGAAATAAGATCCCTGTGTCCCCCGATGTTTCGAGGAGATTAAAATGTTAGAATCTATGAGTAAAGGAAAAAATAGAGGATGTTTTTTAAAATAAAAAATCCAAACACATGAGAACTAGACGGAGGCAACAAGAATCAAGGAGAAAGAAGAGAGAGACAAGAAGGGGTTAGAATCAGCCTTCCTCAACCTGGGGCGCTCCAGATGTGTTGGACTACAACTCCCAGAATGCCCCAGCCAGCAGTCCAACACATCTGGAGCGCCCCAGGTTGAGGAAGGCTGGGTTAGATGGACAGACTATTTAAAATTTAAGCAAGTGAGATGACAACCTGGCTTTTTAATTGTATCGTGAGTTTGCCTGAATAGATGAAAATATTTGTTTTGTGCAATTCTGTGCACATTTTGTGGGTGATACCATGTTTCTTCGATTCTAAGACGCCATCGATTGTAAGACACACACTAATTTCAGTACCACCAACAGAAAAAAAGCTTTGATTCTAAGAAATAATAAACGCACCTGTTTTTAGAGATGTTTATATGGGGGTGTGTGTGTGCGTCTTAGAATCAAAGAAATATGGTATATTGTTTTGATAACTCTGTTGAGAAGGAGCACCAAACATAAATCTGCTTTAAAAACCCCCAGCAACAAACAATGTGATAATTTCCTAATAGTAAGCAATGATAACTGCCACAATTAGGTAATAGATTTTAACCTATATTAATTTTTGCTGTGTGGTTTTATTCTGCTTGTGCTTTTTATATTGTATTTTGTATTTGTGTTTTAAATTTGTCGGTTGTTTTTATGCTCTTCACGGTTTTAATTTTTGTGAACCGCCCAGAGAGCTTCGGCTATTGGGCAGTATAAAAATGTAATAAATAATAATAATAATAATAGATCAACAAGATCTTGAAATTGTAGCAGCGGCCAAATTAACAAAGGTTGTAGAATTCTCAGAAGTAAAATGAATCATTTTGAGTTGTGCTGGTTGCTGTGTTAATGCTTGTGAACGGTGATGTAATTTTTTTTTTATGTAGATGTTTTGTCCTATGTTACATATGTTTGTTTATTGGATACTGTCTTATATTTTTCTTAGTACATTCTGGAAATAATGTGTATTATATGGTCAAATTAACATACTGAAAAAATTGAAAAAGAAAAAAGAAAATGAAAACATGAGACTTTTTTCAGCCGAAGATTGAAGAAAACTAGGCAGAGATGTCATTTGGAGAACAGTGAGAAAGATCAGGCAGAGAGAACGATAGAGTAAAAGAATGTGTGTAAAGTGCTAAAATATACCCTGTAACCTTGGCATGGAGTGTAAAACAAATAATTATGCTGTGCTTCTTTTTCAGCTACAAAGGAATAAATTCTGTGTATCTTGAGTTAGATCTAACTACTCAGATGGCAGTCTTCCAAAATCGTCTGAATTTTCTTGAAGGACAGCTTGCAAAGGAAGGTAATCTGACGGTTGTAGTTCTTTTTCTTGCTTGCTGAAAAAAGTGCTAATACCTTAACTCTTGCGAAATGGTAGGGCTGGAAGAGAAACTTGTTCAGTTCTCACTTAATTTCACTTAATTTTAGAGCAATACATGAACTGAAACTGAGTTATCAAAATGTGTACAAAAATGCATATATTAGTGAAAATAATATTAAGAATGCACTATATTGGGGAAATTGCTTTCAGTTAGGCAGAATTATACAAAGCTCCATGCATTAGGAGAAAGGCACACAAAAATGTGTATGAGTTTTCATGCAAACCTTTAAAAAAAATCCTCAAAGTTTGGGATGAACCAAGTTTAAGATTGGAAAAAATGAGAACCTGACAGAAACCAACATAAGGGAGAAGATCTCAGAGGAGAGAAGCAGAAATAAAGGAAGAGTCAGGCTCTGGGGGAAATGGGTCAAATTGCATTGGCTCCTCAGTGACCATGGGCTGCCTAAACTCTCCCGTTTCCATATTTTCTGCAGGAAGTGCTTGCATGTTCACAACCTCAAACAGCAGAGAATGGCTGCAAGAAAACTTTGGGTACTCTAGTAGCTTCGCTGACTACAAGGACTTTATCCGCCTGAATCCCTCTTTTAAAGGAGTAAGCGCTGACTTTTCCCCTTCAGTCTCCTATGTATCTGGGACTTTCGCTAAAGAGCACATAGCAGCATAAATGGGGCATTCTCACCTTCTCTGGATAACAGCCTTGTGAGTTAGGCTAGGCCGAGAGAGATTTTTTTTTTTTAGGGAGGACACTCTTAGCAGTGGCTACTGTACACATAGCTAAAAGGAGCAGTCGTATTCAGAGGGAACATTCTTTTGCATATCAGGTGATGTAGGGGACAAACAATGTAGGATGGGCATTGTGTTCGTGGCCTCTTATTAGGCATGAAGAGAATTCCGTTTGGTTCACAATTCAATAAGAACTTTTCACATTCGCACTTCCGGAATCGATATGTGAACTCAGTTCCCCTTTGGCATTCAGAATTGTCTGAGTTTTGCGTTGTGTTTCTCGGAACAAAAAATGAATAAAAATTGCATATAGATGAGAAAAGTGGGGGTAGTTATATTTAGAAGAACTGCTTGCAAAAACAATGCGTAAGTTAGGGGAAATGCATTAAAATGCTGACGAATTTTTGTGGACTTTTCAAAAAAGGGTCAGAAGCTGAGGTGGAAATAAGACTGAATGGATTTAAGATGGGGAAAACTGGAAATGGAGAGAAACTGGTCAACGTCATTGTCTATCCCTGTGTGATATTGAGTTTTCCAGGGCCACCTGGCAACTGAATGCCAGACTAGATAGACTTGCAGTGTGAAGCATGAGGGATCTTCTCCTATCTCTCCCCTGCTTCCCTCCAGTACAAGGAATAAAACTAAGTCCCCCCCTTTTCCTTCCAGTTCGAAGTACTAGATTTGCTGACAGTGACACAAATAGGAACATTGGTTGTCACCTCTGGCATTCTTACAAACAACACCAGCGTCAGTGCAGAGACCGAGGCAACCACTGTGATTGCAAGTCTTTCAGGCCGAAATATATCGGAGCTCCAAACCTTTCTCCTCGAGGTCAATAAACTTGCTGAACAGGTGAGCAACGACTCCTACGGATTTAGCTTGCCAAGGCAGAGAGTGCTGATGTGCTCCATATCTGCACAGGCCTGTTTCTCATGTTACTCTTTAATCAGAATGATTTGTTTATTACTTTTATGTCCTGCAACCTGCAGCCGTGTGTGACCCTCAGCCGATTTCCAAAGTCCTCTACAAGCAATTAGTTCAGACCTCTGCCTAGAGCAGATCGTCCTTTTCCCAGCAATCTGCTAGTCAGGGAGGAAAAGGGAATGAGAGAGTGGGGGGGGGGGGCCTGGAAATTCACTCAATCACTTTTGGCTTTGTCCTCAACCGCAACTAGCTTCACACACACACACACCCCGTGGCCACCAGCGCTTTGCCTCAGACAGATTACACCCAAGGGAGTTCAGCCTTTGACAGGAAGAAAAAGTTCCTAGTCCAAGACAGGCCCTGTCATGATTACTAAGGTTTCTTCAGAATGGTAAAACCAAGGGGTTTTTCTGAGCTCTATGCCAAGTGAAATTGACCTGAAACTGACCATACAAGCATTCCAAAGGGAAACTGGCAGGGATTTTAAACACAGCCTTCCATCTGCACATTGATGTTAGAAAAATGCCATGTTCGGTTCAAGGTATATTGGTTTGCTTTACATAATTTGCCCCAGTTCTGTTAAATATTGGGAGGGGCAAAGAGCTATGCAGGCCACTGCCCCTCTTCCTCGCTTCCAGTAGAGGTCAGCTTCTTCCTAGTGTTGTGATTTGCCAGGCTGAATGCATTTTTCTACCTTATTGTTGCAGCCACATTCCACAGGTGGACCACAGGTGTGGTCCAGAGGACTAGAAACTTGTCCTCAAATGGGACTGCCAGAACTATGCATTTGATGCTAGATTCTACACTCTTTTTTGCATATCTAGCATAATTTTGTTTTCCCTGATCATAGAATCATAGAATAGGAGAGTTGGAAGGGGCCTACAAGGCCATCGAGTCCAACCCCCTGCTCAATGCAGGAATCCACCCTCAAGCATCCCTGACAGATGGTTGTCCAGCTGCCTCTTGAAGGCCTCTAGGGTGGGAGAGCCCACAACCTCCCTAGGTAACTGATTCCATTGTTGTACTGCTCTAACAGTCAGGAAGTTTTTTCTGATGTCCAGCTGGAATCTGGCTTCCTTTAACTTGAGCGACAGCTGTCTAGTCTCTGAAGCAGCAGCCGTTCCTAGCTTTACTGTTGGAGTTCGTTTAATGAGGGATGGCAAAATTTGAACCTGGGATCTTTAAAAACTGCAAAGTCTTATCATGCACCACACTATTGGGCTTTAAGCTTCCCAAGAATGCTATCCTTAATTCGAGGAGAAAGTGGATATTGGATCTGAAAGCAGAGATGAGTTTCCCTGATGTTTGATTGATGCTTGATGCTTGTTCATTCTTTGGCTCCAGAGCAATATGGTGGAGATAACCAACGTGAAGGTCCGGGTCATCATGCTAGAAGGAATTTTCAACATCTTGAAGCCACATTTTGCCTCCCCGTTGATCACTGATTTAGGGTCCTGGTTCAATGGACTCCTGTCACTTTATCTGCCCTCTATCACACCTGAGTTGCTGGATGCTCTTCCTTCTCTATCCAACTCCACCCAGTTACAAGACATGTAAGTAAAACCTGCCAACCCAACCGTCCAAGAGGACCTCCCCTGTTTTCTAGAGGCTGGTGGCCTTTGTGGAAAGGGGAAATATTGTTCTCGCTTGTAAAAACAAAGCAAAGACAACCTTGCTAAATGCAAGACATAGGCCTTTGCTAGACCAGGGGTTACCCCAGGCTGATACCTTGGATCGTGCCTGTGCATCCAGATGATGCACAGGGGATCCTGGGCTCAGGGAGGGATCATCCCTCCCTGGCCTTGGGATAAAGCCCTACACTTTGGGCCTGCTCTTTCTCGCAGTCTCGTGTGGCCTGTTTCCTCAGCTTTTCCCTGCTCTGCGCGAGAGCTGCACCCATTGGGGCTAGGGTGGGGGAAGCGGGGAAAGTTGGTAAAATAAAAAAAACCCACTTACCTTTGCACAGGATCGATGGACTGCTCCTGCCTCTTTAAGAATTAAAAAAAAATGGCGGGCGTGACGGCTCTCTTCATGAGCTCATCACGACCTGCGTGTAAACGAGGGTGAGATCTCGCGTTATTCATAACGCGAGTCTCCCCTCCTCTCCCCCAGATTTTCACTTAGGTCTAGCAAAGGCCATACACTATGGTGGGACATGGGAGAGGGCTTTCTCTGTTGTGGCACCCCGACTGTGGAATGCCCTCCCCTTGGAGGCCCGACTGGCGCCAACGCTGACTTTATTCCAGCACCAAAGCCTTTAATGGCTAAAGTCACCAAGCTTCCTCATTGTATTAACTGTTTTAATTGGTTTTACTACTTTTAAATTCTATACCGGCTTTAGCTTGATTAATGGTTCAATTTGTTTTTAGCTGTGTATATTTATTGTTTTATATTATATAATTTTATCTATATGCCATCTTGAGATCCTAGTAATATGAGGTGGGATACAAATGTTTTAATAAATAAAGTTTAATAATAAATATTTTAGAGCTAAAATGATTGGGGTAGAGAAGGAAAGCCCTTAATATACATTTGCTTGCAAAATAAATAAATAAATGTAGGCTTGTATAGACCACATTTTCATGTTGTACATATCGCATATGCTGTTGGATTTGGGGC
Source organism: Elgaria multicarinata webbii (assembly GCF_023053635.1). Lineage (NCBI taxonomy): Eukaryota > Metazoa > Chordata > Lepidosauria > Squamata > Anguidae > Elgaria > Elgaria multicarinata. The sequence continues at coordinate 6,482,507 of NC_086187.1, forward strand.
AGCCTTACCCAACCTGGTGGCCTCCAGATAGCCGTCCTTGGGAATCCTGGGAGCTGCAGAATTAAAGGAGGGCGCAGAGTTGTAGCGGTTTTGGAAAAGCAGGATGCCAAGCAAGCTTCTCTGACATGGTGCCCTCCAGATGCATTCTAGGATTAGAAGAGCTCTTGTATGTGTCCTCATTGTTCCAACTCTTTTTAGATCCCAGGTCAGATTAGGACCCTCAACCAGCTAATGGCCAATACTTGTCTGGGGATGGTGGGAATTGTACTCCCACATGTCTTGTGTGGTGGGCACCAGTTGGAGACAGCTGGTGTAAAGTGCAGAGGCTGGTGACTCCAATGTCAGTGGGGCTGGAAATCCGCTCTGGGTTTCATTCAGAGCCAGTCAGAACTCCGAAGGACCTGTCCGAGGTTTTTTGCACCTTGGATAGCTCCTTTAGAGTTCTGACTAGCTGTGACTAAAACCCAGAGCGGATTTCCAGCCCCACTGACATTGGAGTCACCAGCCCCCGCAGGGTGAAAAGTAATAAATATGGAAGCAAATGTATCACCGCCTTCAATACAAATGTTCAGTTCTCATTGAATGCAAGAGTCTTTGGGGACACTCGCCCAGATCCGGAGCCCTCAAAGTGATGAGAAATCAAGAGAGCCACATGTCGGGAACACAAGCTAGTCTTAGGAAAACCACTGCAGAGTTTTGACGTTACTCCCCATGTCCATATCTTGCAGTGTGAAAGGGCTGGATGCGGCCTTTGACCCGATGTCGCCGGAGACAAAAACTGGCGTGGCCCAATGGATCTTTCGGGTCCTTCGAAAAATAGGTGAGCCTTTCAAACCTTGCTTTTCAAAGAAATGATTGATGCTCCAGGGCTGGGCTGGGCTGGATGGCCGGGATGTCTTTGCCGTGTGACAGACTCTGCAGCGACGCAGAGTAAACCCATAAACATTTGCTTGTCCTCCACGTAAACATTTGCCTGTCCTCAAAAGGGATCATGCAGGGAGATGGACTGTCAGGATTCCCCAATACAGGCCATTGCCCAAACGTGTGGATCAAATCAAGCCGGCAAGGCCCCCACTATTTCGCCACACAACATTACTTGCGTGAAGAAAGAAATGCCTCATCATCAGGGCTTTGGTCAATCCTCCCTTGCAGGGGTCTGTAACTTTGGGAGGATTGGGACCATTTTTGTCCCCCAGACCAGTGGTTAGGGGAAAGGGGGAGGGGAAACCCTGAGGAGCTGGATTTGGCTCCTGGGTCTGAGGTTCTGCACCTGTCTAAACCCTTTTGAAATCTTTTCTTCTCATTTCAGGCTTCGTGACAACCAACAACTGGCCATCCCTCTATTTCCAGAGATTCAAGTCCCTTGTCAGCATCACAGACTTGATGGCTCTGGATCCCAGCTTCAATGGGGTAAGCTCAGCAGACCACGTCCTGGCCCATCTGTTGCCACCGTGGGCTCATCTCATGCCTCTACTGTAACGTCTGTATGGAGGAACGACATGCACAGGGCAAATGCCATGGTTGTTTCCCAGGCCAGGACTCATTGTGGCTAGTCGTGTGGAAAGGGGGATTCTGGGAGTTGTAGTCCAACACATCCAGAGGGCATTAGTTTGGGAAAGGCTGGCGTAATGGCTAAGAGGAACAGTCTACCTACGGAGGATGTGGGTTCTCCATCTCTGGAGGTTTTTAATAAGAGGCTGGACAGCCACCGCTCATGGATGGTTGAACTGGCTTTCCTGCACATTGCAGAGGGTTGGACTAGATGGTCCTTGTGGTCCCTTCCAACTCAACAGTTCTATGATTCTATGAGGCTGAGCTCTGCTGCAAAATCTTATTGAGTGGGGTTGGCATACAGGTGTAGTGAGCAGTAAGTATGATTGGACAGGGATTAAATTCCATTTATATCTGATCTCTGATTGGAAGTGGAAATTCTATATATGCAATTGGTGCAACCAATAACGCAGTCTAGGATTAGAAGAGCTCTTGTTTGTGTCCTCATTGCTCCAACTCTTTTTAGATGCCAGGTCAGATTAGGAGTGATCACCCTACGTCAGTCAGATTTGGTTACACCTAATTTGTGGAGTGGGGGATTAGTGACGCTGCTACTGCAGGTGGTACAACCTACATACCAGAGGTTTGGGGGTGCTATATGCTAAATATGGTTTATCGCGTTTATGCCCCAATCTTTCTCCAAAACACTTAAGGGGAACTGATGTGGGCTTACCCCATTTTCTTCTTCGCAACGACCCTGAGAGGTAGGCTAGGCTGAGGATGACTTGCCTTAAGCCACTCAGTAAACTCCAAGACTGAACAGGGCTTTGAACCCAGGTCTTTCTGGTCCAAGTGCAACACAGTATCCACTAACTGCGTAGAATGAAAAAGGAGACTGTCCAATTTTTCCACCCGTATGTCCCCTCTCTCTTTTAGACAGCCCACCTGGAGGAGCTCTCGGCCATACAACTCGCTCAGCTGACCGTAACGGAAGAAGTGCTCAGCAGCGTTCATAAGGTGGAGATGGTCTTTGCTAGACTGGCTCAGTTATCCAGCCTTGACGAACTAGTAGCTTACTGGGATGAGTTCAACATCGCCTATGAAAAGGTACTGCAATCTGGAATGCAGCTTCCAGCAGGGGGCAGTCTTAGAAAGAAGTGGTTTTCTGGAGTGCTTGGAAGCCATGTCTGAAGTTGGCTTCGATCAATGGCTTCCAAGCTTTTCCATTCCCACTTAGGTTGTGTTGGGAACTGTTTTGAGTCAGGGTGATGATTCTTATGACCATAGAGCTATCAACGGCTATTGGTCAAGATGGCTATACATTACCTTCAGTGTTGGAGGCAGTATGACTATGTGTACCAGTTGCTGAGAAACAGATTGCTGGGCTAAATAGGCCTTCAGAATGCTCCAGCATGGCTCTTCTTATGTCCGTATGACCAAGATTTGGCTTCTCAAAGGTCCGTATTGCAACTCTTGGCTTTGTGAGCCCCCAAACGAGTTGAATATTTACCCAAACATTTTCCTAAGTCAGCTGGTGACTGGACATAGGGTGAAGCCACAACCAGACAAATGACGAAGCATGTATCTTTCTACAATCGTGATCTGATCAACCTACACTAAACACAACAAATTATGAACATGCACATCTACATTCTATGCTTAATTTCAGACAGGTTTGACAGCCATGAACCTTCCCCAAGCCACTCTGGGTCTTGTAGATGCCTGAGGGTAATGATCACCTTGTACTAGAGATCTTAAACACTTTTCACACATGCACACACAGAAACCACATACGCACACAGAGAATTGTAGTTCCCAAGCCTAAGTAGATAAGAAGAACAGCCTTATATAGGATGAAACCAGCACACTCTTTCATACAATGCTTCACATGTGCGTACACAGAGAACTGCAGTTCCCAAGGCTAAGATGATAAGAATGGCCTGACAGGATCAGACCAGCACTCTCTTTCACATAGTGCCTCAAATAGGGTGACCATATGGAAAGTAGGACAGGGCTACTGTATCTTTAACAGTTGCATAGAAAAGGGAATTTCAGCAGGTGTCCTGTATATATGGAGAACCTGGTGAAATTTTCTCTTCATCACAACAGTTAAAGCTGCAGATGCCCTGCCCTCTTTTAAATCTGGTCACTCTAGTATAGCTCCTGCAGCTTTAACTGTTGTGATGAAGAGGGAATTTCATCAGGTGCTGCATGCATAACAATGACACCTGCTGAAATTCCCTTTTAATGCAACTGTTAAAGATACAGGAGCCCTGTCCAACTTTTCATAGGGTCACCCTACCTCAAAGAAATTGGCAAAAGGGGACTGAAAGTGAAGGAGCCTTTACTTTTGCATGCCCTGATCCTGGGTGGCCCCATGTTCTAATGTTCCGAGAAGGGATTTCTTGGGAGAGAAGAGGGATGGGACAGTTTAATCTTGTAGCGTAGAGCTCCTCTTCTTTTTCCTACACTGCTTCAGTGGATCATAGGAGGGGATGGGTGGAGGGGGAAACAAGCCCCTTCCCAGGTTTTAACCTCCTGTAACACCATGTAGCAAAGCTGTGCACTGTCCTTGTTTGATCACAGGCTTCCCAATCCTCTTCAGTAAGTATAATAATAACTTTTATTAGGCTAACCGAAGAGATGCAGAGTCTTGGAAACCGAGACTCAGAGCCTCCAGGTCTTTGTTTCAGGTAAGGTCTTCTGCATCGTGGAGAAATAATAATAAGAAATGCCCATCTCAGGCAAGCAGTTGGGATGAGAACTGGCACCTCCAGTAAGGGCTTCTAGAGTGTGACTCTAGTTGTTCAAGGCAGCTCAGTAAATGGAACTCCCTTGGTATGGTGATTGGAACCTTGATGGTTGAGGGAGTTCTCTCTCTCTCTCTCTCTCTCTCTCTCTCTCTCTCATAGAAAAGGGAATTTCAGCAGGTGTCCTTTTTATGCATGCAGCACCTGGTGAAATTCCCTCTTCATCACAACAGTTAAAGCTGCAGGAGCCCTGCTCTCTTTTGTATCTGATCATGCTAGGCAGGGCTTCTGCAGTTTTAACAGTTGTTCTGATAAAGCAGGAATTTTACCGTTCATACATTCTGCATTCATACAAACGACACCTGCTGAAATTCCCTTTTCTACACCACTGTGAAAGATACAGGAACCCTGTCCTCCTTTCCATATGGTCACCCTACAGAAGGAGATTTGCATGCACCCTTGATTGCCTGCAAAATTAGCTTTAGATGAGGGGTGGGGGGCTTCCAGTCTCACTGCAACTAGGGAACATTGAAGGACTTTGAAAAATGCCGAATGAATGAATGAATGAATGAATGATTAAATGTTTAATCCCTGCTTTGGATTGGAAGAACCACCAAGATAGGCTGTGAGCAGCAAAGGTAATTCATGCAAGTGCATGTTCTAAACACAAAGAGGTTCATTTATTGCACGCTCCCTGCTGCCCACTTACGGATGTGGCACATCCTTTAGACAATGACGTCTGCCTCCTGCTCACCTCCTGCTCCTTCTATTCATTTTTCCGTCACAAAATAGACCCCTTTTAATCCGCCTTTAAAAAAAAAAAAAAGTGGAATGTGCCGTGATCTCCTGCTTTGTGCAGGAAAAGTGGCGTAATAAAAATGGCCCCTGAATGGACCACGTGGTCTTTGATTACTTCCTCTTTTCCCTCTGGGCTGAAGACAAAGTAATGAGATAAACACATGGGCGGAGAAGTGACGGTAAGGAAACATGATTTCCCCCCATGTGATGATGCTCAAAAACTGTGTGTTAATCTGAGTTCACAAGCTTTGCTGTTTTCCCTCCCTATTTGTGGTGTGAATCCTGAAAGAATGTAAAGGAGTGGTGGTGGTGTATGATGAAGTTTAGCTGGCTGGTGTCTGCTTTGGGGGCTCAGCTGCTTGGGCTGCATGATCCACCAGCCTTTCTGGGAGGCCATGGCAGGTTCCTAGCTGCATGGATTTCTCTCAAGCTTTTACAGATGCACTGTTGAATCAGTGGAAGCTGTTGGTGCCAGTTAGGTGGGTCTGTAAATCCATTCTGGGGTTCAGTTCGATGTGGTTTGTTAAGGTGACCATATGGAAAGGAGGACAGGGCCCCTGTATCTTTAGCAGTTGCATAGGAAAGGGAATTTCAGCAGGGGTCATTTGTATGCTGCAGGAACCCTGCCCACTTTTGTATCTGGTCAAGAAGGCAGGGCTGCTGTAGCTTTAACTGTTGTGAGGAAGAGGGAATTTCATCAGGTCCTGCATTCATACAAATGACACCTGATTAAATTCCCTTTTCTGTTCAGCTGTTAAAGCCACAGGAGCCTTGTCCTCCTTTCCAAATGGTCACCCAATTTAAAAGGCAGTTGGATAAAGGAGAAGGCTATCAATGGGTAATAGTTCTGATGGCTATGTGCTACCTCCAGTGTCCAAGTCAGTACACTTAAATTCCCCGGTTGCTGGGGAACATGGGCAGGAGGGTGCTGTTGCACCTGCTCCGTCCTCGGACCCAGGAGACCAACCTCCCTGCTCCCTCCCCTCCCATCTGGGGCAGACAGAACCGTGCTGGCCGCCTTTCTGTGGTCACAAAAACAAGCGGTGTTAAAGCTGCAGGAGCTATACTAGAGTGACTAGATACAAAAGAGGGCAGGGCTCCTGCAGCTCTAACAGTTGTGATGAAGAGGGCATTTCACCAGGTGCTGCATTGCATACAAAGGACACCTGCCGAAATTCCCTTTCCTATGCGACTGCTAAAGATACAGGAGCCCCCTGTACTCCCTGTTTTTCTGTCCCACCCTCTTTTCCTTCTGCTAATGCTCTACTGGAGTGCAGCCCCCGGAAACTTCTCTGAATTGGAATCCGTCCCTTGAGCCGGAAGAGATCCTGCACCCCTAGTGGAGACAGCACCATATGCTGCTATCACAAAAACATCTCAGGCCTCTCCCATTTGATCTCCAGTGTTGCAGTGTCCAAAAATGCTTTAATTGTACCTGCCCTGGTATTTCTCTGTCAGTCACCCCCACAGAAGGCGAAAGAAGATATTGGGAGAACATTCTGGAAAATTGGGGTGTTTAAAACTTTAGAATGGGGGGAGAAGTTTGGTACAGGACGCCCCCACCACCACCTCCTGTTTCCAGCTCTTCTTCCTGAGAGTTGACTTCTTCCATTGGAAGGGGCTAGGAAACCCCTGACATGTTGATTCGGACTCAGAGACCCATCAATCCTGGGTAGACTAGTGATAAATAATTAAAGGATTCTCCCTTTTTCAAATCAGGAACCCCAAATTAAAAGCAGTTCCTGAGATCTTTGGTGTTTCTTTCTTCCTCTTCCCCAAGCCCTTTTGCCAAAGGGCCTGTCTTGGTGAAGGTTTTGCCCTGGGGTGGATCCACAGTGGTGGCAAGTCATTTATATCAGGGGTCCCCAACCCCCAGGCCACGGACCGGTACTGGTACATGGCCTTTTAGGAACCATGCCGCACAGGTGAGCTGCTTTCACACCCACACCCACATCCACACACCAGCGTACCTGGGTGCGGGGCGCCATCTCACCTGCCCAGCCAAAGCGAAGCCAGGATCCTGGGGTGGGCGGCTTCGGAACGGCATGCCCGGCCAGAAGCCACTCCGGCAGAGCGACTTCTGGGCACGCCGTTCAGAAGCTGCCCGCCCGCCCCAGCGTCCTGGCTTTGCTTTGGCTGGGCGCCCACCCAGCTGAAGCAAAGCCAGGATGCTGGAGTGGGTGGGGTGGGGTGGGGTGGGTGTGGCTTCCCAAAACCATCCCCTCAACACCCCCCCCCCCCCGGTCCATGGAAAAATTGTCTTCCATGAAACCGGTCCCTGGTGCCAAAAAAGTTGGGGACCACTGATTTATATGATGCAGCCACCATCACGAAGCCATCCAGGGGCAAACCCCCAAAGCTCTGGTTTAAAAAAGTCGGGGACTTAACACGACTTTTTTCTCTTGGAGCAAGGCGACGACGGCATCTGCCATCTGTCCCTTGCTTCGGAGCTGCGGTTGCGCTGTGTCTGGGCAGGTGGCAGAACCTTATTGGTCACCATCTGCCCAGGCAGGGGGTGGGCCAGCAAGCCAAATGGCTGCTAGCCCACTTCCGCGCTTCTACGGCATGCGTAGAAATGAAAAGGTTAAAAAAGAATCAGGGATGCAAGGAAGTGTGGGTGCCCTGGGCACAGGCACTGCGCCTCCTCCAAAGTAAAGGAACCCCCGCCCCCCCCCAAAAAACCCAAACAGTAATGCGAAGAGGCTCAGGTGCCACGTGCACAGGCGTGGCGCCTCCTCCAAAGTAAAGGGGGAAAATACCCAAAATATATGAGGATGCGAGAAGGCGCTCCTCCTTGCGTGCAAGTCCCCACGCTCACTCCTTTGCATGTGGATAAAGTGAAGGAGCACAAAAGCGGAGGTTTGGGGACTGTCGACGCAAAAGCGCCGTCGTCAAGAGGCAGCCAAAGATTGTAATGGTCTTTCATTTCTGTTTTAGCCCAGTTTTGTCAAGCCTCTTAACATCTCAATGACCGTGAAAGCGCTCATGCTCAGCAAGACGATGGAACGGTTACGTTGGGCATTTTCAACGTTCACGGATGTCGACTACGACCTTTGGTTCGGGAAGAGGCTTGTAGTTGTTCTGCCAAGTGTGACGGGCGCTATCCTTCAGCAAATCCCCATCAACATGTCCTGTGGGGCTTATAAATCTCTGTGAGTCTTCATTTTCTCTCCACATTTTGTGGAGGGGAGCACCCTTATCTTTACGGGCTTCTTTAGATTAAGGGGAAATCACGTTGTCTTACCAGGGCTTTGCTTCCTGCTTCTTCTTGTGCAACTGTAACGGGTTGCATTACATGGGGGACAGGGGCGACCATGAGGTCTATAATTGAAAACCTTCCCTCCTCTTGGTGTTTATAGTCTTGAATGGGACAGCGCCCTCTAGTGGGTGCTTTGTAGTGCAACTTCGGCTGAACAGGGTAGAAAATCTTGCAATATTTCGGAATAGGTATATCCAGGGGAAGGCACGGAAACTTCCATGAGTGGCCAGTCATGAGTGTGCCTTATTTTGCATATGTGAAGAGCACTTATGTCTTGAATAAGAAGAAAAATACAATCATAACTGTACCTCAATCATGCTGACAGAGTTCTCAACCTCCACATCACACTTCTCTGGATTTACTGGGACAACTGCATGGGTTTAGAAGGGCTAAATAAGGTTGTAGTATAGATATTGTGACAACAGGTTCTTTGTCTTCCAGGATTGCTGGGATCAACAGAGGCTTCTCTGAAATTCCACCAGAAAGGAGGATGGATGTCTTTAACTACATCGTGTCCTTTGTAACCCAGAAGTCTCAGACCACCGGTAGGGATGGGGTGGGTGGGGGAATTGCTTGGTTTTTCACCTGATTTGTACTTCCTGAACCAATGCAGACGTCCTTCGGTATTTGCAGCTCTTCATATTTTGCAAGGCGATTCGCCAATCAAAATACCTGCACAAAAATGCGCACAGTAGGGGAAACTGCGCACGAAATGCATATATTCGTGAAAATAATGTCCAAAAATGCATTACATTATGGGAAATTGTGTACACAACTGTGTATAATAGGACAAATATGTACAAATGTTTATGTGGGCTTTAAAAAAAACCTCACAAATTGATGCAGAAACAGGATTAGAAGAACTTAAGGTTGGAAAAATGAGGAACTGGGTGAAACTGAAATTGACAGCTTTGTCCAGGTACAAAAACACGGGCCTTACTTGAAATCCACAGGCCTTAATTTCAGCCTACAATTGCCAGGGATGAGAAGGCTCTATTCCTTGAAGGTGGTCTAAAAATAATTTTCGATATAGTTTTTTTTTTGTCCTGGTTCTTCCTTGTTAAATCTAATTTGGCTCTCTCCAAAGGGAGGGCGTGGTGCTGAGCAGGCTGGGGAATGAAGGGAGCCGGCTTGAAGGTCTGGGCTGGAAGCTGCCAGCCAAGGAAGAGGGAAGAGGCTGGAACTGGAACTGCAGAAACATGGCCTTTTGCGTGGACATATATCTACATAGGGACGGACTAATAGGAGGGCCTCTTTTTCTCTGCCTACCTGGTTGTATGAGGGTAGCTGGAATGTGGACAAATATTCCCCTAAAGCACCCAAGACAACCCCCAGGGAGACTGCAAGGCCAAGGCTCTGGTAGTCACATTGACTCTGTATTCTTTCCAGGGCCGGCCCTACTATTAGGTAGAGTGAGGCAGTTACATTAGGCAGCATTTGTTGGGGAGGTGTTGGAGGGGAGCGCTGCGAGTCACATGGCCTGGCCTGCTCTTCCTAAGCTAGCCTGCTGCTTTCAGGTGTGGTGGAGGATGTTGAAGAAAGATTTGACTTCCCATCCAGGGGGCTTTGGACATGGAACGGGACACCTTCCTGGTGGCTGAACTCTGATACACTTACTGTTGTCAAAGTAAAATTTCACAAGGGAGGGGACCAGGTCTTCCCATCAGGCAGATGTATTGTCACATTTGTTGTGGTCTTTTCTTTCCAGGTCCTGCCTGCTCTCGCCAAACCACAACCAGAAATTGGCTCCTCAATTTCTTTGGGAGATTCTCTATGGAGGCACCCTACCTTCAGCTAGTTTCCTACTACGACCAAACTTTTGATGCTGTAAGTCTTTTCGAAGGTTAAGGCATGGCGCTGGCACGCCCTTTGGCTGCTGGGTCGTTGGGAAGCACCAAGCAACCAGCCATGACCTGAACAAGTCCCTTCAGTAACTGCCCTTGCTATTTTACCCAGCCAGTCCTCTGGTTTCCCGAAGGAGAGGAAAAAGGAAAAATGTGGTCGCAAGGCCTAATGGGAGACGGGAAGGGAAATGGTTAAAAAAAAATAAGACACAATTGAGACTGAGTTTGAAACACCACCATCTGCACACTTAAAAATAAATAAAAGAGTGGTACATTGGAGAGAAGGCTAAGCTAGAACTCTTCTTGAATCTACTCTTCTTTCTATTTGTTTAATTATGGAGGACTGTTCAGTTATCTGAGCACCAGCCTGTAGCGCAGACACAGGTTCATTGCCTCAGGAGGAGCCAGGCTGGGGTGTCCTGATATGGCAGGAGTGCAGAAATGCTTTCAGCCGGGGGGACAAATTCCATTCCAGAGAAGTTCTTGGGGGGCACATCCTAGTGATGGGCATGGCCGAAGGCAAAAGGGTTGAAGTCCAACAATACCAGCATTTTTTTCTTTTAGAGCTCTTACTTCCAGTAACTAAGCCTTGAAAGAGGCATTGTTTCAACCTTTTGAGAATTGGGGGGGGGGAGGGACCTGCACAAAAGCCAGGAAACCACTGAACAGTTGGTGGTTGGGAGAAAGGGTGTGGGGAGTATGGCCTTCTGGAGCACCTTGGAGGGCCGCATTTCACTTCCTAGTGGGCTGTATTTGGCCCCTGGACCTGAGACTGTTATACGCAGTACTCCTGTTATACGCAGTATGGTATAGTGCAGAGGTACACAGCATCTGAAGTTCTGGGCACCAAACTTCAAGAAGGATGCAGACAAGCTGGAGGGGGTTCAGAGGAGGGCAACCAGGATGATCAGGAGCCTGGAAACAAAGCCCTATGAAGAGAGACTGAAAGAACTGGGCATGTTTAGCCTGGAGAAGAGAAGATTGAGGGGGGACATGATAGCACTCTTCCAATACTTGAAAGGTTGTCACACAGAGGAGGGCCAGGATCTCTTCTCGATCCTCCCAGAGTGCAGGACACGGAATAACGGGCTCAAGTTAAAGGAAGCCAGATTCCAGCTGGACATCAGGAAAAACGTCCTGACTGTTAGAGCAGTACGACAATGGAACCAATGACCTAGGGAGGTGGTGGGCTCTCCCACACTAGAGGCCTTCAAGAGGCAGCTGGACAAGCATCTGTCAGGGATGCTTTAGGGTGTATTCCTGCATTGAGCAGGGGGTTGGACTCGATGGCCTTACAGGTCCCTTCCAACTCTACAATTCTCTGATTCTGGGTGAGATCCAATGAATGATGCTTTTCCACTTTGCCTGTCGCTCTGTTCTCCTTGGCCTCCCCCCTCCTCAGTCCCTCCTTGGCCCCACAGCCTTCAGCAGCCCACTGCGTCTCCATGCTGGGCAGGCAAGAAGAGGAGTTATTTTCTCCCCTCCCTGCACGGAAAGCATCCCTTTCACCTCATGGTCTGTGCTTCTCCCCATTTGGCCTTTCCTTCAGGAAAGGCCAGGTGGAAGGGAGTGTTGGGTGCTGATTCCTGAAGGTGCATGGAGGAGGAGGAGGAGATTGAATGGCCCCTGGACCTCACCCCCTCGCTTCACTAGTTCAGAGATCAACCCTGCTTCATTATTTGGGAGAAAATTAATTTAGGGTGATCTTTGGCTAGGATATTAATTTGGAGGAATCCAATAACTGAAGAGAATCGGAGTGGGCAATGGCTTTGGGGAAGAGGAAGAGGAAGGTTGATTTAGGATGAGTGGGACAGAATGAAGAGGGTGGACCCACCCACGGCCGGCACATGGCTCCCAACAGATCACCCTTGAGGGGATCCAACTCCTGAAAGGAAAAGAGTCCCCCACCCCTGCTGATGAGTCTTTGACAGACGGGGTGAAATTATTTATATTTACAGTCGATGTATTAAAGTTTTGCTGCACTGTAAATAGGTAACTATTTATATTCCAGTACTCCGTTTTGGATCTATTAACTCCGGGCCAGATTGGGAACATGATGGTGCATTCTAACACCCTGACCAGCATGGATTTGGCAATGCGCCTTGTGACCTTCTTCCAAGAAAGCACGGTTGACTATGTCCAAATGATTCTGAAGGAATTCACCAAGGCTGCAATTAAGGTATTCTCATGCCTCCCTCCCCCACACACTTTATATTTTCTTTAATAACTGTTGTATCATTCTTTATTTGGATAAGGGCTCCATCACACCTACTTTTTTTTCCTGGTATGCACCCGCGATTTTGACCTCCAGCTCATTAGCGTGGCAAGCACTGGTCCCTTCCACGATTGCTGCTGTTGTTTGCTCACCTGCTATTCCACCCACTCCAACCCGCCCCTTCTCTTTCCCCCTCCAGTTTATTGGTTTTTGTCAGGTGATAGACATGGTTGTCTTCCCCCCCTCGCTCTGGTTTTGTTGTCTAGCCTTTTACCAATTCAGCGTTTAATCGGTGCTGTTTCTGCGCCCAATGAGGGTGGGCTTGGAGCAGCAAAAGTCCATTCAACGGCTCAGCACAAGTCCGTTTGTTCAACTGACAGACTTAGCAAGCCGGAGGAGAATGGCCTCGCCCTCCTCTTTCGTCAGCAGGACTGTCCCCAATAAAGCAACATAGCGTGAGGATGGCAGTACATGGGGACAGAAGGGCACTTTTATTTTGCGTGGAGAAAATATATCGGATTTTCTGGGGTTTTTTTGTGGTGCAAGGAAGGCCAGAAGGGGCACGCCGGAGGAAGATGACATTGTGAAAGAGGGCCGTGGAAATTCATGAGTGCCCAGCAACGAGCGTGCAATAAAACGCTTGTCTGATGGAGCTCAAAGAGAGGCTAAGAGAAAGGAAATCGCCTTTTGAAATCCGTGAAGCTGAAGGAAATCGTACTGCAGCTTTCAGCACAGTTTGTGTTGACGATAACCTCACGGAACATGTATTTCTTGTTTTTTATTGTATTTTTTAAAAATCCTGTACACTGCTTTGAGAGGGCTCCACTCTAAAAGGCGGCCTAAAAATTATTTTAAATGAATAAATGGTTTCAAATCTCACCTGAACTATTGACATGGCAGACAAGCTTCTAGTCCATCAGCCTCAGCCCCATCTCAATCCGTAATATGAGCATAATAATAACACCAGCCTACCTTACAGGGCTGTTCTAAGTGTTACTGAGCTAATGTACCTAAGGAACTCTTAAAATGTTCTATACAGTTGCCCAGTATTGTTGGTCTATTGGGTTATCACCAATTCTAGCAAAAGAATCAATAGTTTCCACTAGGGGAAAACAAAAACAATCTCAGATCAATCAATCGATCGTCACGAGGGGGAAATAGTCAAGAAGTTATGTTCAAATTAGGGATCCTCTTTTTTTAATCAGGGGCATTTGCAAAGTATGTAAAGGTTCTACCCTTATTCTTTTCAAGTACACTTGTTCCTTAGAGGTCATTTTTAACCCCCCTGTAGCACAAAATGGCGGCTCTCCCCAGCGCCGAAGTTGCGCACTTCCTCTTGAAGAGCTACCTGGATCTCGCCTCTTCTCAAATGGAGACCTATACCGCAGCTGAGTGGAACGCGACTTTCCAGGGAGAGCTCCGCTTTCTCAGTTTCATGGTCAACACAACAACTCTGGCTTCCATCGTCCCCCAAAACTATGACTCCTTTACTGCCATGTAAGTCTTCCCTCGGGCCGGTGGGCGCCTCCAGCCTGTCAGGGATTGAGTTATAAAATAACCCCCTTCGAGGCAAACTAGACAAGGCATGAAGTGTGGCCTCACACTGAGGGCATTGCAGTGGTTGAGCCTTGAGTGTCTAAGAGTGTGGACGGGGGGGGGGGGGGGGGCTAGCAGTGGAGGCTGGTGGCTCTGAGGTGAGTGGGGCGGTGAATCCGCTCTGGGTTTCAGTTGGAACCAGTCAGAACTTCAAAGGAGCCATCCAAGGTGCTTTAGCGCTCTTGGACTTGGTGAGACCCCCTCAATGGGCTCCTCCCTCCATCAGCCAACCTTCTCATGACTGTTGCCACCGGCTTCCATTGTTCCTCAACCTCTTTCTCATCTCCTGTTCCTCCTCCTCATCACCACCTTTGTCTGGGCCAGAGCAAGAGGCGGTGGACAAGGAGGTTGCAATGGGGGAAAGGAAGAACAACTCCAGGGGGATCCTGTCAGTGGGGCACTGCTGGAGTGCGGGTCTTCAGCCAGGGCCCGGCCATGCCTACGCATGACACCAGCCCTGGTGATGGTATGCGTGTCGTTTCACCATCTTTGTTGTATCATGACAGTGTTGCTGGGCTGAGTGGAGCCCATTCACACATGGCCGAGTCCTCCAGGAGAGCAGTCGTGCTCTGGATCATGCAGAACCTCAAGACTCTAAAAGGTAACCTGACAACTGAACCCTAGAGGGCATGTAGACCAACCCCATTCCCCCAAGACAGAGTATCCAATGCCTAAAACATCCCCTGGCAGATGACTTTGCCTCCTAAAACACTTCCATTGAGAGAGAGAATTCTCAGTTCTTCTCCCAAGAATTCCCACTATGGTGGGAGGGAGAGGAATGTAATGACGGCTGTAAGTTTGCAAGATAGATGTACCCTGGGGCTGTCTACATCTGACAAAAGCCCCAGGGTGGATGTGTGTTGGCGCGGTGTCGATTATATGATGCAGAAGCCACTGCGCAGGCAGCCCAGGGCTTTCTCCCAAAGCTCTGAATCAAAAACGTTGGGGATTTATCCTGACTTTTTTGTCTGGAGCATGACAAGGACGGCACATCGCCGTCTGTCACCACGGCTCCAGGGTTGTGTCAGAGGCACGGCCGGGCAGATGGTGACCCCTGATTGGTCTCCGTCCACCTAGGCAGGGGGTGAGCTGAACGGCCGCTGGAACGCTTCCACGCTGCCTCCGTGGGGAGAAGAGCCTCCCTTTTGCTGGAGGTGGGGGGAAGGTCCTCCCTTTCCCTGGCTTCAATCCCCACGAGGTAAGGGGGGAAAGCCAGGGAGGGATGGCAGCAGCAGCAGTTCCGCTCCATGATCCATATAAACCCCACGCTTGCTCCTTGGCGTGGGGAAAAAGAGGCACAACCCTCCAGGAGCGAAAGCGCGGGGTTTGGGGAGAATGCAGTGCCAACTCAACCCCGTGAAGATGCTTCTCCGGAGAGGGTGAAGAATAGAGCCAGGCTGTCCACAATGCGAGATCCTTGCAATGTGCATATTGGGCAAACTCCATGAATCCTCTTATCACCTATTCAGGTCACCCCATGAAGCCTGTTGCCGAGTGGATCTGGCCAGCGTGGGGCTTATTCTTCCATGACGCCACGTTAGAAGAAGTGAAATCCACCAACGAGAACTTTAAGCCTGTAGGTCTGATTTCTTGAGGAACGGTCAGTTTAGAAAAGAGACGTGTTGCCATGAAGGAGAGACCCATAAGCACCTTGTTGTGGAGGCACTGAGCTACCCCACAGGCCAGGCTACCTGGCTTCCACTGTGCAGAGGAGCAGATGATGCTGAGCAAGTGTGCAGGTGCGCAGCACAGCTGTGCAACAGCTGTCCTGTGCAACAACTGGGAAAAACAAAATGCACTTTGGATGGGCTCAGCTGTTGTGGCTGGGCCCTAGGGACACTGGGAATTGCAGTTTGGAGGCGGGACAGAGAGTTCCCTAAGAGGAGGTTCTCAACACCATCACAAAACTACAATGCCCAGGGTGCCCAGGACAAGACAATGTTGAGGTGCCCTGTTAAGTTATCTATCTAGGAGGCTGCCTAATCCCAGGCCAGGTAATTCTTCTTATCTAATCCAGTTTTGTCCATTCTGATTGGCTGCAGCGTCCCAGGGTTACAGGGCTTTTCCTCTCACTTGTGATCCGGTCTTAGTAACGGGAGAGGCCCGTGACGGAACCTGGGCCTTCCTGCATGCAAAGCATGCGCTCCACCACTGAGCTACAATCCTCCCACCTAGCATTAGCACACAAACTGCACGTTCCTTCTTAGCGGATCAGTCTAAATGATATGTTTATCCTTTACCCAAAAAATGAGCAAGGAACTGCCACCCACTGAGCCGCGTCCATGTTTTCTAGTTCTCCGTCTTGAGCTCCCTGAGCATCGGCCAGCTGATAGACTTTGTCATGACGTCGGACGCGATGGTCAACATGACAACGATGAACCACATTCTGTTAAGCCTGGGGCCGGGACACTCTGAAATACCCCTGGCTAAGATGGCAGAATTCCTGACGGGGTTCAATTTGGCCATTGAACAGGTAACTGAGAAACCCTCGCTGGGGAACGTTTTTTCTTGAGCCCTTGGGGGTGATTTCTCAGGGGCTGCATGGTGGCGGTTGACAGGATTAAATCTGATGTTAAGCAGTACCAGAGACAAAAATGGGCAGGGCCACACCCCTTTCTCTCTCTAACATCCCTTTCCTCCTGGCCCAGTGGGCTGCTCTGGGAGGGACATCTTGCTTGTGCCAGAGGTCAGATCTGATCACAAGCTGAATATGAGCTAAAAGTGTGATGTGGCTGCAAAAAAAGCAAATGCTATTTTGGGCTGCATTAATAGAAGTATAGCTTCCAAATCATGCGAGGTGCTGGTTCCCCTCTATTCAGCACTGGTTAGGCCTCATCTAGAGTATTGCGACCAGTTCTGGGCTCCACGATTCAAGAAGGATGCAGACAAGCTGGAGCGTGTTCAGAGGAGGACAACTAGGATGATTAGGGCTCTGGAAACAAAGCCCTATGAGGAGGGACAGAAAGAACTGGGCATGTTTAGCCTGGAGAAGAGAAGATTGAGGGGAGACATGATAGCACTCTTCAAGGACTTGAAAGGTTTTCATACAGAGGAGGGCCAGGATCTCTTCTTGATCATCCCAGAGTGCAGGACATGGACTAACGGGCTCAAGTTACAGGAAGCCAGATTCCGTCTGGACATGAGGAAAAACTTCCTGACTGTTAAAGTAGTATGACAATGAAACCAATAACCTAGGGAGGTCATGCCCTCTCCCACACTAGAGGCCTTCAAGAGGCAGCTGGACAGCCATCTGTCAGGGATGCTTTAAGGTGTATTCCTGCATTGAGTGGGGGGTTGGACTTGATGGCCTTGTAGGCACCTTCCAACTCTACTATTCTAGGATTGTATGATCACTTGAAGAAAACATTTTAAATCATTCTATGGACCACATGCGGTTTGACGTCTGCACATTGGTCACCCCTGCAAGCTCTACGTCCTGCATCTCCACCTTTTCCCCAGAGTAAAGCAAACATCTGTGGAGCTAGTACAAACCCCAGTGCGATGCATGTTTACTCACAATCACAAGTACACCCTGTTGAATCCAATGGGACCTTCTCTCAAATTGGGTGTGTGCGTGTGTGTGTGCTAAACCAAAATTTAGGTTTTCTAGCCTAAATCATATTTTTTCTCCTGAACTTCTATTTACAGAAGAACATCCCAGGCATCAGAAATGCCAAGGTGAGGTTGGAAATGCTGAACACTGTTTTTACCAACTTGGCAAGCTATTTCTATAAATTCACGGCTTTAGACTACCAGACCTGGTTCTCGAAGAATCTGAAATTCCTCCTGCCCAGCATAAACAAGGAATTGCTCCAGCTGATACCCCTGGATATCGGCTTTCCCGCCTACAGTGCTATGTAAGTATGATCTTGCATTCAGAGCTCACCAATTAGAAGTGCCTCCCTTTGATCAATCTATCCAAGTTTTCATTGGTCAGAGAGAACTCTTTCTCTTTGGGGTAATCTGCACCTTCGGCCCTTTCTCAACGGAAGAGGCCTGCTCCCGAAGGTTCCCCGTTTCTGCGATCGCCCGTCACGGGGCACATGGGACTGATCCCTACCGCAATTAGAGGAGTGCCATTGCGGGAGCACGTGTGTCCCGTTACGGCGGTTCCACATTTGTATCAGTGGAAGTGGGCAACGGAAGTGAGAGAGCTGGAAGAACCGCGACAAAAGCTGTCAGGGATATTCCGGTAAAAGTGAGAGGTGGAGGAAAAAAGGCGGGATATAAATGCAATAATAAAATAAATATCTTATACGTGTCTAAGCAGAAGCGAGTCCCACTGAGTTCAATGGAATTTACTCCCAAGTAAATATGCCAAAGAACTAGCAAAATGATTAGGGCACAATCCTATCCATGTTTAGACAGAAAAAAGTCCTACAACGTCCAGCATCCCCTAGTCAGCATGGCTAGCTGGGGGACGCTGTGAGTTGTAGGGCTTTCTTCCCTGTCTAAGCTTGCATAGGATTCCAGTCTTAAAGTAACAAAGTTAGGGAGGGGACCATACATTACCGTATCGATTTCACAGATTTTTTGCCAGGTCACTGTTTCTCCCGTCTTATGGGAAACAGAATGCTGGACTAGAAGAACCTTTGACCTGATCCATCTGGGCTGCTCTTATGTTCTAATATTCTTAAGATTAAAGCTTACAGTCATAGATATCATTGATAAAAACTTGCAGTCTTACCTTCCTTTACAAGTTTTTTTTTTTAAAAAAATCAATAGAGAGCATTGAGTTTTTGAACTTCAGATAACCGGCATTTACTTCTTTTTCTAATTTCCCATTTATTTGTTTGCAGCTTTGGGGGGTTGGACCAAGTCTACCCACAGTTGCCCTTGAAGACGTCCCTCCATATCTATGAGTTGATGAAAACAATCGTGGAACTCAAACTCAATGTCTCAGGTGATAGTTTCATGGAATTCACTGGCAATCACTCATTACCAGCAGAAGTCTAAATCTCTCCTTGGTCGACAATAGACCTGTTTGCTGCAGTTTGATGCCTTGCTTGGGATTAGGGGCTCACCTACACTGAGCAGGATATTCCACTATGAAAGTGGGATGAAAGTGGTATATAAAAGGCAGGAGCCGCACTACTGCTTTATGGTGGTATTGAAGTGCACTGACAACTGTTGGGGCCCATTGACACAGACCATATACTGCTTTCATACCGCTATATCCTGCATGGTGTGGCTCCTGCCTTTTATATACCACTTTCATACCACTTTCATAGTGCAATATTCGGCTTGGTGTAGATGAGCCCCAGGTGAGAGGGAAAACTCCAATGTGCATGGGAGGGGTCCCTTTCCTGGCAGAAATGGCCTCAGAGATGATCATCCAATGAGAAAGTACCAGGCGGCGGTTAGAAGGGATGAGAAAATGCCACGAGTCTTTGGGATTTCCTGCTCTTGGTGCAAAATCTATGTTATATATTTGCTGTTGCAAATATGTGACCTGAACAGGCACTCGATTTAAGAATATTATTACCAGATTTGTGCAGGGAAAGTAGCAACTGATGTCAATTGTGCATGTGATCCCCTTTAATTGTTGAAGTTTGTCTTATTGCTTGGAGAGATGCCCGTGCTTCTGAATGTGGGACATGAGGTGCACTTAAGGGTGCTGCCAGAGGAGCTTCTTACGGTGCCGTTGTCCTGCCTCGTTTCCGGATGTTTATGGAGGGCCCTGATGTTTCCGTCTTCAACTCTTACCCCTCCGGTGTTTCCCCATAGCTTCTTCCATCTTTTCTCGTGCCACAGAAAATCGTTGAAAAAGAAAAGATGGAAGAGCTGCACAACCTTCTCTCCAATTTGTAACCCTCCCATGCTTCTTCCATCTTTATTCATACCAGAGGGGGGGGGGGAATCCATGAAAGAGGAAAAGATGGCCTTTAATTGCTTTTCATTGGTACTGCTAGGAGCCCTTCGCTTGGAATCATTCTCACTCAATTGCTTTTAATACCCATGCAATATGCAACGCTGATTTGGATCTGCAATGTGAATATAGAACATTTGCTCTTGCGTATGTGTCTTGAACAGTGTGTGAAAAGACCGAATGCTATGTAGAAAAATTATTTCTGAAGGACCGCAAATTTCTCCATTTCAGAAACGGCGTTTCTGGGTACTTACAACAGCAGCCAAAGCTTCCTGCAGCTGATCTTTTACAGATTTGTGCGTTTTGCTCCGTATGCTGACTTGCTCGCTCTGTACAAGGATTTTAATGGGGTAGGTAAATATAAGCAATCTTCAGGAAATAATCTACGTACCCCCAGAAATCAATACCAGTTTGACAGTTAAGTCCAGGTAGATTAGTCCAGATTGTGTTGAGTTCTCAAAAGTCCATCTTCCTCACGCTTTTTAAAGCACCCTGCAGTTTAAAAAGCAGATGTTAAACAGCTAAATATTGATGATAGTTTCATTAGATCTGCCTTCCTCAACCTGGTGCCCTTTGGACTACAACTCCCAGCATTCCTGACCATGCCACCTGGAGCAGATGGGAATTGAAGTCCAAAACATCTGGAGGGCACCAGTTTGCGGGACGCTACACTAGATGTTCTCATATTTCATGGTACCAATGTTGTTTAGTTAATTGTATTTTTTATCCCCTTAGTAAAAAACTGAGTTTTTGTGGCGTTTGAATAACAGTTGGAATTATTCCCTTATAAAAATGCAGATTGAAGAATATGCCCCTCATGCCCCCTATTTCCCCCCACCCTCTCAAAGTGAATTTCTTTGATATCTATGCAATCCCTTTCTCTATCCATTTTCTCTCCCAGTATGAAGTCCTTTCCCTCCTGTCTCCGAAGCAAATGGGAGAAATGATTGTCCTGACTAACGCATTCAAAGATGAACTCCGTGCTGTCCAGATCTTGGTGGAATTAGAGAAACGCCCCGCAGCTGAAATGATGGAGTTCATCATTGCGTTCAATGCGGTGGCAGAACAGGTAACATTCCTATGCTCTGAACCTTCTTCCCCCTTTGATTTCTATAACTGGACGTCTTCCAACACCAACCACATCTGACCCTTCCTCTCTGGACATTCTACATTCTGTATCAAATTCATTCTCTCTGCGCTCTTTGAACATGGGGAAAAGGCTCAGCGACCGAATACATGCAGGAGGCCATAGGTTCAGTCTTCGGCATCTGTTTTGGCCAATGGTCAGAAATGCAGGTTGATGTAGTCCAGAACATCTGGGTATTGTCTACCAGCTTGGGTAAGGCTGGTAGACAATCCCGAGAGAGATGGACCAACTGTCTGACTCAGTATAAAGTAGCTTCCGAGATCAGGGGTAGAGATGTCCGAAAAATTCTCAACATAATCAAATGAGTTTGGAGTTCTGTGATTCTGACCTGCAGATTCTGCAACGGGCCTCCTTTTCCTGAGTCACATAGATTCTGTAGACTTGTGGGCTGTTTTTTGTTTCATTTTTTGTTTTACCTTTTGGAATTTTATGCAAATTTAGTCATAGAAAAACATGAAAAAGAAAAATAACAACCCTGGCCAAAAATGCCCATTTCCCCCCTTAAAATGAAAATACATATTTTGAAGGTGAATTTGCGCATTTTGGGAGGGATTTTCGCAAGTTTAAATATACACGAATGTGAATTTGTGCAAATTTGGGAAATTCAAAAACTCTTGATTCCATCAGGGAGGGAAATGATGAAACGAGGGGCACCTGATAATCCATGAAATGGAGATGGAATGGATTTTAGGAAATCCAGGCATCCCTAGTTGGGGGTCCTCAAACATTTTGAGTCATTGGGAACATTTGGAATTTTAAGAGTATATCCTAGGCTCCATTTTGGACCCCCCCCCCCCCCCCGGTCCTATGTTCTCCCTAACTAAGGATACAGGAGTGGTTCTACAGGACTTGCAGTATATCAAGCCAAATTGTTACAAGCTCATTTTATGGGGAAATGTCAGTATAAGGTCTCCCATTTCCTTTTTAAAAGCTATAGAGAAGAATAATCCTTCCTCCTAGATTTAGATTTGAATCTTGCTGGAAACATTGCTTACCCTATTTATATTTTTTTACTGTGTACTTGGACTGCAACTTTCCGTTTCCCTTGCAGAAGCGCCTGACCATCCTCCCTGACCTTCGCATCCGTGACTTAATCTTTAAGACGGTCTTCAAGACGCTCAAGTTCAGCTCCTTTTCTGCTGAGCAGTACACCTTCTGGTTTGGTGCTCAGCTCCGGCTCCTCCTGCCGTCTCTCACCCCCAAAGACCTTCAACTGATTCCCCTTGACGTTGACTGCCAGTCTCACCAAAACCTGTAAGAAGCCTGGACAAGCATTTCAACATCCATTGTGAAGATATTGGGGTGGGGTGGGACAGGCATTGTTTCTTATTTAATTAATTAAAATATTCACATGCTGCCCTTCATTAACAAATTTCAACGTGGTGCAAAATTAGTTAAAACAATGATTAAAATGGAATTTAAAATGGAAAATGGCATTTTGGAGCAGCTCAAGGGGAACTCAAATTAACCTGGTGGTGCATAGATTTGGTCTCAACAGCATATCTAATGTTGTGCTGGTGTAGTGGGACCTCCACCATATCCTAGAGCCCTCAGTAAGGGTAAGAGAAGTATAGGTAGGGTGACCATATGAAAAGGAGGACAGGGCTCCTGTATCTTTAAAGTTGTATAGAAAAGGGAATTTCAGCAAGTGTCATTTGAATGCTTGTAGCACCTGGAGAAATTTTGCCTTCATCATAACAGATAAAGCTGCAGGAGTCCTGCCCTCTTGACCAGATACAAAAGCCTCATCTGGAAGCACTTTCCATCTCGTTGGAGTGATGCTTAACTGCTTAGTTCTCTTTCACCTTCCAAGCAGCCCAGGGGCTTACTTCTGTCACGCAGCTGTGTTCTGGAAACTCTCTCTTTAAAAGGGCATGAATGATATTGGTACCTTGGGATGCTGTTTTCACGCAATCTTTCCACTGTCTTTGCCTACATCAGGGTGAAAGCCATGGATAATGTCTTCAACCATTTCACGGAGCGCCAGAAGAGGACCGTTCACGAGAGAATATTGAGCTACCTGCAGTCTTATCGGATGGAACAAGGTATGAGGAAGGGGCTCTTTGTTTCAGAACTTAAGAATGTAAGGAAGAGCAAGGCTGCACGAGAGGGAAGACCCCCTCTGGCCCACCATCCTGCTTCTCACAGCAGCCAGCCGGATGGATGCAACATCCGAGATCCTCCCCCCTCCCTCTCGGAAGGCCAGGAGGTGTAGAAACGGCCCAAGTGTCCCTGTTCAATGGCCTTTCAAACTGAAAAGAGCAGGCAGAGGACTCGTGGCGCTACCACACGGAAGGCATTGCGCTGCAATTCAGTCGTTTTTGTCCTTAATGGGGTTTTCTTTGGTAAGAAAAAGGATGGAAGCAGTGGTGGCAGGGAAACATGGGAGGATTCCAAGGGGAAGAGGATGTGATCTGGATCCCCTGTAAAATTCTTAACGGCCCATCTTGAGATGAGACTTGAGCATCAGTAGGCTGGGAAGGGATGTACGTGTCCTTGCTGTGAGGCAGCCACATCCACAGGAGCAGCTATCACCAGGCTGGGCATTTCATAGAATCATAGAATCATAGAATAGCAGAGTTGGAAGGGGCCTACAAGGCCATTGACCCCAACAGGTAGAAAGGCATGAGAAACTTGTTTCAGTTCATTTTGGTCAGGATTTACCCAGTTCGCATATTCAGGGCTGAACATGGACTTGGACGCAAACAGCGGTTGAAGTCTGTGCATTTCTGAGCTTATATGTCATTTGCAGACAGAAAGCATGTGTTCGACAACATGCGTGCAACTGAAAAAGATGCATGGAACACGCATACTTTAATCAATGGCAGAAGAGACGGAATTCGGAAAACTTCTCCCATTCCTAGTGCCCCCAACAGTGACCTCACTATCCTCATGTTGCATGGTGATTTCCAAAAACATTGGAGGCTGTGTGAGAGACTTTTCAGTTTGTACAGCCTCCCAAAATCTTGGAGCCAAGACTGGGCCCGCTTGGGGACTGTCTTCATGGCAGCGACTTGCCACCACGATGATCCAAAACCCCATGCTTTCGCTGCTGTGGGGCAGTGGTGGCTAATCTTGACGCTGCAGTGAAAGCGTGGGGTTTGCAGCATCGGTCACAACCCCTGTCCTCTGCCTGAGCAGATAGTGACCAATCAGAGCTCACCATCTGCGCCGCCAGGCCTCTGCTGTGACTCCAGAGTGGGGGTTAGACAGCGGATGCTCCATCCTCGCCTTGCAATGAAGAAAAAAGGCAGGGTAAGTCCCCGGCTTTTCTTCTCCGCAGCTTCGGTCGAAAGCCCCAGGGTGGTTGCCTGATTGCTACTGCGTCGTATAATCGATGCCGCACCACCGTGCACCCACCCCGGGGCTTTCTGAGCATTTAGAGAGCCCCTAGGACACGTCAAGGTTTCTCTGGTCCTGATATGGCAGGCATGGAAAGCGGGTGATTTCCTGCCTTAAGCGAGCTGCATTGATGCCTCTCTCCTTGCATGGGAGACCTGAGATCCTTCGCAGGATGCCGGTGCGCAACCTCCAAACTGCTTAACTCAAAGAAGTCCTTTTTTCTCAATGGAGATTTGGGCTCAGCTCCGCAGCAAGCAAAAGCCTTTGTTGATCTCTTCTAGGCGAGACTTGCTCTCCCAACGCCAATAGCAGCCAATGGCTTCTCAGCAGCTATGGCCGTTTTGGCGTCTTCGGCAGCATTGCGGAGTTTTCATCTGTGAACTTGAATTTTAACGGGGTGAGTGAACCGTTTGTAATTGTATGTGTGTGGGGTGGGGGGTGGGGGGTTTCTGCTATGGCAGTGGTTCTCAACCTGGGGCACTCCAGATGTGTTGGACTGCATCTCCCAGAATGCCCCAGCCAGGGCATTCTGGGAGTTGTAGTCCAACACATCTGGAGCGCCCCAGGTTGAGAAAGGCTGTGCTATGGCAACGGCCAGACTGGAAGTCCTCAGAGGCTGGATTGGATACCCAGTTGTGGAATAGATCTGTCATGGGGAACGAGATGTGCCCAGAGACCTTGGATGCTCTCCTCTTTCCTGCCCACATGGCTAAAGCCATCCATTCACTTCATGTATTTTGAGCATGTTGAGTTCTCTTCGGAACATCAGAAGCCAGTGTGGTGTAGTGGTTAGAGTGCCAGACGGGGACTCGGGAGGCCCGGGTTCTAGTCCCCTCTCGGCTATGAAGCTCATTGGGTGACTCTGGGCCAGTCACTGACTCTCAGCCTGGCCTACCTCACAGGGTTGATATGAGGACAAAATGGAGAGGAGGTGGAGGAGGATTATGTACTCCAACTTGGGCTCCTTGGAGGAAATAAGGGCTATAAAAAAGGGACATAAATGAAAATGACTCCTTGTCTTCCACACTTTGTTTTTATTCAGACAAGCTTTTTCCATCTCCCTGATTGGAGTTTTTAATGGCTGATCCCAGTGCTGTTGTCTCTCCCATTCCATGTTGCCAGTCACCCTGTGCACTGCCTTGGCTGTGAGAGGGCAGTACTTACGTTACAAGTGACTGGCAGTGTTTTAAAGATCTGCTGGGGGAGGCACCATTTTAGCCACTGAAAAGATTTCTTAATCACTTAATGAATGAACTGAACCAAGGTTGGGAAACCCTTAAGGTCCCACTTGACCTGATTTCTAAAAAAACTGCCTGCAAGTGATCAGGTTAGACCTCTGGATGAGACCTTTGTGGGATTCCATTTCAGTGCACTTTTACCAAACCCACATCTCCTGAACCTAAATGCAAATCTGCATGCAATTTGTTGACGGGATCTGTACATTTTCAAAGTTTGTGGCACAGTCTGCCAAAAAAAAAAAGGATACAAAAATGTATATATTTTTTAAAAAAATGTGCACAAAACCACTTTATTCAATGGAGAATGGGTCTATGTTTTCCAAAGGCTGCAAAACTGCATACATTTGAAAAAAACAGAGCTGTCTTTATCAACTTTGAAAGATCCGTGTTGAAATTGCACATAAACAGCGAAATATGTCTGCTCAGATTTCAGCGATGGCAGAGCTGTCCGCGAGCCAGTTGGCTGAGTTGGCGGTGGAGCTGGGAGCCTTGGCTGATGGGAGCAGCATCCTGGACATCTTGGGCAACTTGGACACTGTGTTGGGCATTGGCGAATTCCTGGACAAGCTGAACGCCGTGGCTGCGGTTCGTGACTGCTCTGCTCACTGGGAGTGTGGGAGAACACGTGTAAAGGGTTAGGAGAGGATGTGCAAGTGATTCCCCACTAGAGGCTGCCAGTCAAAGATCTATGGGGCTATTTACAGATCCCGGCTGGACATCAGGAAAAACTTCCTGATTGTTAGAGCAGTTTGACAATGGAACACATGACCTAGGGAGATGGTGGGCTCTCCCACATGAGAGGCCTTCAAGAGGCAGCTGTACAGCCATCTGTCAGGTATGCTTTAATGTGGATTCCTGCATTGAGCAGGGGGTTGGACTCGATGTGGCACAGAGTGGTAAGCGGCAGTTACTGCAGCCGAAACTCTCCCCACAGCCTGAGTTCGATCCCAGCAGAAGCTGGTTCTCAGGCAGCTGGCTCAGGTCGACTCAGCCTTCCATCCTTCTGAGGTCGGTAAAAGGAGTACCCAGCTAGCTGGGAGAAAGGTAACTGCGACTGGGGAAGGCAATGGCAAACCACCCCGCTACGAAGTCTGCCAAGAAAATGTCAGCGAAAGCAGACGTCCCTCTAGGAATCAGCAACAACTCAAGTGCTTGCACGAGAGGGTCCTTTCCTTCTTTCCTTTATTTATTTATTTATTTATTTATTACATTTCTATACCGCCCAATAGCCAAAGCTCTCTGGGCAGTTCACAAAAATTAAAAACATTCAAAGTATAAAACAACAGTATAAAACCATAGTATAAAATACAATATAAAAGCTCAATCAGATAAAAACAGCAGCAATGCAAAATTACAAATTTAAAACACCAAGTTAAAATTTATTTATAGACTGTTAAAATGCTGGGAGAATAAAAAGGTCTTCACCTGGTGTCTAAAAGCATATAATGTAGGTTATTATTTATTATTATTATTATTATTATTATTATTATTATTATTATTATTATTATTATTATTTATAAGCGAACCTCCTTAGGGAGCTCATTCCACAGCCGGGGTGCCACAGCAGAGAAGGCCCTCCTCCTGGTAGCCACCTGCCTCACTTTCCTGGACTTGATGGCCTTAGAGGCCCCTTCCAACTCTGCTATTCTATGATCGTATGATTCAATCAATATGTGAAAACATTCTTCCTCCACCTTCACCCCAGACTTGAAGTGTGCTCCTTCCCTGCCTCCCATTCAGCCTTACCTCTGTCTCCCTCTTACTTCCCACAGCCAGTTCCAGGTGCTGGTCAGCCATGGAGTAAGAGGCTGCTATCAACCTTCCTTGCCCCATTTTGTTCCTTGACATGTTGGGGCGGGGGACAGGAAATGTCTATAATAAAGTAGGTGTTGCTAGCAGAAGGGACTTTACAGTTATGGAGCATATGGGTTAAAGCATAGGAAGCCGCCTTATGCTATAGATCTGTGTAGACCAGTATTGACAACACTGACTGGCAGCAGTTCTCCAGGATTTCCGTCAGGATTCTTCACCTCACCCTACCTGGAGATGCCGCTAGGGATTGAGCCTGGGACCTTCTGCATGCCAAGCAGGAGCTCTGCCACTGAGCTACAGCCCGTTCCCTTTTGTGCTTAACTTTCGCTTACTACGTCATCAACATCTGAGATCATGGGGCTTCCAAGGCAAATGCTCTTGTTTCCAGACAACACGTTAGTCAACGCAGTGTGAAAACTCCACTCAACGGTTACGTTTTTAGGGGGGTCCTCCCCACACAACATGTTCTATCTCCACCATTGTGTGACTCTGGGCTACCGCGGAGTTGAATAAAATCCATTGCGACGTTTGATTCCATTAGTTCATTTAGTTCTGCCGTGTGCTGTGGACACTTAGCTGCATTTCCTTCTGGGCCCACTGCCACCTAGCTTCTCATCCCCTGACCTCCCTACTCACAAATCCCCTTGTCTTTCTAACCCTCACAGAGCAGAACTCCTTTTCTCTCTTGGCCCCTGAGCCAAATGGATCATTCACTGCTCTCACAGCAGCAACTTTGCCTGCCAATGCAACATGACTGATCCTTCTGCTTCAGCAGTTGAAATATAGTTCAACGTTCTATGGTATCACAACAGCTCAGTCAACAGCTAGGGAGATTTGCAGGTGATGGGCAAAATGCCAAGTTGCATCATGTTTAGAGAATTAGAAATCTTCGAAAAATATGAACTAAGATAAACTTGCAGCCTCTCCCAAGCGCACTCTGAATAACTGCAACATCAAGTGCTGATGACCTCTCTCTGTGTGAATTGAGCTATTGCCGATCAACCCCACAGACAGACGTTTCACAACAGCTGCCATCACCACAGACACAACTGTTTTCAATGGAGACATTTGGCTGCAAGTTCAGACGACACGCTGAGCCACAGTGGTTAAGCATTTTGAGCTAAACATTATAGCTTAGTGTGTTGTGTGAACCATGACTTAGGATCTCCTGTGAACCATTCCTAACTATGGTGGCTACATAACCGCAATTTAAACAGGCGCACTAACCATTTGCTGCACAAGGGTTGGCAGCCTAACCATGGCTTAGCGTGAGGTCTGAACAGGCCCATAGAGTGCAAGAGACAGCTATAGGTTTGTGACTCATCACAATTAGCCCTGACTCATCACTTCAACAGTAGCAGTAGTAGAAATACATGTACGTTGCAACCTCAGCCTGCAAGGTGCCTTTTCAGAGTGACACAGCATCTGCTGAAATAGGAAAGAAGTAGGCAAAGGATAACAGGTTATAAATGTCAACAAATGCCATTGAATATATTTAGGTTTCCTTTCAGTTGGGCAATATGGACTAGAAGATAAAAGCAAAGGATTTGGAGGACAGCGGAGGTTTTGAGAAGGGACATGAAGGGAGTGAGAGAATGGCACTATGTAGCTTTTTTTCGGGAGGAAACTTCAGGAATAAGGGGAAGAAAGGAAGAGTGAGCGGAGTGGTTTAATAAACGTTGAACGGCCATTTCTGTTTGCAGGTGGAATTGCAGAGCAGTGAGTTCGCCGGTTCCATCTTAAGCATCGCCTTCCAAAGGCTAAGGTTCGACTTCCCAAGGTTCAAAGCTGGCGATTTCACGTATTGGTTCCAGGTTGCCTTCCAAAACGTGCTACATGCCGTGAATGAGACTCTCGTGGCCAAGATCCCACTTAATATACCTTGCAACTCTTACCGGCAAATGTGAGTTCCTCTCTCGCTCGTGGTATTGAAGTGAATTCCGTTGGTTATGGCCTGTTAACCTCCGATTTGGGTCCATCCATCAGCTGAGCAAAGGCAGAAAAAATATTGGCAGCCGTGCCAGTCCCAACCAAAATTGAGATATAGACAGCAGGGCTGGGGGTAAACAGGCTGGCAGACCAACAGGGATAGTCTTTGCCTGAGCCATATGTTGCTCTGATGCAGTAGACAGGCTAGAGTCAGTGGATTTATGGGGCCAGAAGGGGCCTTAATCGGCTCTTTGGATCATCTGATCCCCACTAGGGATGGGTGAGAAGTTTGTTTCAGTTCATTTTTGTCCAGAATTTATCCAATTTGCATCTCCTGGAACTGAACGCAGGCTTGAGTGCAATCTGCACTGTGAAGCCCGTACATTTCCAAGCTTGCAATAGGATTTGCGCAATAAAAAATAAATGTGTACAGCTGATACATGTGTACATTTGAAAAAAAAAATGTGCATGGAAAATGCATGCGTTCTAAAAATGCGCAAAAACACACTTTCGTCAATGGGAGGGAAAAATGCACTCATTTAAACAATGTGCACAGTTGATGTGTACATTCTGAAAAACGTGCATGAAAATACCCACACATTTTGGGTGCGGAACACCCTCCCTCCGCCACAGTGTTAGCAATCCAGTATGGACATGAGTCGGAACAAGTTTCGAGGTGGAAATTGGGGGATCTTGATGAATATGTGTTTTTCTGAATCACCCATCCCTAATTACTAGCCTCTGAGCATCTGCAGTAGTCAGAGAGCACGACACAAGCTCCGTACAAAAGCAAGAAGCCAAAATCACACCAGGAGCAAGATGCTTAAGCTCCATTAATGGAAGTGCCCAGTTCAAGCCCCCCGCTTCCCCAGTAGATTTGGTGAGATGCTGTTACTGGCGAACAGCGTAAGGCAAAATCTTACTAGCTGCCAAATGCACCCATCTGTCTTCAAAGGCAGAACCCCACTCTGAAAGCAAACCAGGCCAAGAAAGGTTGCTCCACCAGGTGTGCTCACCATATGCGAGGGAGAGTTCTGTGAAACTTCAAAGTTTGCCCGGTCTTTAGAGTACTGATTGGGCCAATGTAGGTGATTTCATCTCATTGATCCTTTGCTTGTCACTGAGAAGATGCCTCACTGGGCAGCTTTCTGAGTATTCGCTGCATTTCCTGCCTCTTATTTCCCCCAGACTGAAAGGTTTCAACAACGTCTTCGCCAACATCCCAGCCCAAATCGCCCCCAGCATTTTCGGATTCAGCAAAGCTTTTCTGACATCAAAAACCAAATCAGGTAATTTAAGCCATGAAGAGATTCAAACCTGCTTTTTAAGAAACAAAATAGGACTAAAAAAAAGTTAATGAGTTTTAATTGGTCCATCCATTAATTCATCCAGATGTGTTTGTCTGCAACAACCATCATACCCAGCCAGTATGGCTGATGGCCATACTGGCCATCAGCATGGGATATCAGATTGGGCCCAATGCATCTATAGGGCACCAGTTTGGGGCAAGTTGATCTATAATACCTGCATAAATTTGTACATGAATATAATGATAGTTCTAAAGGGGTGGGGTGCTTTTTCCCTGGTTGTGTTTAGATGATGCCCCACGGAGAGAGATGGGGCAAAAAAGGGAAAATAAAATGATCAAGGGACTAGAGCATCTCCCCTGAGAGAGAAGGTTACAACAACTGGGATTGTTTAGCTTGGGGCGGGGGGGCGGAAGGAGGCTGAGGGGAGACATGATAAGAGTTGTACAACATCACATCTAATGTGGAGAACGTGGATAGGGAGACATTTTACTAGTACCCATAATACTAGTACCCAGTGGGGTCATCCCTTGAAGCTGATTGGTGGGAGATTCAGGACAGATCAAAGGAAGTACTTCTTCGCACAGTGCATAGTTAAACTATGGAACTCGCAACCACAAGATGAAGTGATGGCCCCCAATTTGGATGGCTTTAAAAGGGGGTTGGATAAATTCCTGGAGGAGGAGGAGAAGGGTATCAATGGCTGCTAGCCCTGATGGCTATGTGCAACCCCCAGTAGCAGAGGCAGTAAGCCTGCATACACTAGTTGCTGGGGAACATGGGCAGTAGGGTGCTGTTGCACCTGTGTCCTGCTTGTGGGTCCCTGGTTGATAGCTGGTTGGCCATTGTGTGAACAGAGTGCTGGACTTGGTGGACCCTTGGTCTCATCCAGCATGGATCTTCTTTTCTTCTTACAAAGGGTGTGCAGAAAGGATCTCTTTTTGCTGCGGCCTCTGGCAGATTACTCTCAAGGGGATGCCATCCTCGACGAGAGGAAAGTTCCCCATCTTTGGGCTAAATGCTACAGTCCTGAAAGAGCTCTACTTGAGATTCTGGCTGAGAATGATAGGGAGGGGCGCTGTCTCTGCTGTGCTTGGCTTAGCAGCACTAAAGAAAGCCAAACCCTTGTTTTTATAGGCTTTTCTGGCTCAGCCCAGGGACTACAGGATAAGTGACTGATTGGCTGATGGGGGCTCAGGTTGAGTTTCATTCCCTGGCCAAAGTCAGCAGGCTCAAGTGGATCAGGTGCAAGGCTCTGACCTGGCAGATTGAAGGTCAAGCCCAGCTCTGCCACAGATCCATGGTGTGGCCATGGGCAAGTAGGCGTGACATTTTTGTTTCAGTTTCCCCACCTGTAAATTGGAAATCAGAGTTGCTGACTTGACAGGAGTGGTTGGAAGACAAAGAGTGTCGTGTAGTTCTGAAATTAAAAGTGCTATATAAGCCAGATCCAGTGTGTTTCTTGGTCACCCTGGAGAGAGACGTCTTCTTATCTTCTAGGACACACACACACATGCATGAAGTCTAGCTTGATAACCAAGAGAAATAAGAACCTCAGAAGAACCATGATTGACCAAAGACCTCTCTAGTCCAGCGTTCTATTCACACAGTGGCCGACTGGATACCAGTGGGAACTCCACAAGTAGAACTGGAGTGTAAAAGCACCTTCCTGCTTGAGTTGCCCAGCAACTGGTATGCGGAGGAATACTGACGCTCAGTCTGGGGGTGTGGGAGGCAATACACAGAGACACATTGCACCCGATGTAAACCCCAAGCTGGGCCAAGGAAAGGCAGATAGGGCTGCTGCCGGCTCCTGGTGCAGGCTGACCTTCCCACAAGCATGCTGGCGATGAAGAGACAACTCGGGTTACACCAGGAAAGAAGTGGGTGCCCCCCTCCCACTGTGCACCTGATAGCAAGGGCCCTGCCGGCACCAGCACCAATGTGAAGACGCACCAATTGATCAAAGATGGCAAAGGTGAACAGGGACGTGCTTTTCTTCCTCTTTCCAGGTCTGGCATGTGGGGAGCCAACTCAGAGCGTTCAGCACTGGCTACAAGTCAACCTTGGGAACTTCACCAGATATGCTCAATACCAAGACCTGCTCAGCTGGAATCTACATTTTGATGGAGTGAGTATTTACGAACAGGATCTACCACGATCCGTTGTCCCTTTTTTTTTTTTTTGCTATAATATTTGATGCAAGCCTTATGTGAAAGTTTGTGCAAGTAAAACAGAAGGAGGAAGGAAGTTATGTCCAAAGCAACCCCCATAGTCCAAGATATCTGGACGGCACCACGTTGGGGAAGGCTGGCCTAGGCCTTATCTGAAGATTCTTCCTAGCAAAACTGATATTAGATATTTCCTTCTAAACCTGACATATTGTGTCCACATTCTATTGCTGGCAGGAGTATTCCTGGCATTCTGAGCGGCAGTTTTTATTGTATATCAAGGACTGCAAAGCAGAAACATGAGAAGCCAACATGTAGTTCTCACACACAACCTTAGAGAGTTCCTGGAAACCAAACCACCATCATTCACTTTGTGCCCCTTGCTCCCCTGCAGATGGCTGTCTTAGAGTATTTGTCTCCATCACAACTTGCATCCCTCACTCTTGAATCTGATGCCATCGATGAGGATGAGAAGATGTGCCAGATCCTTGCAAGATTGCTGGACAAACCACTGGAAGAGATCTACCAGTATTTGGACCAATTTAATGCAGAGGCCCAGAAGGTATGACCTTTAAACACTCATAAAGAACAAATAAAGTTTGGTAATTTCCCCCAGCCAAACTGACTTTTCAGTTCCCTCCCAAAACCTAATGCGGTGCTTAGCCACATTCTATGGCTAATAGTGTTCCCTTGAGCGGTAAGAATATTCTTGAGTATTCCATGTATCCCAGTACCTAAGCTGGGGAAGAGATCAAAACAGTTAAGCAATTGTGCTGTTTCCCCCCTTTAAATGTGCAGCTTGCAATAACATCCCTCAAAGAGGAAGGCATACGAAGAAGGATGCTCTCTCAGTTCCTTGAGGACCTTGCATCCGGGTTCTCCACCTTCAGCCCTGGAAACTGGACTCATTTGCTCTCCACAAGACTGGTCCTCTTCCTGCCAAGCGTCAGTGCAAAGGAAACCACAGAGATCCTGTCTTACGTTTCAGGTTGTAAAAGCTTCAGAGCTGTGTGAGTATAACTGCTATCGGGTTGGTCGCTTAGCCCCTCCCCCCACCTCCTCTTTTCCAGTGCAAATAGTGAAGCAAAACCTTTGTGAACATCGACACACATGTGGAGCCTATAATAGGCGGGAGAAACAGGGTTTGGAGTAGAGAAAGAATGCACATGGTAAAAGGATTAAACACATGGGCGGGTGTTTTCTCTGGAAATCACACTCTCCTGAAGCTGTTTTACTTAACAATAATAAAAAAGGCCAGGATGTGACCACCATTTGCATGCAATGTGTCCTTTGCCCTTTATGGTTGCAGACACTCCCCCACCCGGCCGAAAATGGGTTATTTAAGAAAAGGAAAGGAACCTCTCGTGCAAGCACTGAGTCATTACTGACTCTTGGAGGGACGCCAGCTTTTGCTGACGTTTTCTTGGCAGGCCTTATAGCGGGGTGGTTTGCCGTTGCCTTCCCTGGCCGTTATGACCTTTCCCCCAGCTAACTGGGTACTCATTTTACCAACCTCGGGAGGATGGAAGGCTGAGTCGACCTGAGCCAGCTGCCTGAAACCAGCTTCTGCTGGGATCGAACTCAGGCTGTGGGGAGAGTTTCAGCTGCAGAAACTGCTGCTTAACTGGATAAATATACCTCCCTTGTTAACAATTGAGAATTCTGGCCCCTGAAATTTTTACCAGGCTATCCTAGGCCTCTCGATCTCATCCTTATTTCTCCAGTACCAGGAGTCGACTGTACCAGGCAGACATTTCTGACACCACCCTTTTTTGTTTAGGGTCTCCTCTTTGAGCCAGGTTTATCCTGCCATGCTGCCGGCCAACCAAAATAGTGTCTATCGTACCTTGTTTACCTTCCTTGACAACCAGCGCAAGACCGCAGGTAACTCTGGGGCCACTTTGAGTTTGCAGTACAGGGACGTGTACAATGCGTGTGAGAAAGAGGCTGGGCTGCAGGCGGTTCAGAAAGCTGATGCGGTAGAGAGGAGGAGACCCACACACCCAGGACAGGGGCCTGAGAGGGAACCAGCAAGCAGGCAGGCGTGTAGGGGAGCAAATATGGTCCCACGAGCGGGAGCCAAGAAAACAAGGTCAAGCTCAGCAGTTGCCCAGGCAAAGGGCCCCAGAAACTTTTCTGGTTTTGTCAGATCATGGGCTGCCCTGATCATGGGCAGAGCCTAGAAAGACCTCCAGCTCTCAGGACTTTCCAGCCTCAAGTTGCAGCAGACGATGGCCTAATCTACACCAAGCAGGATATTGCACTATGAAAGTGGTATGAAAGCGATATATAAGAGGCAGGAGCCCACTACTGCTTTATAGTGGTATTGAAGTGCACTGACAACTGTTGGGGCCCACGGACACAGACCATGTCCCGCTTTCAGACCGCTATATCCCCCTTGGTGTGGCTCCTGCTTTTTACATACCGCTTTCATAGTGCATTATCCTGCTTGGTGTAGATTAGGCCCATAGCTCCAGAGCAGTGTGGAGCCGGAAATCCAGCGCTGCCATATGTTCTTTGAAGTGGGAGGAGTGGAGAGAATGAAATCTGGAGTTCTTGGTGTGATGCACTGCTGTTGTCAAATCTGCAGATGCATTCTACATGGAGGTCTTTTCAGAAAGGTTAAGAGCTTAAGAACCCAAGAAGAGCCCTGCTGGATCAGACCAAGGGTCCATCTAGTCCAGCATTCTGTTCACGCAGTGGCCAACCGGCTGCTGACCAGGAACCCACAAGCAGGACACAAGTGTAAAAGCACCCTCCCGCCCATGTTCCCCAGCAACTAGTGTATACAGGTTTACTGCCTCTAGCATGTAGCCATCAGGGCTAGTAGCCACTGACAGCCTCCTCCTCCATGAATTGGTCTTAACCCCCTTTTTAAGCCATCCAAATTGGTGGCCATCATTTCATCATGTGATAGTGAAGTCCATGGTTTAACTCTGCGCTGTGTGAAGGTTGTTACTTTCTTTTGTCCTCTGGTATTGCAGGATCGGCATGTGCCTCTAACCCCAAGGGATCCGAGGCCTGGCTGCTGGACAACCTTGGGGCATTTTCAGGCCAAGCTCCTTATGAAGACTTCACCACGCTCCTGGCCAATTTCGACGGGGTGTGTGCCAGCACCTACTTTGCGTTGACTTACAACCCCCAGCTCCTAAGTCCAACCCTCACCCCACAACCAACATCACCACAAAATTTCTGGTTATGGGCCTGGGACGTCCATTTACATTGGACCCGTCTTGACACACCAGTTCCATGGGTTTCCCACCAGGCCTGCAAAGATTATTGCTCATTTGGGGAGCAGGGCGGTGGCAGGGGTGGGTGGGGGGTGGAGGAGGTCAGGAAGAAAGTGACTTTCCTAGTCCACTATAGTAGCCAAATTGAGGAAGTCTGTCCCAAATTTGGCAGTGGAAAGGGGATTCCCTCTTCCCCTCAAGAATCTTCTCTGGCTTCTCATTATGTCCTTGCATATATTTTTGTAGTTTGACGTCAGGGATAATCTCACCTCTACCCAACTTGCTCACGTCTTCTTTGGCTCCGGTATCCTGGATGACGCTGATGTGGTCAGCGCCCTCCTCGCGCCCTTGGAGGACAGGCCTCTCGATGACATGGTGGCTTTTGTGACAGAGTTTGCAACCGTGGCTTCTCAGGTGAGTTGCTGCATCTTTCACGGGCCAGTTCCCTAGCTTGGCCTTGGGTTTGGCTCCGTAACGCAAAACCTGGATGCACATGAGAAAGGCCCCAAGAAAAGACAGCGACCCTTTCCCCCAGCACCCCACAATCCATCACCTGGGGGCTAGTAACATATATTGGCTTGGGACCACAATACCTGATGGAACGCCTCTCCTGACATGAACCTACCCAAACACTACGCTCAACATCTAAGCTCCTTCAGGTGCCTGCTCCGAGGGAAGCTCAGAGGATGGCAACAAGGGAGAGGGCCTTCTCAGTGGTGGCCCCCCAATTATGGAACAATCTCCCCAATGAGGCTTGCCTGGCACCAACACTGTTATTTTTTTCCGTATCAGGTCAAGACTTTTCTCCCAGGCATTTAACAGCATCTGCTGAGGGTTTTTTTCTTAACTGACCCCAGAATAGTAGTTTTTAAATGGATTTTGACTGTTTTTATGCTTTTTATAGTTTTTAATTTTGTATATTTGTTTTTAATGTTCACTGTTTTAAATCTTTGTAAACCACTCAGAGAGTTTCGGCTATGGGGCGGTATATAAATGTAATAAATAAATAAATAAATAAAATTGGGGCACCAATCAAGGAGCCCAGATTTCCTTTACAGATGATGGTAAAGGACAATGTCCAGACTGTGGCCAGATCTACACCAAGCAGTATATAGTACTTTGAAATTGGAATGTGTCCTGGGCCCCATCAGTTGTCAGTGCAGTTCGATACCATTGTGAAGCATTCCTGTGTGTGGTTGTGGCTCATCACTCTTAGCATGGTTGGGCAACATATGACTTATGTCTTGAATGCGCACACTCTGGACTTTTTTTGCAACCCACCATAGCGTCACCATTGCTGCTGATGGCAAAAATAGCCCCTTTTAAGACACATCGTGTTTTGCCTCCAAAATGGGACAATTTAAAAGCAAAGTAGCCCCTTTCTCCGGCTGCCAAACTGCGGAATGCCAGCAGTGAATTCAGGCAATGCAACTCCCCAGCCCTGGAAGTTGCGGACCCCGGCTAGAAGAGACCTGGGCAGGATCTACACTATTTATTTATCTATTGCATTTTTATAACACCCAATAGAGCCTCGTGTGGCGCAGAGTGGTAAGCGGCAGTTACTGCAGCCGAAACTCTCCCCACAGCCTGAGTTCGATCCCAGCGGAAGCTGGTTCTCAGGCATCCGGCTCAGGTCGACTCAGCCTTCCATCCTTCCGAGGTCGGTAAAATGAGTACCCAGCTAGCTGGGGGAAAGGTAACCGCGACTGGGGAAGGCAATGGCAAACTACCCCGCTACAAAGTCTGCCAAGAAAACGTCAGCGAAAGCAGGCGTCCCTCTAGGAGTCAGCAATGACTCAAGTGCTTGCACGAGAGGTTCCTTTCCTTTCCTTATACCGCCCAATAGCCAAAGCACTACTACTTTATAACGGCTTATAATAGTATTGACAACTGTTGGGGCCCAGGACACATTCCAAATACCGGTTTCAAACCGGTTTCAAAGTGTTATATCCTGCTTGGTGCAGATCTGGCCCTGTTAGGTGCACCTCTCAGATTTGGCATGGCAGCCGCTTGGGGCGGCCAAATATTTTGGGCTAGACCTGAAGCACCATCCTGGTAAGCCTTAAAATGGTGCTTTGGCTTGGCCATCTTTTCGTCCAGCGTTATGTGCGTCTGGGCCACTTTGGCAGCTTT
This sequence comes from Elgaria multicarinata webbii, assembly GCF_023053635.1. Taxonomy (NCBI): domain Eukaryota; kingdom Metazoa; phylum Chordata; class Lepidosauria; order Squamata; family Anguidae; genus Elgaria; species Elgaria multicarinata. The sequence continues at coordinate 6,520,638 of NC_086187.1, forward strand.
TAGGCCTGGGCCATGAATGGTCTCTTTGCTTGTGTTTTTGATGGCAGAGTGGTATAACGTTCCTGGCAAACACAGAGGTGAGGGACGTGATGTTCGAAGCCATCTTCATCAAAGTGCAGAGCGTGCTCACGACAGCCAATCTCTCCCAGTACAAAGACTGGTTCCAGAACAAGCTCAACTTGTGGCTTCCCAGTATCAGTGCCTCGGCCCTTGCTGCAATCCCAAAGACCATACCGTGTGGTATTTTCAAAGCCATGTGAGTATTTGACCATCTGCAGGTTAGCCAGGGGGCTCAAGCAGAAAGAGTGAGGCAGGTGGGCCGAAGAGATGAGGAAGGAGAGAAGCAACATAGTTTTGACGGGGAATGGAGGACCCATGTCAACTTTCTGGACTTTGGCCTAGTCTACACAGGTAGCAGATGGGGGGAAATGACATAGGCCGTTTCTTAGGGTGACCACATGAAAAGGAGGACAGGGCTCCTGTATCTTTAACAGTTGTATTGAAAAGGAAATTTCAGCAGGTTGTCATTTGTATATATGGAGAACCAGGTGAAATTTCCCCTTCATCACAACAGTTAAAGCTGCAGGTGCCCTGCCCTCTATTAAATTTGGTCACTCTAGTATAGCTCCTGCAGCTTTAATTGTTGTGATGAAGAGGGAATTTCACCAGGTTCTCCAAATATACGAATGACACCTGCTGAACTTCCCTTTTCTATGCAACTGTTAAAGATACAGGTGCCCGGTCCTCCTTTTCATATGGTCACTCTAGCATTTCTACATCAGCCCAAAAATCTGGGCCGGTCACAGCCGAGTCTCTGTGCCTTCAAATGATGCACAGGGACTCCCAGGAGGAAGGAGGGACGAGAATGGGTTTTTCCAGGGGTAAGTGCATTTTGTACTTATATTCCAGGGATATTTCTACCCCCAAAATGGCACTCAAATATGTATATTATCCCCGCAAAATGCAGTGTTTTGAATGAGACCAATCTCGGCTCCCTGTTGATTTTACACTCGATTGCAAGCCCAGGTTTGCTATCCTGCAAAGGGTGTAAAGGCCAGAACAGGGTTTTTGAGTTATACGTTTCAACAAAACAAAACAGACAAACAAACAAACAACAAAATGCAAACTGTAAAGACCTCAGTTTGAAATATTACAACATTCTAAAAAAAGAAAGAAAAAGGAGTGAAATAAACTCTTCAGAAAAGGCAGACTAAATATCCAGATATAAGTCCATTCTCAAATGGTGCATATGTATACTACAATTTCAAATGTTGCTGGTGCATTATAGGCAGTGAGCTTTTATCTTTCCACTATTGTAGTATTAATCTTTTAGCAGTCAAGAGAACATGAAAAAATCCATTTATACTGTCCATGTGTTACATTCCAAGAAGCAGGTACATAAAGGAACATGAACATCGGAAAATATTAAAGAGCTTTCTAATACAATGTTTATCTGTATGATTACTTCCTCTCCAAAGGAGGCAACTATTGGCCATTTCCAAAACATATGAATCAAAGAAGCATTAACTGTGTGACACCTGCAATAATTAGCCAAGTTAGACAAACCTAAAGGCTTTAACACTTGCTATATTTCTCCTTCTTGCCACTCCCCCCGCTGTGCAGAATAGCTGGGTTGGATGCCAACTTCCAGCGTATGTCACCAGGGAGCCGCCAAGATGTGTACAACTTTGCCAAGGACTACCTGACTACCAAAGTGTCTCAAGGGGGTAAGTGTTAAAGCAGGTGGTGCAAAACCTCTTTTAGCTTGAGGACCAAACTAATTCCATTTCAGAGAAGCTTCTGAGGGTCGCATTCCAGGCATGGGCAGAGCCAGAAGCAAAGGGGCAGAGCCAAAGGCCGAAATACCAAAAATGCCAGCATAATGTAGCTTAAAATTCTTAGTGCAGGTAACTAAGCCTTAGATGGGGGCATTTGAACCTTTGATACTGTGGAAAATTCTGCTGAAAATCCAGAAACTACTAAACGATCCATGGTTTGGGGGGGAGGAGGGGGGCATTTAGGGAATGCTAGAAGGCTGGATTTGGCCCATGGTCCTGAGGTTCCACATTCCTGTGTTAAAGACTTCCTTATTCATCCTTCCTTTCTCTTATTATTTAACCTCAGGAAATATCACTATTATAAATAAATAAATAAATAAATAAAGGGCAAGCAGATGGAAGTTACAAAAAAAACAGGGCACCATGTAGCAAAAACAGTGCTGGACTGTACCACTTCAGACTGCAGGTGGCCAGCCCGTTGGACTACTGCAACCTTCTTCTCTCTGGCCTTCCTTCGTCTCACATCAGTCCGCTGGTCTCTGTCCACCACTCTGCCGCTAAGATCATCTTCTTGGCCCGCCGCTCTGACCATGTCACTCCACTTTTGAAATCTCTTCATTGGCTTCCAATTCACTCCAGAATCCAATACAAACTTCTCCTGTTGACCTTCAAAGCTTTCCACGGCCTAGCTCCTGCCTATCTCTCCTCTCTCATCTCACACTATTGCCCCGCTCGTGCTCTCCGCTCCTCTGATGCCATGCTTCTCGCCTGCCCAAGGACCTCCACTTCCCTTACTCGGCTTCGTCCTTTTTCTTCTGCTGCCCCTTACGCCTGGAACGCTCTTCCAGAACACTTGAGAACTACAAACTCAATCACAGCTTTCAAAACTCAGCTAAAAACCTTTCTGTTCCCTATAGCTTTTAAATGTTGAGTTTGTTCTGACTCTATACTGTTTAGCTTCACCCTACCCAGTGCCTGTTTACACTTCCCTGTGCCTGTTTGCATTCTCTTTCCCTCCTTATTGTTTACTACAACTTTATTAGATTGTAAGCCTATGCAGCAGGGTCTTGCTATTTACTGTGTAATCTGTACAGCACCATGTACATTGATGGTTCTATATAAATAAATAAATAATAATAATAATAATAATAATAATAATAATATAATGGAAAGCTTCCCACCCCATGGAAAATTAGCGTGTCAGAGAACAAGCTAAACCCTCCTCCCTCACATCTTGTTTTCTATGCGCTTGTTTGTGGTTATTTTTGGATAGGAAGGAGAATTCCCCTGCTTGCAGCTAGAAGTGGTGTTGCCCAGGCACAATTTTACAAAGTTTGTAGAGTTCAGTTCTACGTTTGTAAGACTTTGTCTAGGATTTCTCTCTCTCTCTCTCTCTCTCTCTCTCTCTCTCTCTCTCTCTCTCTCTCTGTGTGTGTGTGTGTGTGTGTGTGTGTGTGCCTGTGGAGGCACTTTGTTAGCTGCTGTTTCATGGTCACCACAAAGGTAACAATGGGATTTGGAGATCTCGACTAGTGTGCAATTGGTGTGCCACTCACTCCCTGTTTATGGGGTGGCCACACAATGTAACCATCAAGTTGGAATCCTCCTAGAGTGGCAGCTTCCACCATTCCCAGCCAGCATTGCCATCCAACTGGTCTGGAGATCACCAGCTAGATCACCTTCGAGTCATTTCTCAAACTGCCCCAAATCTGACTTCTCTTGAAAAGAAGTGGGGCAGTAGCACCATCCCCACAGGTGTGGATGGTTCGTGGCCCTACCCTTCCATTTTGCCAAGAGGTTTGGTTTTCATTAGCTTCAGCACTAATTAAATAATCGATTATGTCCTTTTTTAAAAAACTGGCTGCTTGTGTGAACTGGATTTCCCCTTTCTCAGCTCACTGATGTGGATGGAACAAATCAAGATACACACTCAGAAAAAGTGCAAAGTCTGCTGCAATTCTGCTTGTCGTGTACAGCAAAAGAGCCGTGATTAGTAACGCTAGGAACCGCCCATCTAGAAGCAGGCCTGATTCAATACGGGCATTTACAGATAGCCTCTTTGGATTAGGGACAGAAGATGAGGCCATTTTATTAGTAGACACAGGAAGCGGTTCCCTAACTGCACCTCTGTTCCTTGCAGGCGATCCCTGTACCGAAAACACCCGGGGCAGCTTGGGTTGGCTCCATGCCAACTTTGGATCCTTCAGCTCATTGGCCAATTACAAAGACCTGGTTGGCCTTAATGTGGATTTCCGGGCGGTAAGTCGCCTTGCCGGATGGGGGCCTTGTTTGGGTGACTTGGCTAGCAGCTTCCTTTGTTACAAATCAGTTTTGTTCATTCCCTAGATGGACGCCATGGCGGGGCTTACTCCGTCCCAGCTGGCCGAATACACGCTAGCGAGTGACGTCCTGCGTGACAGCGAGAAAGCCGGGAAGGTCTTCGGCTCCCTTAACGCACACAACGTTGGAGGGTTCATGGATGCTTTCAATGCTGGTGCCCAGCAGGTTTGCAATACGGCCAACGCTTTCTCATCGCTCTGTCCCTTTCCTCTCTACCTTCCCTCTTTCGATCCTCGCTCCGGTGTTCCCTTATATGTAGAGGAGCGAACACCGTTTAAGCCGGAGGGAACTTCTGAGTGCTACTGATATATATATATATACAGCCTATGCAGTGATCAGTGGAGGCTGCTGCTCCCACTTCAGTGGGGTGGTGAATCTGTTCTGGGTTTCGGTTAGTGCTCTAAAGGAGCTGTCCAAAGTGCTGAACCTTATCTGGCATTCAGCACCTTGGACAGCTCCTTCAGAGTTACCCCGAAGCCTTCTTGGCAAGTAAAGATGGTGGGTGGGTGGAGGCGAAATGCCCCCGGCTGCCTGACAATGCATGAGATTGAGAGAGAGAGAGAGAGAGAGCGGGGAGAACTATGGGTTCAAAGTAGTGGTTTATGTTTTGGGGTTCAGAACTCACCTCTGCCTTGAACTCAGGTTCTTGGGCAAGGTACTTGTCTTTGAACCTCACCAGTTCGCCTTTCAGTGAAAAGGTTGTTCTGTGATTGGCCACACCCACCATGGCAGCCATTTTGTGAATGTGTACCAGCCATTTTGTGATGATGCTTCCTCAAAATGCTTCCTCAATGATGCTTCCTCAAAATTTCAAATGTCCCCACTGACCCAAAAAAGTCTGGGGACCTCTATTCTAGACCATATGGATGCAAAGATACGTGTGGCCCAAATGGCCTGGAACCAGAGGACACCCACACCCACACCCACACACCACTTCCATAGAAACCTGCCTGTCTGCTGAGAGGCTTATCAATGGGTCTCCTTCAGGAGCTCCCACCTTTAGAGGTGAGACAGTTGTCTACAAGAGACAGGCTTGGGTCTGGCCCAAGACATTTTTCTGCTTGAGGTGGAAGAGCAAATGGCGTCACCGCGTTCAGGTCAAGGTGCAAACTACCCAAATCCTGAAAGTGCCTCTCCTTGGAGAAAAATATATGTCACCATGCATTAAGGTGTAACTCTCTCTGCCCTTCCAATACATCCAAAATTAACTGTCTAAGGTGGCTGCCTCACTAACTCTAATGGAAGGGCTGACTCTGGGCAGGGCCTTCTCTGTGGTGGAGCCTCGGCTATAGAACTTCCTCCTTACACCCATTTGCCTGGGCTATTTTTGCTCTCTTTCAGATGCCAGGCTCAATCTGTAGTGCAGAAGTAGGCAACTTGTGGCCATGATCCTTCACCATGGGCTCTGCTGACTAAAGCTGACGGGAGTTGTAGTCCAAAACATTTGAATGGCTACAAGTTGCCCTGCTTTAATGGCAACTAATATCGACCTGCATTAGGTGCTGCTGCCCTACCGAATCATTTGTGGAGTTTGTTATGACGACGTATTTTTAAAGCCCCTTCTTTTAATTGGGTATTGGGTTTATTGTCGATCATTTATACCCTTTTAAATTGCATTTGTAAACAGCCTTGAAGACTTAGACACTGGAAAGGTGGGATATAAATCATTAAAATAAAAATAAATGAGTAATGTTGTCTTCTCAGGATAATAACCCACATACATTTCCACCGGGTTCTGCTTCACAGTTGCTGCCTATGGACAGCCATTGCCATGCTGTGATTTCTTTTGTTTTCTTCTTCTCTTGAAGCACCACCTCACCCAGCTGCCCCACCTGGAGACGAAGCAATTCATCCTTAGCAAGATCTTCTACCATTTGAGCGGCCTGTTCCAGCACTTCACTGCAGAAGACTACGCCGGATGGTTTGGGCCACAGCTCCACTTCTTCCTAGGCAACCTTGATGCCCAGAACCTGGGCTTCCTACCCAATGACATGCCGTGTGATTCCCTTGCGGCCATGTACGTACCCACTCCATGCTCCTCCCAGGGTGGTGCTCAGTGCAGACTCCAGGGTTTGGAGGGTCTTGAGTCTTCCTTCTCAAGGAACAGGAGGACAAGCAGGTTGCAATGATAAAGAGCAGGAGCAATCCCTGGGATGAGTTAGCGTCTGGGGTCATTTGCTTTCCTGGACCCCTAGATGCTACAGTGTATGTTTTGTCTGGCTGGGAACAGGAGGCCCCTGCTGTAAGTACCCTATTTCTTCGATTCTAAGACGCACTTCCCCCCCCCCCCATATAAACATCTCTAAAAATGGGGTGCGTCTTAGAATCGCGGGTGTGTCTTAGGGTTTTTTTTTTTCTGTTGGTGGTACTGAAATTAGCGTGCGTCTTACGATCGATGGCATCTTAGGATCGAAGAAATACGGTATAGGGTAGGTTAGTCAGGGTTTGTTATTTTTTCCTGTCAGTGTTCTAAGGAACCTTTCTCTCTCTCCCCTCTCCCCTCTCCCCTCTCCCCTCTCCCCTCTCCCCTCTCCCTCTCCCTCTCCCTCTCCCTCTCCCTCTCCCTCTCCCCTCTCCCCTCTCCCCTCTCCCCTCTCCCCTCTCCCCTCTCCCCTCTCCCCTCTCCCCTCTCCCCTCTCCCCTCTCCCCTCTCCCTCTCTGGTATTGTTTTATGACTCATTTTATTGTTTTATGACAGTGATGCTTTTACCAAACCACTTTCCCCTTTTAAACTGATCATTTAACCCTTCCTCCCCTTCTCCCCTTTTATTATTTTTATAGTCTGCTTTTAAGGCCTTAATTCTTTTAATAAACTGCTTTAAAGCTCTCAACCGGTGTGGTTTGTGCCAGAGGACTCTGGTGCGAAGTCCAGTGTTTGCTGGCGGGTATCTGGCGGGTGGCTGGGTGGTTGGGTTTTGACCACTGGCCTACCTGGCAAGAAGGGTGTACAAGTACACTCATCTTCACAGGCAGCACAGGGGTCGAGGGAAGCTACTGTGCTGAGCCCGAATGCTGCCCCACAAGTTTGCCTCTTCCTTTTTTACCAACTGCGAAACTGTGGCGTATTATTATTTTAACCGTAACCACCTTCATGATTTTGCAGAGTGAAGGCTTTAAACGATCACCATGCCAACAGCACATTTGAAAAACCAGAAGATATCTTGTCTTTTATAAAGAGGGTCCTCCATTTCCAACTACAAAATTCAGGTAAACAAAGGAAGCCAACAGCCATCCACCCCACACACACACACATTTCCAGTCCCAACAATCACCTTTTGGGACTTCAAATATCTGAGAGATCAGGGTGTCTTTGGTCACCATATAAGATGCTCTGGTTTCAAGTGATAGGAATTCACCCATGTGGCTAGCTTAGAATAAGGGATCGGGTGAGTGATTTGGGCCTAATCTGCACCATATTGCACTATGAAAGCGGTATGAAAGCGGTATATAAAAGGAAGGAGTCCCACTACTGCTTTATAGTGGTATTGAAGTGCACTGACAACTGTTGGGGCACATTGACACAGACCATCTACCACTTTCACAGTGCGATACCCTGCTTGGTGTAGATTAGGCCTTGGTATCTACCAACAAGTTGGTTTTAAGAAACCAAGTGGGTGGGGGTCCAGAACTACCTGGGCCATCTCTCAACGTGGCAAAGAAGCCCATGGGCAGCAGAGGCCTCCTGAGGAGCCCTGGGGTAACCAGTCAAGTTCATGATCTGGAAGAGAGGAACTGGCAACCTTAGACCTATGTTGGGTTCCAGAGGTGTCAGTCCTGGCTCTGACAGCCGGGAGGTAATTTAGAATTGGTGTGTCTCTGTCTTGCTTCTTCTTCTACCAGAGAGGGTGCAGGTGAGGGATGTGAGAACCAGTAATACCCAAGCTTGTGAAGTCCTACCTCAAAGTTTGTTCAGAATCATGTCTGTATCAGATTGCGAGCTTTAAGGGCAGGGGGGGCGTGGGGGCTTGCATGAACATTTGTGTGCATTTTCATGAGCATTCCCCCATATGTTCACATCCATTGTGCACATTTTTGAAATGTTCGCCATTTTTTTCTCCCTTGATGAAAGCATCTTTGTGCATCTTTTCCATATGTACGCATTTTTCAAAGCCGTTTGTGGTTGCGCGGATTGGATGGCAGGCTCAGAGGTGTACAGATATTAAACTAAAGAAATGTGTTCGCATTAGCGTTCAGTCCTGGGAGGTGTGAATTGGGTAAATTCTGGCTAAAAATGAACTGAAACCATTTTTTAAAAACCCATTCCCAGTGCAGGTTAATAGACCCGAACAGCCGCCACTGGTGCTAAACCTGTGTGAGTCAAAGCGATGGTGCTTCTGTTTAGGCCTACCCTCTGGACTGTTAGAGGCCTGCTTTCTGAGTGACTGCATTTCTAATTGTTCTCTGTCTTTGCAACAGGCTCTGCCTGCACCCAGGGCATCTCCACTGACAGACAATGGCTGACGGAATTTTTCGGACCACTCACTGCTTACGGATCGTACTCGGATTTCACCACGCTGAAGGGCAACTTCCGTGGGGTGAGGACTTCACGGGCTTTCGAATCTAGATTTGGCCTTGTTCTCGACTGTAGAACAATTCTGTGCTCAATGCCACATCAGGGGTGGCCTGACTTCAGCGGTCTGTGGTCTGTTGTTGTTTTAACTAGAATCCCCATGATCACCCAACATGTTTTAAGTTTCCAGACCAAGAATGAAGGCAGATTGAATCTGTGTTAAGCAGCCTTGCAAATAAGCCCCCTAAAGTTACTAGCCTGCAACATTTTTTACTAGCTTGCTGGGTCTGGCAGAGGAGAGACAGAGAGCTGTATTTCCATGCAGCATAGGAAAAAGGAAGGGACTTCCCTCCTCTAGCAATCCCCCCTTGGTTTTTATGCTTGGTGCAGAGAATAGTTGGAGAACTCTGCCCCCTCCTCCTCCAGCCTGCTCTCTTGCCTGCCTGCAGTTACCTAGGGCTTACCAGGCTAGTGCTTACATACAATACACTTCTTGGTGGTCAACTAACAGGCAATTAACAAAATTCCTGTGCTGCTCTGGCGGCCACAGTGGGATTCTTGCCTCCTTGTGAGCCCAATAGAGCCTGCCCACCTGGCGGTTGGATCGCCTCTTCACAATACATATCATCCATATCAGCAAATCCTTTGTAACTAGCACTCCTTAGGTTATTGTCACCTGGTCACGGCTGGATTAAGACATACTGAGGCCCTAAACCATAAAAGATTCAGAAGCTCCATATCATTTTATTGTAATTGTAGTAGTAGTAGTAGTAGTGTAGTAATAATAATAATAATAATAATAAATATTTTCCTTGTTATTGTAAATTTAACAAAACAAAGCAGAAAACAAATCATGAAAAGAAAAATGAAAAAAGAGAACAAGAAATATCAATATTCCATCAAGTACAACATTTTTGTTGATAGCGTTGTTAGGTCCTCAGTCCATTGCATTATGGGAGGTGGAAATTAGAGGCCCCAAAGGTACCACTCAGCATTAAGGAGTGCTTGTAGTTAAACAGCTTTAGATGGCCTTCTCTGAAGATGTATATAAGTTGATTTGAACTCCTTTTAAACTGGCTCTAGTTTGTGCTTATGGCTTCCAGTACTAAATGCTACTTTGCCATGCTTTCTTTGTATAAGGCAACTCTGCTGTAAGTCACACCAGACTTCCCAACATATTTAAGCCAAAGTGATTTCATCTCACTTATCTTACATCTTAGTTATCTCCAATATATTTAGAGCCCCCTCATAATATGAGGCCCTAAGCCGTGGCTTGCTTGGCCTGCTCCTAAATCCAGCTTGGCACCTGGTTATGGTTGTTCCCCACTCCATCTATTCCTTTAAGGAGGATGGTGGTGACAGATGTTTGAGTGATCTCTTGTGAATGCCTTTCACATATGCCCCCCCCCCCCATTTCATCTCTCCAGTATTCACAGCACACATTGCCACACATCCTGGTTTGTGAGGATTTTGAGCTTGACCAACATCTGGTTTCCAACGCCATTTTGTTCTGTGTTTCCAAATACAGGACGATTCCCTGGACCTCCTCTCTGCAAGTGCCTTGGCTCACTTGTCCACACAAAGCCACAACGTTTACAGCAGCTCAGCCATGACGCTCGTCTTCCAAGCCATCGGGAGAAAGGCGGAGCCAAACCAGTTCCTCAGCGCATACCTGGACGAGTTCAACTCCCTTGTGCTGAAGGTAAACTGCAGCCCGTTTGGCAAAACAGGCTCCCTCAGGGCTGGAGAGAAGATGGAGAGTATGAATTTCTGTTGTGTGGTTGAACAATTAGCGGTCCACCGTAAAGCATGGTGGGCCTGAGAAAGAAGAGGGTTTCCTCAGAGGAATCTCCATAGAAGACATTCTTCTGGGGGAATCCTCTTCTCATTCTGGCGTACCATTCGTGGCATTCTGTTGTGCCGTCTGAGCCACTGAGAAATTACTCTTGGACAATGGTTTACAAACTATGTAAAGTGGATCGGTGTAGATCCACAGGAAATGGATGAGGTTTACCTCATGTAGAAGACCTGTCAGAGAAGCTGGTCTTTCATTGAGGCTTCTTTTACTGGTTTTCTCTATTTCCCATCGGTCATAGAATCATAGAATAGCAGAGTTGGAAGGGGTCTACAAGGCCATCAAGTCCAACCCCCTGCTCAATGCAGGAATCCACCCTAAAGCATCCCTGACAGATGCTTGTCCAGCTGCCTCTTGAATGCCTCTAGTGTGGGAGAGCCCACAACCTCCCTAGGTAACTGGTTCCATTGTCATACTGCTCTAACAGTCAGGAAGCTTTTCCTCATGTCCAGCTGGAATCTGGCTTCCTTTAACTTGAGCCTGTTATTCCGTGTCCTGCACTCCGGGAGGATCGAGAAGAGATCCTGGCCCTCCTCTGACCTTTCAAGTCTTTGAAGAGTGCTCTAATGTCTCCCCTCAATCTTCTCTTCTCCAGGCTAAACATGCCCAGTTCTTTCAGTCTTTCCTCATAGGGCTTTGTTTCCAGACCCCTGATCATCCTGGTTGCCCTCCTCTGAACATGCTCCAGCTTGTCTGCGTCCTTCTTGAAGTGTGGAGCCCAGAACTAAACGCAATACTCTAGATGAGGCCTAACCAGGGCTGAATAGAGGGGAACCAGTACCTCACGTGACTTGGAAGCTATACTTCTATTAATGCAGCCCAAAAAAGCATTTGCCTTTCTTGCAGCCATATCGCACTGTTGGCTCCTATTCAGCTTGCGATCTACAACAATTCCAAGTTCCTTCTCGTTTGTAGTATTGCTGAGCCAAGTATCCCCCATCTTGTAACTGTGCCTTTGGTTTAGAACTTGGCATTTATCCCTACTAAATTTCATTCTGTTGTTTTCAGCCCAGCACTCCAGCCTTTCAAGGTCTTCCCCTTTAACGTGTAGCCATGGGGAAATGCTCAGGGCCTGAAACAGACATAATACTTGTGCCACTTGAAGTTCCATTTGGGTTTGTTAGTTACAGTTAATAACTGCCGGCGGTTGTGGGATGTTCATCAGGGCACATGGGGAGGGGAGGCCGGACCCTTCCCCTTCTTCATGGCGGACCTGGAAAAAAGGCCCCTCTTCCAAAGCAGTTATTAGCCCCCAAAGGAAAGTTTCTATTGGCACCATTGGTGGTCCCCCCTCTTTAGGGCTAATAGCAGCTGTTGGGGTGAGTTATTGGGACTGCAGGAGTAGAGAGGGTTAAATCCCCCCTGCCCAGACACTGGGGTCCTGGAAAAAAACACCTCCCTCCACCACATGATGGCTATTAACTGTAAAAAGCAAACAGAACTTGGAAGTGACCGTTTTAGCATCACATCTAGCTTGGCCCAGGGTGTGTTCTAAGTCCCTCCTTCCATTCAAGCAGAGCGCTAGCAAGCGCCCCACAGGCACCGCGTGCGACCCCTAGAAAGCGACTCAGAACGCTCTGCATTGCTCAGGGCTTCCCTGGCAGGCCAGTCGAGGGGGAAAAGTGGAGCATGTGGATAGGGAGACATTTTTCTCCCTCTCTCAAAATACGAGGACCCAACGGGTCATCTCAAGAAGCTGATTGGTGAGCGATTCGGGACAGGTCAAAGGAAGGACTTCTTCACCCAGGACAGAGTTAAATTATGGAACTCACTACCACAAGATGTAGTGATGGCCACTCATTTGGATGGCTTTTAAAAAGGGTTGGATAAATTCCTGGAGGAGAAGGCTATCCATGGTTACTAGCCCTGATGGCTATATGCTGCATCCAGTATCTGTGGCAGTAAGCCTGCATGCACCCATTGCTGGGGAACATGGGTGGGAGGGTGCTGTTGCTGCACCATGTCCTGCTTTGTTGGTCCCTGGTCGACAGCTGGTTGGCCGCTGTGAACGGAGGGCTGGACCAAATGGACCCTCGGTCTGATCCAGCAGGGCATTTCTTATGTTCTTATGTCTTCCTCCAGAACCGTGGCTTGTTGAGCAATACCAAAGTGCGGGACACCATGCTCACGTTATCGGCCGAGATCCTCTTCCCACAAATTGCTGCGATTTCCCTGGAGGACACGACCACCTGGTTCCAGAAACTGGGCCTTCTGCTCCCAGGGATAAATGAAACAGTCCTTGAGCTGCTCCCCTCTGGGATGCCCTGCCCGTATTACCAAGCAATGTAAGTAGCTGCTGAGCATTTGCTGCAACAGTTTTTGTAAGTCTTCCGTTCATTGGAGCTCTGTCGTGGCGATGTACATACGGTCTGTTGGCAGTTTTTGGGCGCCAGGGTCAAGAGTAGGCATGGTTGGGTCCAGAGCCCAGCCCAGCCCTACTCTCAAAAGCCCCCTGGAGTTGCTCCTTCTCTTCACCATTGCAACCTGCTCTTGCTCTGACCCACACAACAGTGGTGGTGAGAAGGAGGGGCAGGAGATGCCGCCTGCTATTGTACCTGGTGCTGTAAGGGATCTCTCCCAGTCCAAGGGGTGAATTCAATTTTGGAATAGCTCTCAGAGGCCACATCCTAGTGGTGGGAGGGAGCACTGGCCAAGGGGGCAAAACAACTAGGGCTGTGCAAGCCTCGGGTTCAGAAATCCAAATCATGGTGGCCATTTTATGGCAGATCCGCCATTTTATGATGAAATTGCCATTTCCTTGCACAGCCCCTAGACTCTCATACTGCCTACAATTCCCAGCATGCAGTGCCTGGGAAGGCTGTACTTACCAGGGCCCAGGAACAGAGGGCGTGTGTGTACTCCCTGCCGCCATCGCCACCTCCTCCGCGCCATCGCCTGCTCCTCGGTGCGATCGCCAGCCTCCTGGTGCGATCACTGGCAATCATGCTGAGGAGCAGCCGATGGCAGCGGTGAGTACACATACATCCTCTGTTCCTGGGCCCCCATATGTACAGCCCTCTCAGGAACTGCATGCTGGGAGTTGTAGGCTGTACGGGGGCCTAGGGCTGTGCAAGGAAATGGCAGATCCACCATAAAATGGCCTCGGTGATTCGGATTTCCGAATTCGAGGCCAGAGTTTTGCACAGCCCTAAACACACACACGTGCACACACACACTCACTGAACTTGTTGGGACTTACATCTGAGTAGATATTACACTGTTGGTAAGCTATTGCTGCCTCAGCCCCACTTCTACAATACACGGATAAGGACAATGGCCTACTTTGCAGGGCTGACATGGGGAGGATTGTGAAAATACCAGCGAAGTGGCTAGAATATCTGCGATATGCTACTGAAATGCACTGACACTTTGCACGGGCAAAATCAGGTGTGTGTGTGTGTGTTGGGGTGGGGAGAATGCGAAGACGAGGCACCTACAAAACCGCTTTCGAACAAGCTGAAATCGTGCAGCTCAGACGCCAACCCGGTTGTGTGTTTTTTCCAGTGTGAAAGCATTTGATGGCATCTATTCAACGCTGTCGGCCCGGAAGAGGCAGGCTGTGTATGGATTTCAGAAGGCTTACCTGGCTGCACAGTTCGCTGACTCAGGTGAGGAGTGGAGGCACCAGGGCCTTAAGACTATTTGCAGCAACAGAGAATCCTAAAGAACTTTCACAGCTTGAAGGTGGCTCTCCCTGATGAGAGCCTGGTGGTAAATAATAATAATTAAAAAAAACTGGAGCGGGGAGGAGAGGAACGGGGGCCTGTTCCTCTCCTCCTCCCACCCTGATTTTTAACATATTTGTATCTGTATTTGCAAAGCTGTGCAGATACAGATAATAATAATTAAACATGGTGGGGAGGAGAGGAATGATGCCTGTTCCTCCCTCTCCCAATAGTTATATCCTTATCTGCGAAGCTGCCCAGATACAGATAATAATTTAAAAATGGGGGAAGAAGAGGAATGAAGCCCGTTCCTTTCCCCCTCCTGATTTTTTTATCCTTATCTTCGAAGCTGCGCAGATACAGATAACAATAATAAAAGTGGGGGGAGGAGAGGAATGATGCCCATTCCTCCCCCACATTTTTTGGCCTTATCTGCGAAGCTGCACAGATACAGATAATAATAATAACAACAACAACAACCGGGTGGGGGAAGAAACAGGCAGCCAGAGGGAGGAGAGGTGATTCGGGCGCCCGGCGTCCCTCTCCTCATCCTCCTCTGGCTGCCTCATTCCTCTCCCATCCCTCCCAGTGCTCAGCGCAGCAGCGGCAGTGGTGGAAAGTCCGCACTTGCCTTCCTTCCCGTGCAGATGCCAGGAAGGAACGCAAGTGCGGGAGCTTGAGGCCTCGCGGCACCAAAGCGCCGCTGTCAAGACGGGGGCCTGGTACATTAAAATGGTTAAGGTAGCTGTTTATTCTATGTATTTCATCATCATCATCATTGTCTTTTCTCGCTCATGGCGGTTTTTCTAGACGGACATGACGGGCTCTGCCAAGTCATGCTGTCTTTTACTGATTCAGGAATTTCCTGACAATTGAGCCTGTTTTCAGCATGACTGCTTTCAGGAGCTTGGTGTGCATGTATTTTGGTAGGCCCAGTTTCTGAAGGTTTTCTGTCTAGTTTTTTGATGTGATGCCGGTGGTTATTATTTTGCTGTGGCTGAAGTTGCCTCGTCCTATATTAGAATGGTTATTACATTTTGTACACTGCCCAGGTTTCATAAGACGAAGGGTGGTATAAAATATATATTTTGCTGCTGCTGAAGGCCGGATATAAATTCACTAAGTGGCCAAGCGTACGCTCCCTGGAGAGCGTCCCAAGGGCCATAAGACTGTGCAAGAATGCCTCACCTGAGGACTTTGAACAGATTTTCCTGACATCAGAGCCCCCCTCCTAATGGGAAAAGGCTCTATGGAAGGGAAAGAAACCCCACAAAGAGCTCAGCAGTTCCTTCTTCCCTGCTGGCAAGAGCCCAGTGAGGCTTTGGACATAACTTAGCTTCTCAGATAGGATCACGCTGTCCTAAGGGTCTCCTTGCCTTTAGGATTGTGCTGTAAAATAAAGAAAACCAACCGCAAATATTTTGCTGTGTTCCCTCTTCACATCTTCTTTCTTCTTTCATCTCCCCTTCTGTTTCTTCTTCATTATTTTTAATCTTTAGACCACATCGTCCTTGCGTATCTGATTTGTTCTCCATTACCTTGAGAACTAGAAACTTAACATTTTCCCTGGATTCTGTGCTTTAGGTAACTCCATAGTTAGGCTCGGACGGGTACCAGATTTCAAAACTGATGAAAGTGTTAGAGATGCAGTGCCTTCCATTCTTACTGAGGGCGAAAGTCCACATTTTAAGAAATGTTGTTCTTCCAAACTATTGTCTCCTGAAAACTTGTCTTACCGGCTCCACCTCTTTGCAGGGTCGGCTTGTGACGGTGAGACCGCTGGGATCCGAGACTGGTTGATGAAGAATTTGGGGCAGTTTTGCTCAGTGGCTCAACTAAGTGAACTTCAAGCTTTTAACCCAGATCTCGACGGAGTAAGTTTTTCTAGTCAATGCTCTTGAGACACCGCTCATTCGCTCATTTATTCCTGAGAGTCCAGAGGACATTCTTGCAAAACTGTTGCGTACCCATGTTTTATTCCAAGCGTTATTCCATTTTATGTTTTAAGTGCTGGTTTGTAGCGATTTGGGGGTGGGGAGGGAGAGAGCAGCTTCAGTTGCATATTCTATTACAGGGTCCTTTTCAGGGGTCAACTGAGATAGCCCCGTTGTCTCACCTGGCTTGAGAGCTGTGGTTGCCGACGATGTTTGATCCTGCAGCTCCCCTTTTACCTTCCCTGTCCTCTCGGTTTCATATTACTTTTGTCACTCCCACTGCATTCAGGTTGGGCATTGAGATGGGGCTGCTTACTTTTTTTGGTGGTGGGGGGAGATTTTTCTCCCTCTCTCAAAATACTAGAACCCGGGGACATCCCATGAAACTGATTGGTGAGAGATCCAGGACAAATAAGAGGAAGGACTTCTTCACACAGCGCATAGTTAAATTATGGAACTCACTACCACAAGATGTAGTGATGGCCACCAATCTGGATGGCTTCAAAAAGGGGTTGGATAAATTCCTGGAGGCAAAGGCTATCAATGGCTCCTAGCCCTGATGGTTGTGTGCTATCTCCAGTATTCGAGGCAGTAAGCCTGTGTGCACCAGTTGCTGAGGATCATGGGCGGGAGGGTGCTGTTGCACCATGTCCTGCTTGTTCATCCTTGGCCGATGGCTGGTTGGCCCCTGTGTGAACAGAGTGCTGGACTAGATGGACCCTTGGTCTGATCCAGCATCAGGGCACTTCTTACGTTCCTTCCATTCTGATGAATCTAGGGTTGCTTCACCTACCACTAAACATTGCAGACCTTCTGGTGCATCTCATATGCCTTTTTAAAAACAGCAACATTACTGTACACTCCCTCATTCCAGCACTGGTGCACACCTAAATTCTCTTCTAAAGCTGTGGGTGGGGGCCGTGGGACATTCCTCTTCTAGGAGCAGAAGCAATGGGCAGATGGTGAGGGTCCCTCGCTCTTTTCACCCACCCACCCCTGTAAGGGGGGCTGCCCTTCTTGCATGAGCAATGATTTGGTCATCTGGAAGCACATCCTAACAGGGAAAAAGTGGGGTTTCTTCTGGCCAATGAAAGTAGCTTCAACCAGCTTACATCCAAGAAAGGAAGGCTCTGGGTGTTCTTTCCCATCCCTGAGTTTGCTTGTTTGATTTCCTTTTTCCTCTTGAGTTTTCAAATGGCAGCTTGCTTTAGAAAGCAAATCGCAAAGGGGCCAGATGGCAGTCCTCAGCTCACAAATCAACCCTGATTGGCAACCAAATTGTCTGTCTACCAGCGTCCTACGTTTCGTTTAATCAGTAGCAATTTGGGGGGCAAATTTCTTCCAGGGAGATGCAATTGATACTATTTGAGAAAAAAACAAAAGAATAAATACAAAAATGGAGAAATAGCCAAACGGAGCCAGGCATTTGTTTCTAAAGCAAACACAGAATTGGATACCGATGGCGTAATGCATTGACATGAAAAACCATGAATTCTGCCAAAGCTATCATGGGACAAGAGAAGGCTTTGTATCTTCTGGAATACTTTTAAAGACGGCTGTACTTTAACAATGTAAATTCTGACCAAAATTGAATCTGATTTGCCTGTTACATAAACTATTGCTGGCATACATTGTTTTGTCTCTCCACACTTTTATTCTTCAATTATGTACATCAATAAAAAAAGAATGTTCAAAACAGTTGACTCGGTATGTTTCATGGTGGTGTTTTTGCACACACTCAAACACGGACACTCGCATAGAATACAATCATTTTAAGCACACCCACCCAACCAGAAAGGTGACATATGGCACATCACATTGGGACAATTTGGTTGCTACTGGTTGAACTAAACCGTCAAGGATTGCTCCACCTATTTTGATATCGTTTTGGAGAAAATGCCTACCTGTAAAACTGACTTGGACCACCATCTGCTCCCTTGGACCATGAGTAGTCTCAGAAATGAGCTGGAAAGATGGAATATAAACAGTTTACATTAAAAAAAAGAAAAGAAATAAGATCAGATGAGTTTGGGTTTTGGTCGGACAGCTACCTAAAATGGCTGTCTGTCAGAATCTGCAGCATAGGCCACTATCTCTTTCTTCCTGAGATAATAAGTAGATGAGGTGTCCATCCATGCGACTGTCAGACCTGCTTCCCAAGAATGACGACTGCTCTCAGTATTTTTTTCACTTACCTGCTTTCTTGGGCAAAGGTGTAACTAAGAGAGCTTCAGCTATTGGGCGGTATAAAAATGTAATAAATAAATAAATAAAATAAATAAATAAGGGTGGATCCACACTTAACCTTTGGGATGCCCTGACGGCGATTTGGGGCGTCCCGAAATCGATGTTGAGAACCCTACCTTTTGGTTTCAAAAAGAGGCGGCGGCGGAGGAGGAGGAGGAGGAGGCGGCCCTCGCGGGGACGGGATTCAGAGTTGCTGCACCCGGCGCCTTCGCTGGCTTCCGCCCGGCGGGGGCTTCTTCTGCGATGCTCTCCGACCCGGGTGGGCCCCGGGCCGGCGGGTACGGGGGCAGCAGCTGATTGCCCGGCGAAGGCGCCGGGTGCAGCAACTCTGAATCCCATCCCCGCGAGGGCCGCCTCCTCCTCCTCCTCCTCCTCCGCCGCCTCTTTTTGAAACGCAAAAGGTAGGGTTCTCAACATCGATTTCGGGATGCCCCAAATCGCCGTCAGGGCGTCCCAAAGGTTAAGTGTGGATCCGCCCTTAGTGAGAACCAGTACAAGCCTGTGGACAAGGCTAAATCTGGGTTCAGAACAGAACAGACGAGCCATGATGGACTAAGAGTGCATCTAGTCCAGCTGAGCTCTCTGTTCACACAGTGTCCAACTAGCTGTTGAAGTTGCAAACCCCCCAAAATGCTTTATTCAAAAGTAGGTGCAAATGTTTAAAAGACGTCTCATGCAGTCTCTTGATGATGGGAGATTAACAAAGTAATCCTATTGCATGTGAGAAGTAAGTTGTATTGAGCTAATGAGACTTACTCCCAAGTAAGCATGCTGATGATTTGGTGACATGATTTGGTGATACAACATTCTCTTATGAAATGGTTTCCCTCAAATTTCAATTTCAAGAAATTTTAATCGAATCTCTACGGTTTCTCTACGGTGGCCTCAAAAGGTGCCTCAAATAATTTCACTATGCCCACAGTATCTAAGTTGGAATTGGGTACACACATATTCCAAGACACCCTGATTACTAGAAAAGTCTGATGAGAGGGACATTTTTACATCTCTTCCTCAAAATAGGGGGCATGAGATATATTCTTAAATGATGAAATGACTCCTACACTAGCCACAACCTGAAATTTGGTCCCATCTCTCCCCACCCCACCCCAATTATGAAAAGCAGTCTGAAGACTGGGACACGGCCACCTCCTATGCCTGAAGTCTTCCAACGCAGTGGCAGCCTCTAAACAAATGAGACAAGGCCAAGCATGACCCTTGAGGAATGGCAGATGGGCTTATTGGACAGACCCAGTTGAAAAAGTATTTAAGTATCTTCAAATACTTAAAAGGTTGTCACACAGAGGAGGGCCAGAATCTCTTCTCGATCCTCCCAGAGTGCAGGACACGGAATAACGGGCTCAAGATACAGGAAGCCAGATTCTGGCTGGACATCAGGAAAAACTTCCTGACTGTTAGAGCAGTACGACAATGGAACCCATGACCTAGGGAGGTTGTGGGCTCTTTCACACTAGAGGCACTCAAGAGGCAGCTGGACATCTGTCAGGGATGCTTTAAGGTGGATTCCTGCATTGAGCAGGGGGTTGGACTTGATGGCCTTAGAGGCCCCTTCCGACTCTGCTATTCTATGATTCTAATGTGAACATTCTCCCTGTGGCACATGGCTCATTCACACACACACCCCATTGCTTGATACAGCAGCCTTTAAGGCTTAAAGGTGTTAAGTCTCTTTCAGCCTGAGGATCAAATTCAATTTTGGGGAAGTTCTCGGGGGCATAGGTGTTCGAGTGGCATGTGGGGCTGAAGGCAGAAGGGAATGGATCAAAGCTTAACACTCTTACTGCTAATAACCAAGCCTTTAGGAGAGGCATTTTAACCTTTTAGATTGTGGGGGGGGGGGGGACTGCAGAAAAGCATGGAACTGCCAAACAATCTGTGGTTGGGAAAAAGCAGTGAGGTCACAGGAAGGGGCGGTGCTAGAGAAAGGAGGCGGGGCCAGCTGGGAACCATACAGGGGCAGATTTCGCCTGTGGGCCTGAGGTTGAACACCTGTGCTTTAAGTGATGAACATGCATGCCATATTTCACAGCCAAAGCTATCCAGTATCCGAGGCAGTGGGCCTGGGTGCACCAGTTGGTGGGGAACATGGGTGGGAGGGTTACCATGTCCTGCTTGTGGGTTCCTGGTAGACAGCCCGTTAGCCACTGTGTGAACAGAGTGCTGGACTAGGTGGACCATTGGTCTGATCCAGCATCAGGGCTCTTCTGACATTCTTCTGTTCACTGCACTGGCGTGGGGCCAAAGTGAAAGAAGAATCACTCACATTGCATAAAAGCTAGAGCGAGAACGATACTTAATAATGATTAATCTACAGATGGAGAACCCTCTTAACCTCAGCCCAGCGAAAGCAGCCGACTTAACCATCATGGCCCAGATGTTGCACAATTCCACTCTAGCCAACCTGGCTGTTGGGCTGATCAAGAACTTTGAAAACTATGACTCTCTCCGTGAATATTTATCCAGGCTCAGAGACGCTTCCTGCCAGGTAAGCTTGGCCACAAACCCATAAACTGTCCCTCTTTTGTGCCTAATTTGCCTTTCATGGGTGCCGTTTTAAAAATGTTCTGGTGGGCATAGCAGATTTTCAGCCCCTCTCCAGGTTTCTAGAAGTTGCATTTTGAGTCTAGTGCATATGCATGGAGAGGCATACCACAATCCAGTGGAGGGCTTCCCATCCATCAAGCCATGATTACCTATTCAGGTAGATTCTCTAATTCAGATGCCAGTAGAGACCAGGCTATTTCAAGTAAATGAAGAACAGGCAGAGAAAAACCTTCAATGTGCATAATTCTCTCCCTCCCTCCCTCCCCCTCTGTGTGTGTGTGTGTGAGAGAGAGAGGGGGGGGTGTAGGAGGAGAGAGATCTCAGGCAGTGCTCCTTCGGTGAAATAGAACCATTCCAAGTATACACGTGCCCCCATTTCCCTCAGTGAAATTTCAGAAGGCATGCAAACTTTTTGAAGGCAGGTTGCTCTAATCAACACATATAGGTCAAATGTTGACTCGTGCCTGCAGCCTAACACAGTAAAGCACATTAAGCCGCCGAACGCTACTGATGGGGCAAGTGGGGGGGAAACCTACCACGTCTGGCTTGGGACTGCAGTAGTCGGTTGTGGTGTGTTTGATTTTTGCACGACCGCTTTGAGCAGGACCAGCCTGCTCAAGCAGTGAGCACATGGGCAGCTGCTTCAGATCCCTTAAGCTCCATATCGATCCTTAAACGCACTGTTTAAATCTGGGAATATGAACGGCTGGAGGGGGGAGGGGGAGGGAATGGGGTTATGCCTGGTAGGCTCTATCACCCTCAACCTCCAGACTTTGTTCCAAACTCTGAACAGAGTTTATGATGGGTCATGCATGAGCACTGTTTGGGGCTTTGGATGCATGTGCGGAAGTCATGAGGCCGGGCCTCCTGAAGCAATCCTGCCCTGCATTCGCATCTCCAGACACACCGTGTGAATAACAGGGTTATTGTGTGTTCACCTGGCACACCCTAAAGAAATGCCACTTAATGCCCCCTTCTCTTGGCCCAATGTGAATACGGCTTCTTTCACACACACACACCCTATGTCTTCTGCACAGAGCACCACGTGCAACAGACCCTCCCCCTCGGCTGCTGCACTCACCCCTGAAACGCAGCAAGAGCTCCTGGACAATGCGCTTTTCTTCCTCAAGAGAAAAGGAAGCTCCATGAACTCCACCCAGTGGGCTGAAGCCTACCACCTTTTGCTCTCTAACTTCCTGCCAGCTCTTGACACGGCCTCCAATGCAACATGTGACACCTTCAATGCCGCGTGAGTCAACCCAGTCAGATGGTAAACCAGGTGTGGCACAGCTGGGTGGTAATCTATGGGCGAATACCTAAAATGGATTGATTGTGGGATAAAGATAGGGCAGGGTTAACCATTCTGCTAACTATGGGCTTTTCTATATGAGGCATTTATCATGCGCTTATCATTCCCTATTCATGGCTGTTTACAGGTTCTTTAGACAATGGCATGACTCTCCAGTTTTGCTTCAGTATCTAAAGAGAACTTGCAATGAGTTTTTTTAGAGCAGGGAAAATGTAGTTGTAAAAGTGAAAGAAGCACCTTTTCCCACTTCTGCAGTTGTGCTATTCTGCTATACTACTGTGCCACCTAGAGGTTACGAAGGGGAAAAGCATGAAAGAAAATGCTCCTCATGTTGCAATTCTGCTCCATTCACTTCCATTGAGACAGTGCCATTTAGTGGTGGAAGGTCCCACTTTTTTCAGATGTTACCACTTTAAAAGTGACTCTTTTCATGGTGGAATTTCCAATGGGTTCCGTGGGAGACGTCCTGGTCGTTCATGACGTTGTGTAAAAGACCAGGGTGGATTCCTGCATTGAGCAGGGGGTTGGACTCGATGGCCTTGTAGGCCCCTTCCAACTCTGCTATTCTCTGATTCTCTGATTCTATGAAACGTTTGTGAGTGGCCCATTGTGAGCATGCAATAAATCGCTTGTTTAGAGGAGCTCAAAGAATGCTTTTACTTTACCACCTTTAGTTTCGTTCAAATGTATAATCTCTCTCCAGCGGTATGGAGAGGTTTTAGCAAAGGACCCCCTATGAGCTTATCTTGTCCCACCCCAAAGAATATTCTACTGATGCTCCAAAACATCTTCATTCCTCCCCCCAGAAAGAAGAAGATCATTGCTCTTCAATCCAGCCTTATCGATGGACCAGGAGAACTTGAAGACGTCAACAGCCTTTGCACCCTGGGCAACCATCAACCCAATCCCATAGGTAATTCTCATGCTCTGCGTTGTAGTCCCAACTGGAATGTCTTCATGTAAAGAAGTCTGAGATGTTAGGTACGCGAAGGCAAGCAGGAGAGTTATGGTTCTCCAGCACTAAAGATTTATGAAGGACGAAAAGGAAAGGGAGAAGAAATGTTTACATAAAAGGCAAGGCACCCACAGAGAAAAGAACCACTGGTTGAGGGAGGGATAAAGAGAAAGTAGTGATGAAAGTTGAGCAGGCACAGTTGAATGGTGAAATTTGTAACTGAGAAAGGACAGCCATAGCTCCATGGCAGGGCTCCTGCTTTGCCCAGAGAAGGTCCCAGTCCAATCCCTGGCATCTCCAGGTAGGGCTTGCAAAGAATCCATTTGAAACCCTGGAGCGCCATTGCTGCCAGTCAGAGTCGACAATACAGGTCTAGATGGACCAATGGTCAGGTTCAATACAAGGCAGCATGTTCCGAAAAAGAAGACGAAGAAGAAAACAACAACATAGATTCATAGGCAGGATGAAAGCCAGTGTAAAGAGGGGCCTTGTGCAATTTGTGTGTGTGTGTGGTGTTCAAATTAATTAATTAATTAATTAATTAATCATTGTGGTGTAGTATGTGCAGGAAACAGCACTTGTAAACCAGTCTTCTCAGTGTGTGGCAAGAATAAGGTTCAGCCCACATCAGAACGCATTATTATGGGACTTTCTGAAGCAGCCATGGAATGATCCCGCTTGGATGCACATTTAACACCTCCCTACTAATGTTTTATTCCAGCACCACTGTGCATATACTTAAGATACAGTTCCTCATAATGGCTGCAAGCATTTTTAGACGCCTCTTTCTCGCATTACACAGAGGGCTCTGCATTCAGAGGTTCAGATCTGCTTTGACTGATTTCTTTTGTAGTGAAGCCAGAATTTATTGTCCGTGTTAGGGTGTTTCCAAATTGATTTTTTTTTTTTCATTCTAAATTTCAGCACCAACTCAAATCCCTGAAAGAACCACAGATCACATCCCTGGCGCTGCCACACAAGATGTCCGCGGAAGTACTCCAAATCATATCCCTGAACTCGCCACTGGCCACACATCTGCAGGCAGCACATCACACGTTCCCGGGGTCCCGGCGGCTACTCAAACACCTGGGAGGGCCGCCACCACCCTTGACATCCCTGAAAGCAGCGAAGTTGGCACTCCTGGACATGTCACAATTCATAGTGCTAGAAACACCACGAGTGGCTTCCCTGGAAATGCTGTCAGTCAGGCCCCAGGAGGTGCTACAAGGGACCTCCCTGGAAGCGGCACCACCCGTATCGCTGGAGATATGACATCCATGCAAGACATCCCTGGAAACACCACAGGTGAGTTCCCTGGGAGCCCCAGAACAGCCACGGGGGACCTCCATGGAGGCGCCACAACTCTCGGCCCTGGAGACGTCTCTGGCAGTGCTGCAACTGACACGCCTGGCGGCACCACAGGTAGCATCCGTGCAGGTACTGCCAGTTACCTCTTTGGTAGTGCCACGAGCCTTATCTCTGGAAATTCTGCAACTCACACCCCTGGAGGCTCCGTAGGGGAGGTCTCAGGAGGGGCTGCAACTCAAATGCCTGGAAGCACAACATTTCACATCCTTGGAGGAGCCAACCAGGGCACTCCTGGAGATGCCACAGTGGGTATCTCACGAGGCACTGGAAGTCACCTCCCTGGAGGAGCCACAACTCACTTCCTTGGAAAAGACATTTCTGGAGTTGCAGCAACAGGCATCCCTGGAACTCACGTCCCTGTAGTTGCAGACCACAGCATCCCTGCTGGAGCGGGGAATAGTATCCCCACTGGCCACATCTCTGCAGGCGCCACTGGCAAAATCCCTGGAGGCGCCACTGGCCACACCACTGAAGGCACCACTGGCAAAATCCCTGGAGGGGCCACTGGCCACATCCCTGGAGCTACTACAACACACCTCCCTGAAGGCACCACTAGCAAAATCCCTGGAGGCGCTACTGGCCACATTCCTGGAGGGGCCACTGGCCACATCACTGCAGGCACCGCTGGCAAAATCCCTGGAGGCGCCACTGACAAAATCCCTGGTGGCGCTACTGGCCACATCCCAGGAGGCACCACTGGCAAAATCCCTGGAAGCACCACTGGCCACATCCCTGGAGGCGCCACTGACAAAATCCCTGGAGGCGCCACTGACAAAATCCCTGGTGGCGCTACTGGCCACATCCCAGGAGGCACCACTGGCAAAATCCCTGGAAGCACCACTGGCCACATCCCTGGAGGCGCCACTGACAAAATCCCTGGAGGTGCCACTGGCCACATTCCAGGAGGCGCCACTAGAAAAATCCCTGGAAGCACCACTGGCCACATCCCTGGAGCTGCTACAACTCACCTCCCTACAAGCACCACTGGCAAAATCCCTGGAGGCGCCACTGGCCACTTCCCTGGAGGCGCCACTGGCCACATCCCTGGAAGTGCTACAACTCACATCCCTGGCGGCACCACTGGCCACATCCCTGGGAACATTCCTGATGTCAGTGTTACCCACATCCCTGTAGTTGTAGACCACAACATCCCTGCTGGAGCAGGGAACAGTCTCTCTGCTGCTCCTACAAGTCACCTCCCTGGAAATGCCACAGGTTATATCCCTGGAGGCGCCACGACATATACAAGGAACTGTCCATTCCTGTTTTTGTACTGCATCCTCCTCCCTTGGTTATTAGTAACTTTTTCATCCTAGTCTGCTGCCTTTTCTCGATCCGTGTGGAAATATCCCAAACAACACACACGGTTCGACAGATCAGATAACAATGCCATGAATCAGCGTAGTTCCACAGCATTTTGCTATTCTGGAATATTAAATTTCTGTTTGATATCACAGAAAATTAATCCTCCAATCATCTGTCCAAGCAATGGTGTGCACTGAAGTATTCTGAGTCTCTGATAACTTCAAGTTTATCAACAGATTTGTACAAAATATGATTGTAAATTGTTATGTGAAGGAAGTATCCTGTGTGATTTCTTCAAAAAGCAGCTTCCGTCCTTCCTTGCTTTCAAATAATTTTATTTTCCTGAGAATATAAAAAGGGGAGCAGGGAGAGAATTGCAAAGGGTATTGCTCCACAAAGAAGACTGCAACTGGAAAAGTTACTGTGCAATATTTAATATTACCTGGTGAATTTCTGCTGTTTCTGAAAATCTCACTTTGGTAGATCAGCTGCTTTCAATATGTGCAAGATTTATTAAGTATATCTATATTTTATGCACAAGATGTGAAATGTGATTCTCAGAGATCCCCTCTGAATTTCTGGGGAGAGAGGGGCACTAGAAGGAACTCTAACATAGGATCTACACCCTCACCTAAAGCCAGCAAGGTGGAGGGGGGTGTCATCAGAGTTTTGGGGGATGCAATGTTATTTCTCTGCTATTTCATCCATCCTTTTAAAAAGTGAAGGAAAGGGTCATTCTTCATATGCCCAAACGTATCTTATCCTTCCATGTTTTTAATACTGTTTTCCATCAGAGGAAGGCACTCTGTACATGTTCAGAAGCAGTTTGCCTTTAGGCCAATTTGTATTCTGTTCAGGGAAATGTACTTTGCACACGCTCAGAAGGAGTTTGCATTTAGGCCTTTCTAAACAATTTGTCTTCAGGAGAGGCACTCTGCACTTGCTCAGAAACAGGCCTGAAGTGCCAGCGAGAAGTTTGAGAACACAATGTGACAACTCTTTTGGACAGGGCTTACTTAGTAAAAGAAAGATGTCTGTTAAAACAGTCATTTTTGCTTCTTTTGCCCTGCCTTTGTCAATTTCATTCTCCAGGGGAATCTTCCAAAGGAGGGACGATTGTATTACATCATGTTTTCTGGGGCAAATGTATGTCAGGGCAATTAAGGGAGCTGCTTGGCTAATGAAATGAGTCCTTCGCTTGCATGGACGCCTTGTTGTCGCTTGTTTAAACTCTGTGATGATAATGAGCTTCATTCCATGTACCTGCTTCCCTCAGATTATCCCCGTAGCGCTAAGTTTTCGCGCGTGTTGTTGTTTTTGCTACCGGGCGACAGTGATCCTTTGCATACCGGGAAGTGAGTTTAAGGGGGGGAAATGTAAAAAATCATTAAAAAAATCAATGGATAACCCAATTCAATTCAAATTTGGTATGCTTAAAGCTCTCCCTAATATCTATTACTGTGCCAATTTTGGTGTCTTTATCTTTAAAGCTTACGCAGAAGTAAGCATTTCTTTAAAATCCTGCTCTTGCGCCCCAGCGGCGGCTCGGACGATATGCTCAAAAAGTAGGGACTAAATACGGCGAATCTTTTTGCTTTATTGCACAGTTAAGGCAGGATGCCTGGGAGGACTTCACAATCAAAGCAGATTCTAAGGTGGAAAACTTCTGAGTCCTTTGCATGCAATTCGCAGTGATTGCACAGTATAACGCCGGTGTGATAAAGCTCATAATGACAAGGTCAATAAAAGTGCATCTTGCAAAACCAAGAAGGATGTGATCCGCTGTAGTGGTAAAAGAGTGGAAACAGGATATTCCACAATTCCGCGCCACAAGCGGCGACCAGAATTGCTAGAGTCTGCTATTTATACTGGAGGAAAAGCTGGCCAAACATTCGTTTCCATGGTTTCTTCTGACCCTGTGCCATGCATACTTACTTGGACGGCAGTCCCATTGCAGCGCTTTGGAGCCTTAATAGGAAAACTCTCCCCAATTCATCAACGCAATCGATTCGTATCCTGCTCTGTCCTGAGGGCTCTGAATAGGGGTGCATAAACTCAGGTCACTGGGCAAATGAGGTCCCCTGACGATCCCAGTCCAGCCCTTGCAGTTTTCCCGGAGGGCCGTGCCCGTGCCCCTTCCCCCTAACCTGTCAATCCTTGTGCAGCCCCTCCCACCTCTAATGCCTCTCTCAGGGCGTAGTTCCCTGGCAGTAAGAGCTTTGAGGTACAATAGACTTGGGTTTGGGGGATTCCAGTCCCTCCCCCTTTACCTTTGGCTCCACCCACTGCCGGGATGCAGCCCCAGAGAACTTGAATTCAGCCTGTTGCTTGGACTGAAAGTGGTTCCCCACCCCGGATCTAAGCAGTTAAATCTTGGGGGGGGGGGAATTCATGAGGCCATATGAAATAAGCGATTTGATAGGCACACAGTCTAAAACGCCCAGCACACACCAAGCCAGTCTGAGTATCCATCAGGGTTGGATGAGTGTTATATCCTGCTTGGTGTAGATGTAGGTGTAGGTGGTGTCCTCCAGATTACATCTCCCAACACCTGCAACTTTCTTTGTCTTTTTATTGAGTTTTATTTTATTATTATATTTCTATCCTGCCTTTTTTCCATTTGCAAGGAGCCCCAAGGCGGCTTACATGGAGGGTCCTCCCCCCACCCTCTCCACACTGGGAAGACTGCCGTCTTGAAAGGCAGCTCAGAAATGCTATTATAACTATAAAAGACACTGTGTGTGCGCGTGTGTGTAGGATGCCAGCTAGCATCTCATACCTGTGAACTGGTGGACACCAATTCAGATGGCTTTAAAAGGGGATTAGACACATTCATGGAGGAGTAGGCTATCCATGGCTAGTAGTCCTGATGGCTATATGCTAGCCCCACTATCAGAGGCAGTATGGCTATGTGCACCAGTTGCTGGGGAACATGGCCAGGAGGGTGCTGTTGCACTCAGGTTCTGCTTGTAGTTTTCCCACGGACAGCTGGTTGGCCACTGTGAGAACAGAATGCTGGCCTAGATGGGCTAGCACAGCTCTTCTTATGTTCTTATCAAGGGCCCCATCACACCAGCGTTTTATCGCACTCCTGTCATGCCTAGTTTGCCGTTTTGCAGCATGGTACTCACATGACATCGTGCCTGTCTTGCAGTCACCCCGCCTCTTCCCCTCCGTGTTTTCCTAGAGCAGAGAAAGTCTGGTTTATTTCCTCCATGCGGGACTAACCCGCCCTTCCATCCCTGTGTATTGCCGTCCTCGCACTTGGGCCATGTTTGCTTTGAAGGGAGGTCTTGCTGACGAAACAGGAGGGCGGGGTGGTTCTCCTCCTCCGACATGCCGTGTCGAACGTACAGACTTGTGCTGAGTTGGTTGAGCGGACTTTTGCTGCAGCAACCCCACTCTCATTGCCCGCAGAAACGGCACCCAGCCGTTGAAACGTTAAATCGGTAAAACACTAGACAACAAAGCTAGAGTGAGGGTGGGGGGGTGGGAGAGGCACTCACGTCCATCACAATGCCATAACCAATGAACTGGAGGGAGAAGGAGAAAGGGCGGGGTGGGGAGGGCTGGAGTGGGAGAGTGAACAAGCGAAAGGAGGTTTCACTGGTACAGTGGCGATACTACAAACCCCCGTGAAAGGGACCATTAGTTTGACTTGCTAATGAAACGGAGGTGGAAATCACAAAGGCAAACCAGGGGGAAAAAGTCGGTGTGATGGAGCCCTTAGGGTGGCCCCGTGCCCTCTTTAACTGAGGACTGCCCTCTAATTGAAGGGCTGTCCGGTCCAATTGCAGTTTAAAAATAAAGAACCATCAAGACCCCAGAAATGAAATACAGGGATTTTTTTATATAGTTTAAAAAAAAACACACACACACACACACAACTTCAGTGTTTTGTATCAAAATGTTTCATATTTTAAAATATCTCTTATAGCTGTACAATTTTACATTTCAGAATTTTAAAATGTTTAAATCTATTAAAAAAAATATGACCTGGGTGTGCTTCTGGTAGCTGCTTGTTCTCTTTCTGGAGCGCTGCGTCACCTGCATATCGCTTGAACCATGAAGAGTTCAGCAGGGCGAACAGGGTGAAGAGTACAGAGGCTCACCTGCTCACAGCCTCCCACGCTAGGGTGAGGTGAACTGAATTCCTATTTCAATTATACTAATTATTTCTAAATTTGGATGTACACATATACATTAGCATGTGCAAATATTATACTCTTTTTGAGCTTTACGTCCCCTCTTTTTCAGCAATTCATTCCAAGTGGGGCACACTGCACTACTTCGCAGGGGCTCCTTTGCTCAGTCTGCAAGCGCCATCTTGAGGCCAAGTCTAAACTGCAGACTTCATGGCTACAACATCTGGCCTAATTTTTTTTTGGACTTCTCTGTTTCTTCCCCCATCCTGTACTTTCTGTACCACCTATTTATTTTATTTATTTTTATTTATTTATTACATTTTTATACCGCCCAATAACCGAAGCTCTCTGGGCGGTTCACAAAAATTAAAACCATAATAAAACAACCGACATGTTAAAAGCACAATTACAAAATACAGTATAAAAAGCACAACCAGGATAAAACCAGGCAGCAAAATTGATATAAGATTAAAATACAGAGTTAAAACAGTAAAATTTAGATTTAAGTTAAAATTAAGTGTTAAAATACTGAGAGAATAAAAAGGTCTTCAGCTGGTGACGAAAAGAGTACAGTGTAAGTGCCAGGCGGACCTCTCTGGGGAGCTCATTCCACAGCCGGGGTGCCACAGCAGAGAAGGCCCTCCTCCTAGTAGCCGCCTGCCTCACTTCCTTTGGCAGGGACTCACGGAGAAGGGCCCCTGTAGATGATCTTAAGGTCTGGGCAGGTACATATGGGAGGAGGTGTTCCTTCAAATAACCTGGCCCCAAACCGTTTAGGGCTTTGAATGTTAGTACCAGCACTTTGAATCGGGCCTGGACCTGGACTGGCAGCCAATGAAGCTGGAAAAGGACTGGCGTAATGTGATCTTGCCGGCCAGTCCCTGTTAGTAGGCGGGCTGCCCTGTTTTGTACCAGCTGAAGTTTCCGGACCATTTTCAAAGGCAGCCCCACGTATAACGCATTGCAGTAATCCAAACGAGAGGTTGTCAGATCATGGATCACTGTAGCTAGGCTATCTCTGTCCAGATAAGGGTGTAGTTGGTATATCAACCTAAGCTGATAAAAGGTGCTCTTTGCCACTGAGTTCACCTGTGCCTCAAGTGACAGTTCTGGATCCAAGAGCACCCCCAAACTACGGACCCGATCCTTTAGGGAGAGTGCAACTCCATCCAGGACAGGGCAAACATCACCTTGCCGGACAGATGAACCACCCGCTAACAGTACCTCCGTCTTGTCTGGATTGAGTCTCAGTTTGTTAGCCCTCATCCAGTCCATTACCGTGCCCAGGCACTGGTTCAGAACAGCCACTGCCTCACCTGGGTTTGATGAAAAGGAAAGGTAGAGCTGGGTATCATCCGCATATTGATGACACCTCAGTCCACATCCCCGGATAACCTCTCCCAGCGGCTTCATGTATATGTTAAACAGCATAGGGGATAAGATAGAGCCCTGCGGAACCCCGTGGCTTAGGTGCCACGGCACAGAGCAATAATCCCCCAGCACCACCTTCTGGAATCGGCCATCCAAGTAGGAGCGGAACCACTGCAACGCAGAACCTCCAACTCCCAGCTCAGACAACCTCTCCAGAAGGATACCATGGTCGATGGTGTCAAAAGCCGCTGAGAGGTCCAGGAGAACCAACGGAGTCGCACTCCCCCTGTCTCTCTCCCGGCAGAGGTCATCCCACAGGGCGACCAAGGCAGTTTCCGTTCCAAAACCAGGCCTGGTTTTGGAAGCCTGATGAAGAGTTCTGGAGAATTCAAAAGCTTGCACAATCTTTTGTGACATCTTTGGTTGGTCCTACTGAAAGAATGAGCTAAGGACGGATTTTGGATTTTTATTATTTCCCAGTTTGCTTTGAGCTTTGGCAATGGCGCTGACCTCGGGCTGCTTCCACCACTTGCTCTTGTACCTGTTTTATATATTATGCAGCTATTTGCAGTCACCTTTTCATCCCCATAGACTTAATCTTTAGACTGACACAGAGGTTCAAATTCTGGTTTAAAACATTTTTTTCTCCCCTGGAGAGGAAGTGAGAGATGCTCAATGAGACATGCTGCTGCCAATCACGCCTAGCCTCAAATTTTGGATTCCTCCATCGGTTTCTATGGGCAGCTCTCATAAAAAACAGGGCTTCTTCCAACGTCGTCCCTGAAGCTCTCCTCCAGAGACGCGAGATGGACTCCTCTATACTTTTCTCATCTCCGTGCTCCTCCCCCCTCGGTCGCTTTTACGGCAGGGGGCGCGTGTCGCTGCCGACGCAGGCGCAGCCTTTTGCAGCAGTGTGGTTCATGGGTGCTTTACGGCGGTGTGGCATAGGGAGGGGAAAGGGAGCTCTCAAGATGGCGGCGGCGGTGTCGCCCTTCAGCGGAGTGCTGCAGTTGACGGACCTGGATGACTATATCGGGCCCTCGCAGGTGGGCGTCGCGGGCAAAGGGGGCGAGTGGGGTGGGGAAGGTGGAGGCTTAAGCATGGCCGAGATTTCTAACCCTCCCAACAACCCTGTAAGGTAGACCGGCGGCGTTATTAGCACCCCCTTATTGCTGAGGCTCAGAGTGAGTGGCTTGCCTAAGGCCCCAGAGGGAGTTAATGGAGAGCCGCTGTAGCACCTTGGTAAGGCTATCAGGCAAGAGCTTTGCAAGATCTGAGTTCAAATCCCCACTCAGCCATGAAGTTCATTGGGTGACCTTGGGCCATTCTCTCGGCGTAGCCCTACTTTGCAGGGTTGTCGTGAGCAGGGAGAAATCATGTCTTGACACCACGGAGAAAAGGCAGGATTCAAACGTAATAAGTGAAATAAATGAATTTGAAGCGTTCAAAGTGCTGCGCTTATATTTTCCCCAGCGAGCCTTACAACAGCCCTGTAAGGTAGGTCAGTATTATCCTCCCTCATATTGTGGGAGGCTGAGAGAAGAGAGAGAGAGAGGCTTGAATGAGCTTCAGTTATGGGTCGGAATAGAAATATAATAAAGGAAAGGAAATTGGGATGACCGTGATGGGTTCATGGCAGCAGTGACATTTGAACGGAGCCTTTCCTCAATTGCACCAACGCTTGGCATGGCTTGGTTTAGCCTTGAAACATGTGGAGTAATGCTGAGGAGAGGAGTGACTCTGAGCATCTGCAGAGTGTGTTGATTACTTCCTGTTGGCTAATCATTGCTAACCAAAACAACCAGGGGTTAGAGAACAGGAGCCGTGAGCTCAGAGCCCCTGTGGCCATGCGTACTTGGGAAGGGGCTGGCACACCTGTGTATGTGTGCGTAGGGAGGGGTGTGCGGCAGTAGTGAAGTCCCCCTGGGTTTAGTTTTCACATTTTCTAAAATCCCGCCCTACCTAACAGTGGTAACCTGAGAAGTCTGATGTAGGAATTTCAGGACTGTAAAACAACAGTCCAGCGTGATGCAGTCTAGCCCCAAAACAGTTTTTGCTTGGGTTCAGTTCATCCTCAAATTTTTGATTATGCTGTATCGTAATTCATTTGGGGTTTTGTTTTCCTTATTTCTGTGTCCCACCATTTCTCTTTGATTTCTCTTTCAGGATTGCATAAAGCCCATCAAAGTTGATAAGAAGCCCGGAAAAGCCGCCGCCGCCGCCAAGATCCGCATTGAAGACGATGGGACTTATTTCCAAGTCGATCAGGTAAAGTTTCCTTCCTCAGTCAGATCGTGTCATAGGTACAGAGTAAGGTCGGTGTTCAGCTCTGGGGACCATGGTTTTGGAAGCCCCTTGAAAGGAGAGGGAGCTCTGGAGAAATACCAACAAAGGCCTTTTTGGGAATCAGACGGATTTTTCTCGTCATCAAAAACCAACGATTCTCTTCTTCTCTCTGGGTTTGGTCTTGTGGCGTGGAGCCAAAATGTGGGACAACGTGCTGATGTTCTTGGAGCCACAATGAAGCAGAAAGTCCTCTGTGGGACGGGATGAACGCTTGTTATAAAGTCTCTAATGTGTTTCGGAAGTGGGAGCCGCTAACGAAAGTTGAAATAACTTTTCCTGCAGCTTATGAGCTGATCTCAGTCCATTTTGTGTCTCCCTTCTAGGATGGAGGGTCACAAAAGCTTGAAAAGGCCAAAATTACCTTGAACGACTGTTTGGCTTGCAGTGGCTGCATCACATCAGCCGAAAGTGTCTTGATCACTCAGCAGAGCCATGAAGAACTCTCCAGAGTGTTAGCTGCCAATAAGGTAAGTAAGTGGCTGAGGATGTCAACGTGTGAGTAGCGGGTTGAAGACCCAGCAGGGGAAGTCTGTGGTCTGGCTCTGGTCTCCCACCTTTCTGGGGATCTTGGAAGACCAGGGCCAGGTCTACACCAAGCAGGACGTAACGCTTTGAAAGCGGTTTGGAAACGGTATATGGAATGTGTCAATGGGCCCCAACAGTTGTCAGTGCACTTCAAAACTGTTATAAAGCAGTAGTGTAGATCCTGTCTCGGTTTTCTTCTGCCAACTCTGGTTTTTCCCTGCCTGCAATGTTGGTAGCAAGCCATTCACAATAACAGCCTTGCACTTTTCATCAATTTTTTAATTTGTTTTTATTACAGTTATATCCCACTTTTTTCCCTCCAAGAAATACAAGAGGCATACATACCCTGTTTCCCCGAAAATAAGACAGTGTCTTATATTAATTTTTGCTCCCAAAGATGTGCTAGGTCTTATTTTCAGGGGATGTCTTATTTTTCCATGAAGAAGAATACGGTACACATTTATTGTTGAACAAAAAAAAAAGGTCTTATTTTCGGGGGGATGCCTTATATTACAGCGAGAGGCAAAACTGGAAGTAGGTCTTATTTTCGGGGGATGTCTTACTTTCGGGGAAACAGGGTAATACTTCTCTTCTCCATTTTATCCTCACAACAACCCTGTGAGGTAGGTTGGGCTGAGAGTCTGTGACTGGCCCAAAGTCACCCAGTGAGCTTCCATTGTCCAAGCAGGGATTAGAACCTGGATCTCCTGAATCCCAGTCCGAAACTCTGACCACTGTACCACACTGGCTCTCTCATAGGATCACAGAATAGCAAAGTTGGAAGGGGCCTACAAGGCCATGGAGTCCAACCCCCTGCTCAATGCAGGAATCCACCCTAAAGCATCCCTGACAGATGGCTGTCCAGCTGCCTCTTGAAGGCCTCTAGTGTGGGAGAGCCCACAACCTCCCTAGGTAACTGATTCCATTGTCGTACTGCTCTAACAGTCAGGAAGTTTTTCCTGATGTCCAGCTGGAATCTGGCTTCCTTTAACTGGAGCCCATTATTCCATGTCCTGCACTCTGGGATTCCCTACATAAATTACATTCACTACTCTTTAGATTCCCTACGTAAATCAGATTCCCCACATAATATTTTTTGAAAATAGTTCAACAATCTCAAGCTGTGAAAAGGTGTTGGGCAGCTCAAGATGCATGAGGACCAGTATTTTAAAAATGTGAACAAAAATAGCTACATGGACAGACCATGATCGCTTCCCCGCCCAGCAAATATTAATTTAATGTTGACAGTATTTTTTTCTTAAAGATCTCAGGTTCTGCTCCTAAGAAGTTGGTGGTGGTGTCTGTATCTCCGCAGTCCAGAGCGTCGCTAGCTGCAAGATTTAAACTGACTCCTTTAGAGACAGCCAAGAAATTGACGGCCTTCTTCAAAAGATTAGGTGAGCCATGTTTTATCTGGAATGGGTAGCTGAAGGGTTAGCCGTTAAGGCTGCCGTCCTGCGCTCGCTGGTCAGGGAAGAAGCCAGCTTCAGCTTCACGGGACTCCGCTTAGGCTTGGACACTGGGACACAGGGCATTCTCTTCTCCAGGAAGAATTCTCGTTGCGTTAAAGTCTTGTGCCCTCGGCCCAGAGCGCCTGAGCAGAGGCTTCCCCCTTCGCATCAGTGCTGAAGATGCAAGTGCTACTCACCCCATAGCTGGCAGGGAAAGGAGGAGGCCTCGCTTGCAAGGGGCCTCCAGTGGATTGATGGATTGATTGATTGTATTTCTATACTGCCCAATAGCCAAAGCTCTCTGGGCGGTTTACAAAAGTTGAAACCATCAATTACAATTCAAAGTATAAAACAAACAACTGTAAGAAAACACAATGTGCATGTTCAGACAACACCTTAAACCCTGCTGGTTAAGGCTTTTGGTTAAGCAGCAGGGTTTAAGGTGTCTTGTGTGATGCGTTTTGCTAAACCCTGCTCACTCGCTAACCACAGCTGGACCGTCTGCAGCAGGGTGAGCGGCTCTAACCGTGGCTTAACGTGGCGTCTGAGACAGCACGGCTCGTGGTTAGTGCTAACCCCAGAGAACCGCCGTTTCGCTAACCGCAGAGCCTGAAGTGTCGTCTGAACAGGCCCTATATAAAAGAGCAATATCAAAATGCAACCAGGATAAAACTGAGCAGCAGTGCAGAGATTATACAGATTTAAAACACAGATTTTAAACAGCAAAATTAAAAGATGAGGATGATAAACTCTTAAAATACTGGGGAAATGGAAAGGTCTTCACCTGTACTGATGCCCCAGGTGTTTGCAGGATTGGAGAAGGGCTGGAGCTCAGTGGTCAAGCCCTGCTTTGCACGTGGGAAGTCCCAGCTTCAGTCTCTGGTTTGAAGGATCTGGTAGCAGCTGATGGAAAAGACCCTGAGGCGCTGGCCAGGCGGCCTGTCAGCCTAGAGCATGCTGAGCGAGATGGGCCGATGGCCTGATAACGATAGAAGGCCTCCGCCTCTGTTCCACTCTTTTCTCTTGGAATAGGACTGTACCTCAGTGGTAGAGTCCCTGCTTTGCATGCAGAATGCCCCCGGCTTCTCCAGGCAAGGTTGGGGGAAAAGCCTCCTTCCTGAACACCTGGAGAGCAGCTGCTACCAGGCGCTATAGAAAATAGCAAGCTAGATAGGTCAGTGGTCCAGCTCAGTACAAGGCCGCTTCCTACGTATCTTCCCTGGGTGAAGAAGGACGCCGGCCAGATGGATGGAAGCCGCTTCCGCTTCTGGTGCGAAGAGCTTCACATTCTCCGCCGTGCTGGAAGGGCCCGGTGCCACGAGAGCAGATGGTCCGAAAGCCGTTCCGGGGGCGCTGGCCTGGCATCTTCAGGTTGCGTCCGGGCTCTTCCCACTTTCCCCTGTTTTCAGCTGTGCAACTTGGCCCAATACTTTCACCTCTATTTTCAGGCATTTTTTTAAAAAAGCTGTGATTCTGTGTGGAAACCGTGCGTGTGTGTTGTCACATGTCCGCTAGCGAAGGTGGCTCAGGCGGACGGCGTCTGCTGCTGCTTAGCATTCGGGGTGTCCCCCCCCCCTCGCTCCAGTGCATCCTTGCCCAACCCGGAACCCGCCACATCTTTTGGACTTCAGCTCCTACCAGGTTGCCTGTGGGGCCGGCGGGGGTTGGGGGAGGCTGCCCCCCAACTCCTGAAGTGCCCTCGCCTCGGCCTCTGCAACCCCTTCATAGCCAGCCGCCAGCTGCGCCCCACCTCTTTGGCTGCCGTCATGCTTTCCTCTCCTGCTTGTCCTTGCCAGGGGTGCACTTTGTCTTCGACACGACTTTCTCCCGAAACTTCAGCCTGCTGGAGAGCCAGCGGGAGTTCGTGCAGCGCTTCCGGCGGCAAGCGGAGGATAAGAAGGCCCTGCCCATGTTGGCTGCTGCCTGTCCAGGTAAGTCCGGCAGGGAGAGGGGAGCTCTACAGGGGCCAGGGGCCCCGTGGCTGCAGCGCCTGCGGGTGCCATGACACCCGCGAGGCCAGGCCGAGGTGCCCTCTGCGCCATTTCCCTCCTCCGCAAGTTAATGGAGAAGTTCCTCCACTCACTTGCACGGGGTGGGGGAAACGGTCCTCTTAGCCACAAATGGCGAGGGGGGAGGGCCCCCCAAATCCTCTCTCCACCAAGGTCCCTTGGGGAAACGTGGTCCTTGGCAGAGGGGTGACCTGTACGAAGGATGGAAGCCCCCGCCCCTCTGATGAAAAAATGGGAAGGGGGGGAGTTTAGCCCCTACCATGGACCCTTGTGGCGAACAAGAAAGGAGGAGGGAACCAAGAGACGGAGAGAAGCCCGAGTGAGTAGCACACGCACAAACACAGATAAAAGGGGGTCATTCCCCACATCTTTGTGATCGGGCCTCCATCCCCCCTACAGCGCCTAATGTGTGGTGGCACCCAGGGCACTTTTTCCAAATTCCAGATGTGGCCCTGGGTCCAGAAGGGTTGGAGACCCCCTGCACTATGGGATGATGGGCTGGCGGTCGGCAGGCTTTGAAGCGGGGACGTGGAATTGCATGAAGTGACGTTTCCCCCCCCCCCCCCCCGGCCGCTTTCTCTTTCAGGCTGGATCTGCTATGCCGAGAAGACCCACGGGAGTTTCATCATCCCGTACCTCAGCACGGCCAAATCGCCCCAGCAGGTCATGGGCTCCCTTGTCAAGGGCCACTTCGCCCAGCAGCAGGTGTGTCTCTCCTCTTCGGCCACCTTTCACACACGGGAGGTGATTTGCTAGAAAGTGTGGAAGCAAAAGGAGCCCAGAGGCCTCAGCTGGCCTCCCCCTCGGTTAGCCTGTGCAAGAGCTGGCCAAGGGCCACCTCCTCCCCCCCCCCAATAGTGGGGGCCGAGGTCCTTCCCTCCCCGTGGAAACGTTGTTTGAAAGGGCAGCTGAGCCAAACCACACACATCGGTTCCTATCCTGCGGAATGACCGGATGGCCGCTAGCTTTGATGGGTTTAGATCAATGACCAGCCTGGCTGGAGATACAGGGGGTTGTATTACCAGCGCAGCTGCAGGACAGGCTCATTTATATGGAGTGGGAAAGGACGGATCTCCCGGCTATTATTTGCTTTGATTGCTAGATGGGACCTCCCTGCAGAGAGGCGGTCTACCTCTCATTACTAGATCCAGCAGGAGATGGTGGTTGTCTTCACGACCCGGTTGTGCATGTTCAGGGGCAGCCGGCTGACCTCTGATGGAAACAGGAATTGGGACTAGGTGGCCTCCTGTCTGATTCAGCCACAACCTGTTCTCTTCCACCCAAGACTGTAAGACAGGAAATACCAGCTTCACCCACATCCCCCACCTTTTATTGTGAATTTAACAAACAAACAAAAAGCCGATCAGAAAATAAATCATGGAAAAGAAGAAAAAATTACATACATAGGAATGTCATCATCTTTTTTTCATCAGAGACACCATTCATAAAAAAAAGTGTGGGGTGGGTGGGGGTGGAGTCATGCATAGGTTTCAAGAAAAGCAGACCAAATATCCATGTATTTATCCACTCACAACTTAAGTGGTGTCTGTACACCAGCCGTTCAAACGTTGATAGCGTTGTTAAATCCTCAATCCATTGCGTTATGGGAGGTGAACATTTATCCTTCCAATGTAATAATATCAGTCTTTTAGCTGTCAGAAGGGCTCTAAAAATCCATCTGCGCTCACCATGCGTTAACTTCCAAGAAACCGGTAGGTAGTTTAGGAGGACGTGCACATCGTTCCATATTAAAGACTGTTCCGGTACAAAGTTTATCCTTCTTATAACCTCCTCCCCAAAGGGGGCAACTATTGGGCATTGCCATATGAATAAAAGAAGCATAACAAGGCAGATTCCAGTTGAAATTCAGGAAAAGCTTTCTAAAAGTCCGAGCGGTCAGACAATGGAGCCAGCTTGCTTGGGAGGGTGGTGGGCTCAGGGGGTTCAAGCAGAGCCTGCTCAGCCACCTGACAAGGGTGCTGTAACTTGGATTCCTGCACTGAGCAGGGGGTTGGGCTGAGTGGCGTCAACAGTCCCTTCCAGCTCTATGGTTCTATGTCCCTTATGTTCTCTCGTTTGCAGCACGTGACACCTGACCAGATCTACCATGTGACGGTGATGCCTTGTTATGACAAGAAGCTAGAAGCTTCCAGGCCGGATTTCTTCATCCAAGAGCACGAAACTCGGGAGGTGGACTGTGTGATTACAACAGGTAAAGCAGAACCTGGCGCAGAGACGGAGACAGAAGTCCCCCCTCCCTTGAAGAAGAATCGCTTATTCACCCCCACCCCACCCGTATCCCCCCCGAAGAGCTAATAGGGCCCAGCCCACAGCCCGCCACAAGCAGTGAGCAGAAAGCTCTGTGCCAGCCAAGGGGCACAGAGCAGGTGAGAGGTAGCCCACCTCTTCTCTGGATCGCTAGCCAATCTTGCCAAGGGGAGAAGGGCAATGCCCTTCAACCCCCTCATCCTGGTATTTACTGCAGGGCGGAACAAGGAACTGCTCTCTTTTATGCATTGACGCCCTACTTTATCCCATCAATTCAAGGCAGCTTACAGGAATTTCTATCAGTTGTTTAGCTGTCTCCCAACAGGCTCCCGGGGTGAGTGATGGGTTGACGGAGCCTTGAAGGTCCAGAGGCACAATGGGCGGCGCCTTGTTCCGCTGCCATAGCACCCGCTAGAGAGGATTGATGGATGGGCCACTCATCGTCCGACGATTCCTCTCCGTCTCTCTCCTCTGCGTTTTGGCTGCCTGAAGCAAACATCCCGGCATCTCTTCTCTGCGTTTCAGGAGAAGTTTTGAAGTTGCTGGACCAGGAGGGCCTGTCCCTTTCCGAAGTGGCTCCCGCCCCGTTGGATGGCATGTAAGACCCAACGTCTCTTGCCTTGCTGGAGTGGTGTTTGTCCGCTCGTGCCGCGTCTTGTGCTAGAGGGGAGTTCTCTGCTCCC
This sequence comes from Elgaria multicarinata webbii, assembly GCF_023053635.1. Lineage (NCBI taxonomy): Eukaryota > Metazoa > Chordata > Lepidosauria > Squamata > Anguidae > Elgaria > Elgaria multicarinata. Next base: position 6,561,264 of record NC_086187.1, read on the forward strand.
TCGTGGTCCAGACTTGAGGCAGGAGAAGCGGGGTGTGTGTGTGTGTGTGTGTGTGTGTGTGTTTGTGGTCCCTGCCCAGCAAAGAGCACCGCGTGACTTGAGCAAGTGGGTTTAGGAGCGCTTGTGAAGTGCAAAATTAGGCTGGAGCTACCCTTAAATAAACTTTAATAAACTTCGATAAAATACCTAATCTAGAGTACGAAGTGTAAAAAGTAATTATAAAAAACTACACTTTGTATTCTAGATTTATTATTTTATTGAAGTTTATATTTAATGGTAGCACTTTACAAGCTCTCTTAAACCCATTTTGCGTTGCGTGTTGACTTGGTTGAAGTTAAAACTGTATTAATCATTGTCATTGTTTTTTACTTGCGTAAGTAAGCCAAGCCATATGCCACAGGAAGACTTAGGCAGAAAATGCCCTCGATTATTACTCAGTCTCCTTGATGCTTCCAGATAGGGCAATGACTGAGGGGGCCCGCCTGCATGGAAGCTACTTGGGAATTCTGGGTCCCCCTTTCTTAGCAGAAAGGTTATCTGTGCTCATGTCAGCAATCTCTTGGGCTGAGCAGTGGACCACAAAGGCGATGTATTTTTCATGCAAGCCCAGGATTTTCCACTGAATTCAGCATCTTGAGGAAGTTCAGCTGCTTTCTCTCTTTAAAACAAAAAAAGGGGAATAAAAGCCTAGATTCCAGGGATAAGCATCAAAATGTGACTGCTGTGATCCTAGAATCCAGGAGTGGGGGGCGTGGGGGGGAGGGGAGGGAACAGGGCTGCCGGTGGCTGGGGGCTTTAGGATTCTTGCCTCCCCCAATAGATAGCGGCAGCTCAATCATGTGCAGATACAGCCTGCTTATTTCACACTTGCTGAAGGTGTGTAACATAAATCGGGACCTGCCTTTCATAGAATCATGGACTAGTAGAGTTGGGAGGCCATCGAGTCCAACCCCTGCTCAACGCAGGAATACACCCTAAAGCATCCCTGACAGATGGCTGCCTTGCTGCCTCTTGAAGGCCTCTAGTGTGGGAGAGCCCACCACCTCCCTAGGTAACTGATTCCATTGTCGTACTGCTCTAACAGTCAGGAAGTTTTTCCTGATGTCCAGCTGGAATCTGGCTTCCTTTAACTTGAGCCCCTTATTCCATGTCCTGCACTCTGGGAGGATCGAGAAGAGATCCTGGCCCTCCTCTGTGTGACAACCTTTCAAGTATTTGAAGAGTGCTCTCATGTCTCCCCTCCATCTTCTCTTCTCCAGGCTAAACATGCCCAGTTCTTTCAGTCTCTCTTCATAGGGCTTTGTTTCCAGGCCCCTGATCATCCTGGTTGCCCTCCTGTGAACCCCCTCCAGCTTGTCTGCATCCTTCTTGAATTGTGGAGCCCAGAACCGGACGCAATACTCAAGATGGTTAAGCCACTCCAAGAAAGATGCAGACACACAGCTGGGCATCGGGTTTTCCAACCTACCTATGGGCTTTCCTTCCATCCTCTCCTAGGTTCAACAGCCTTTCCGAAGAGCAGCTGGTTGGCCATTCCGGAGGTGGTTCCGGGGGCTACCTGGAGCACATCTATAAGTATGCGGCAAAGGAGCTTTTTGGGATTCAAGTGGAGGAACTTCAGTATAAAACACTCAAGTAAGGAGTTCCAGGATCCTACCCCAACAGCAACCCTCAGGCCACCTCTCGCTGTGCACTTTCTTCCAAGCAAGGAAGTAGCAAATGGCTGTTCGTTTAAATCAAGAGGTGCACAACTTCGGAGGGGCCGTTTCCACCCCTCTGGCGTGCACTCCTGCTGTTGCCTCCCCCCCCCCGCCCCGAGGAATTCCACAAGAGTAAGCCGTTGCAGAGCGAGGTGGCTTGTTCTCAAGCTAACTTTGAACCTTTTTACTGCTCCATAGCAGTAAACAATTGTTCGAGGTTTTGCTGCTGTGAATTTCCGCATGGGCCAAAATGGATTGAAATGGACCAAGCAGCTTCCAGGCGAGGCTTTTATGGTGTAAGCGTCTGCCTCGTTCACAGAAGTTTGCGGAGGGGGCCAGGGGGTCTTGTATTCCATTGGTCGCCCTCCCACGGTTTCCCAACGCCTCTTTCAACTCTTATTTTCTTACCGTTGAGGTAAGAAAAATCCGCTGCAAAAAGCTGGAATTGCTGTGCAATATATTTTGATCGGTAGCATTAGGTACCCTCCGTCTGGAAGCACCTCCGTGGCTGCTGTTACAATGGCTCAGTTCAGACAACACGTTTCTCAACGGCGGTTCTAGAACTCCAGAGTGGAGTTTTTACACCACCGTTGAGAAATGTGTTGTCTCGTGGGAAAACACTCCACCCCACGGTGTATTTTTATTTTAAAGAAAACACTCCACGCTAAATATCCATGTTGTGCAGAGGAGAGTTCCTGCACAACCATTGTGCGGCATGTCGTGTGGAGGGCTCCGTGGAGTTTTCTGTTGCGTTGACTTTTCCCACAGGCTACAGAGTTCCCTGGCAAGAGCGGCAAAAGGAGCGAGTGCCGCTCTAGGAGAGCCGCCGGGATTATTATTTTTTGCGGCAATGGCTGATGGGATACCGTTGGGAGGACTGGCGGAGGAGAGAGGGCAGAGGAACTGCCTATCAAAGCCAACTCCACGGTAGCCCACAGTGACACACAAGGGTGGAGTTAGGACATGTTACGTGCGGAGCACCTCCTAAAAACTCAACCGTTGAGTGGAGTTTTCACACTGCATGGACTAACGTGTTGCCTGAACGGAGCCAATGACTGGACCTATGCACCCTCGGGCCCTTGAGACTGGGGCACCAGGAAGCTTTTAAAGCTCAGCTAAACACTTTTCTTTTTCCTAAAGCTTTTAAAACTTGATGTTGTGCAGACTTTATACTGTTAGTTTTACCCTACCCTGTGCCTGCTTACCCTACCCTGTACCTGTTTGCATTCTCTTCCCCTCCTTATTGTTTTACTATGATTTTATTAGATTGTAAGCCTATGCGGCAGGGTCTTGCTATTTACTGTTTTACTCTGTACAGCACCATGTACATTGATGGTGCTATATAAATAAATAAATAAATAATAATAATAATAATAACCACCGCAAGCAGCAAACCAAAGAGGGTGAGGAAGCCTTTCTTGTCCCCCAAGGGGGCAGATTTTGCCGCAGCAGTTCTGTCCTGCCACCTCCCGGCCAGCGGGATCCATTTCTCAAGTCCCAACAGCACAGCCAGCGGCTCATGAGCCTGGCGGAAGAACACATGCTTTTGCATTCCTGATTTCTTTTGTGTGTGTGTCATTGAATCCCCTCCCCAGAAACAAGGATTTCCAAGAGGTGACACTGGAGAAGGATGGCAAAACGGTCCTGCATTTTGCCCTGGCTTACGGATTTCGGAACATCCAGAACTTAGTGCAGAAACTGAAGCGGGGAAGGTTGCCGTATCACTACATCGAGGTGATGGCCTGTCCTTCAGGTGAGGGTGCCGGCGGGTTTGGAAGGGTGGGCTGCTAGAAGGGGAAAAGAGGAGGAGGAGGAGGAGGAGGCCACGGGCATCACCCAGAACTTGGTGGTGATACCTGAAGAAGTCTCCCGTTGAGGGGAGTGCTCTAACCAGCTGAAAGAGACCAGCCTCAACTTGGGATAGTTCCGGCGTCTAACTAAATCCGCACTGGCATTCTTCTCGGACTTTCAGCTGCCATCTTCTTGTTTTCCACAGGATGCTTGAATGGAGGGGGCCAGATCAAAGCAGAAGGCGAGCCCGGTAAGGATCTGCTCCAGCAGGTGGAGAGGCTGTACGAATCGGTCCAGCCGGAAACCCCCGAGATGAACAGAGCTGCAGAGGAACTGTACGAGCAGTGGCTGGGCGGCCCCACCTCAGAGCGGGCCCGAGGAGCTCTGCACACGCAGTACCATGCGGTGGAGAGGCCAAGCGCCGGGTTTAATATCAAGTGGTGAAGAGGGGCGGGTGTGCTTCGGAACTGGAGGCCCTGAAGCGCCCTGAATCGAATTATGTTTTTACGATTCTCCTCTCGGACACAGCCGGTGGCCCAGGGAGACCCTTTAGACTTGGCAAATATGTAGCAAAGGAATGTTAGTACCAAAGATCAGAATAAAAACCATTGTGACCGGAGGATTTGGCTTTACGGAGGACAACATCCAGCCAGAGAGAGGCCTAGTTTCAGGTAGGGTGTTGCGTAGGCTTGTTAGGGAGGGCCCGGGGCTCAGTGGCAGAGCTCCTGCATGGCACACAGAAGGTCCCAGGTTCAAAAATCCCCGGCAGCATCTCCAGGTAGCGCTGGAAAAACTCCTGCCGGAATCCCTGGAGAGCCATTGCTGCTGCCAGTCAGTGTCGACAATATTGGGCAAGAGGGACTACGGCAGCCAGCTACGTTCCCAGGCTTGTCTTCTTGTTAGAGCTGTGTCTTTTCATCCCATACATTTTTAAGATTTCCAGCCACAGGGACCCTCTTCAACACTGCGACGTTACGTGATGCCGCCACAAACCCTATCTCTGCATCCCACAATGCTTAGGGACACTCTGGGCCTATTCCAATTCCCCCGGCCCATCTCACTGGTGGCTCGTCCGGAGAAGCCTGCCACGGGATAACAACGCACTTCTGGATGCCACCCTTCCTCCTCCTCCTCCTCCAAGGAGGAGCCTCGTACATCAGATTCTGCCCCCTGCCTCCACAATGACCCTGCGGGGTAGGATGGGCCGAAGGGAGGGATGAGCAGAAGAGGGTAGTCTGTTTCTGGTCCATGTCAATGTTGCATATGTCCGTTCTTGTTCCACGGAAATATTTGCTTTAAAAACACACACACAAACGTGTATATACATGTTTAAATGTGTATTTTTGAATACTCCTCTCAAAATGTGTCTGCGGGGAAGAAGATGTGAGGGAGACTGGAGCAGGCAGGGACCATCAGAGCCTGCTTCAGTTGGACCACCCCCCCAGGGCTAACATCTTCACCTTGTGGGGAAGAAGGAGCTGTTGGTTTGCCCCTCCATTGGGAGATGAGAGGACGGAGCAGGGCCTTCCCACCAGCCTAAACAGTCTCCTTAATTTCTTTTTATTTTCTCCCTCTTCCCTCCCCATCCACTTTTCCTTGTGTGTCATGTCTTTTTTTTAGAATGTAAGCCTGAGGGCAGGGACTGTCTTCTTTATTGATACATTGTAAGCCACTCTGAGAGCCTTTTGGCTGAGGTGCGGGATAAAAATACTCTAAATAAATAAATTAAATAAAATAAAATTTGCATTTCTAAAAACATTTTATTGTAAAATGTGCCTTCTCAATGCTTCGTTGTCTGTTTTTTGAGCTAGGAACAGCCCTGCAAGGTTTGGGGAAGTGTGAAATGCGAAGGAGAGTTACATTCTGATCTGCACAGTAGTCTGGAAGAGGGGAATTGGGCCACTTGGCAGGCGGAGTCCCTGCCGGAAGCATCCGTAGCTGAGCGACGGGGCCTGGCCCAGGGGCATCTTCCTGGCTGACTGGGGTGCCTGCCGGTCTCCCCCAGTCCTCGTCTCGCTCTTTATCTGATGCACCCCACACTGGTGTCTTGTCAGCAAGCAAAGATCTTGTCTAGTGGGGGTGTGGGGAGACGGGGTTTAGCTGGCCATGCTGCTTTCAGTAGGGCTGTGCACCGCCTCAGGCCGAATCCTGGAATCCGAGCTGAGGCAGGACGATTCGGCCCACCTCAACCTGGATCCAAGGTGGTACCTGGTCAGCTCGAGGTGCCTGGAAACGAGCAGATCAGCACCAAAGCCTCAGGCCGATTTGGGGGTAATGCTGGGCCCCTCCCTCCCTCCCTCCTGGGAAAGCCAGTGCAAGGCTGGCCATGAGTCCATTGGAGTCGACGGACTCCCTTCCCTCCCCGTCTTCGGTTGCCTCCTGCCACTGCTGGGACTTACCTGTGAGCAGGGCTGGTGCCAGGCTATTTTGCACCCTAGGCAAGGTGAGCTGCTTTCACCCCTCCACCCCCCAGTGTACCCCCCCACCCCAGCGTACCCCCCACCCTCACCCCCTGTAAGCGGAGACAGGCGGGGATGGAGGCCGCGTTACCTTTCCCTCGCCTGAAGACAGAACGTGCGTCCCGGCTTGGCTTTGGCTGGGTGGGATGCTGGGGTGGGGGCGGGCAGACAGCTTCACGTTCTGAAGTCCGGCACTTGCCAGAAGTCAGAATGTGGAGCTGTCCGCCCACCCCAGCATCCCGGCTTGGCTTTAGCTGGGCAGGCGCCCAGCCAGGGACGCTGGAGTGGGGGACAGAAGGGTGGCTTCGGAACGGCGCGCCCGGGAGCTGCCCTTGCTCAGCTAGAGCGGCTCTGGGAGTGGGAGGGCAAAGGCGCCCCCTTACCTTGGCGCTCTAGGCAGCCGCCTGATTGGCCTCTATGGCAGCGCTGGCCCTGCCTGTAAGTCACGTCCTCCTGAAGAACTGAGCTGTGGTTTAAAGTGAAGCTCACGGGGGCTGTTTTTACTAGATTTATTGTGACAAGGGCCACCAAGGGCCATTCCCTGGTTCAGGCTTGGAGATGCCGGAGAGCCCAGCTGCCACCCAGCCCTTTTTGCTGGTGGCAGAGTAGGGCGAGGAAGAGGTCTGTACCCCCCACTCACGCAAGGTCAACTCAGCACCCCCCCTTCTCTACTGACACACGTCATAGCAACATCGGACGCTGCCTTCTACTAGTCAGAGCCTTGGTCCATCTGACCCAGTGTTGTCAACACGGACTGGTAGCTGTGGCTCTGCAGGGTTTCGGGATTGATTTTCAGCATGGATTTTTGCCTCCTTTTCTCTGGCCTCAATTTGAGGCAGACTTTCTTAACTTTAAATCCAAGGCAGACAGGCATTCAGCTTTTTTTAAAAAAAGATATATTATTATTATTATTATTGTTGTTGTTGTTGTTGTTGTTGTTGTTGTTGTTATTATTGCATTTACATCCCGCCATTATTATTTATATCCCACCTTTTTCCCAGTACTTTTTTCCTCTTAAGGAACCCAAGACAGCGTACACAATCCTTCTCCTCTCCGTTTTATCCTTGCAACAACCCTGTGAGGTAGGCTGGGCTGAGAGTCTGTGACTGGTCCAAAGTCACCCAGTGAGCTTCCCTGGCTGAGTGGGGACTAGAACCCGGATCTCCCGACTCCCAGTCCAACACTTCAGCCACTACACCACACTGCCTCTCATGTGTGTGTTTTAAATCTTGTATTGCGTTGGCTGAAGTGTGAGAGAGCCTTGGCGATTCCCCTAAGGCAGCCTTCCTCAACCTGGGGCGCTCCAGATGTGTTGGACTACAACTCCCAGAATGCCCCAGCCGGCTGGGGCATTCTGGGAGATGCAGTCCAACACATCTGAAGCGCCCCAGGTTGAGGAAGGCTGCCTTAAGGTCTTCCCACCCTCACCCCACCCTGCAACAACCAGGGCCGGTTTAGTGATTGCCACAAGGGCCAGCCAATCAGCATGTGGAAAGGCTGGCTTCTCTTGGAAACTGCCGGTTTCTTAGCTTGCTGCCTCCCAAGTCACAAAACGGGGCGACTGTGGATCTGCCGTGGTCCCTTGGTGCTCAAGGTGCAGACATCTCTCTTGGCTCCAGCAGTGCTCCCATAAGGAGAGGCTGTGTGGCTTGGTGGTAGAGCCCCTGGCCTCCATGCGGACGGTCCCGGGTTCGATTCCCGGCGTCTCCAGGCAGGGCAGGAAAATCTCTTGTCTGAAATCCTTTAAATAAATGTCGGGCTGAATGGATCCGTGGTCTGACCCCGTGTGCGGCCGTTTTCTATGTTCCCGGGTCTTCCGTCTCTTACCCAGCTGTTCCTTTGGCTACAATACTCACCAGCTTGCTGTTCTTAAAAAAAACCCATTTAATTAAAGTGACAGAAAGCAACGGGGGCTGATCGAAGCTCACAGTGCTGCGGATAACAGTTCTATATTCACTCCCCCACCCCTATTTTACATGCACAGGCGTGTAGATTATGCCTTCTTCTGGAAGCAAACAGCAATGTTTAAACACTCCATTTAAAGTCCCATAGTCAAGATTTTTCTTTAAATCGCCCCTGTTTGTTGCTTCCGTCCGTCCTCCCACCTCATAGAGCCGGGGGGGGGGTCATGGGGTCCTCGTGGCCGTGGCTCTGCCACAGTGCCACTGGCCGGGCCTCTCCGTGCACTGTTGTTCGTAGCAGAACACGGGTCAGGTGAGGCCGCCTGGCCTTGGTGCAGATGGCAAGGGGCGAGGGCGAGGCACGTTGTTCCCGTCAGGCCAGCCTGGTGCAAAGGCTTTGAAACTGGGGAGCAACACGTGGCCCTCCAGATGTTTTGACCTACGACGCCCATCAACGTTGGTTACGCTAGCTAGGGTTGACGGGGGCTGCAGATCAAAACATCTGCAGGGCCACCAATTCCCCGCCCCCCACCCCTGCATTAAAGGGAGTTGGAAGTTAACTCCTGAGACTTCACGGACGGCCACGATGTATTCTGTCCACAGCCCCTTGCAGCTGCGTGACCCTGCTCAGATTTCTCCATGGGCACAAAAGACTCCGTTCCCCTCTGCACGTGCTTCCTTTCCTCCAACGGCTCCCCGAAGAGGGCTTCACTTTTTCTCCAGCAGCGGGTCAAAAAGGCCCAGCTCCAGCGCCACCATGGCTTGCGGGTTCAGCCCCTCCTTGGGCTTCCGGAACTTGTCCTTGGCCTTGTGGAGAGCGGCGAAGACTTCGATTGGGTCAGCCTTGCCGGTGAACCTCTGGACGGATTTCTCCCTGAAAAGGCACGTCGGCCCCGTTCAGAGGTCAACGAGACACGGCAGGAACGTCCAAGACCCACTAGACCCAGCCTTCCCCAACCAGGTGCTTTGCAGACGTGTTGGACTATTAACTGATGCGCCTTTTCACTTTGGTTTTAAATATTTTAAGCATTCAAACTATGGGGGTTTTGTATTTACTATGATGTATTTTAATCTGATTCCGTAAACTGCTTAGAGATGTGTTTTGATATGGTGAGCAGTATATAAAGATGATGATGATGATGATGAAACTAATAATACTGAAATGAATAAAAAATGAAACCACTTGAAGGCGTGTGTTCCTCCCCCCTGCCCTCCAAGTAAACAAGGGGTGCACTCACAGGACCCGAAGGAAAGGGTTGTAGAAGAACTCCTCGGCTAGCGTGGAAGGCACCGTGGGCAGGTCTTCGTCCTCTCGTAGCTGTGGAGAAGCCAACGGGCCCGTTTTGAAATCCCCCCTTTCTGGAGCATAAGCCAGACTGCTCATGTTTAGCCGGAGGGTTGGCGAAAGGCGGAGAACCCCCCAAATTCTATCCTCCCCCCCACCAAATCAAGTATGGAATGGATTCTTCACACATGAGTCTGTGATGGGTTACTGTGTGGTTTCTCCGCAGGGACATCTTCTCCACGAACCAAGCTGTGTCCTACTTAACTGCTTCTCCCAGCTAGATTTTGGAGCTTTAAAGCACAAACAACCCTCTATGACCGCAAGTCATTTCCATAGCTTTTTATGCAAGTAAAACCCTCTGAAACGCATTTGAAGAAGCCGCCATTGAACTGAGGCTGACTTGTCCTTTGTCACCCAGGAACTCTATGGCTGAAGGGCATGTTAAAAGCGAGGGAAGCGTAGCTCAGCAATGGAGGACGTGCTCTGCATGTAGAGGGTCCCGAGTTCAAGTCCTGCCCAATCCAGTTTTTAAAGCATCTAAGGTTCCAAGGCTGGGAAAGAGCCCTATTCAAGACCTCAAAGGTGTAAAGAGGATTTGGTTTGATGGACCCAGCGTCTGACTCTGCAGAGGGCGACTTCGTATTATTGATATGGAGCGTCACTTAAAACAAGGTCCCTCCATGGTCATGCGAGTAACTGGTGTATGCAGGCAGTGTCGTCAGGCAGGAAGCCGATATACAGCAGTTCCTGGGGAAGATCTCCTGCTTGTGGGGAAGATCTCCTGGTCGACAGCAGCTTGGCCACTGTGTGAACAGAGTGCTGGGCTGGACGGAGGTCTGACCTGGCATCAGGGCTCTTCTGACGCTCTCATGACTGGCAGTTGATGTTTCCAGGCTCGGAGGAAAGGTCTTACCCAGCGCTGCAACTAGCTGAAGCCCTCTTAGCTAGAGACTGAAGTTGGGGACCTCTGTGTGAAAAGCAGGCGCCCCTTCACTGAGCTCCAGGCCTGCCCCAAAGGTCTCGGGCAGAAGTAGCCAAGAGTCCAGCCTCTCATGCAAAAGGTTGGTGATAACCTAAGGGTGCTCCCAGACGGTTTTTTTTAAAAAATATCCTGCAATCCACCTGCTTTAAATACGTAAATTACAGGAGCGTGGGGTGGGCAGGCAGGAGGCGTCATCATTCTCCATTTGCAGCCCTCCCATATTTTCTCAGCGATTCACCCATCTTTTTTTTAAACCCGAAAAAACAACCCGTTAAGGGGGGAAAGACAGAAGAGCTGCACAACGCCTTTCGACCGGTAGCGCTGGCCCCTCGCCGCCTCAAGCCCTGGCCTCGTTTCTGCACAGCCTGCTTGGAGGGGTGGGATAGAGGGGAAAGATCATAGAATCATAGAATAGCAGAGTTGGAAGGGGCCTACAAGGCCATCGAGTCCAACCCCCTGCTCAATGCAGGGATCCACCTTAAAGCACCCCCGACAGATGGCAGTCCAGCTGCCTCTTGAAGGCCTCTAGTGTGGGAGAGCCCACCACCTCCCTAGGTAACTGGTTCCATTGTCATACTGCTCTAACAGTCAGGAAGTTTTTCCTGATGTCCAGCCGGAATCTGGCTTCCTTTAACTTGAGCCCATTATTCCGTGTCCTGCACTCTGGGAGGATCGAGAAGAGATCCTGGCCCTCCTCTGTGTGACAACCTTTTAAGTCTTTGAAGAGTGCTCTCATGTCTCCCCTCCATCTTCTCTTCTCCAGGCTAAACATGCCCAGTTCTTTCACTCTGGGCATGTTCAGGGGGGAAGCCTTACCTTTGCCCAAGTGAGTTTCTCCTTCACGATGTCATTCTCCGGCTCCACTTTCAGGGCGAATTTCAAGTTCCGAGCCGTGTATTCGTGCCCACAGAACACTTTCTGGAAAGCAAACACCAGTTTCAGGCTGCAGCAATGGCGGGCTTTGGGTTCCTCTCCCCTTCTGCCCCACTGCCAAGGGGGTTCCCCATTGCCAGGGCCAGCACCCGAGGACGGGGTGGGTGGGGTCCTTTTGTTTGTTTGTTTGTTTCAGTTAGAGGCCCAAGTTCAAATTTCATCTGGAAAGCTGGCTGTTACGGAAGCGAATTAAGGTTGTTCACTCAGATCTGTTACCATGAAGGAATGTAGGAAAGAGATGGCTGATAGGAACTAACTAGGTCTAATCCTCTGGTCAGAAGAATGTCTCCACAGGGTGACCATATGGAAAGGAGGACCAGGCTCCTGCATCTTTAACGGTTGTGTAGAAAAGGGAATTTCAGAAGTGTCCTTTGTATGCATGCAGCCCCTGGTGAAATTCCCTCTTCATCACAACAGCTGAAGCTGCAGGAGACCTGCCCTCTTTTGTATCTGGTCACTCTAGGATAGCTCCTGCAGCTTTAACTGTTGTGATGAAGAAGGAATTTCACCAGGTGCTGCATGCATACAAATGACACCTGCTGAAATTCCCTGTTCAGTACAACTGTTAAAGATATAGGAGCCCCGTCCTCCTTTCCATCTGGTCACCCTAGCTATGAGGGAAAGAAATGACTCCATCCCTTCTCCCTTGCTGTCCCTCTGTGGGCACTTAAGGTGAAACAACGTGCTACGTTAGTCTTGCTTGCAAAAAAGCAAAGATGTACTTAATGCTGCCTGTATTTTGAAGGAAAACCTCCACAAGGCCCTGATCTGGTGCCCTGCTCGCAACCTGGATCAGGGCTCTGCACTAGTTTCCCACTGAAAATCCTCGTCCACAGGCGGCTATTGGCTCCTGAAGGTGATGTTTTGCCCATACACAGTGCCACGTTTCTCTCCTTTCAAACCCAACTCTTCCCATGGAGCATTTGAACAAAGGCCTTCCTGGGAAGGCCCTTCTACAGAGCCTTCCTTCCCTCCCTGATCTCCCCCACTGACATAATTTAAACTGTAAGCTCTGTGGGGCAGGGACCCATCTCTTTTGACCATCTTAGAGCCAAGCATGTCGACGATGTTGTGACCAGCGGCAAGCTCACTGTCTCTTGGGGCAGCGGGCCCAGGACTTCGGTCAGGTTCTTGTACATCTGTTCAGCCGTCCCTTCAAAGATTCTCCCGCAGCCTCCGATAAATAAGGTGTCACCTGAAGGTGGAAGGGAGATGCTCTCAGAGGTGAGTGGTCCAAGCCAATCCCCCACCTCACCCCACCCCAGCCGTGTGTACAGCTAAGACACCATCTCCACCTGTCCCAACTTTTTCTCAAGACTCTCCAACGAAGGAGGCTCTGGCCTGAGTTGCCTCTTCAAGTTGAAAAGTGCCGAGAAAGCTGGGTTTTGTATACAAGTGGCTGCAATGGTGGTGCAGCCTGGCTCACTCTGGACACGCCTGACATTTCCATGGCATAAGGACATCAGAAGAGCCCTGATGCTGGATCAGACCGAGGGTCCATCTAGTCCAGCACTCTGTTCCCACAGGGGCCAACCAGCTGTTGGCTGGGGACCAGGACATGGTGCAACAGCACCCTCCCACCCATGTTCCCCAGCAACTGGTGCACACAGGTTTACTGCCTCAGATATCACAGGTAGCGTTTTCTCTGTCCCCGGCCCTTCTGAATCGATACCAAGCCCATGAAAAATCTCCAGGCAGCTGCTTCTGTTGCTAAAATGGTCTTAGGACCATGGCCTTCAACTGAATGTTTAAGTTAGGCCTGCCTCCCTATGGCTTCAATAGATCTCATCCCTGCCCTGCAATGGAAACAAAGGCTAAATATGGATGACCGCAGGGGCCTGAGCTTATCCCTTGATGGTCCTCGCCTCCCCCCACTTCTGGGTAAGGACACATCCAGACTAGATTGCAGCACACCTGACAAGCAGCTGAATGTCTGGAATGACCTCTTGAAAAACATCGCATGTGGTTTGGGAAGTCTATCAATGGTCCATTCATATGGGCAGAATATTACCCAACACTGCAGCCATCAAGTGGTGAAGAAGCATGTGTGAATCTGCAACCCGCCCTTGGTGATGGGCTAGAAACATAAAGCCCTGCCTAGAGATGTCGGGGATTAAACCTAGCATCTACTGGGGGTTGTTCACACAACATGCTAACCCACATTCAGTGGTTGAGTATGGGATGTTTTGAACCATGGTTTGTTGTTGAACTGATCTTGATAGGCTGGAGTGCTGGGCTGAAAACAACAGAATGAAATTTAATAGGGATAAATGCCAAGTTCTACACCTAGGAAAAAGAAACCAAATTCAGAGTGACAAGATGGGGGACACTTGGCTCAGCAATACTACAAACGAGAAGGATCTTGGAATTGTTGTAGATCACAAGCTGAATAAGAGCCAACAGTGCGATATGGCTGCAAGAAAGACAAATGCTATTTTGGGCTGCATTAATAGAAGTATAGCTTCCAAATCACGTGAGGTACTGGTTCCTCTCTATTCGGCCCTGGTTAGGCCTCATCTACAGTATTGCGTCCAGTTCTGGGCTCCACAATTCAAGAAGGATGCAGACAAGCTGGAGCGTGTTCAGAGGAGGGCAACCAGGATGATCAGGGGCCTGGAAACAAAGGCCTATGAAGAGAGACTGAAAGAATTGGGCATGTTTAGCCTGGAGAAGAGACGATTGAGGGGAGACATGATAGCACTCTTAAAAGGTTGTCACACAGAGGAGGGCCAGGATCTCTTCTCGATCCTCCCAGAGTGCAGGACACGGGATAACGGGCTCAAGTTAAAGGAAGCCAGATTCCGGCTGGACATCAGGAAAAACTTCCTGACTGTTAGAGCAGTATGACAATGGAATCAGTTACCTAGGGAGGTTGTGGGCTCTCCCACACTCGAGGCCTTCAAGAGGCAGCTGGACAACCATCTGTCAGGGATGCTTTAGGGTGGATTCCTGCATTGAGCAGGGGGTTGGACTCGATGGCCTTGTAGGTCCCTTCCAACTCTGCTATTCTATGATTCTATGATTCTATGAATACAGCTTGTTAACCATGCAATGTGGCTTGTTTCCCCCAAAAAAAGCCACCTTGAGTGCACGTGGATTGTTGCTGAGTTGTTCAGGGTGGTTAACAAGCCACACTGCAGGGTTAACAAGCCATCCTGGTTGTGTTCAGACAACACAATAACCCACCCTGTGGAAAATGTGCTGCGTTCAGACAGCATGAAATTCCACAGTTCAATGAACAACCCGCGGTTCAAAACAACTCACACGCTACCCGAGTGTGGGTTAGCGTATTGTGCGAACAGCGCCACTGTGTGCAAAGCAGGTGCTCGACAGCTATGAAATGCCAAACGCCCTGCGTCTGAGCAAATACAGACGTTCTGTAAATGCACGCCGAGCGCCCTTTGAAGTCCCTGGGTCGACACTACTGGCAGGACTGCAGTCCTCCTCGGCAGCTTTTCAGAAGGACCAAGAGACCTGTGAAGGCTGCCGGAGCGTCCGGGGAGTCGTCTTCCCACACGAAGTAGCAGACGTGCCCAGAGGTGTGGCCCGGAGTGAGGAGGCACCTCACGTTGATGCTGCCAAACTGCCAGAGAGAAAGAAGGTCAAAGCCCATCGTCCTCCCCTGCTTGGAAAAAACGCAGCATCCAAGCACAATGCCTTCTGCCAATGGGAATGGGGCGGAATGGGGTGGGGGTGGTTCTAAACTGATGAAGCCCCTGCCTTTGGCAGGAGCATCTGGCACAGTTTCAACGGAGCTGCAGTTTGGGGTAAGCGGCAGGTGGACCGTTATGGGTGAGCCTAAGATAACAACCCATGGATTTCATTGCAACCCCTCATTTGCAAGCACGTTCAAAGTGGTGAGCTGAGTCAGTGGCCCTCTGGCAAGGTCAGGGGCCCGACTCAACTTTCAGTCGAGTCAGAAAAGTGCCACTGGATAGGACCAAAGGTCCAACTGGTCCAGCATCATCTCTGCAACAGTGGCCCAGCAGAACTCACAAGGGAGGCCTTGGAAGTGATGGCTTTCGGCTGCTGCAGGCGTGCAAAACAGGCTGTTTCTGGCAGCCCATCGGAAACACACCCACACACCCTGCATCTCTTGCTGCTGCCAAAAATGTGGCACTCCCTGGGGTTTCCCATGCTAGCAAGGGAAACCCCAGGCTTTGAATGCTAGCAAGGGAATCCTTTGCCTTATCGTCAGTCTCCGTTGACAAACAGAGGCCCACTGCTTCTGAATATGGAGGTTCCATTAGGCTGTCATGGCTAACGGCCATGGATAAGGGACAACGTAAACCAGCCTTCCCCAACCTGGTGCCCGCCAAATGTGTTGGACTACAACTCCCAGCATAACAGTTGAGGTGATGGGAGTTGTAGTCCAAAACATCTGGAGGTTGGGGGAAGTTGGCATAAACAATGGCAGCTAGAATTAGGGTGGACTCAGTAAGAATTTTGTTCCCCGATCCATCTTGGAAAAGTGACATGATTAACAAATTCTGGTGTAACGTTTCATTGATTACAGTTTTCCCGTAAGATCATTTTGAAAATGATAAACTGGAGTGTCACTACTTCTCATGTCCATCTGTGAGAGACTATCTGTAAAGACGGAACGTGGACCCTCTGTGGTTAAAAACAACCAAGTATCTTGGGGGATCTTAAAGAGGAATCCATTTCTTTTGGCGATCTACAGTCCACTTCATCAGTAAGGATCTGTTCATTAGTTTGCAAAAGACAACACAACATCCTTTTCTCAATAAATAAAAAACCCGGAATAACTTCTAAAATGATTGGCCACTCATGGAAGTTTGCGGGTCCTTTATATGATGTCACCAACCTCTAGGACTTGTCCCGTACTTCCCCCCCCCCTTTTAAAAAGATTTGTGATAATCTGAAATAAAAATTAACATGGCATATCTGTGGCATGTAATGCTGGCGTAGTGCTATAATTTAGCCACTAGATAACGCTGTTTCATTGCTGAGAAAGGATATTTTAAATTCCAAATCACATGTTTACTGGCTAAAGGAGCCCGTTGTAAACTCAGAAAGATTCCGGAAGAAGAAAGCCCAGTAGGGGATTTTCCCTTAACATAGAGAAGCTCTCATTCTATCCCTTCCCCACCCCTTACCTTTAACTCCTCATTGTGGCTCACTGGGTGGGTCAGTGCTCCCACCCGCTCATCCCCGCCGTACACTTCCAGGTCAGGGTACAGCTGTGCTAGTTCCACATTTCCTCGAGCGTGATCCCTGGTAGACAGAAGAGGGGCAGAGGGGCCCGGTTAAAAGTGTCACAGAAGACTCTGCAGCCACCCTTCTGCCGGGGATTGGGAAAATCAGCAACCACTGGGCGTGGTGCTAAGAAAAACTCTCCCGACACGAACACTGCATGCACTCCCCAACCCGATTCTTCCTTTCTTCTCCCCACGGATCGGGGCCACCTTGAAGAGCATCTTCTCCTCCCAGGGGAGTGAACAAAAGGGCTGCGTTGTCTTCACTCACCAGTGATGGTGAGTTGTCAGGATCGCTTTCAGAGAGACATCTTCTTTTCTGATGATTTCCAGTAACTGAAAAAGGCAAAAACCACTGGAGAAGCAGACTTGGAAGCAACTGCATGTGCCATGGAAGATCTATGGTTAGCATTGCCTCAACTGTTATGGCACCCAGGCTGTGGAATGCCCTCCCCTTGGAAGCCCGATCGGTGCCGGCGCTGGCTTCATTTCAGCGCCACGTTAAGCCATGGCGTTTTTAACAAAGCCTTCGATGGCTAAACCCACCAGCCTGCACACTGCCTCGTTTTAATTGGATTTTACTGATTTAAAATTTCATAATGGTTTTAACGGATTAATGGTTTAATTTGTTTTAGAACTGTATATTTATTGTTCTATTTTATACGTATGATTTTATCTATACGTTGTTGCCCTGAGATCCCTGTGATATAGGGCGGGATATAAATGTTTAAATAAATAAATAAACTTACTTTTTTAAAAAAATTAACAGGACTCAGGGCAGGATTGGATCCCTCTGTCCCAGTTAAAAACGCTCCCCAAAATGCCATTTGTGTGTGTGTAGGATACTTGAAAATTTTCCTAGGTGCGGTAAAAAACAGCTTCAGGAAGGGGGTAGTTTTAATCAGGAAAATGACACGGGGGGATGGGTACGATTATAATTTTTAACCGCAGGGGACGCTAGCTATGCCTCTCCATATCATGTCTAGTCTGGCCCTAAATTTATTTATTTATTTATCGCATTTAGATCTCACCATTTTTCCTCCAAGTAACCCAAGGCGGCCTACACAATCCTCCTCCTCTTCATTTTATCCTCACAACAACGACCCTGTGAGGTGGGTTGGGCTGAGAGTCTGTGACTGGTCCAAAGTCACCCACTGAGCTTCCATGGCCAAGTGGGAACTAGAACCCGGATCTCCGACTCTCAGCCCAGCACTCTAACCACTAAATGAACCATCAACTACTAAGTAAAATAAAAATATTGGAATTGTGTCTCTGGGACAGATCAAACTCTGTCTTGCTCATCATTCTGGTTCCTATTGGGTCTAGGCAGCTAATTTGGGGAGCTCACCAGCTGGGCACGATTTTGTGGGTCACCCCATTGGGATGTCTCCAAAATCTCATGATCAGAGGTACAGTTGCCACTGAACAGGGGAGTTCCACTGAGCTGTAGGTAGTTTGGGCAGAATTCTAGAACAGATTATTAAAACGTTGGCCTAGAAAAGAATGGATTGATGACTAGGACCAAGCATGGATTTATGAAAAATTAAGCCCATAAGATCAATCGTATCTCCTTTCTTTGGTAGTCTGGTCAGTCATGGCAATGCAATGGACAGAGTATATCTTGACTTCAGCAAAATATTTGACAACGATCTCCTTGCTGATAAGACGGTAAAATGTGAGTTGGGCAATACTACAGTCGGGTGTTTGTTAATGAATCTGCATCAAACCCAAGGGAGGTCTGAAGTGGAGGGCCACCGGGCTCTGTCATAGGCCCCGGACACACAGCAAATCAAAGGTACAAGTTTATTATGGGGCAGCATCTAGGCATTATCTGAATAGGAGCCAGCTGTGCAATGCGTCACACCTCAACCAGGATCCGAAGCGATTAACCATGAATACGACCCTCCCTTCGCCCGCAGGGCTTTCTACCCTCAACTGCCCCACGGTCCGGATCTTTCTGAGTTGTTACATTGACTTTAAGTGGCTTTTATTAATGTCTGTCTTGTAAGCCACCATGGTGGGATTTTATCACGAACAGCCGGATATAAATAATTGTAATAAATTAAATGACAAAAACAAAATGCAGATTGAAAGCAAAACGCCTTAAGAGTCATTTTATGGAGAGATGTCAGATGTGCACAAACACCAGCCAGAATGACGGAGAAGAGACACACACACACACACCCCACAACCGTTCCCCCTTATATCCTTAAGTGCACACGAGAAAGGCGGAGAAGACCAACTTCTCTGGGTTGTTTTAGAGGGCTCAGCACAATGCTTAAAACCCTTTCTTAAAACCCTTGCAGCCTAAATCTCCTGGCCCAGGACATGCATCACGCCTACATTTCTGGCAGGCCTATTTGGATTCCCAATTTACCCTCTTGGGAACAGCAGCATCCACCGCAACGGCGTGCCGAGTGCTTTCTTCGATGATCAAGTACATATAGTTATCTTCCAGGACCGAAATCACTTTGACCTTCATGTTCCGCAAATTCGATGGTCATGGGAGCAAGCTGCAAGGAGGAGAACCGGACTCATTAAGGGAAACAAACTTGCACATAATTGCATTGGGTTTTGGATTACAACAGTGTGAACTGCTCAGGAGTCTTTGGAACTCCTTCCCAAAATTGCTACATTGTTGGGGTGACCCTATGGAAAGGAGGACCGGGCTCATGTACCTTTAACAGTTATACAGAAAAGGGAATTTCAGCAGGTGCCCTTTGTGTGTATGCAGCACCTGGTGAAATCCCCTCTTCATCATAGCAGTTGAAGTTGCAGGAACCCTGCCCTCTTGACCAGATACAAAAGTGGGCAGGGCTCCTGCAGCTTCAACTGCTGTGATGAAGAGGGGATTTCACCAGGTGCTGCATGCACACAAAGGGCACCTGCTGAAATTCCCTTTTCTGTACAACTGTTCAGGGTTGGGCAGAGAGGGGTTGTCAGTGGGGCCAGTGGGCATGGGCCTATGATTTTGAAGGGGCCTACCCCGAGTCCCCCTGGGCAAAGTTGCTTGATTTTTCTGTTGTAGATGATGAATTTGCCCAAAGAAAAGCACGTAAAGCATTTCTGAATGTGAAGAAGTGATGTCTTATATACGTCTTGAATAAAAGTGCTTGCCATTATCTTTTTTATAAATCGTTCTAGTTCATATGTATTTAGAACTGATTAAAAATTCTTAATGAGCAGCTTGAAATAGGGCCTACATTTCCCATCTGCCCCGGGCCTACTACCAGCTTTGCCCGGCCCTGCAACTGTTAAATACTGGGAGTTATAGGGCTTTTTTCTGTCTAAACATCCATAGGATTGCACCTTAATTTTCCTTTCCTCTCTCCTTTCCACCACAACATGTCTTATCCTAATCCAAGATTATAGGTGGATGCTGTGATTTAATTTTTTTCACTATCTCAGCATTTTTATTCACCATCACCATCATCATTATTTTCCTTATTCAGGTTAAAAGGACATAGGTAGAGTGCAGGACACGGAATAACGGGCTCAAGTTCAAGGAAGCCAGATTCCGGCTGGACATCAGGAAAAACTTCCTGACTGTTAGAGCAGTACGACAAAGGAACCAGTGACCTAGGGAGGTTGTGGGCTCTCCCACACTAGAGGCATTCAAGAGGCAGCTGGACAGCCATCTGTCAGGGATGCTTTAGGGTGGATTCCTGGACTGAGCAGGGGGTTGGACTCGATGGCCTTGTAGGTCCCTTCCAACTCTGCTATTCTATGATTCTATGAGGTACACTAAGCACAGTGCAGCTTTCTCCAACCTGCTGCCCTCCAGAGGTGCGGGACTACAACTCCCATGATCCGGAGCCTGCATGGCGAAGGATGGGAGCTGTAGTCCCTCACACCTGGGGGTCAGCAGGGCTGAGGAAGGCTCGCTCAACACACACATGCCCCGCCTAGCCCGAGGTGAATGGGCTTGCCCGCCCGCCCGCCCCCCAGCCCCTTCACCCTTTCACCCCCGGTCCCCCACCCAAGCCGCCTTCTCCTCGGGGAACCTTTGGGCGAGGAACTGCCGCTCCCCCCGCCCCCATTCTGACGAGTTTCCAGCCTCATCCTGGGGGAACCTCGACCCTTCCCAGAGGGGGGCGGCGGCGGCGGCGGCGGCGGCATCACCACCATCATCTCCCCAGCCAGGAGGCCCCCGACGGCCGCCTGCAGCTGGGCCAGAGGGTGGGGTGGGGAGGGGTGGGGGTCTGCCTGCCTGCCTGCCTGCCTGCCGCGTCTGGCCGCCAGGATCCGGGCTGCGCCCCTGCGCCCGTGGGCGGCTCAGCCCTGCCACAGCCCGCGGGACGGAGAGAGGGACGGAGGGACGGACTCCCGAGGAGGCGCCGCCCGCAACCCAGGGCTGCCCGGCTCTGCGTCCTGCTCCGGCGCCGAGGAAGGAGCAGGCAGCGCTGAAAGCCCCCCCCCCCATCCCCTGCCCCTGCCCCCACGCAGCTCCCCCAATCCTCACCCCCTCCCCCGTGGCCTCCTTGCCTCGGAAACCGCAGCAACCGACGGTGGAGGGGAGAGGGCTCGTGCGCAACGGCGGCCGTTCGCATCGCTCCGCCTTCCCGGGCGCGGAGCCAGCGGAGCGGCCGCCGCGGCGACAGAAGTGCCCAGGGCGCGGCGCCTCTGAGGGCGTGCAGAGTGCCTTTCTGTCAGTGGCCCCCGCCGCAGCCGAGCTCCTCCCCACTAGTGTGAACTGACTCACGGGGGGCAGGGGGGGCGGAGGGAGCTTCTCCCCAACGGGCCCTCCGGGCTGCCCACTTTAGAAGACGTCGCTTTGCGGTAGAGATGCGTTTACACTGGGGGTGGAGAAGCCGCGGGACCCCCGCCCCTGGCCGTTGGCATCCCCTGGGGGGCCACGCAGGATCTCCCCCCACCCCCACCCCTCTCCGCCCAGTGTGTATGCAGAAGATCCTCCCAAGTTCAATTCCAGAGCAGAAAGCGGGATGGTGGTGGAAATTTCCGTGTCTCTGAGGCTCTGCAGAGTGACTGTCGTTATTTCACAGACTCATAAAATGGTAGAGTGTGAAGGGGCCTCTAAGGCCATCGAGACCAACCCCCTGCTCAAGGCAGGAATCCCCCTTAGAGCACCCCTGGCAGATGGCTGCCCAGCAAAAGCACTCCTTTAACTGCTGCAGTACAGATCAGTCCCGTGTGCCCCGTGAGGGGTGATCGTGGAAGTGGGAAACTTTCTGGAGCACGCCTCTTCCGTTGCGAAAGGCCTGCAGGTGTAGATTAGGTAATTGGTTCCATTGTCATACCACTTTAACAGTCAGGACGTTTTTCCTGGTGTCCAGCCGGAATCTGGCTTCCTGTAACTTGAGCCCGTTATTCGGTGTCTTGCACTCTGGGAGGATCGAGAAGAGATCCTGGCCCTCCTCTGTGTGACACCCTTTCAAGTATTCGCGTGCTATCATGTCTCCCCTCAATCTTCTCTTCTCTTCTCCAGGCTAAACCTGCCGTTCTTTCAGTCCATAGGGATTTGTTTCCAGACCCCTGATCACCCTCGTCATCATCCACAGGTATTACATCCCAACTAATGAAAACCAACAAAAAACATTGAATGGAAATATACTGGTGGAGGAGGTTGAGCAAGCCATGAAACACTTGAGTCACAATAGAGCCCCCGGCCCAGATGGATTCAGAAGATGGATTATTTTAGATAATTAACAAATTAACAAATTATTTAAAATAAATTATGCCCCCTTATTAAAGCTATTACTACAGATTTGAAGAAATAGAACAAATTGAATTTGTTGATTTTAGGGCGAATTGCTGCATTGCACAATACAAATGTCCTTTATTCCCAGGTATTTATTCTTGTTTCAAGTTCTCCCCATTCTCCTCCAGCCAAAAATATTGAAGTCCTGGAAAATGTCAAATCAAAACATTTGCCTTCCAAGCCAAAGTACCTTGCTTGGCACTAAAACTATACTATAAATAAATAAATAAATTGAGGAGGCTGGGGGATCCCACACCTTGCATCATGTTATGAAACCTTTGAGTTACAGCAGCTCTACTTTATTATTATGAAGGCAAATAAAAACTGGATACGTCTGGAAGAAGAAATGCTGGACGTGGGCGCTTTATGGGCTCTGCCTTTTCAGTCTATAAAAACAAAGGAGCTAAACAATATCCAAAATCCATACACGAAGACCATTTTTACAATCGGGGGAAAAGTGGCAATCCAGGCTGTCTCCAGAATGGTCTCCCCTCATCCCATTACAAATATATCCAGGTAATTTAGATGCAACTACCATCATTAAAGTCTCCGAATGGGGGGGGGGGAAGGAATATTTTCAATGGAGAGGTTTTAATACCCAGGATAAACCAAAAACAATAGAACTCAGAACTGATGTAGGAGACCTAGGCCTAGGATGGCTACAAGAAGTACAATTATCTAGGGCTGTGCACAGGGCCCCCAAACCGCTTCGGATCCCGATCCAGTTCCGGAGCGAGATCTGGATCGATATTTGGACGCCATTTGGCCCACCTTCCCCACTTACTTGTCTCTGCAGCGGACAGCAGAGGCAGGTAAGTGGGGAAGGGGGGACAAAATGGGGGGGGCTGATTAAGCCCCCCTCCCCCTTACCTGGCTCCGCTGTCAGCCACCGCATAGACTGTGGCGGACGATGGAGCCAGGTAAGCCCTCCTCCCCCACTTACCTGGCTTCAAAGCTTTGGACTGGTCTGAACCGCTTCGGGCCCATCTGGACATCCCCATATCCGCTCCAGAACCAGGCTTTGGAGATCCGGATCAGCCCGTTCCGCTTCGGATCCTGGGATCCGTAACAGAGTGGAGCACACCCCGACAAATATCCCACCTCCTCAGAGACCCCAACATAAAGACATATGCGCTCAGAACCTTAACAGGATTAGAATGAGCAATATTAATGGTATGGAACCCAGATGGGTTCGCTGGGCTTGAAGAAAATGTGGGAAGGAGATTTTGGAAGGGAATTAGATGCTAGCTGGAACATATTACGGAACAATGGACCATTTAGATCAATATCAGGTTCTATTCGAGAAACTTCTTAGAAAATACTGCACAGCTGGTATCGCACATCAATACAGCTAACACGTATTATTTCAACATGAAGCCCCCTTTGTTGGAGAGGCTGCAGGGTAAAAGGCACGTATTTTCATTTATGGTGGACTTGTCCACATATACAGGGATTCTGGATGTTAGTACATAGAGAATTGATGGTTATTACTAGAGAAAGGATTGTATATGATCCAGAATTATTTTTATTATCAATATACAAAGGATCTAATGTAAGTTTGAAATGTAAAGATTTATTATTATTGTTATTAACTGCTGCTCGCCAGACAATTACACAGCAGTGGAAAAAATGGACAATTTGAACTTATCAGCATGGTACTGAAATATATGGTCTGTGGCAATATCAGAAAAAATAACTCATGATTTGCTTCTAATCCAAGGAAAAACAGAACTATCTTTTTATGCTATATGGTGGAGATTTATTCAACATACGTCACAACTGGACGTACAACAATATATGCTTGCTTCAGCATTGAGCATTTGGACATTGTAACAGCAAATGAAGATCATACAATACACTTATTAATTGGTATATTTGTTTATTTAGTTATTTCTTTAAAAAAAAGCTTACTTTTTCTTTTTCTCCTTCTCGTATCGTCCCCCCCCCAAATTGTATTAATTTTTCTTATTTTTATATAACAGCTGTTTAGGCATCAGTTGTTAGGGGACTGATAACTTTTTGGTGTATGTATATATATATATATATAATCCACATACCTCAGCCTCCCCCAAACTAGTGCCCTCTGGCTGCTTTGGACTACAACTCCCACCAGTCCCAGCCAGCATGTCCAATAGTCAGGAATGACTGGGAGTCATAGCCCCAAACATCTCAAAGGTACATGGATGGGGCTGGCTGGCACACATTATCAGGGCAGGTTTGCAAGGAAGTATTTGAAAACACCATGAAATGATACATGAAAATAAGCACACCAAACAACAAATCTAGAAAGGCAGCAGCCAAATAACACAGATGAAGAAAGGGTTGGAAGCCTGGAAAAGTAAAAGGCAGAGGTGGGTCTAGATTTGGGGTATATGGGGCAGTGACACGCCCCCCCCCCCCGCCTGTCCCCTACACACTGGTGGCAGACAGATCCCCGCACAACCAGGTACGTTTGCTGCTGTGCTCCCAAGTGCCACTCATGGTCTTCTGTCCTCCTCCACCCCACCAGCCCCAATGGGCAACATTGTCCTGATAAACGGGGCTTTGCCTGGCCCTGGAAAGACTCAGCCTGGCCAAGCTCTGACGGGAAGAGCACTTCAAAGGCAGGGCACCGTCACTGGAAATCTCTGGTGGGGGAATTGGAGAGGAGCCTCCAACAGGCAGATACAAAAGAGGAAACATGCAAACATTTCTCATAAGGCAAGGAGACCCTTTTCTTCTAGGCTCAGCCAGTCTTTCCTGGCGGAAATCTTTGCTCCAAGAATTAGAGGCAGAACCAGAGTTTAGTGCAAGAGAGGTTTATTGACCACAGAGTAGGACACAGTCATTTATTCAAACAAAAGGCTCCGACCCCACTTAGAACTGAGCTCACTGGAGGCCGGCAGCATTAAATAGAGAAAAGAAACAGCAGCTTTCTGGGCAGGGAGTCGTTCTGCCCCATCCACGTGGTTTCTCCTGCCGTGGCACCCTAGCATGGCTAGCAAGTGCACATGGTCCTAGCAGCAGTTAGAGCCATTTTACACTACATGCAGCACGAAGCAGCTGAGGTCTGGGTCCTGCCATCTCAGAACGCAAATGGGGGCCATCATAGGTCAGGATATTCGCCTACCAAACCAACGCACATCCCCTTTCTGGCAGTACACTAGCCTTTAAAAGGACAACATGGGAACTTTCTCTCCCCGCCGTGCTAAGGTACGCCATGGAGGCGATTTTTATAGGAGCATTTGAAGACAAGGCACCCCACCAGCAGCCTGAAGCAGAAGCCTAAAACTTCCCCACCTCATTCTGGGCAATGTGTAGAGTGGCTGTTAGAAAGAACCAAGCAGGTGGTCAGACACCCTCCTGCCCCCTGCCTCCGGCAGGGCTGGGCAGGGAAAAAATAAGCCACGGCCCTTCCTTTTGCAATTGATGCAACTCAAAATCCAGGGACGCCTGTAACAAACTTTGACTGTTTTCTATAGCATTCTTCACATCATTCAAAGAACCCTTAAGAATTGAGCGTGGATCTACGGCGGATTTTGTGCCGAGGGACCCCCTACCAGTGGAGGCTGGTGGCTCTGATATCAGCGCGGCAGTGACTTCACTCTGGGTTGCAGTCAGAACTCTAATGGGCTCTACCCATCAGAAGCTGGGTTTGACTGAAACCCGGAGCGGATTCACCGCCCCACTGGCTTCACAGCCACCAGCCTCCACTGACCCCAACCACTTTCACAGGATCCCAATTCCAAGGGTTCCAGAGTGGGTGGGTGGGTGGGGTGGGGGGAAGCCATGGCTGTGTTGAAAGCAGCTGAAGTTAGTTAGCGCCACCTCCTTACTCTGCTCCGGTTAGTTCATCTCTTTCATAGTAATATATATTATATATTTATATATTTATATGTACACACACATTAGCTGAATTGACAGGGAATGACAATTCAAGCAGGCTGGTAGGTGGTTGTCCAAACGGAAGGATTTCTAAGCAACAAAATGGTTTGTCGGCTTAAAAAAGAAAGGACGAGCGAGAGGGGCACGTCTAAATTTAAAATGCTGAGAGGCCATTTTGTCACAGCCCCCGCCATACGCACACAAAGATCTATAGTTTTGCTAAGGTGTCAAGAACTCTTTGTTAGGAGGTGTTAGTCACTTCCTAGACCTACAGGTCCCAGAGTTCCCTGGTTGGGAGCCATGACAGCTAGAAAGGGATGAAACTTACTTTTTAAAAAGTGCAATGTAGACATGTCCAAATAAAGTATTCCTGTCAAAAATGGCATCTTTCTTATGTACAGAAATATACATAAGAACAAGGGGGAAAAGGGGGGTACTGAAACCTTCCCCAAGCTCCAAAATCTCTTTTTTAATAAGGATAGGAATATCCGATCCATTTGGCTGCAAAGTTACTCTTGATGTGTTCAGACCACTGCTCTCACAAGGTCAGTTACTCCGGACATACTTTACATCTTGTCCATACTGACAATTTACTGCTGTGTTGACTCAGTGCTGAGTCTACTGTCAGTGAGGACAGTATAGGAGTACTACTGCTACTTACATAGTTTGTTAAATTACTAGAAGCATGTCAGCATGGATTCTCAGTTGTGCTCATTTAATGCTCTCCAGATCCCATGAAAGAATTGCACATCTGTTCAGCTGGTAGAGTCTGCAGATCCCCAAAACTCCCCTGCAAACACACACAACTTTTGGGTTGTGCCTAAAGAAGCTCCCGGTGTGCCATTCCCAAATCTGGCATCCTCCCAAAATTTTGGACCACAACTCCCAGAATTCCTGACCATTCCAGATATGCTAGCTGGGGTGATGGGGGTTCAAATCCAAAAATCTGGAGGGTACCAAGCTGGGGAAGGCTAGTTTAGGAGGAGGATAAAAAAAGAAGGTTGCTTTCTGTCAACGGCACATGCACAAGAACTAGTGTAGTCTCATCCACCGCACCTGTGGGTTTTTGTGGGGTTTTTTTTTTTGCCACAGCAGGTTCCTCCACTGAGCCGTAGACAGACTTTAAATCCCTCCAAGGTCAAAAAGACATTTGATGGCTGAGCACTGGGATCAATAAAGAAAAAGGGAAAAAACAAGAACATGTATGCAGCTAAGCGGTTGTGCTCCAAAGGTACAAAATCAAAAGAGTTCATTTCAAGCCTCACAAGAACAGGTAGACTTCTCCCCCCCCCCCGCCCCCTCCAAAAGCAACTGCATGGATGGAGAAACAAAGAATAGCAAGAACAACAACGAGAACCCCAGGGGACTTCTGATCTGCTATTTAATTCTAGAGGTGGAAAACTCAAATTTGCCTTCCAAAGGAACTGCAAAGTGCTGGGGCAGAGTTCATCCAAATTCCCTCCCCCCCCCCCCCCCGCAACAAAACTCAGGCCGCTGTTCTCTCCTTGAAGCCACACCCACACATGCGTCACTAAAAAGTAAAAAAGGGGGACCACGACCTCCTGGCTGAAATCAAGGGGTACAAGGATAATGAGGCTTTTTTGACATCTTTTAAATAGCATATAGAACATCTCCAATAAGAGCAAAGAAAGTGCTTTGTTGTGGGTTTTTTCCTTTTAAGAGAAAATCAAAAATAAAATTCCTTAACGTGAAGGATTTTAACAAAAGAGGGCTATTCGGTTTCCTTAACTAAATCAGCTACAGGACAAGAAAAGCAGCAGAGCGTCTGGGATGGATTTTTTTTTTTACTCTTTTGGCACTTTGAAGTTGTCTTTTTCTTTCCGGATGGCTCCCATTGTCCGGATGGGGTCCGTTTCCCTGGCGTGTCGCTGCACGGTAGTCTCTCTGTCAAGGCGAAGGTGGGGGGGACGGGACGACAAAGGTTAATTGGTTCGCTGAAAATGGAGCACCGATGTCAACACTGTAATTTATTCTGGGTTTTATGTGATTTTAAAGTTTTAATCTGGATTTTATGGTTTTAGTTGTAAACTGCCCAGAGAGCTTAGGCTGTTGGGCAGTATAAATATGTAATAAATAAATAAATGATGAAACTTAAAGGATCGTTCATTCTCCCCCTCCCTCCCTCTCCCTCTCTCTCTCACACACGAAGATAAGTGCACCAAAGAAAGGTGGATGATCCATCACATTCTGAATTTAGGGCATTAACGATCACAAAAGGTGAAAAAACGCAGCAGCTGCTTTCAGAAAAGGTGTTTATCACGGAATCGCCACATTCAGGGGATATTGGAATTTTACGGGAGTCCAGAAACCCGGTTTTTCCACTGCTTCTTTTATCGTTTTTTCTTCTTTCCATAAAGGGACTTTTGATCAGGGGCAATAGGGGCCATCTTTCTGCAAGGACCCGGCCTGGTGTTTAGACGGCTTTAAGAAGGGATTTATGAAGGGACAGGCTGAGTAACAGCTCTTAACCCTGATAACCACGTGGTGGTTCCATGTTCGGAGGCATTTCAGATGCTGAGGGACGAGCAGGGGAGAGAAGTTGCCCCGGTGTTCTGTTTGCGGGCTTCCCGGAGGCATCTGCTGGGCTGCTGCCGAAGACCAGATGCTGGACTCATGGATCAAAGTGGCTCATGGGCCTGGGGTAGAAAGGCTCTCCCTTCCGTTGACAAGGTGCTTCCAAAAAACCCAGCTCAGGCTGAGTGACGGTGGGCTTCAAGTCGGATATTCTGGGGCTGACCAGTGGTTTGGCCACAGAATGTGGATCCTTTTAGAGCTCCATCAGACAAGCGTTTCATTGCATGCTTGTTGCTGGGCACTCATGTATTTTTGTAGGTCCCTCTCGCGATGTTGTCTGCCTCCTGCACGCCTCCCGCCCCTTCTGGCCTTCTTCGCGCCCCCCAGAAACACCCCAGTAAGTCTGACTTATTTTTAAAGACAGAAGTTGCCGCTATCTCCTGCTGTGTGTAGGAGAAGCAGCGGGATCAAAACGGCCACGTGCACGTTGTTTACTTCCTCTTTCAAAAGAAAAAGAAATGAGGGACAATCACACGGGCGGAGAAGTGACGGTACGCAACCACGATTTCCCCTTGTGTGAGGAAACTCAGAATGTGTGAAGCAGTCAGAGAGAAAGAGTGCCTCTAAGCATGCATAGAATGCCTTCCTTCATCACTGAGTGAGCCCACAAATAAGATGAGGGCCAAAGCCTTCCAGAGTAGAGAGCCGGACTTTTGAACAGGTTTGCTTGAATCTTGGAACCTTCTTAATTCCGAAGAACTGCTCTGCGCAGCTGTTTGAAAGTATGTTCAACACACAGGCTTAGTTGCTATTAACACTTTTCAAAACCAAATGAAAAGCAAACATAATTATTAAATTCGGGGCTCCAGAAATCAAGGAACGTTCTCTCTTCCGAACACTGAGCACTCGTACATCACGAACGCGCCCTTCTCTCAAGCACCTCTAATACACAACCTCAGTTCATCGGCACACAACAGCCGTCCCGGGAGAAAACAAGTTTTTGTAAACCGCCCAGAGAGCTTCGGATATTGGGCATTATAAAAAATGAAATAAATAAATAAATAGTTACCTCACTCTCATGAATGGGTTGTACGTGAACTCTTCGCCAATGGTTGATGGGATGGTCGGCTCACCACCATCATATTTTGCCTAGAGAAACAAGATACTAAATTGTAGAGGTACTTTGGCATGTGGAAAATAACCAGAATCTTTCAGAGATGTGACAGCCCCCTTTCCTTGAATTTTCACCTTCTATTTTTAAGGAAGAGGAAGAGGAAGAGGAAGAGGAAGCAAGAGCAGCAGCAGCTAAACAGCAGAATTGGTTTTAAAATGTATATGTTTTGAATTTTGTAAGGCCGCCTTGAGGCCTGGTACAGGCAAAAGGCAGGATACAAATAAATACCACCATCATTACCACCACACATCTCTTGCCCTTTTACTTAGGGAGACAAAAGGAAAAGTGGACTTCACGGTGCTGAGGTGGCACCACCTTCCCTCAAAACCCCGCAGTTTCTCTTCCCAGGGGTGGCGTTAGGTAATCCTGACGCCAAGGAGGGAGCGTGGGGTTTCCGGTGGTCACCCGGGCACTGGAACAGTCCCCCTGCCCTCTTCCTGGTGGAAGACGACCAATCACCAGTCACCTTCCACCAGGACCACCCCCCCCCCCGGCAGAGTGGGATACAGAGGAAAACGTGGCTCGGCCCAGCAAACCCCCGCCTTGCCTTTGCCCACGAGAGCTTTCGTTGGATTGCACTATTGTTGGGCTCCACGTGCCGGGCAAACTTCAGATTGTTGATGGTGTATTCATGACCGCAGTAGACTTTCTAGGAAGGGAATAAGCACAGGAAAAGAGTTATAGGCCATGGAAGTCACAACATAACTGTTTAAAGACTAATTTTGAGGTTATAGGTAGACTACAATGCTGAAGGTTGAGGAAGAAGTGGGGGTGCCCCACGGTCCAAGAAGCTGACCCTACTGCGCACCCCAACCCTCCCTTCCCCAGGGATTAGTTCCTCCTCCCCTCATGTCAGCTAAGGCAGTGCTATTCTGGATGCCAAGCATTAGGGTAAGATCGATGTTCATGGCACAGTGGCAGGTAGCTAGGCCATTTTATTTTATTTATTATTGCACTTATATCCCGCCTTTTTGCCTCCAAGGAACCCAAGGCGGCATACATAATCCTCCTCCTCTCCATTTTATCCTCACAACAACCCTGTGAGGTAGGCTGGGCTGAGAGTCTGTGACTGGCCCAAAGTCACCCAGAGGGTTTCCATGGCCGAGTGGGGACTGGAACCCGGATCTCCCGACTCCCAGTCCGACACTTTACCCATTACACCACACTGGTTTTAAATTTTGTATATTTGTTTTTAATGTTCACTGTTTTTAACTTTTGCAGCCCACCCAGAGAGCTTCAGCTATGGGGCGGTATATAAATGTAATAAATAAAATCATCATAATCATCATCAAAATCCAGGAGCCGTCCAGCATGAAGAAAAAGATTGCTGGGTGCTCAGGGAAGGGCCTTCTCAGTGGTGGTGCTGCAATTCTAGAATAACCTTTCCTGGGAGACCCATCAAGTGACATCTTTGCAATGCTTCTACTGCCAGGAGGCATAATTAATTAATTAATAAAAAAACCCGGGCCTTTAATTGTTAATTTGTGCTGTTTTAGTTGGGCATCAGGGGTTCTTCTTAACACAGTTCAGGATATTACTACAGTTTATATTTTGAGCTCATGAAAAAGTGGTTCAACCAATTCGATGAAATAAGCAGCCAAGCAGTTTTTGGAGCTGTCTGGAACTGCGGCTGCTGGAGTCTCCTGGGCTTGAACCACACATGCTCACAGATTAAAAAGTGGAAGGAAGTGTTGAGGCTTCTGAGCCCACACACTCTCCCTGCTACCCTGGCGTGGGATAACAGTTCCTTTGCATCCGTCATGAAGGCTAGAACAGGCGAATACAGAGTAACGTGTAGCCAAATACGGCAAAGAGAAGTACTCAAACGACAAGGAAGTTAAAAGGGGTCCATTCATTTCCCCTGCCTGTATCCAGATGTAGAAGGCTGTTTTAGAGGTTCGTTAGGAAAGGTTATTTCCTTTTTCATTTGACAGTTTGAAATTGGCTAAATTATGCAAAAGAACAAGAGTTGGGAAAGACGAATAGACTGGTGGGTTTCATAACAGCTTGACCACGGTGGTGTCCCTCAAAAAATCCTGAGAATTGTACATGGCCAAGGGTTCCGGGAGTTCTTGGTTAGAGATCCCTAGGCTCCCCCATCACAGAATGGCAGGTCTGTGTGGACATGGAATGACTGTAGATTTGATCTTTAGTACAACTTCTCGGCCCCCCAGAGCACATCTGCGTGGTACCGTTTCAGGAGGGAGACGCCCCAAGATCTCAACCAGGGCTCTATACATTTCCTCAGGGGTTCCTTCGAAGAACTTTCCGCAGCCAGCCACAAACAGCGTGTCTCCTAGAGGAGAGAGAGAACAGACCACGTTGGAGCCGGCTAGAGTCCACGCTAGGGTGGGCCACTGAGGACAGCAGCAAGGCTGTGTTGTGTACAGCACCTGGCACACTGCTGGAAATAAAGATTAACAGCATAGACACACAATTGTACAGAAGGAATGATTAATGGCCCTACTCATTTCTTCAGCACTTACTGTCTCAGTTACAGACAACACGTTTGTCAACGGTGGGTTTAGAACTCCACGGTGGAGGTTTTATATCACCGTTGAGAAATGTGTTGTCTGGCGAGAAAACTCCACGCAACAGTGGAGGGTTTTTTTTGGAAAACACTCCACGCAGAATATCCACACTGTGCAGAGGAGAGTTCCTGCACAACCATTGCGTTGCGTGCTGTGTGGAGGGCTCCGTGGAGTTTTCCGTTGCATTGAATTGACTTTTCTCACTGGCTACAGAGTTCTCTGGCAAAAGCGGCGAAAGGAGCAAGTTCTAGAAGAGCAAGCTCTAGGAGAGCTTCCAGGATTGTTTTTTTTCGCAGCAATGACTGATGAGATACTATTGGGAGGACCGGGGGAAGAGGGAGGGCGGAGGAACTGTCACTCAAATGTCGTGATGGATTTTACTCAACTCCACAGTAGCCCACAGTCACACAACGGTGGAGTTAGAACATGTTGTGTGGGGAGGACCCCCTAGGAACTCGTTTTTAAAGTAGTTATACTGGTTTTAAATGTATGTGTATTTTGCTTGTTTTTGTGGGTTTTTAATCTTAGTATATTGTTTTAAAGTGTTTTTATCTTATGTGAACCGCCCAGAGAGCTTTGGCTATGGGGCGGTGTACAAATGCAATAAATAATAATAACAATAACTCAAACGTTGAGTGGAGTTTTCACACTGCGTTGACTAACATGTTGCCTGAATTGAGCCACTGTGTGCAAGGTGATGTACAGAGACTAAGAAAAAGTATTTTGGGGGAGTGCAAGGTCAAGGATTAGGTGTTAAATATTTTCTGGAGCCTTTTTCCTTTTTTGAGCGTTCTGCTGAACTGCCTCTAATCAAAGAGTTCTGAGAACTCTTTGATTAGAGGCAGTTCAGCAGAACGCTCAAAAAGGAAAAAGGCTCCAGAAAATATTTAAAATATAAGAGTAAGGTTTTCAGCGTCAGCTCCTGAAGAAGGATTATTTTTAATCCGAAACGTCGAGCATTCGGGACACAGACAAGAATTATTAAAGAGTTTAATCACTTTTATCGGCACCAGAGCTAGTCTCTCAACCCGCGCCTGCAAGGATCAGGTGGCCATGGAAATGCAAGGAAGGCGAGGCTATGGTGGTTCAGGAGAATGGCTTTGCTCAGGAGGCCAGGAGTCTCGGAGGAATGACTTCAGAGAAGTTACCCTCCATGGTGGAAGGTAACTGGTAACGGGTGAGCCGGAAGACAAAAGGAGAAAGGAGAGAGGTTAAGGAGAAACAAGAAAGGAGGTGCAGCCAGGGCAGAGATACGGGAAGCTTTAATACTGATGATTAGGCACATAGGAAGCTGCCTTACACGGAGTGAGACCCTTGGTCCATCTAGCCCAGTATTGTCAACACTGAGTGGCAGAAGCGCTCCAGGGTTTCAGGCAGGATTCCTTCCTACCTCACCTGGAGATGACAGGGATCGAACCTGTGACCTTCTGTGTGTAAAGCAGGGCCTCTACCACCGAGCCATGGCCACAGGTGATGAAGAGTCAGCACAATGTCTTAAGGAAGGCTGGCTGGCTAAGTGACATCATCATCAGATCTCTTTGGCAAAGAGATATAAATAATGCTGAACTGGCTAGTCAGTATATTGATCAGCCTGAACGTATTTCTATTAAATCAAAATGTCTGTGCAAAACGTTGGCTCCTGGTAACGCAAGTTTTCTCCTAGTCCCCAATGGCCGGGGTGGGGTGGGGATGGTAAATGTCTCTAGGCATGATCTGATGGAGAATAGGGAGTTTTGAAGAAGGTGTGTTGGGTGGCTTTTTTGGAAAAATAAAGGAGTACTTGCTAGGGAGTACTCAAATTTAGGATGTCATATGGACATTGTGAAGGTTTGAGGTCTACAGAGGCAAGGTTAAAGACTCAGGCCTAGAGACCTGGAGTTTTCCGTTGGGAGGGGTTATCCCTGAGAGGAGTAGTTTCATTTCTGCAGTTAAGTTTCATTTCCTGGTTAAGTTTCATTTCCTCAAAGTAGAACTTTACTTTCTATTTTGGGGGGAAATGTTATAAAAGAGGGAGAGAGCCAGCCAGGAGACAGACCAAAGACAGAGAAAGACCAGAGGTTATGGAAGGAGCAGAAAGGTGCAGCTTGAAGAAGTCTAGGTGCAGCTTAGGGTAAAAGAAGGTGCATTTTTGCAACTTTTATTTTCACTCTGCTTTATTGACTAAATGCCTTTGGTTTTAGCTTGCTTTTTTTACTTTATTAGTAAACTGTTGGGTTAAGCCACATGTGTCTGGAGTGTCACTCACCCCACATCTACAGCCTAAACCTCATGTTACTGGGAAAGGGAAGGTAAAAAGAAAGTGGTTGTCTTAAGGAGGCAGAGATACTTACAGAGCTGCTCAGGGAGTCCAGGTCATAGGAAGAACCCCGACAGACAGATTAGTTTGGGGTGGCATTTGCATGACTGGTAAACCAGAAATGGGAATTTGAAATTTGGCAGTGTGCCAAGACTTGCATTGTTCTTTACCATTGGAAAGAACACTCTTGAGAAATCTAGGTGAAAGTCCAATAAGGAGGTCATGGAGCAAACGGGGAAGTCACATATTTGGCTTGACACCAAACCAGCTGAACATGTTTGGGAAACACCAGAGAAAGTAAATCTCTGTGATCTTTCGCGTTGCAACCACGCTGCATTCCACAAGCTGCTTACATTGGTAGAGTAATGGTGATGAGCCCACGAGGAACACTCGGGAGGGCGTGGTTGGAGGGCTGCAGCCTGGCTGATCCCAGCCCCACTCAAAACCTCACCTGTGAACACCGCAGGCGGTTCTGAGCTATTTGGCTTCGTCACAAAATAGCAGATGTGTCCAGAGGTGTGGCAAGGGGTAGAGAGGCATTTCACGTTGAGGGAGCCCACCTAGGAAATGGAGAAAAGCTCCAGTAAGGAAGTTACAACAATAAGGCTGGACTGAACTCTAGGTACGCTATTTCTCAGCCCCAGAGGGCAATTCTCAGCTTGAAGCACCCACAGCGGTGGACAGAAATGAAGTGAGAAATATCATCCTGGAAACTGACACAACCCCACTACTCTGGTCTACTGTAACCTTACTGAACAGTAAAGGTGGCAATCTCTTGCACTGGACTACTCTTCACTGGCAGGGGGGTATGTAGACTATCTTGCTGCACAGAACTCTTCATCAGGCAGGATGGAAAGGTGGGCGTATTCTCATGTATAAGAAAAGCAACGT
Source organism: Elgaria multicarinata webbii (assembly GCF_023053635.1). NCBI lineage: Eukaryota > Metazoa > Chordata > Lepidosauria > Squamata > Anguidae > Elgaria > Elgaria multicarinata. The sequence continues at coordinate 6,596,544 of NC_086187.1, forward strand.
TGCTCACTCCAGGCAGAGAAAGCAGTCAACACTTCTAGCAATTCACTGCACGGACTGGCTGTTGGGAGTAGACTTGGGATTATCTATGGCCTTCCTCCCAACAGCTTGGAGGATGCAACTATACTGGAAAAGCAGCTCGTTGCAGAAGCAGCCAATAAAAATCTGTTTAAAAATGCAACAATTCTAAAGCTGCAGTCTTTTAATTAGTCCGAAGAGAAACAGACCTTGCGGCCCTATTGGAGAGTGAGGCCAGGGCCTCATCTACACCAAGCAGGATATGGCACTATGAAAGCGGTATGACAGCAGTATATAAAAGGCAGGAGCCACACCAAGCAGGATATGGCACTATGAAAGCGGGATATGGCCTGTGTCCATGGGCCCCAACAGTTGTCCGTGCACTTCAATACCGCTATAAAGCAGTACTGGGGCTCCTGCCTCTTCTATACTGCTTTCATAGTGGAATATCCTGCTTGGTGTAGATTAGGCCGATGCCTGGGGAAGATTTCCTCGATTGTGGAACAAACTACTAGAACATTTCTCTGTCTGCTACAGCTGTTCTAGCCAGGAACAAGAGAAAGGCTAAGATGAAAATATCCAAAAGTGCTAGACGGAGTTTATTTTTTAGAAAATAGCCAGTCATGTTTCAAAGGCACTGATAGTACAACGTTTTTAAAAATGGGCCCACCATGGAGTTGGGAGTAAGTGCCCCCATTGCCTTTGTATACAATGAACTGCATGCATTTAGTACAAACAAATTATTCTTAAAAAATAAATGCCCCATGTCCACATTGTCCTCACCTGGCAGAGACATGAAATCATCAGCTGCTGACAGCTGACCACAGAGACGGCAAGAAAGCCACAGGGAGTATTCCAGGTGGGCAGTTTGCACCTTTGCAACCCCTTGGTTATGGTTAGCAACTAGGTGCAACAAGTAATCACATGCCTGGCTTTTCCTTGCTTGCTTTTCTTTTCTTAAATAGCAGTGTGATCTGAATCAGGACCAGGCCGCGTGTGCACACCTTGGGGGCCGGGGGCTGTGGCGTTACCCCACAATTGATTACCTTGTATATGTCTAGAATAGTATGTCTGTTAACTATGGAATGTTAGAACTGAGAGGGTGTGGTTTATGATGTAATAGGGGTGTGTGTGTGTGTGTGTGGAGGGGGAAAGGAGTATATAAGGAGAGTGTTGGGAGTTTGTGAGGTGTGTGAGTTTGTTGTTTAAGAAGAGTTTGGATTCTAGGGATTTAGGATTAGGGTGAAGAGAGTGAGGTGGTTGATGTGTGGATGGTTTAGATTTGGCAGGATTGAAAGTAATATTTTTTTGTTTAAAGCTTTTAAATAACAATAAACTTATTATTTTGTTAGCTACCAAATAATTATTATTTTGTTAGCTACCACGTGTCAGCTTGGCATTATTTACCTGCCTTACAGTTATTAAACACCTACACAACTTGATGTTGCGCAGACTTTATACTGTTAGTTTTACCCTACCCTGTGCCTGCTTACCCTACCCTGTGCCTGTTTGCATTCTCTTCCCCTCCTTATTGTTTTACTATGATTTTATTAGATTGTAAGCCTATGCGGCAGAGTCTTGCTACTTACTGTTTTACTCTGTACAGCACCATGTACATTGATGGTGCTATATAAATAAATAAATAATAATAATAATAATAATAATAATAACACCAGATTATACCCACATTATATTCAGAGAGATCCTATATTAAACCTGTTTCCCTCATAGCTAGGGGAAAGGTTTTATTTAACCCTCCCTCAGGTTTTCAAGTGGTGGCGCTGGGCCTGAGAAGGGTTTATGCGACGGGCCCAGTGTAAAGGTCTGTGACGTCGCAGAGACAATAACCATTTGCCCCTGTAGCAGTCCTGATCCGGATTCTTCCTGCCCCCCCTCCTGCCACCAAGATGCTATTTAGTGAAGAAGAAGAAAGCATCTAAGGTCCAATCCTGTCTCATTTGGCTTTCAACCTCCCCCTGCCAAAAATACTTTCACTTGTAACCGCAGTGTGCATATCCAACAGGCATCCATTCTGCCAGATGAAGATTTCTGTGCAACTCTAAAGGCTGCCGTCACCAGCATTATCAAGGAAGGCGTTGCTCTGCCCTGTTAACTGACCCAGCTAGATGTGGGTCAGTTAACAGGGCAGCCGCTTTAAGGAGTACGTTCACAGACAGCTCCTCTCCTCTGCTTCTCCCACAGGCTGAAATCGTTGACCAGTGGGCGAATTCTGCTAGACGTCAGGGCTGGAGACGGTTGCTGCAGATTCCATGCCTGCCCATGGAGAAGAGGACACAAGAAGCCGCCTTTGGCCTCTGTACACATGAGGTCTTGCCAAGAGGTTAACGTGCAAACGGACTCTGCGCCTTTCCATTTGACTGTGCACATTTATTTGCAGCAAAATGATGTATGGAGAGGAAGGATGAAACCAGCGCGGTGGGAATTCTGGGAACCCGGGGAAACTTCCCCCAATTTTGGCGCGTCACGCAGTTCCCGTGCGAGGCACCAGCGCTACCGATGTCGCCATTCACCTTCAAACAGACCCATGTGCAGGATCACGCTGCTCGAGGCAGACGTTCCCCCGCCCCCCTCTCTTCCCTGTGGCAGCTCCATCTTTGCAGGAGACGGGTTGGACGAAGGGGCCGTTTTTAGCAGCGGCAGCAGCACCACCAATCCCCTTCGCTGCGCCTTGCGCAGTCCTGCGCTTAAGCCAAAGCCTAGAATCTCAACCCAGGTGGGCCCATGCTCCACAAGCAGAGGAGCTGCCACATGCAAGGGGTGGGGGTGGGGAAGCCCAATGCCATGCGCAGGGCACCCATGCACCTCAATGCTTCGATGGAAGGCGTGGTTCAGAGGGTGGTTTTGGGCGAACATGGTTTCCCCCTTTTTTTACCTGAAATGACATAAGATGAGAGACTTTCTGGGTGAGGGCTCCAACCCTGCTATCTCCCCCGTACACTTGTAACCCCGGCTCCATCTTTACAAGTTTCTCATTGCCACCAGCATGGTCCCTAGAAGGTCAAAATGTCAGACTTTGGAGGCTATGCAAATAACAAGATGCATTTCTCTTACAAGCAAACCCTGCCATTAAATCCTAGTTCCTTCCAAACTTAAGATATCACCAGCGTCAATTTTCTTCAAATGCAGCTTAAATGGCCCTGCCCTGTAGTCTATTGTGTGGGGCAAAAAGTGAATAGGATCCGACGGAGAGGGCGCTTACACCACCAGTGTGACATCTGGGGGTCACAGAGCAACTTCCTGCTCTGTAGACCATGGCATGAGCCACATTCATGGCACGGGCGCGGTGTGGAACAGCGGTTTCAGAGCAAAAAGCTCAGGAGGACTCACAGAAGGGAAAGGGGTGCGTGAATAAAAAAAAAATGTCTAGGCAATTTGACCCAAGAGGAAAATCCATTCTTGATCTCAAAAATCTGGTGATGGGTCAGACCCTGAGAGTATGCAAAACCCAGCCAAGGGCCCCTTGTATACCCCAAGTTTGGTTTCAAAACAAGTTCAGATCCAAGCCGTTTCAACTGCCACAGCTTCCTGCAAAGAATCTTGGGAACTGTTCACTAGAGAAGGGGGCAACATTTTTTCTTTCTTTCTTAGAAGCGCCTTTCACTTCCGAGAACTAACATTCCTAGGCTTCTTTGGATGGGAAATTGTGACAGTTGAACAGGGAGGAACCTGGTTGAACCTTGTGGTGCAGGCTTAACCATTCCATAAGAAAACATTTATACCACTTGACATCTGGTTGGAGTAAGCCATGGCCCACCAGAGGAAGGAGGCAACCTCCTTTTGATCCCACAATGTGAACCTGAACTTCATATTCGTACCCCAGGTGCAATGCCTTTTATTTAAATCATATAAGGTTACCAGTGGTGGTGAGTAGTAAGAACAGTGGTCAATTTCACTCCATGCTTTCTGGCCGCATCCATAACCTGTAGTCAGAATGAGAAAGGGAAAAGATGGACCTTTATACAAAATCTGCTTTAATCGCAATCAATTTTTTCCAATCCTGTCTACAACCTCCTGGGAGTAGAGGTCTACAAACAAAACTGGACAAGACTGGACAAACTGCACAAGAGACTCACGTAGTTATTTGGCACAGGAAATACTTTACAGGGTGCCGAGGGAGCTGTGATCAAGCCAAGAGATGCACCCCAAGATTTCTGGCAACCCCGCAACGTTCCTGAGGCACACTTCTCCAAATGTGGGAGTGCTTGTCTTTGGAAGAGCCTGTTGACCTCTGAGGAGGGAAGCTTGCCCAAACATGTACTGGAACGAAGGACAAGTTGGCAACTAGTTCATATGGCAATCTTATCCCAACTGTGACAAGAGCAAACTAAAAGAAGAGGTTGCCAACATATGGATTGGATTTGAACAACACAGTAACCAACGGTGTGTTAAATAGTCAATGGTGTGTTAAAAAGTCAACGATGGGTTAAAAAGTCAACAGTGGGTTAAATAGTCAATGGTGGGTTATTGAGTCATCTGTCAGGACTTTTTCACACCATGGTTGGTTATTCGGCCAAAATAACCAACACTGTGCAGAGTTGATTATTTGAACAACCGTTGGTTATCGTGTCATCTGTCGGACACCGTTGACTATTTTGGAGCACACAGTTGGTTATTTTTGGTGACTATAGAGCTGCCACTGTAGTCCACCCAACAGAACTCTTAATGGCTGATGAGATACCAGTGGGAGGACTGAGGGGGGAAGAGAGGGCGGGGGATGTGTCAATCAAATACACAGTTGACTAATAGCCAACTTAACGCTTGCATTAATCCATGCCATGATTGATTATAACCATGTTGTGTGTGGAATGCCCGCTCGATAGTCAACCGTGGAGTTGACTATTAACCCACCAATGACTATTGTGTTGTCTGAGTGTAGCCAGTGACACATTAGCCTCAATACAACCTAGGAGGTGAATGCAGACATAGTGCTGAAATTCACCCGATTTCCTTTAATTCTAAACTTTCAAAATTGAATTTATTTCTCCCACTCCAACAACAAAAACTGCATTTGAAACTCAAGTTTCAATTAAAAATAATATGAATTTCCCATCTAAATTCATTCATTTGGGAGCAAAATTTCTAGCCTGTAACTGAAAAGTGCACTTTCTTGTCCATATCTTTTTGACTAAGCCCCTCAAATCTTGAGTTCCTCAATTTTGAGTTTCTTACCCATCCACTGCAAGCAAAAAGAAATAAAAGTCACGGATTCAACTTTGAATTCTGCCCATTCCCATATTCTGAAATGGCAAATTCAAGATCTCCAAACATGGATCTGATAAATTAAAAAATGTTCATTGCATCTGGCAGCCCATTGGCACAGGAGGAAACCAACAAAATGTAATAAACAAATAAAAAAGGGAGGCGTTTAGGAAGAAGTACCTTCTGGGGCTGCACGGGGTCAACGATAGCTGCCTCCTTGGTTTCCTCATCAATGATGAGGTACATGTAGTTGTCCGTGAGGGCTGGGAGAAGCTCCACCTTCATGTTGACCTGCACAACCACCTTAGATGGTCGTCTCTCAAACTCTGTGTGGAGGAAGCCGGCTCGAAATTGTGGAAAACCTTTGGAAGACAAACAACCACAATGGGAACTTTCAGCCTGTGTAGCAACAGATTCAGCACCGAGACCCAAATTGGGAAGGTACCCACAATGCTTTGGGCAAGGTCTCCGCCAGAATGCTTGTGGAGCCAATGAGGAAGCAGCTTAGCTAGCAGAGAAGAGAATTCTGGGAACGGACGGCAGTTGAACGGTCAAAAGAGAAGCAAATAGGCCCATATTGTGGGGAAAGGAAGCAACCTTCACGAGTGACCATTCATCATTGTCCTCACAACGGTTATTGAAAGTTAATTCACAGAAGCAGGTTTTTATTTCACACAGATATATTTCATCTTTCCTTCAAGGAGCTCATACATGGTTTTATACCCCCCTTTCCCCCCACAACAACCCTGTGAGGTCAATTAGGCAAAGAGATGGTGACCCCAAGTCACTCAGTGAGCTTTATAGCAGAGCAGAGATTTAAGCCTTACTGTCCTCAGTCCAACTTGGGACGTGTGTGTGTGTGTGTGTGTGTGTGTGTGTGTGTGTGTGTGTGTGTTATTGACTCTGTTTAGATGACACGCTAAGCCACGGTGGTTAAGCATTTCGAACTGAACATTATGGCTTAGCGTGTTGTGTGACCATGACTTAGCGTGTTGTGTGAACCATTCCTAACCACAGTGGCTACAAAACCGTGGTTTGAACATGTTCACTAACCATTAGTGGCCTAACCATGGCTTAGCGTGTTGTGTGAACAGGCAACTTAACAGGGAGAATACCTCTCCAGCCAGGCCTCCATTTTCCACCCAGACTCTTGCTTGAAACTGGTGGCACTCAACTTAGGCTGAATTCTCACAGGATTGCACACCTGGCAACATGGCTTCGTAGGGAAACCATCGTTCTGTGAAGTGAACTAGAGGTTTCTCTCACAAAGACATATCAGTGCTGCGGCAACCTACAATTACCAGAATTCTTTGGAAGAAGCCATATGACACATTCCAGAACATTCCACTTATTTCCAGCATCCTGATTCACTTTGTAACATTCTGAAGGCAACACAATAGGATTTCACCTCAAGAATCTCACTGAGCAATTTTATGTTATGAATGTGCCCCCATGGGGTGACAACTTGGAGGTCAGGCAAATTTGTAGCCTTCCACCTCCCAGATGAAACCTCCTGGAAGTGTATTCATAAGTGACTGTGAGCTTTTCCACACACAGGTAAAATCCCACGCCTTTCCGGGGCTTTCATCCTTGCAGTAATCCCATCATCATGATTTGTTCCTTTCTTGGAAAAGCCCAATTGTGTTTTAATGAAACAGTGCCATCTAGTGGTGGAGAGATCCCACGATATCCAGATAATACCACATTATCTGTGTGTTTTTTAAATGTGCATTTCCCAGGGGATAGTGCGGGAGGCATCCTGGCTATTGACAAAGTCATGCAATGGACCTGCAATTTTTTATCCATGGCCAATCATGAGCATGCTATAAATCACTCATTTAGAGAAACTCTGTGTGAACCTGCCCTTATTCTGGAATTGGCACATTTGAAGGATATTAACATTTGGGTTAATCATTAATATATATATGCACTTGAAAGTTGAAACATATTATTGATGCCTTACTTTTGACAGGCAAAATATGAAACCTCTTATAATCTGGATCATCTTAGACTGACTCGTGCTTTTCCTTTTACGTTTTCAAACTTCCCTTCTGCAAACCTGAGGGATAGGAATTTGATGTGCAAGTTTATATTTAGCTTTAAACTGAGATTGTCATGAACCCAGGGGCTCAAAGCCTGGTGGAACTGTGAACACATGCCCAACAGGCTTCCAGTCTGTACATTATTATTATTATTATTATTATTATTATTATTATTATTATTAGGCATGGTATGGAGTGGGGTGACAGGAGAGAGAAGAGAAGGCATCTTTTAACAATTCAGATACTCCTTAGAAATGAAACCTCCAGCCCTGTGACTCAAGTAATATTAGACTGTAATGTTTAAGTGTATTTTTAAATATATATATTTTAAGTATCTATAAAAAAAGAGATGCAAGCAAAGCCGCTTGTTCCAGAATTCTGTCACAGACCAGTGTGACCAAAATACAGTACCCAACCGGGGGCTGTACAGATCAGCAGCAGGCTGGAATGGCAATGGCTGGGGGTCATCAGGAGCATGGAACAGGATTAGGCCCAAGCATCCGCAAACACACCCCGTTACTTTGCCCCATATAATAGAGAGGTTGCCATTTCGCCCAGGGAGAAAACTGAAGAGCAAACATGACTCGGCACTGCACCTCTGACCCTGGGCGCTGTAGCCGTGATTGACCACGCTCCTACCAGGATGTGTGCTTGCATGAGATGTGTTCCAATGCACACCCTCACTACATGCAAGACTCCCCTCCGTAGTTCAGTGGTAAAGCCTGCACATTGAATGAAGAACAGCCTTCCCCAACCTAGTGCCTTCCAGATGTGTTGGATCACAACACATCTGGAGGGCACCAAGATGGGGAAGGCTGATGTAAAGGGCCCCAGGTTCAACCCCTGGCCAATCCAGTGAAGCAGGTAGCAGAGATGAGAATGACCTCTGACCAAAACCCTGAGGAACACCTCTTGTGGGAGGAGAAAGGTGGACCCATGGTCTGAAGGAGAAAGGAGAACATCTCGGAAAGTTCACGATGCGGCACAAAAAAGAGATTTTGCCTTATGTGTGACCAAGCATGGAACAGCTTTTCTTTATCTATTTGCTTGTCTGAAATAGTGTTCCAACTTCCTTAAAGTGGGGAAGAAACACAGGGCAGGGGAGTTCCCTGTCAGATGACTAGATCACATATGCCCACAATGCCTCATTGTTGTGGTCTAGGGGCAAGAGAGAAAGATCAAAGAGAGCATTTATCCAACCACTTCTTTGAATCAGCAGAATTGCACGGAATGTCTTGTAGAATCCTTTGAAGGTGTTATGACAAAAGCGTCAAGACTCTCTTCGGTTTTTCCAGAAGAAGACTAGCATGGCTACCCCACTGGAATTTATGTGGCTGGTACGCCTATAATCAATTCCTGGAAATGCAGCAGCACGTTTTTCATAAGAATGACATGGGGAGTGACTAAGGAACAAATGGTACAGTCACTTTCTGATCGATTGATGCGGCTGTCCAACACTGATCAATCGATGGAAAAAGATCAAAGGCCGCTTGCTGAATTTTGAAGGGTAGAGCTATGTACTACTCGTGCAAGTGAGCCAAGCTGCACATTGCAAGGGAAGGTAAAGACACTCCCCAGGGGCATGAGCAATCCACTCCCTCTCTCTTCCCCATCCCCCGCGAGAAGAGATATCACAAGTCTCTCCAGTTCATTTTTAATAAAGGGGGTTCTCTCAAAATCCCACAGCAGCAGGGTGGGGATGGTAAATCTCGATGGCAGGAGGGCAGTGCCAGCGGCAATTCAGCTCGTCAAGCCTGCCCTGTACCTGGTCTTCCCACACCCTACCCTGGGCCTTGATCCACCGCCAGACTCAACCCGTACCGAGATCACCACAACAGACAGAGCAAAGGTGACGGTGGTGACCTCGGAGCAAAGGAAAAAGTCGTGGTAAGGCAGCGACTTTTGAAAAGTGCAGTTTCGGTGGAGCGGGGAAACCCACGGTGGCTGCAAGTTGGCATCTGCGTCATATAAATAACACAGCACCAACGCGCAGCCACCACGGGCTGAACAGGGCATGTAGACAAGCCCAAGATTTTTATCTCTCGCTCCCTGATTTTATTTTATTTATTATTGCGTTTATATTCCACCTTTTTATATGCACAACCCTGATGCATCTTTCTCTACCTGTTTGGCACTTCTGCCACTAAAGAGCAGGTGCAGAAAAACGTGGGAGGCATGTAGTGGCAGACAACAACAACAGCAAGAAGAGAAAAGAGGGAGGGAAGGATCCGGAAGACAAGCGAGTTTAATTCACGTCGATTACCTACAATCTAAGCCAGTCTGCTTACGATGAAGGCCCCTTTGTCCAACCAGGTCGTCTCATCTCCACTTTCGCCTTGCGCTATGCCATTTAATTCCAAAACGTGCTGAATCGTCTCCGAGTCCTGTCTGCTGACTGACAGACGTTTCTCTCCCTAAGCGGAAGGACCTGTTTCTTTTCCAAGATGTGCAAGTCTCCTTCCCTGAGGGTTGCTTCACATGTTAGGATCCCGCCTCCCTCCATGCGGCGCCCACCAGGAGGGAGATGCAGTCCCACGGAGCTGGGAGTGACGGGAGTTGTAAAAGGGCCTGTTCAGACCACACGCTAAGCCATGGTTAGGCCGCTAACCCCTTTGCAGCAACTGGTTAGCGAGCATGCTAAAACTGTGGTTAAGTAGCCGTGTTCAGAGGAGGGCAACCAGGATGATCAGAGGTCTGGAAACAAAGCCCAATGAGGAGAGACTTAAACAACTGGGCATGTTTAGCCTGGAGAAGAGAAGTGTATGCCATGTTTTTAAACAGTATTTTATGCTTCTGTTGTTCCCCACCTCGATCCAATCGGAGAGGCGGGTAAGAAATATATTATTATTATTATTATTATTATTATTATTATTATTATTATTATTATTATTATTATTGAGGGGAGGCATGATAGCACTCTTCAACTACTTGAAAGGCTGTCACACAGAGGAGGGCCAGGATTTCTTCTCGATCCTCCCAGAGTGCAGGACACGGAATAACGGGCTCAAGTTACAGGAAGCCAGATTCCGGCTGGACATCAGGAAAAACTTCCTGACTGTTAGAGCAGTACAACAATGGAACCAGCTACCTAGGGAGGTTGTGGGCTCTCCCACACTAGGCATTCAAGAGGCAACTGGACAAGCATCTGTCAGGGATGTTTTAGGGTGGATTCCTGCATTGAGCAAGGGGTTGGACTCGATGGCCTTGTAGGCCCCTTCCAACTCTGCTATTCTATGATTGTATGGTTAGGAATGGTTCACAAGTCACGCTAAGTCATGGTTCACACAACACACTAAGCCATAAAGTTTTGCACAAAGTCCTTAACCACCATGGCTTACAAGTGTCATCTTGAGCAGGATCAGTGTTTTGGGTTTTTTTTTGGGGGGGGGGGGAGTTCCCTCCTGTGAAATAGCCTTCCCCAACTTGGTGCCCTCCAGAAGTGTTGGACTACAACTTCCATCATTCCCAGCTATGTGGGACTACATCTCTCATCTGGTGGGCATCGCATGGAGGAAGGCTGGATCCTAACATGTGAAGCAACCCTCAGGGGAGAAGACTTGTATATCTTGGAAAAGAAACAGGTTCTTCCACTAAAGCAGAGAAACGTCTGACAGTCAGCAGAGAGGACTCGGAGACGATTTGGGATTAAACAGCAGAGTGCAGGACGAGACTGGGGATGAGACAAACTGCGTGGACATGGCTGCCCACCTGCTTGTCTGGGGTCAATTCAGCCTTTGGGCCAAAAAAGGTTCCCAAACCCTAGTATAATAAGAGAGACAGAGAGTAAGCTATCCTGTAAGGCGGTTATGAGTATGCACACAAGAACAACAACATGCAAAATTAAAAATGTGGTGTTAGCCAATAACCCACCCACCCCTGCCCAGATTTTAGCACATACCCATGCCAAACAGCCTCTCTGGGCCAGGCCAGGCCTCTTTTCTGACTCAGCTGCACCACAGTCAGGGTGAATTGGTCATTTGACCATCCAAAAAAAGCCTGAACAGCAAACTGTAACCAGCCACAGAATTTAATAGAGATTAAGAGCTTCTCTAAATGAGTTTCCAGGTCCATTACATGATGTCGTCAACAGCCAGGATATGTGTTGCGCTATTCCCTGGAAACTGCATATTTTAAAAAACCACAGATAAATGTGGTATTATTCAGATATTGCGGGATCTCCCTGCCACCACATGGCACTGTCTCATTAAAACACAAAGGGGCCTTTCTGAAAAGGGAACAAATCACGTGGCCGCGTGTGAAGGAGCACTTTGCGATGGTGGAAATACTGCAAGGACGAAAGCCCTGGTAAGGTGCGGGATTTTTTTTCCTGTGCGTAGAGAAGCTCTAAGTGGCAGATGGCCAACTATAAATCATTAACCACTTGGACAATCTGTTGACCACAAGCATTTCATCATCTCAGCATGTGCACACACATAAACAGACTTCCACAGGCACAGTGGTTGTGAGAACCGGCCCTGTGGACACAGCTATACACCTCTCCCGTCCTCTCTTTCATCAGGGAATACACAATAGCGCTGTGATGAACCAACACAGCAACACAGAGATCTAAAATTGCAGGTGCAATTCCCTCTTTAGCCAAACCAAAACATGCCTGGCGTTTCCTGTTAAAGAGTTACTTTATAAGTAAGCCTAGATAGCAAATGATCACAGGAAGCTGCCTTAAACCTGGTCAGACCACTGACCAGCACTGTCGACAACGACTGGCAACAGTTCTCCAGGCTTCAGACAAGTTTTTCTCCCAGCCGTACCTGGAGATACTAGGGACTGGGTCTGGGACCATCCGCATGCAAAGCAGGGCCTCTACCACTGAGCTACGCCCCCTCGGAATAAATCTATGCCAGAATTTCCTTGAGTCAAGAGGGGTGCACTGAAATTCATGTTTCAGGGCTTCTCAAAACACCAAGTCCACACAAATCTTTACAAGCCCAGCTGCTGACACCTACCTGAGTTATCAGTGGCCCAATTTACAGAAGTTCCCATGCCTGGTCTCCCTCCTGTGGGAGAGGGGGATATTTACAAACCTGCCTTAAAGCACACCTGGCCCAGCGCAGCAGTAAATGATCCCACCGCTCTTCCCGTGACCTGCAAGACTCCGGGTCTTTGAGTCACGCAGCCATCCAGCTGTGTCTTCAGATACTGGGAAGGCTGTTCTCAACATCTATGTGTAATCTCCCCAATTCAGCTGTGCAGAGTGACTCGGTCTGCCTGGTCTCCACCCATCCAGCCAGGGAACGGCATTGTCAGCAAGTCTTGTTTACCGCAAGGGTGTTCCACAGAGTGGGGAGAGGGAGGTACCCGATTTCCCTGGGGTACCTCCCATGCTCCTAGAACTGTTCTAGAGGCACTAACCCAAAAGCTGGGCAGGGTGATTCAGTCCTTAATCACACAGCTGGCAAGAAGGAATTCACAGGGCCTCCTAAACAAGGCAGCTCGTAAAAATGAAAGTGAAAGACTCCGTAGAGGAGGGCACGGAGGATGATCAGGGGTCTGGAAACAAAGCCCTACGAGGAGAGACTGGAAGAACTGGGTAGGTTTAGCCTGGAAAGTCTCTCTTCTTGCCCCGGTTGCCACCAGCTGCTTTTGTTGGTCCTTCTCTTTCTTAGGGTGACCCTATGAAAAGGAGGACAGGGCTCCTGTATCTTTACCAGTTGTATTGAAAAGGGAGTTTCAGCAGGTGTCATTTGTATATATGGGGAACCTGGTGAAATTCCCTCTTCATCACAACAGTTAAAGCTGCAGGTGCCCTGTCCTCTTTTAAATCTGGTCACAGTATAGCTGCAGTATAGCTCCTGCAGCTTTAACTGTTGTGATGAAGAGGGAATTTCACCAGGTTCTCCATGCATACAAATGAGACCTGCTGAAATTCCCTTTTCTATGCAACTGTTAAAGATACAGGAGCCCTGTCCTCCTTTTCATAGAGTCACCCTAGTCTTTCTCATCATTGCTACCTCTTGCTCGCTTGCTAGGCGGAGAGCCAGGGAGCAGGTAGGCAGTGACATCTCTGTGTTGCTTTTCTGTCTCAGCTGGCCTGTTGTCTGGGCCAGACTGAGAGGCAGGTGAAGAAGCAGATGGATTGCAATGTGGAGGAGGAGGAATTCCAGGGGTTTCTTGTTAGTGGCCCCCCTGCTAGGCTCTGGGCCCTCGGCAGGTGCCCATGCCAGCCTTTGATGCCTGCCCTAGAATGAGAGCATACCTATAGTACACTGTATATTTATACTGGCTCTATATTAGTCAGGCTATCCTGTTCCAGCCCCAAAGAACCCTGGGAATTGTAGTCTGCCCCAGATAGGAAAGACTCTCTCCTAGCGATCTCTAACCAGCTGCCCCACAGAAACCCAATTCCTAGAATCGCTATAAAACCAGGATGTCTAGAACAACCTCCCACACAACCTGGCGCCTTCTAGGTGTGGACTCCCAACTCCCATCACCCCCAACCAGCGTGTGCTGGCTGAGGATGATAGGAGTCAAGTCCAACACGTCTGGAAGGCGCCAGGTTAAGGAAAGCTGGTCTAAAGTGTAAATAAGGACGCAACACTATGCATGTTGAGACAGCCAATACAGTCCTACAACTCCCAGCATGCCTCAGCTAGCATGACCGGCTGGGGCATGCTGGGAGTTGTAGGACTGTATTGGCTGTCTCAACATGCACAGGGCTGCGTCCTAAATAGGTGCTGAGAAAGAGAGATTTCGGATGTGGGATAGACAGAAAGGGACAATAACCATTCAAACGGGTTTGTTTGTTTTCAATCCGAGGGTGTGTATGTGTGTCTCTATCGAGGTTGACCCCCCCCACGCACCCCCCCCCCCCGGCGTTTGCATAAGGTAGGGTAACCATATGAAAAGGAGGACAGGGCTCCTGTATCTTTAAAGTTGTATAGAAAAGGGGATTTCAGCAGGTGTCCGTCGTATGCATGTAGCACCTGGTGAAATTTTGTCTTCATCATAATAGTTAAAGCTGCAGGAGTCCTGCCCTCTTGACCAGATACAAAAGAGAGGAGGGCGTCTGCAGCTTTAACTGTTGTGATGAAGAGGAAATTTCACCAGGTGCTGCATGCCTACAAATGACCCCTGATAAAAATCCCTTTTCTCTACAACTGTGAAAGATACAGGAGCCCGGTCCTCCTTTTCATAGGGTCACCCTACATAAGGACTAAGTTTGACCCAGCATTTAAAAGCCGGGTTTAAGGCAAGCGACTTAAGGGGGCTGCCAGCCCATTCTATGACGCATGGAAGGTAGGTAGGTGGGAAGGAAGAGACTCGTCTGGCAGGCTGGCTTCCTCTGGGCAGCCCCGGGTCCCCCTGCAGAGGAGACGTCCAGCCAAGGCGCTCCGGCAGGGACATCCCCAGGAGCCGGGAGGGGGGGAGGAGGGCGCTTTCCCCACGCCCCTGCACCGACTCCCAGCCCCTCCATCCCCTCGCAGCGGGAGGCGACCGACCCCTTCCTTCTGCCACGGCGGCTCCACTTACCCCACCGAAGCCCCGCGAAGAGCCAAGCAGCGCCGAGCCTCCCTCCGCCCCCACAGACCATGGTCCAAGGCGGAGGCTGCCGCCGAGCGCCCCCTTCCTTACACAAGCCCCGGCCCGGCGATCTGTTTGGTGCAGACGCCTCCCGGCCCTTTTCCCTTTCCTCCCTGACCTGCCTCCGACAACCAATGGCTTTCCCGGGCGGCTACGCCAAGCCCTCCCCGGAGGAGGTGGGGCTGGGCGCCGCTTTCCGCGGGTGCCCTTGCAGAAAAAAGAAAGAAGGGCGAGGGAGGCGCGCCGCGGCTGCAGCTTCCTCCGTTGGCATTACGGACCGTGATCCCACCCCGTCGATGATGGTGTGAAAAGGTAAGTACCCCCGCCCCCCGCCAACTGCAGTTTGAGGCTGTGAAAGTAAAACCAAGCCTCTCTGGCTTGGGGAAGCGGCAGACGGTTTGCACTAGTTGAGCTAGGCCTTGCTGGGGCTCAGCTTGTGAAAATCTCTGGCTGAGTTCGGACGACACGCTAATCAACGGTTGTTTCGCATGCTGCCCCTATTACCACCACCCAGTCGATTAGCGTGTCGTCCGAACTCAGCCTGTGGCTTGGGTACTATTGGGGAATATTTCAAAAATAAGTGCCTTTGGGCGTGCGCCTTGCTGTAGCCACGTGCATGTCTGTGCCAGGCGCGTTTGCTCAAGTAGGTTGCCCTGCGTTCAGTAGAGCTTCCTTCCACCCAGTTTTGCGTGGGAGCACACACGTGGGATTAGAAAGACATCATAATGGTGGTGATTAACAAGGTTTTTTTGAGCGTGTGTGGAATGTCCCTGTTAAAGAATATAGAATGTGGCCTGTCCAAAGGCCCACGATGTTTTCAAGATCCAGAGTCCACCTTGGAACACTTTAGGAAGTGACTTTGACCTTGCGCAGAATGCCTTCTCCATTGCTGCGTAATACCAACCAGCTGCCCGTTGTGTTGGCATTTGGGGGGGGGGGGGGGAAGAGGCCCTTAGGTAGAATGCCTTGCTTTTTTTCAAACCCCTAAATTTAATTCGTGAGCCGTGGAACACAGGAAACTTTGGCCTGTAATATTTTGGGAAGATTTGGTAACTATATAGAGGACAGGTTGATAGGGTACTTCTAAGCCCTACAGAGCTGTAAGAATTGCAGAAATCATGCATATGAAAGCTGTGGAATATTGCAAACTGTTATAGAAATGGTGATTATAATAATGCCTGAAATGGCAGAAGATGGCTATTGGCATTTTGTCTTGCTTAATATTTATTACATTTATATACCGCCCCATAGCTGAAGCTCTCTGGGCAGTTTACAAAGATTAAAAACAAATATACAAAATTTAAAACCATAAAAAGCATAAAAACAGACAATATCCATTTAAAACAACTATTCTGGGGTCAGTTAAGAAAACTCAACATATGCTGCGAGAAAAGTCTTGACCTGGTGGCGAAAAGAGAACAATATTGTTGCCAGGTGAGCCTCGTCAGGGAGGTTGTTCCATAATTTGGTGGGGGGGGGCACCACTGAAAAGTTCCTCTCTCTTGTTGCCATCCTCCGAGCTTCACTCGAAGTAGTCACCCGGAGGAGGACCTTAGATGTTGAGCGTAGATGTTGAGTTCCATCAGGTATTGTGGTCCCAAGCCGTGTAAGGCTTTATAGGTTAAAACCAGCACCTTGAATTGGGCTCAGAAACGTACAGTCAGAGCTTAGTGGTAGAGCACCATCTTTGCATGCAGATGATCCCAGGTTTGATACCTGGCATCTTTAGGAAAGAATCCTGCCTGGAAACCCTGGAGAGCTGCTGCAAGTTAGTGCTGACAATACTGGATTGATTGACCATTGGTCTGTCTTGTTACAAGCTAGCTTCCTATGTTCCTAAACTGTTAGGAGACAGGTGCTGAGTTCAATGGACCATTAAACAGAGATGGGGAGCTAATATTTCACCCCTGTTTCTGTACATGCAAACTGCTGCAGTAAGTACTATGTATTGGGCATAAAACCTGAATGTACAATTTCAGGAGGCAAACGAAGCTGAACTGAGAGTGAATGCATGAATGCTACAGGTTTATTTGTTTTTCTCTCCCAGCTGAGAAGCAAGCAACTATATTGGTGTGAGGAAATTGTGCTCCTTCCAGCTGTCCTTCAGAGCTCAACTTTTTGCAGAGGGGAAACATGGCTTCTTCCAAGCCTTTGGCCAGGTTCTGGGAGTGGGGCAAGAATATAATTTGCGTTGGGAGAAATTACGCAGAGCATGCCAAAGAGATGAAGAGCACCCTCCCCGCTGAGCCGCTGTTCTTTCTCAAGCCATCCTCTGCCTATGTCAGGGAAGGCTCTCCTATCATCCAGCCCTACTACTGTACCAAGCTGCACCATGAAGTGGAACTGGGGGTGGTGATTGGGAAGAAAACGCAGGCGGTTCCCCAGGAAGTGGCAATGAACCATGTGGCAGGCTATGCCCTCTGCTTGGACATGACAGCCCGGGATACCCAGGAGGAATGCAAGAAGAAAGGACTTCCTTGGACATTGGCTAAAGGGTTCAATACCTCTTGTCCGGTCAGTGACTTTGTCCCCAAGGAGAAAGTCCCAGATCCACACCAGCTAAAGATCTGGCTGAAGGTCAATGGGGAGTTGCGGCAAGAAGGGGATACATCAGACATGATCTTTTCTGTCCCCTATATCATCAGCTACATCAGTGGAATTGTCACATTGGAAGAAGGTGACATCATACTGACAGGGTCCCCCAAAGGGGTTTCCGCAGTGCAAGAGAATGACGAAATAGAAGCTGGGATCCAGGGGGTGCTGAGCATGCGGTTTCAAGTAGCACAGCAGAAGTGCCGGCCTTAACATGGGAAGAGAGGAGAGTTCTGCTAATTCAAACTGGAGTACTGAGGGGCACGGATGCCATTCTTTTCCAGTGGGATGAGAGAGAATGGGAACTGAGCTTCTCATATGGTAGCCCAATATGATTGCCTTTCATCTTGTCTAGGTTCTGTCTTCCGCCACAGAGAGAGAGAGATGAGGTGGAGAGAAGGGCCATGGAGATCCTATGTTGTTGGGCACTGGACATACTGGCCTGGTTCGCATGTCACAACAGCCCACATTTAATAACAAAAATATTGTGGGTTGTCATGGACAAGGAAGAGTGCTAATAAGCCAGAGGGGAAAAGTCATGGTTTGTTCTAGGGTCGTTTAAGAAATTACTGGGTTGTTGTGATGTCCGAACCAGACCAAAGGTGTCTTCTTTTTCAGTTGCCAAAAAAAGTATACGAGAGGATATAGGGGAGGGTAGCTGAGCTGAGCTGCATGTACTCCAGTTTGCTTCAAAACATTCCGTATCTAATAATATTGACTATCTTAAAAACACAACCAAAGAATGAAGGATTTTTTTTTCCTGGCAGGCTAGATTGTGCCTGTATAGAATACAGTAGGGAGAAAGTTCTAAAATTATATTTGTTATGATGAAATTTAGAAAACAATTTGCAAGGAAGTCTGATAGAATTGAATACTAAGATGTAAATAAAACAAAATATTCTGTCTTTTGGCTTGCCTTAATCCATGTTACATGCTCTATAGTATCACTTGCCTATTGTCTGTGAAACAAAAATGCTTAGCATTCAGGGTTCAAAATATTTCACCTACATTATCTAAAATTGTTCCAACAGGCCTGCAAGGTTGGGTGTCTGAGAAAGGTGTGTGTGGGGGTCCTGCTTCAGCCCACCTGGTGAGACCATGACTTGAGCTGAGAATTGAAATTGGGGCTTCCGTCAAAGCTGCTGCACTACACCAGTTTTTACAACAGAATGCAACTTTAATATCCCTGCATTTTAAAGGATCATTCGAAATTAAAAGAAACTTGGTTCCAGAGAAAACGTAAAAACTTCATATGCATATTTTCCTCATATATACGTAGAATGCAATTTTGCTTCCTCATTTTAAAAAGAAAAATACGTGCGTCTAGATCTTTGAGAGAAATTAAGCTAAACTGGTCCTTAAACAATATAATAAAAGTTGAGCGATAAAGCACACATTTTAGTAACTTTGCAGTAAGGATGCTGGTTTTGGTGAAGACACAATTTCATCATTACAAGAAAGTGAAAATGTCCTTCCAGCTTTTTGAAGCTGGACAACGTATTTATTTTCCTTTTCCAGGCAGATTTTGACTGGCCTCCATAGGATCTGCTAATTTGCAAGAAAGTAGACTCACTCTTAAACCGGTTCGTGAACTGGTTGAAAGAATAACCTATGGAAATAATTTTGAAATAACATTTTTTAAACAAGTTTTTAAAGCTTATCCTCCCCACTTTTTCTTTTCTTTTTACAAGACAGAAGATTAAGGGCATGATCCTATTCTATGCAGGTTTTCTACAACAACAAAAAAGTCCTACAACTCCCAGCATTCCCCAGCCAGCCAAGCTTGTTGGGGAATGCTGAAAGCTTTAGGACTTTTTCAGTTTAAACATGCCCAGGATATCCCTGTTATAAGCGTTATAAAGTTGGAACTATATGAGACTGCATTTTTAAAGTAGGAGATTGACAGGCAAAGGATTCTTAACCCTTTCCATTCAACCATTTTCTAATTTTCCAGGGATGTTTTAAACTGGATTCCAGCACTGTGCAGGGGAGGGGGTTGGACTCAATGGCCCCTTCCAACTCTATGAAATGACATCCTCACTTGGCAAGTGCTCTCTATTGGGTGTTTTGTAGTGCAACTTCAGCTGCACGCGGTAGGAAATCCCATGATATTTCACAAAAATCTGGATATCCAGGGTGGTGTTTTTTTTAGGACAGAATAGCCAGGGGAAGACGCAGGAGACATTCAGGAGGTTGATGTTGGTCACAAGTGTGCCTTATTTTTCTCGTGTGAAGAGCCCCTTAGAATAGCATTTCTATACTTACTTTAAAATAAATTTTGCTTCGTTCTAGAAGAAGGTGCCATTTGAGAGCTGTCTTTTGAGCCTCTGTCAGAGACTGGAATTCCTGAACCTAAGGGAGTGACCACAGTTTAATTGGTTTTAAATCCATATAATCATGTATTGAAGCATGAGCCAACAAGAAGAAATGCTTTTCCAGAAGAGAGTACAATGACCAGAAACCTACTCTTCAAACCAAATAACAACTTAAAAGTGTTCCACTGTAGCTTTTCTGAGTGGAAGTTTACATGAAAAGAAAAACTGAATGGAAAAAGTGCATTTGTGATTAAACAGACCCAAGTGATAATTTCAGTATAAGTACTTAAGAGGTATCCCAATACTAACATTTTACTTAGAAGTAAGTCCTATTGCCTTCCAGAGTGCTTATTCTGGAAAATATACTTAAGTCTGCAGCAGAACCAAGCAAGCCTTATGGGAACAAAATGCATTGCATTTGCAGCATGCTCTTTTGTAGGATAGAGTCTGCTTCATCAAGTGCAATATTGGTGCCAAGAGTTACAAGCATTGACACTACACATAAAACCCCATAGTTTGGCTAGGCCATAAATAGCAATGAAAAAGAAATCTCAATAATATTTTTTGCTGGCATGGCATAACCAGAAGCATAAACCTGAGGAGAGGAAAGCTATTTCTAGTGTGTTCTCACTGTGAAACCTAACGTTTCTTCAGCCACTGTATCTGAGAGGCTACAAGAATGAAGGGTGCCTGTGTGGTCAGTCAGATCAACTAGTAAATCAAAGCTCGCAAAGACTGGCATGACATCTGAGGAGGAAGGAAATCTGGTACAGAAAGAGCACATGTTTGTTGTTTCATTGACCACATAGCGGCACTTGGCACTGCAAAAAAGAACAGAAATTATTATTATTTATTTATTTATTTAGCACCATCAATGTACATGGTGCTGTACATTTTAGTTAATGTGTGCACAGTTAATTGATATGCAAACTGAATTTTGTTATGGCACATCTAACTTTTGCCATATCCACTCCTTGAGCCATGCACTCCTTTCTAACTAGTTTGCAGAATTTCCCTTTTACCTGCATAAATATGAATAGGCCCTCCAGCCAACTGTTTCTAAATAGATCACCCTGACTCAGCTGGTTGGCCAAAGGAGAAAAACACCACAGAGGGTCTAGAAACATCTGAATTAAATCTGTCTTGGCCAATTTCATAGAATCATAAAACAGAGTTGGAAGGGGCCTACAAGGCCATCCAGTCCAACCCCCTGCTCAATGCAGGAATCTACCCTAAAGCATTCCTGACAGATGCTTGTCCAGCTGCCTCTTGAAGGCCTCTAGTGTGGGAAAGCCCACAACCTCCCTCAGTAACTGGTTCCATTGTCGTACTGCTCTAACAGTCAGGAAGTTTTTCCTGATGTCCAGCTGGAATCTGGCTTCCTTTAACTTGAGCCCGTTATTCTGTGTCCTGCACTCTGGGAAGATCAAGAAAAGATCCTGGCCCTCCTCTGTGTGACAACCTTGTAAGTATTTGAAGAGTGCTCTCATGTCTCCCCTCAATCTTCTCTTCTCCAGGCTAAACCTGCCCAGTTCTTTCAGTCTCTCCTCATAGGGCTTTGTTTCCAGACCCCTGATCATCCTGGTTGCCCTCCTCTGAACACGCTCCAGCTTGTCTGTGTCCTTCTTGAATTGTGGAGCCTAGAACTGGATGCCACAGTTCTGGGCTCCAATAAGAACAACCAATATGATTTCTGCCCAGACCTTGCTGAGTGCTCTGGCAAGGGGAGCCATTAGTGGGAAGGATACAGAAATGCTCCTGATCAATATACAGTGAGAGCTTCTGTCACTTCTTTCCCCTCATATAGGAACACCATAAATGTTTACCCCTTGAAATTCACTGGAGATGCAAAAAGCGCCGCTCTGGCATCCTGGATCTCTGAATGATGGAACTGGATTTCAATTCTATTCCTAGTCTTATGTCCTGATGGTTTAACTAGTCTGTGAGTGTGTTGAAAATTTCATGAGCATGTTCCTACTGACAAGGAATCCAGGTGTACTTCACCCAACAGAGTACTAGGTAGGATTCTTCCAGAATGGGCTACAATTTCATACTGCCTTGATAGTTCATACACTTTTGCAGTTGTACTATCAGTGTGCACCAGAACATGTTTTCTGGAAAACATTTTCTGGTTAGAGCCTCTGATAGCCACTGAGAAACCATAGCATACTTCCTAGTACTTTACTGGAATGTTCCACTGACCTATCTTCAACTGCAACCAGAGGATAAGCCATTGCAAGTCCTAAGAATATGCCTAGTCCACTGGACAGACTATGCACATTATCCTGCTTTATTGGCAAGATGGGGAAAATGATCGCAGAGCACAGAATGACTAGACGTTCAGGTTAGGTGAGGTTATAGTAGTTCAGGAAAGACTTTGATGCAGAATTAGGAGAGGAAGGTGGTTTGATGAACAGAGAGATGGAAGGTTTCCAAGCTGACTTGAAATAGGGAAGAGAACAAATGTTTAGGACAGTGATTTGTAAAACTTAATGAGGTGCTTACCATCTGTTTCGTATTATTTTAGCTGTTTCATTATCAATATTCAGTGTAGAAATGTAGGCAAAAATAATACCATAGAAAGGTTCTGGTTTTCCCTCATTCTGCAAAGATTTAATCTTTAATTGCTCCACTGTGTAAACATCAACTACTGTCTGCACTAAAAATAACAGGGGGGAAAATGAGATTCTCTGAAAAAAACAAAACCTAACTTGATCCAAAGTCTAAAGACAGAGAAAGACTCCCATTTACTTCAGTGGACTTTGGGTCCAATACAAGTGAGTTTGAAATGAGAAAAATCACTTAAAATAATCAAAAAGGTGAAATGATTTTGTATTTTGCTATATTAAGTTAAAATGATTTATCTATTTGTTGTCTTTTGACACTAGAAATACTCTGTTATTCATATTATAAACAGAACTGTTAATGTTTCATGATTAATTTTCGTTTCCTAGACTAAAGTCCAATTCTCTGTTCACTGGGCCACAACGGCTGAATGCAACATACCTGTTTATAAGATATTACTCGTCAACTACTTCTCAATTATTGTTTCTCAGATTGGAATGCAGTATCAGTACTTGAAGACAACATGTACCTGGCTTTTTTTTTTTAAGGACCACATTTAAATTGTATCGGAATTTATACAACGAAACCTCCACTGAGTTCCAGGAAGAGGGGGTGGTGGTTGTATTTAAAAGGGGGAACCCATAATCAGGATCTCAAGCAACAGAGCAATTTATCAAAGCAAGGACACTCACAATTTATGAACTCTCTGAATTGATCTCCCATGTCATCATCCAAATCTAACATTTCTGCATTTTCTCTTATAAATTTGAGCAGAATAGTTGCTTCTGGTGTATCTTGAAAAAACATTTTCAAATCAGTATTAATAAAAGTAAGCCAATATAGTGCCAGAATACTTAATGGGAGTGCCAAAGGGTTAACTCTGTGTTTTATGGTTGATGTTGGCTACAGGAAAGACTTAACAAACTTAAAACTACAAAGCTGCCTTATACTGAAGCAGGCCACTGGACCATCTATCTCAGAATTGTCTACTCTTTCTGGAAGTGGCTCTCCACGGTCTTGGCAGACGTCTTTCTCTCCTCTAGCATATGGACCAGGGGGTTCTGCCAAAGCTTTACAGAAAAGATGGGTTTTGAGGAGGGACTTGAAAGGAGAGAAGAAAGTAACACAATATAAATATTCTGTGAGGCAGTTCCAACCATAAAGGGCAGCAAGGAAGAAAGAGTTTAGACATTTGAAGAGAAGAAGATATTCAAATATTTGAGTGTGGCTGTGGCAGAACTGGTAGTTACTGGGCTGAATATGGGGAATAAAGAAGAGAGAGGCTTCGTTCCTGTTCAATAGGGTGTGTGTGGATTGTGACATTGTCAATGGATAAGGGAAGTGAATGAGGAGATGAAGGGTTGGGAAGAAATATGAGAAATCCGTAGAGCTTGGTGTCATGTAGAGCCAGTGCCAGGTTTGAGGGGGCCTTGTCAGTGGTACTCTGGTGGGTCCTCCCCCAACACCACCCTGGTGCCCCCATGAGCTTATAGGGAGTGGGGAGAGACACTGATGCTGCAGCAAAAAGGAATGGAGATAGGTGGTGATACGCAGAGATGACTGCAGCTGCCACACTCATTTTCTCAAAATGCTTCTAGGCCGAGATGCATTCTGGGGCAATTAAAATGGTGGTGGCTGCTACTATCTCACCCAGCACTTATCTTCAGCGTATAAAACAAACAAACAAACAAAAAAGTCGGGGGAAATTATTAAAAAAAAAATTGCTCAAAAGAGACTGGTGTCAATAGCTGTGGGCCCCAGTCTAGTGTTATTAGTAAACAGTGGTACTGAAAGCATGTCTGTCAATAAGCTATGGCTCCTTCCTTAAATGTAAATAAATTCAACACTAAGTGAGGAAAATTTATTCTGTAGACTTAAAACAAGTAGAAATCATTCGGAAGTCTTAAGCTATCAATTTCATTAAAACAGTAGAAGATTATAAGGCATTCTATGACCATTAAAAAGTTTTGCCACTCTTACCAGGATTAGTAGTAATTATGGTTTTTGAGATTACAGTTGCAACCATGCAGTTTCTAAATTTGTCAAAGTTTATTCTTAAATCTGATGCAAATATCACTGGGAAGGAAAATATTGAGAGGTTTTTAGTTATTTTGGGGAAAGATTTACACTCAGCAAAACTGCTTTGCTTTTTTTTAAAAATAAATAAATAAGAATACCTGTTTCTCGAGGTTGCCAGCTCTGTGCAAGCTGGATAGATTCATTGTCCCAGCTAGAGACATAAGAGCATTTAGTTAATACAAACATTGCTTATTTGTTTAAAATGTTATATATCTTGTAAAATCAGGGTAGTTTCTAGATATTAAAAACATGCAACCTAATGACCCGGTTCACATGACATGCCAGGGCTCACCGTGGGTTACCTCCGGTAAGGATGTGGTGCATGTGGGTTGTCCTGTCATGCAAATCCAGTGAGTGTGGGTTATGTGAGGGTTGTTTAACCCTCACATAATCCCTGATCAGGAATTGCATATTCAAAACAGGGCCGGTACATGCTGCAACTCATAAGGGGTTAAATAACCCATGATGAGCTTCCTTAAACAGACATGTCTTACCCTACTTCTTAAAAGCAAGCAGTCATGAGCCATCCTAGGAAGGGAATTCCTTTGTGTGAGGGCCACCATGCTTAACCTCACAGATGATTATTTATTTTGTTTATATCCTTCCATCCCACCAAATAAATTATGCTCAAGTATAATTATTAGATTGTAAGCCTATGCGGCAGGGTCTTGCGATTTACTGTTTTACTCTGTACAGCACCATGTACATTGATGGTGCTATATAAATAAATAAATAATAATAATAATAATTAATAATAATTTTTAAGCAATTAGCACCTGGAGCATGGCATCCCCTGACTACCTTAATTTAATGGGGAGAGGCACCCAGACAGTCTAGGCATAAGACCACGGGTTAACGGTTTTAAAAACATCATTGCAATGAGTCTGAGTGACAAAGGGACAACGAACTCGCCAAAATTGGTATATCTGAGGATGCAAATATCAGTCTTACAAGCAGCAGAATGTCACATACATAGAAGCAGTCGCTCCCCTCCTCACCAACTTGCTTCCTTAGCTCTCACATTTCCCTGAAATGTTAAGCCTCTATTTAGCTGTCTTGCATATGGGCAACAGGGTTAAAGCCTATTTCAAATTCAGAGCTCCACGCATGTAGGAGCTTCCCATTCTCTACGAAGAGATCTGCATGCAGAACATTTCCTGGATGATTAAGAAAATAAAAGATGGGAGCATCTTCTATGCTCAGGGAGCTTCGGAGCTAATACAGTATTGGGAGCCTTCATTGCACCTCAGAGCAACTGGTTGTGCCTTGTAGCTTCAGAACATAGGAACCTTGATTCATACATAGAACAGACTACTTGATAGCTCTTGTTCAGTTCTCATTTGCAGGTGGTGCATGGCTGTTCTTAGTTGGAATGATTTGTCTACTTAACACCAATAATGAATAAGACTTTGGCATGCAAACAAGTTATGTTAACCTTGAGCTGGCTGTGGAAAAACTAAGATGTATCTTTAAAAAGTTTGGTCAAGACTCCATTTTGAAAGGCCTCAAAGCCTCATTTCAAAACAGTTGTTGACTCAGATTTGGAAGGGTGGGGCTCATGTACATGTATTCACCTCATGCACCTGTGAGAATGGGTCAGCTGTCACCTGGCTGACACCTCTTCCAAATTCTTTCTTTTGTTGTCTTGTTAGCTAATACAGTATTATACAGTGTCCCAGGAGATCTCCAAAATGGAATTCAGCCCTCAGGCTGAAAGAGGTTCTGCATAGCTGAGCTAAATGCAACCTCCAGGTTCAGAGATGGTTTCCTACTGAATAGCAATACCAGGGGGGTTAAAAAAAAACCTGGGAGAAGCCTATTGCTTTCATACTTTGCTTGTAAGCCTCATGTAGACACCTGCTGATCACTATTGTAAATAGGATGCTGGACTAGATGGACCTTTGGTCTGAGCCATGAAGATTCCACTTAGTAAAACATCATTTACTTATAAAGATCCTGATAGTAGCATTCATGCAAAGGTTGATCTATGGATGGTACTGGGCAATATGTTGCTTTGAGCAAGTACAATAATCAGTGGTCTAACTAAATGGCTTCTTTTATTTCCTCATCTCCATGATGACCTTTCATAATTGATTTGCAGCTCTGCCTCACATTGCCTCTCCTGAGGGGAGAATTTGTCAATAACTCATAGAAATAGGTAATATATCCGAGGCCATTCTATTGGACAGCCTTATATATAATAGAGGTTAATGGATATTGCTGCCATTTAATGAATACTGCTGTATCATTGCAGAGACTACACAATTAATAAGAAGCTTCAGTTAATGATAGCAATATGTACTTATGTACAGTGCGCTCTTCTATTTTCGTATTAATGGATAAAGTTGAATTGTGATTTACAATGCAGCTTACCATGTCATCGCAAAGGAAGATTCTGTTTCATCATACAGCCGTACTTCACATCTGTGACCCTTCCGTCTGTCCGAAGTGGTGAAATACTTTGGTTCGCCAACCTTAGCACAATGAAAAAAACCTTTTATCTTAATCTTATATTCACACCTATCTTGTCAAACAGCAATAGTCTGTTCTCATATTCATGTCTGTACTGATCATACCTACTTCATTAGGAATCAAAGTACAGCAGGGGTGGCTTTAGTTACAGTGCATGGATGTGTGTGCATGAAGATAAACTTATGAAATTGTGGGGCATTGCTGCAGTAGAGGAAGCAGCTCTGTTCTAATTTGACACTTTTTTAATTTTAAAAGTCTATTTGAACACTACTGCAGTAGAGCATAAAAGTATTCACCCTAGAAAGTAGCAATTTCTTTTTTAAAAAAAACTTTCTAAGGACAATTTCCAGAGGGTAGCCTGCAACACTTCAGCAAAACCAACAATACTGTTGTTTAATTTCCTTCTGACCTCACTGTTTACAGTGCTTTTACCACCCTCACCCTTGCTGTATATAAACCTGAAACTCGCCATACTGCTCCACGCATCTGATGAATGGACTATAGTTCACAAAAGCTTAAATCAGAATGAATTTGTTGGTCTTTATAGTGCCACAAGACTCTATTCCCCCCCCCACCCCAAAGAACAGAATGACACGTTATGAAGGGGGGGGGGATTCTCACATAACAAATGTTTGAATCAATGGGTAGGAAGATGTGCTCAAGTTTTTCTCTGCCCACTGAGCCTTCCCTGCAAATACCCCCCCCCAATTTTTGATACTGACACCGTACACACACACACCCGGCGCAGCTGTGGTCCGGAATTATTACTAAGCCCAGCTGAAGAAACCTTGGTAACCCAAGGGGGAATTTGCAGGAGATTATCAACAAGTGTAGGAAGGATTGGGCACTCTTCTCACTCGTCGATTCTCCCCTACAAATGACTCCTGCTTTCCCCTGTATTTGCATTAACTTGGCAAATACCAGGTTGGAGATAAGCAGTTGCCAAGTGTGTTGAATACACAGTATTGTTTATACCTGTTATCTAATGTTCTCGTTGTGCTTGATTGGATCAATGTATCCCTGATCTGCTACTCAGATCTGAGGGAGAGCAGGGGGCTGTCTTCACGGCGCTGGATTGGCACCGCCCTCTTCCTCAACCCACGCTTTCCCTCTTCTGGGCATCGGGTAGTCCTGATGCTGTGGAGGGAGCATGGGGTTTCTGGGCGGTCATCTGGGTCCTGGAGCCGCCCCACCAATCACTGGTCACCTTCCACCAGGCTCCACCCCTGGGTTTACCCCAAATTGGCCTTGGAGTGATATTACACAGTGGAAGTCCTGTGTTGACATTGCTCCCTTTGAAAAAGTCAGGGTGAATCCCTGACTTTTTCAAAATGCAGCATCATGGGGCTTCCCTGCAGTGGCTCCGATCCTGTGCCTGAGTCATCTAACTGATGGGGCGCAGAGCCACAGCCACTTAGGGGCTTTCCCCATATGTAGACAGCCCCCTGGAGTGGAGAAGAGACCGGTGGCTTCAGTTTAAATTCTGTTTATTGATTTGATTTGTACCTCACATTTCTACCACACACACACACACACACACACACACACACACACACTACTCAAGAAGAACGGGGCCAGGGCATGGCGAGCGGGGACGGGCATGGTGAGCGGGGGGGAAGAAGAACAGGGACGGGCATGGCGAGCGGGGGGAGGACGGGCGAGCGAGCAGGGGGGCATCAGACATTGTGGGGGGGAAATCGGGCAGGGGAACGGGGAACCCTTTATTTTTTTAAAAAAGCTACTTACTTTTCTGTTGGTGCGCTCCTGCGCACATGGCCCTTTAAGATAAAAAAACCTGGAGCACGCGGTGGGGCTTTCCCTTACCCCGTCACGTGTTACGTCTAGCTAGGGGCGACGGCGCGTGCTAGCTGCAGCGGGCCTCGCCCCGACTCCCCACCGGATTATCAGGTAGGTCTAGCAAGGCCCTAAGTCTCCTCATATTGTTGTGCCATGTCAGGGTGCCATGCTAGATACATGAAGGCTTTGGGGAATACTGTTTATAGTCATCTTTCATTAATGATGCTTGTTAACCTTTCTTAGCAATAAATCAAGCCGAGTGATTGCTGACTGAGACAAAAGATCACTCCAATCTGCCGTGAACCAATAAATTCTTATCTATACAGAAATCAATTAGATAATCAGACTATAGCAGAAGCTTTCTCCAATTTGAATGGTTTTTCTGACTTACTGACTTAATAGCTGCAAGAACATTAATGATTCTTCCATCCAGGCTCTGCCCATTGGCCATGATGTCCCCCAGTGAGTAAAAATCCTGAGGGTCCTTCACAGGTAGATTCAACAGGGACAGTAGTTTGGTGTCCACTTCATAGCGGGAGCAGATTTTGACAACAGAATGATTCTCGCTGAGCAGTAGCTTGTAGCAACTGACACAAAGATACACAACACTTAACCCTTCATCCTTATTAAAGGCCAATTTTTATATTATGGACTTTTTGAATTATTATTATTATTACTATTATTTATTTATTTATTTATATATATAGCACCATCAATGTACATGGTGCTGTACAGAGTAAAACAGTAAATAGCAAGACCCTGCCGCACAGGCTTACAATCTAATAAAATCATAGTAGAATAATAAGGAGGGGAAGAGAATGCAAACAGGCACAGGGTAGGGTAAACAGGCACAGGGTAGGGTAAAACTAACAGTATAAAATCCGAACAACATCAAGTTTTAAAAGCTTTAGGAAAAAGAAAAGTTTTTAGCTGAGCTTTAAAAGCTGCGATTGAACTTGTAGTTCTCAAATGTTCTGGAAGAGCATTCCAGGCGTAAGGGGCAGCAGACGAAAATGGACGGAGCCGAGCAAGGGAAGTAGAGACTCTTGGGCAGGCGAGAAACATGGCATTAGAGGAGCGAAGAGCACGAGCGGGGCAATAGTGTGAGATGAGAGAGGAGAGATAGGAAGGAGAAGAGATTTCAGAAGTGGAGTAACATGGTCAGAGCGGCGAGCCAAGAAGATGATCTTTGCAGCAGAGTGGTGGATAGAAACCAACGGACTGATGTGAGAAGAAGGAAGGCCAGAGAGAAGAAGGTTGCAGTAGTCCAACTGAGAAATAACCAGTGCATGAACAAGCGTCTTGGCAGAAGAGACAGACAAAAATGATCGAATCTTGGCAATATTATACAGGAAAAAACGACAGGATTTAGCTACTGCCTCAATATGAGGAATAAAGGAGAGCGAGGAATCAAATATAAAGCCAAGACTACGAGCTTCCTTGACCGGAGTAAGCGTAACATCATTGACAGTAAGAGAGAATGAGAGTTGAGGAGAAGGTTTAGGAGGAAAAACAAGCAATTCAGTCTTTGCCATATTAAGTTTCAAACGACGATGAAGCAGCCAAGCTGAGATATCTGAAAGACATGCCGAGATACGATCGTGAACATCAGGAGAAAGTTCCGGAGATGAAAGATATAACTGAGTATCATCGGCATACAGGTGATATTGGAGGCCATGAGATTGAATGAGATTACCCAAGGGCAACATGTATAAAGAAAACATGTATAAAGAAAACATGAATTACTATAAGCTACTGTTCTACTGATGCTGTGAAAAGCCTTTACGTACAAGTGTTTGTGGCCTATCAAATCCAAAACCTGAGAATAGTGGTTTCAATGTAAGATGTCGTTTCTTCCATCTCTAGAGATATATCAGGCTTGTTATATCTCAATGTTCAAATATAGGTCAAGCTGTTGGTTAGCAGAGTTCCCACCAGCAACTCTGAACTGACTTCCTGATCATTGGCAAAAGAGATCCTGAAAATGTTCTGAAAGCAGATTGTTTTGTAAATTCAAACTTTGTAACCAGAAGATGTTTTAGATGCTGCAATTCAGCTATCTAGTTTGGTGAAAACTGAAAGTAACTTTAGGCTGTAATCCTATACTCAGTTTCTCGGGAGTAAGGCCCATTGAACTTAGAGGGACTTACTTCTGTGTAGTCATGAATAAGATTGTGCTGTGAGAATTTGAAAGGTAGTTTACCACCTCAGTGGGTGATCTTGGACTACTCATGATATGTCAGCCTAACCTACATTACACGGGTGATGTGAGGATAAAAGAGGGGTAAGGAAAATAATGTAAACTGCTCTGAGGGTGAAGGCAGGATAGGGCCCAATACAACAAAATGAACATAAAACAACCTCTCCATACAAACCTATTATGGAACGTGGTCACAAGGACTTTTTAAGCAGTTAACATCTTTAAGGGTCACTTCAGTTTGAGGTAGTTTTGTACCTCAAATGCTGACACTGAGTGCAGTACACATTCACATTACCTTATTTCTTCGATTATAAGACGCCATTGATTGTCAGACGCATACTAATTTCAGTACCACCAACAGAAAAAAAAAAACCCTAAGACACGCCTGCAATTCTAAGACGCACCCCGTTTTTAAAGATGTTTATATGGGGAAAAAAGTGCATCTTAGAATTGAAGAAATACAGTATATGTTAATTTTGACACATTTCTATCCTGGAGTATATTTTTATCCACAGAAAAAATGATAAATGGTGCCAAGCTATATTTGGGATAAGTACTTGTGACAATGTCTTGATAGGGTAAAGTTTCGGAGTTACACTAACTTGCAAATTTTTGTAGGAAATGTATCATTGTGCCTCTGCGATATAGTATTACCTTTATACAGGAGAATAATTTCTGTATACTTATGTGGGTCTTAATTATATTATGGCATAAATCAAGAGCCTACATATTTGTTTGATATCATAGTGTTGCTTGGTGTTAAAAAACTGTGCAGTATTAGTGGACAACAGTAACTCCCTATAACACTTGTATAATTTTCCAAGAGCAATGACTGCATATTCTGGTAGTAATTCTCTAAGTATGCCAATTGTAAACATTACGATTTTAACATTATTGGGGGCATAAGAACCCTACTTTACCTAGGAGTTGTAGGGTTGAATTTTTCCTCCTTTTCAACCTCCTTTGTCTGTACTAAAGGATTTTCAATTATGACTGTAATAGAAAAGAATGGAAGAAAGCAACATAAAACATGGATTTAAATGACAGCTTATAAATGCAGAAAATAAGATACATCCTAAGGCTCCATATCACATACATGGCAAAGAGGTTTGGTGCAACAGCAGCTATATACTAGCTCAAGGATTCAATGCATAGCTATCATGGTACACATTGTTACAGTGGCATTATTAGTAGAAACACTAATACAAAGGGTAAATTCAGCTGCCAGGAAGTAATTTGTTTCAGCTCATATTCAAAAAGCACATAAAGCACATGTTTTTTGAGAATACTTAAAAGTTTAGGAGATTCAGTCCACCATTTTCTGTGTGCCAGTTACCTTTCACAACTTTATTCCATTTAGTGCCAGCATAAAGACAGTTTTCTCTGTATTTCTTCCTTTCTTCCTTCCTCTTTTTTTTTTTTTTAACTCAAAACAATGTGTGGGAACTTAGTTAGGATGTATTTGCCTGTGTGGTCTGTTTTACACACAGCTGCACTAAGAATTAAACATGCAAAATATGAACATTATTATAGATTGTGAGCCTGAAGGCAAGGCCATTGTCTCCTTTTGAATTATACACACTGGGCATAATCAAGGCAAAGTTAAGTTTTTAAGGCCCATTAATTTCAGTGGGGGAAGCCACTGAAACGAAGGGGATATGCAGAACAATCCCTTGCATGTTTACTCAGAAGTAAATCCCACTGTGTTCAATGGGCCTTACTCAGGTAACTGTTAATATGATTGCACTCTTAAGTGCTTAACTCTGGATCTGTCATCGTCATCGTCATCATCATCATCATCATCATCACAACAACACTTACACACCATTTTTAGTAGAATGAAACATTATACAAGCTTAGGGCCTAAGAGGGAATCTGGGAGATTGCTTTTTTGGTCGATGCCTCTTGATGACAGCTTTACTATATTTGAATATATTTTTCTTTTAAGTTTACTTCTTTCCCTCTTGCTCAGTCTAACTGAAAATGTTGGTTCCAATTAAATACTCTACAACTCTTTGAAGGAAAGCACACTAAGGCCACAAACTCATATTGATTTAAAGAGGAGGAAAACATACTGAAATTGAAATATGTTCAGAATAAACTCCAGCTTACCACAATCACCAACTCTAAAGCTTTCTGAAAGCGATTTAATATAGTCCTCTCTTCCCCAAGAATTTACATTTATGAAGTAAGATGGTGAATCACGAACGGTAAAACCAAAAGTATACCTTTCTGATCCAATGTCTGTAGAGAAAAGAGGGATTTTTAGAACTCAAAAGTCTGAATTTAGTGTTAGGCATGCAAGAATATAACTTGTGCTTATTGTTATGTTCTGCCTGGTGCTATCAGTTTTAAATTGTGGCACAATAATAGTGCTACTCAAAGAGAGCATCAGGGGCTCTCATCTGTCCCTGCTCCTGGTGGGGGTTGTCAGCACCCCAGTCTCAGGTGCCATGTTCCTTTATGTGCATATGGCATATTGTTAAGAAGTATAGAGGCCAGGGCTGGGGTATCAGCAGCAACAAAGAAAGCATTTGCAATGAGAGACAAAGGGCCTGTTCAGATAACCCACTGTGGATCACTCAAAAATATGATCCACGGTGGGTTAGCATATCATGTGGGGGGAGAATTGCCAGCTACCCATCTTCTGCAAGATGGTCAGCAGGTGTCCATGGTGGGATGCATGGTTAAGCTGTGTGGAGGTAAGTGAAGTAACTGGAGGGTTGGTGTGTAGGAGAGACATGGTTCCTATTCGTGTGGCAGGCCTGCTTGTCATGGTTCTGCAGTTCCCCTACCTACCCACCCTTCGTATGCATTTGAACAAGTCCAAAGAGGACTCCCTGTATATAGCCAATGGATCACTTAATGAGAAATGAAGGCATGAAATAAGGTAGAGCAATCTTGTTCATAGAGTCTTGTGTGGCGCAGAGCAGTAAAGCAGCAGTTTCTGCAGCTGAAACTCTCCCCACGGCCTGAGTTTGATCCCAGCGGAAGCTGGTTTCAGGCAGCCAGCTCGGGTCGACTCAGCCTTCTATCCTCCCGAGGTCGGTAAAATGAGTACCCAGTTAGCTGGGGGAAAGGTAATAACGGCTGGGGAAGGCAACGGCAAACCACCCCGCTATAAGGCCTGCCAAGAAAACGTCAGCAAAAGCTGGCGTCCCTCCAAGAGTCAGTAATGACTCAGTGCTTGCACGAGAGGTTCCTTTCCTTTCGTTTCCAATCTTGTTCATACCAGTAGAGGTCGCCAATTTTTTTAAAAATATATACTTTAGTTTTCATGAACAGAAGAAAAGATTGGGCTGGGTGGCTGCCTCAATTACATTTTATGCAGAGATCAGTAGCAAGTGCTTTGGCGATGAACTTTACATTTAGGTATACTACTGTCATCAGACGCCCTAGAAATAGTGAGAGAAGGCCAGTGCTGTAGCCCTAGCCAAGGTACATGCCCTTACATAAGGGTGCAAGGCGGGTAAGCATCCAAGATAAACTAGGATGAACTAATTAGATGAACTAATTTAATTTGTTTTTAACTGTGTATATTTATTGTTTTATACTGTATGTTTTTATCTGTACGCCACCCTGAGATCTTAGTGATATAGGGCGGGATATAAATATTTTAAATAAATAAATAAATAAATAAATAAATAGAAAAAGGGGAGAAACATCTCAGGATGCTGTAGTTAACTTTATTGTGAATAAGCCCAACGTTTTAGCCTCTGTCTTTCTGTTAGGCCTTCTTCATAGAATCATAGAATAGCAGAGTTGGAAGGGGCCTACAAGGCCATCGAGTCCAACCCCCTGCTCAATGCAGGAATCCACCCTAAAGCATCCCTGACAGATGATCTCTGATCATCCTGGTTGCCCTCTTCTGAACACACTCCAGCTTGTCTGCGTCCTTCTTGAATTGTGGAGCCCAGAAGTGGACGCAATATTCTAGATGAGGCCTAACCAGGGCCGAATAGAGAGGAACCAGTACCTCACGTGATCATCCCATCTCATGGCCTGCGTAATGACACAAGACATTTCTGTTGTAAATAATTTCTGCAGACATTATTACAAGTGAGTTATTTAATATTTTAATTGTTTTACAGTAAATGTATGCACAGGCCTTGCTTGCAATGTGTCCTATAAACTTTTTAGATGTAATACTGTTTTATTGTTTATAAATATGCACAGGCCGTGTTTGCAATGTACTTTCTTAATTGTAATGATTTAATACTTTATTGTCCCATTCATTTATTTGTATATGTATTGTTACGACCCCCTGAAGAAAGCCAGAGGCTAAAACGCATCGGGTTTGTTCAAAATAAAGTTGTCTACAGCATCCTGAGACATTTCTCCCCCTTTTCTGGCGTAAAAATGTGAGGCAGGCAACAGTGAGGGATAAAGATAGTTGAGGGGACACTTGTCCTCCTTAACTTCTTGCAACCCCTCTTATTGCTCTGCAGTCTTCATTGACATTTCAATGTAGTTTGTACCGAAAAAATTACCACCAGATTATATGCATGCTTTTTAGTTAGAGGAACCATTGACAGAAAGATAGAGCCTCAGAAACAGAGATTTAATGCCTTAAGAAAAACATTACTTTTTCTGTCTGGAAAGCCTTTGGCATCTGTTTTCCCAATCACCACACCAATTATACTCTGGGAAAAAAGAGATTACAGAATATATACATCAGATACAGATGTACAGGATGGATTTGATTTCACAGACTCTCTATTCCTTCAGTAATAAAAAGCATGTTTGACTGTTGCTATTTTAATGGACTTATTCTACAGAAGCATTAATATATTAACAACATAAGAAGTTATCTCTATATATGAAAAGATCTATGAGTGGGAAATAGCATAAAGAATCCACATCTGTTTGCTTTATAAGGAGAAAGCTTACCTGAAAATGAATTTAGCTTTTACTTGTACTAAAAGTACAATGCAGAATACTACTACATGTGAAGGCACAATGTAGAATGGGATGAGGGCATGCTAGACCAGTTAGGAAAAGCGATCCCGAATCAACTAAATGGGGACCATGTGATTTTCCCAGACTTTCCAGGTGACAAGAGTGATCGTGTTTGGACGTCACTTTAGGCAACGGAGGGGGGGGGAATAGGCAACTCACAGTACGTTATGCTGCTAGTACCCCCCAGATGACATGCTGCCCCGCCCCCTGTCGAGCAGCTGAAACTCCTATCATCCTTCCGGCCAGCCATTGCTCCTCCTTCCCTCCTCCCAGGGCTATCCCATCAGCCATTGTAAGTTCTGCTGGCTGTAGAGAAGCGGCCAGGGCACTTTTGGCCACTCCTGCCAGATGACTCTATGGGCTTCTGAAATAGTGCACTCAACATGTGAAATTAAGCATTGGAGACCACCACACAACACAATAAGCAACGGGTCTCTGGATAAGCAATGGAGCAGTCCGTTGTTTTTCCCCATTGTTTAATTCAAGAAAACCGTGCACTGTGAGTTGTCTGCTTCCTGCCAGAGAATGCAATAAGCAACGCAATGGACCATTTCCTAGTTAATCAACCATTGCTTATCATGTTTTCCGAACCCAGCCTATAGGTAAGTTGCTATGTTTCTATGTTTTCACCCTTTGAAAGTAGCTCACATTCATTCCTATATCTCCATGAACTCTCCCAAAGGTGGACTATGTAGAACTTGAAACAAGCCATTTTTTTCTGAGCAAAAGCAACTTCAGAGAGGGCAATTTTGAACAGAGAAACCGAAAGGGAAGGAGGTGCCTAACTTCCTTTCTACCATTTCTTCGCTTAATTTTTCCTTTTCCCAAAACTGCTATGTGTAAAATATGGCTGCTGGAGGAATTGTTAAATGCATTTGTGTGTGACATGTACTAAGCCCTTAAAATATGCATTTATTTCAATGCAGAGGGGTGAATATCCCATTTAAAAACAACAAACATTTTAAGATTTGCATTCAGTGGTATTGAAACTACACCACTGTGATTTTTGGTGAAAACAGAATTTCAAAGAACATACCAAGAGATTCAGGGGGGCATATTTGCAAATTTGAAAAGTCTTGTTAACTGAAATTGAAACCTCATGATGAAAGTCTGATGAAGAATGGGAGTGTGCTAAATATAAAAGAGGCTTGCCACAAAATTATAAATGGGGGAGGGGATTTCCCCTATAATTCCTATAGACAAACTATGCCTTTGCAATCCTCTGAAACTATGTCATCATGAAGTATACGTGTCCTCAACAAATTAGAAGCAGCTATTTTTATAAAAGTAATCTTTCCTTATCCTATAGATGAGGATTCAAACTCTCCAGCTTTCATTTCTGAGTTTTGACAACTGTCCTGTTTTGTTGTCCACCAGCAGGACATACTAGTCAACATCTGCAGATGCAACAGCCATATTATCTATGAACAAACTCCACACATTAACAAACAGAATGAACAATCCACCTGTTGAAAAATAGGCTCTCAGATTTCTCTGTTCCTTTCAGTCACTAGGTGGGGCAAGAAAACTATTCCTGCATTTATCTGGATGAGTTCACTCCGAGTATGTGTGTAATAGAATATAATTTCCTCAAGTCTCCAAAAGCTTTCTTTCTTAAAGTGCAGTCTATTAACCCACAATCAAAATGTTTAGTTTCCTAACTCACAGTAATTTAATTAGATGGCAACATATCCTGTGTATAACTCTGCCGATAATAGAAAACTGGTTCCTGGAATCCAAAATGTTATTTAATGCCTTAAGGCTCTGCTTACAACAGTATTTATTTCAAAGTCTTCTTAAAGTTTTATCTTTACAAAATTATTTAATTCAGATTCCTTTAACCAAGTGAAATTCCATAATTCCAAATTAAAAGCATGAGATCTATTCCTAAACCTCTCGTAAATAGCCTTAATTTGGGGGGAATGATTCCCAAATGTGAACATTTGGGATTGTAGCCACACTGCTGAACTAATCAAATGAGAAAAGAGAAACTTCTGTGTCTATTTGCCAGTATTTTGTGCAGACATTATCCAAACTCTTGTTATTTTTTCTTTCTATCTCCAGCTTACCTCATTCAGAGCTTTGGCATTTGGGTCACTTAAAACAGTGATGTAGTGGCTCAGTTGCATATCATTTCTTCAAACAAATGCTGTAGAATTTAGTTTATTGGAGCTCATTGTTTACATTAAACACAAACACACACCTATCTGCTACTAGCTTCCTTCAAGATTAATGACAATGTCTGGCATTAAATAAACCATACTTCTTTTCCAAATTGAAAGCAAGATTTGTTTACCAAATTAAACTACAATAAACTGAGTTCTAGCTCAGTCCATTTTCTAATGCTTAATCTTCTCTCTGTGCTGTAAAATAAATTAAACCCTCTGGCCGAATACATTTGTCCCACAAGAGAAACTTGGGAAACTCATGTGCTTTCAATTCTGTGCCAAACAACATCTCTTGAAGAAATCTATGGCCATGTAATATATCCTTTAACTTTTGATATGGGGAAATTGCTAGTCTTACTTTACGTTAAATCAACAAGGAGTTCAAGATATGGTAGTATGCATGCCATATACGTTGGACGAACAGTGAAAACCATGGAAGATGCACATCACAGATTCCCTTGCTACTGTCAGCACTGTTTAAATAAACTATAACTGAGCTTTAGGCTCAAAGTTATTCATTGCGGGTCCCTAAAACTTAATAATCCTTAGACTGCTATCCTATATGCATTTACTTGAGAGTAAACCCTACTGAATGCAATGAGACTTACTTCTGAGTAAACATTCATAAAACCAGGGTGCAGAATTTACCAAACCACAGCTATCCTAGTTCTATTGGCAACATCCAGGGCTGGTGCCAAACTATTTTGCACCCTAGGCAAGGAGAGCTACTTGCAACCCCCCCCCCCCCCAAATGCCAACCTCGATTTTTAAGAACAGATGTTTTGTAGAAAAAATAAAAATTATTATTATTATTATTATTTATTTATATAGCACCATCAATGTACATGGTGCTATATACTATGTACATGGTGCACGAAAGGCCAGTACTGTGCCCCTCTGAGGTCGGGGCCCTAGGCGGCTGCCTAGTTGGCCTAATGGTAGCGCCAGCCCTGGCAACATCTACAATGAATGAGGGAAGAGCAGATATGCAATAAAGCTATATACTCACACTTTCATAAAGGTTGCAACTCCACATTTTTGCTATGTTTTGTATTATAGTTGCTTTCCCTATTGAGTATAGAATAGATTTTTAAGTCTAAGGATGCAATCCTATGTATATTTATGCAGAAAAAAGTCCTACAACTTTCAGCATTCCTGGATATTGTAGGAGTTCCCCTCACCGCATTTAAACATATATAGGATTGGGCACTAGGTCAGGTTTCTTAACTTTTTGTGCTATTCTACATGTGAATTGGGGGACAATAGACACCAGGGCCCAGGAGTTACCTTTGCATAATGCAGCTGTGCCTGCCAAAGGGCTTTTCAGGAGGGAATAGACTGTGGTTGAAGTCCTTTCCTTTAAACACAATGAATCATAGAATAGAAGAGTTGGAAAGGACCTATAAGGCCATCGAGTCCAACCCCCTGCTCAATGCAAGAAGCCTGCATGCACACACTGCAAGGGCTTTTAGAACATATTAAGTAATAGCAAGGGACACAGAGTAGCATGGCTTTAGCTGCTTTAACTCTTTTGATATAAGCCTCTGATTCCATTTCAGTAGCTAGTTTAGCAGCATAAGCAACATAATAGGCAGCTCCAATATTCTGCCTCTTCATTATATTCAAGTATAGGGGTTTCCAATGTAGCACCCATAGGCACCACTGTGCCCACAAGGCTGCCACGTTATTTTCCCACTCAGCAAGTGCTGAGTGGGAAAATAACGTGGCAGCCTTGTGGGCACAGTGGTGCCTATGGGTGCTACATTGGAAACCCCTATACTTGAATATAATGAAGAGGCAGAATGGTAATCACTCCATTCACTTGAACAGAGGGAGGAAGTCCTCCTTGCAGAGAAAAGGCTGGATATGGGTGCAGTGCACCCCCCACCAACGACCTTTGGGGCAACAGGCTCCTTGGTGGGGAGGGTGAACCTTGCCTTCACCTCCAGCCATATTTGTAGTGGTGGTGGGGCTTTTTCACCCTCTCTAAGTGATACATTGGGTTGTATAGGGAACAAACTCCACGCTGCTTTTTCTCACCCCATTCAAATGAATGGAGAAACTGTTCCATTCAGTTGCATGGGGATGGGGAAAGAAACAGGGATCAGAGAGAAAGAAAGAAAACAAGGGCGGGGGGAGAAGGAGGGACCAGAAAGAGAGGGAGAGAGAGAAGAAAGGAAAAAGAGGAGCCAGAGGGGGAGAGAGGGAGGAGAGAGAGAGAGAGAGAGAGAGAGAGAAGAAGAAGAAGAAGAAGAGGAGGAGAGAGGGAGGGAAGGAAGGAAAGGACGTTCAAGGGGGGAGTGGGGAGTGAGACAGAAAAAGAGCCAGAGAGAGTGGGGGGAGAATGAGGAGGAACCAGAGCGAGAGATGGAAAAAAAGAAGGGAAAGAAAGAGAAGCCAGAGAGAAAGGAGCCAGAGAAAGACATAAGAGTGAGACAGAGAGAGATTCCAGAGTGGGTAGCACACACAGGGTGCACCTCTATGCACACACACAAACACAGATAAAGGGTTATTTCTATTTTTTTCTTTAGAAGCCCCTACATCAGTCTGTTTGTGGTGGTGTCCAGGGCACTTTTTAAATATGCCAAATGTGCCCATGGGCCAAAAACAGTTGGAGACCCCTGTTCTGACATGATTAATATGGAATCCAGGACAGGCTATGCAAATAGGAGCAGATTCACATGTAAATTCGCTTAGTGAGTTCTAGAAAGTGGCCATGTGGATATGATGGTGGTAAAACTTCCCCAGGCTCTACTGGGATGCCTCTCTATGCATTGTGATAAATTCATGTAAGCAGATAAGGGAGGATGCATAGGAAGGAATGGTGCTTTGACTCTCTCTCTCTCTCTCTCTCTCTCTCTCTGTGTGTGTGTGTGTGTGAGAGAGAGAGAGAGAGAGTACACAGAGACTTGGACATGCACATAAGGGTTCTTGTAATATAGTCTGTCTCTCTCTCTCTCTCTCTCTGGGCCACCCTCCACCCCACCTGTCATAATGTGGTGGAGATATTTAGTAGTTAAGAAACAACAGTCAGTAATGGAAATTTTTGCCTTAATTATCATTTTTTAAATGATCAAGGGGAAGCTGTGCATGAATGGGACTAGCCATGTAAGTAAAGCTCACAGCTTCCAATCTGGTGTCCATAGACCAAAAGAATACATCTCCAATGTATTGTAATAGTATAATGCAGACTCTGTAGAAATTATCAACTCAACATCTATTTAAAGAAAATACAAAGAAGTCTCTGATACTGCAGTCAATGAACTGCCCAGTCAACATTGATGGTTGTGGTATCCCCACACTGTGGTCAAGGGAAGCATCAGTTTTCACTTTTTGTGGGTACACAAAGAGAAGCTAACATACTTTGTGCCTAATAATTATGCCAGTGCTGTGAGTATATAAAGACAAACCAATTACATAATTTTGCAGTAATATAATATAGTTATATACAGTTTCACTGAAGAACAAAAAGTACTTATATCACGAAGACCTACAGGACGAGCAAGGTTGGGATGCACATCTGAAATGGCCACAAGATTTTGTGTAGAAATGGAATATGCCATTCTTTTGACCTGAAATTGGAGAAAAGTATGTTACAGCTTTTTGAAAACCAAAACAAGTCACTTAGAGCATTCCACACAGAAGCTATTCATAAACTTTTTTTTGAACACACAAATAAAGATATTTTGACCTGTTTTCTGGAGAACACTTTGCTCTCATGACCAAATATAGATCCTACAAGTCTTTAAACTCTTCCAAAATAACACTTGTTTCTTCTCTGTATCAGATGAATATAAAAATTACATCATCACATTTTACTTACGTTTCACTTTTTTAAAATATAACATTTTGATATTTTGTTGGCACTTTCACACATTATGAAACTAGCATGACCAACATTGCATTGTGTAAAGGGCAGTTCAAGAAGAGATTTTAGGATGTGCCAAAACAGTAAATAGCAAATATAAGACCCAACATTAATGACCTACATGGATTTCATATGCCCATATGTATGTTTTTTATTTATATTCCTCCATGGATATTCTTCCACAAAGAAAATTTGTTGTATCAGATTCAGCCCCAAGCCATGGGCCTATCAGCTTTCATCTTGTTCCATTTCTCAGGATTGTGTAAATGAAGCAGTCGGTGTTGTGGATGTAGTGTTGGACGTGAGATTAGAAAAGCCTGTCTTCAAATCCCTTTTTAACCATGATGTTAAATCTCTTAGCAAGGCTGGCCTACTCTTAAAGTAAGGATAAAAAGGAATAATCCATTGAGCACCTTTGAAGAAGGTAGGGGAAAATGTTATACTTTATAAAAAGTAAGAAACTCTGTGCTTTTTAAAAAAGAATTATGTTTTAAGAAAAGCTAAAATTACCACAGCAAAAATGCATGCACAGGACCCAAAGAATTTTTCAATAAGTTATAGGTGCCCAAGAGAGATGGAATAAAACTCAGAAGCCCACCCCCCCTTCCTGTCTCATGTGCTGTACTACAGCTCTTTAGGTATATTAAAATCTGGGCATTTTGAAATCTTATTCCTTAAAGAAGTATTATTTCCAGAGCTGGCTCCAGAAAAAATAAAATATGTGGGTGGGCAAAGAGAAAGCATTCAGGAGAGAGGGGGGTGGAAAATATGCTTTATCTCATATATTACAATCTTCCCGAAAGAGAAGCATTTTATATTCTATACTGACATTCTATATTTCTAATTCAGATACAGTGGGCAACCATAGGGCAGGAAATTTCAGAGGGAAGCATTTCAACACACTTTCCCCTGTCTCTAGCCCCACCTACATAGCTGATTCCTTAATACTTATTCTAGTGGCATATGCTATTTCTAAAAAGATAAAGGATTAAGAAACTGCTGATGGCAGCAGCAGGAACTTTTTAGTAACAAACAGCAGAAACCAATAAAAAAATAGCAAAATACTTTTTAGGAGTTAACAAAACTTGGACTCTGAAAGAGTTTGCTGTAAGTCTGCAGTATCAAGAAGCCAAAAAGTGTTGTGGTTGCTTAGAGACTTTCTGGTGTATTGTAAAACATTCATTTTAAAAACCAGATTGCAGAGTAAAAATGTCTACTGTGGGATGCTCAGAACCCCAAGCCTCACACACACTGGCATCAAAAAAGAAAGGCAATTAACACATTGACAGTGTGCCTAAAAGCCTTTTGTAATGTCAGGTCCTCAAAGCTGCTTCCCTTGGACTGTACTCATGTTCATTGACAGATATGAGATTCCTGTTTTTGGGGAGTGTGGGGGGAGGATGTTTACTTTTCATCTGTCAGGCCATTGATATGGCATATCTTAGACATAAGTGAAAATAAATGAACGGTTGTCAACTTTCAAGTGTCTCGGTGTCTGGTGATAACACATACTAAACAAAACTTTGGTTACTTTGCAACATTTGATTAAACAAAGAAATGTAGAAGAAAGTATCTAGTTTGGTTATCCCTAGTCCAGTGATCATATCCTGAAAGTCTGTCCTTTTAATCTAAAATAATTTCCCCCTATATATTCTTTGATAGTTAAGCTGTCCTACTTGCAATGTTTTTTTTTAAATCTAACTTGGAAAAAAGCAAGGAAACTTCCATCTGTCTAAGATGGCCAAATACACTCCAATTATGCCTCCCAGGCATCTATCAATAGTATATTCTTCCCTCAAATACAGTGCTAAATAA
The DNA here is from genome assembly GCF_023053635.1 of Elgaria multicarinata webbii. NCBI lineage: Eukaryota > Metazoa > Chordata > Lepidosauria > Squamata > Anguidae > Elgaria > Elgaria multicarinata. Next base: position 6,640,190 of record NC_086187.1, read on the forward strand.
TTCATTGCCCATTGAAAATGGATTAGTATTTCTTAAAGACTGAATTAGATTACCTCGAAGAGGCATTTAAAAGACAATTAAATTTAAAATATATATATTTATTTTTAAATATTTCATGTGCTTCTGGTTGATTTGGATTTGTAGCAGGATAACATTTGGATTGTAGTATTAAATGGCATGAAATCACCAAAGGGGCTAGAAATCCTCCTTTCTCTAACTCATGCTGCATACAATGAGATTTTAAAGGAGTTGTAGGTACAAAGTTGCTTGTTGCAAGTGCCTTCAAGACAATAAGCCGAACTATGACACCAAAACCAAAAAGAGCTTTGTAGCAGATTTTAATGGGCGTTCAGTATTTCCCCGAGGCATGCTATTACTCAATGGCAAAAGCAACTTTTACATTAGAGAGGTTCTGTAGCGTTCAGAGAACTACAATGACTAGGATACCATTCATGAAGGCGTGACAATTAAACCAGTTTAAATTGATAGCAGGGAGACAGTCTTATCCTGCCAACTTAAATCAGTTTTAGTGGTTATGGTACCTCCCCAAGGAACCCTGGGAATTGTGAGGGCATTAAGAATTCATACACCATGTATACAAAATCACACCCCTATACCCCTAGTTAATTGGATGGAATAGCTACTAGTAGGATACGTCTCAGCAGCTTTTATCTAAAAACAGAAAGGTCAGAAGATCCAGTCATGGATCTCCTGCATCTCATGTAGTTTGGCCTTAGAAAGCACCAAGAAAAGCCTAAACAATCCAACACCCCTTGATTAGCCTCCCTGCTTTGCCAAAAAGCATGCACAGAAAAGTGGAGTGGGATTGAGGTAACCCCGACCTCGGTGCCCAATTTTATGGGAATAAATATAGTGGGAAATCTGAATGGAGCATGGAAACCCCCTGGCTACTGGTTGACAAGGGATGGAAATGAGGGTGCTATATAGTGAATATGATTTAATGCAGATTAGATAATCCTTCACCTATGTTATATTCATACAGTGGGGTTAATTAAAGGACCATTTCCCCCACCTTTTCTTCGCATGCTTCTGGGCAAAGCAGGGATGCTAATCAAAGGGGTGTTGGATTGTTGAGGCTTTTGACAAAATGGTAGGATTGTAACTGCAATGTTTTCTCAAATGGAAAAAAAAATATGAACACGTTTGTGTCAGTACAGAAGAGGTTTTTAAGTCTATCCAGGATGCAGACATGTCTAGTTGTGACCTTTGGTCTTTATGTACTTTGAGAAACTAGAGAGTCTGAGATAAATCCCTCACAGGCTTGTTAGGGAAGCATGAGGCACCTTGTTTCAGGTTTCTGTGAGGGAAAGGAGGCAAGTCACAACATTCAGCTGTATTCCAAGATGGAAATTGGGGGGTGTGGAGCGAAAGAGAAGCCATTTATTCCGATTAAATGTATGTGTTTCTAATACCCAATTAAGAACCAGGGATATTTGTGTTCCTGAAGGAATAACAAGCATATGTGGTCTGGAGGACACACACCTCCGGCTCTTAGACAAAAAAACGAGAATACGCTCCCCTCATGATTAGTTTTAGGGACTAAAAGAAAATACTGGGATTTTATGGGTCTTTCTTTCTTATATGTATTCACGTTGTACAGAGCTTCGAGTGTCATTCTTTTCTGAAGGAGAAGGCGGTTTATGAACAAACAATTAAAAGCTCGTTAGGCACACGCGCCTTTTCTCCTCAGAGGAACAAAGAACAGGCGCTTTCTGTTCTATCACACCGTCCGGAAGGCGGGAAAACGCCACTACTCACAGTGCGCAGGCGCGCCCGCTGGCGTTGCTTCGAGACGGTCGCCTCGCGCTCCTTCTCTCTCTCCTCTTCCCCCGCCCGTCCCGACTCCTTAAAGGGCCAGCAGCAGCAAGCGGGCACCCCCACGTGATTGAGGGATTATTACGGGATGTTAGCAATTGAGGGCTGCTGTGTGCTAGGTTTCTGCCTTCGACTACAAGCTCTAATCCCACAGTTGTAGGAGTGCTCTGCTTCCTCTGAGATGACTCTGCACATGCTCAGAGGCATCCTCTTTAGTATGGTTGTGAGATTGGGGGATGGGCAGAAGAGGGTCAGTGGGGTTGGAGACTCCCTTGACAGCCCTTGCACAATGGCCAGGTGTTTTCCTTTTGCTAGGGCAGATTTATCTCAATAGTTGCCTTTCTCAGTGGCTAGGAAATACCTGGAAGGGGCTACCTCCCCTCCCCATTCCAGCCACATTGAAGGAAGCAATTTTAGCCAGGGTGGGAAGTCTCTGGTTTCCCTGTAAGGATTCCCATATCCCTCCATGCCTATAAGGAGGAAAGGGAAAACTTAGCACATGGCTGCATGCAATGTATCAAGCAAGTTGCCCTTAAGCTAGGGTGACCATATGAAAAGGAGGACACAGCTCCTGTATCTTTAACAATTGCATAGAAAAGGGTATTTCAGCAGGTGTCATTTGTACATATGGAGAACCTGGTGAAATTCCCTCTTCATCACAACAGTTAAAGCTGCAGGAGCTATACTAGAGTGACCATTTTAAAAGAGGGCAGGGCACCTATAGCTTTAACTGGTGTGATGAAGAGGGAATTTTACCAGGTTCTCCATATATACAAATGACTCCTGCTGAAATTTCCTTTTCAATACAACTGTTAAAGATACAGGAGCCCTGTCCTCCTTTTCATATGGTCACCCTACGTAAGCCCATGCCAATTTTAATTGCTTTTGGCCAATGGCCTTTGCACAAAGTAGATACACAAAGTTAAATAATACCTATAACACATAATACATGAAATTTAAAAAAAAGAAAATAATTATCATTAGTCCATAAGTAGTGTAAATCAAATACAGCAACGAAAGCCGCTTTCTTCACACTTGGGGCGCTGCTATGATGCTGCAGCCCCATACCTGTTCATATTAGCTAATAACCCCTAATAACAACAACAACATATTTATTTCTTACCCGCCTCTCCCTCTGGATTGAGGCGGGGGACAACATCAGATATAAAAATACTATAAGATATGTAAAACTGATTAAAAACATATAAAACGAATACATTATTAAAATAACAGCCAGGCATTTTAAAATTTGACTAGGTAGGCCTGCCGGAAGAGATCAGTCTTTATAGGGTGGTTGTTTTTTAATTCAGAAAGACCATTAAACTGGCAAATCTCTCCCTGCAGGCTGTTCCACAGTCTGAGAAGGTCCTCTGGGTAATGGTTGTTAGCCTAGTTTTTGCTGACTGAAGTAAACCCTTCCCAGAGTGTGTGGAGCGGATTGTACGGGAGAAGGCGATCCTGCAGGTAACCTGGACACCATGTAGGGCTTTAAAGGTAATAACCAATACTTTATACTTCGCCCATCTGAAGAGGATTGTAATATACAATAAGCCTGTGCCCAGGAATCAAGGGACAGTATAAAACTGAAGGGATGTATACTCATGTGTAAAGTAGGCCAATGGTTTACACCCCAATAGGGTGACCACCAGCAACAAACAGCTACTGACAAATTGCAAAAAAGAGGAAATGGATTATTTAAAAAAAATATCCCAATTGTATGCTAATTCATTACGTATAGATGCAGATTTAGACAGTAATTATTCAAACAGATGTTTCCAAAATAGAGGATTGTCCTCTGTAATAGAGGACACAGCCACCCTACAACCCAATCCCCAAAAGCATTTATATCGTGATAAGCCCTTTCAAATTAAAGTATTTTGGATTGAACTATTTGTTTCCAGTCCAAGAAAGTTAATCACAATAAGAGTGCCACATATAGATCTGGAACGTAAGCATGGCTAATTTTCTCTGGATTTGACCCTTTGTTTGATATTAGTAGTTGTTTATAATGTGTACTAAGATATCAATGGAGTGTGTGTAAAGAAAGCTTTGTAAGTAAAATAAGTTTTCAGGAGAAAGCTGTTGTAAGTAAAATATAAGCTTTATTCATCTCAGAAAGGGTTAGGGTTAGCTCCACATCCAGGTAAGGTAAGGCAGCCCGCTTAATGCTCAGATTTTGCAGAACTAGTAAGGGGCAGCAAATAGTAATTTATTTAAGCTTATCAATATATTTTCTTGCTACCCTAAGAAGGGCTGTGCCACTTGGATTTTCTGCCTCAGGTCCCAAAAGATTTTTGATCATAACTTGAAAGAGTTGTTCAGCCTTTTTTCTGCAACACCTAGGATTGAAAAGAACTCCTTTGCGAACTGCTTCGTGCCTCAGTGTGGCTTTCATTTGAATAAATGAATTTTTGTTGGAAGCCAGTACAAAAAAGGCCGGCTGATTCTCGACACATCATCATAACCAGCCTTTTCATAAAGCCTACTCTGCTTCACTGCGCTCCGTGCTTGGTTCCACAGATCAGCCGTACGGCAAGAGGGACTTTGCCCTCTTCATCACGAAAACAGCATCTCTGATGCGCGAAGAAAATTGTTTCTGTTTTTTTTTATGAGTGTGCGTGTGTGTGACAAACAATGGTATGAAACTGATTTTTTTCTCTCTCCCTTAAATCTTGCTCGACAATAGCATTGACTTGTCAGGACTACCAGCCCGTGATGAATATGAACAGCTATGGAGGCGAGACATTGTGTGTCTCTTGCACTTGATAAAGAAGTCAAGGGTGAGTGCGCAAAGGTCACGGCTGGAGTAGCTTGCAGTGCAGTGGCAACAGAAATCCTATCCGACAGCATCTGCCTCCTCCCAACACGCCAGGTGTCAAACGCTCAGCGTTCAAAGCGGTAGCCATATTCTGACACAGGTTATATATATTATATATAGTTCGGTCACTAACACACCACCATCCCTATAAACACCATGGAAAGTAACAACATGTAGAATGGATGGACTTATATAAACAAAGGTGTACAGAGTTAAAGTTATTCAGAGTTTTTTCAGCAGCAGATGTGTGTAGCGTACTGGAATGCATTCACAAATGGCCACTTGTGATGTGTGGCGTGCATTTGCTAGCATTTGTGTGCACAGGCTCAGCTCCAGAGTTTGGAGGGGCCTAATGAAACTTGGCTGAATAGGCAGGTGTGGGTGGAATAGTGGATGCACAATCAATGATGGACAGAGGGACCAATGAGAGTGAAGCATATAAACGTTAAACAGAACACCCCCAGCAACTCAGAGCAAACAGCTGGCCAAGTTATGAATGGTATTCATGTTCACAGAATAGTAAAATTGGAAGGGGCCTATAAGGCCATCAAGTCCAACCCCCTGCTCCATGCAGGAATCCACCTTAAAGTATTCCTGACAGATGGCTGTCCAGCTGCCTCTTGAATACCTCTAGTGTGGGAGAGCCCATAAGCTCCCTAGGTCATTGGTTCAATTGTCATACTGCTCTAACAGGAAATTTTCCTATGTCCAGCTGGAATCTGGCTTCCTGTAACTTGAGTCCATTATTCCATGTCCTGCACTCTGGGAGGATCGAGAAGAGATCTTGGCCCTCCAATGTGTGACAACCTTTCAAGTATTTGAAGAGTGCTATCATGTCTCCCCTAAGCCTTCTCTTCTCCAGGCTAAACATGCCCAGTTCTTTCAGTCTCTCTTCATAGGGCTTTGTTTCCAGACCCCACATCATCCTCGTTGCCTTCCTCTGAACACGCTCCAGCTTGTCTGCAACCTTCTTAAAGTGTTGCCCAGAATTGGACACAATACTCAAGATGAGTCCTAACCAGTGCCGAATAGAGGGGAACCAGTACCTTGTACGATTCGGAAACTATACTTCTATTAATGCAGCCCAACAGGGCATTCACTTTTTTTGCATCCACATCACACTGTTGGCTCATATTCAGCTTGTGATCTACCGTACAACCATTCCAAGATCCTTCTTGCTTGTAGTATTGCTGAGCCATGCTGACAGACCTCTGTGGGGCTTAGAGGAATGTTTGCCACTTTGTATGCACATCTCGGCTAGTTTTGGGCCGCCTTGGCTTTTGCTTTGGCTGGGAAAGAAGCAGGCCTGGAAACTAGGGCCGCACCCCCTACTTGCTTCAGGTGCCAATGCAGAGCTTCCAAATCGGCCCTAATCCGCCTCGGCCCAGATCTGACCCACTGCAGATCAAGGCTCGGATGTCTGAATTATTTGGACATCTGACAGGATGGATGGATGGCACCTGGCTTTTCCCACTTGCAGTACTCAGGATGAGGCCTAACCAGTGCTGAACAGAGGGGAACCAGTACCACGTGCGATTTGGAAGCTATAGTTCTATTCATGCAGCCTAAAATAGCATTTGCCTTTTTTGCAGCCATATCACACTATTGGCTCATATTCAGCTTGTGATCTACAACAACTCCAAGATTCTTCTCGCTTGTAGTATTGCTGAGCCAAGTTGTAACTGGGCATTTGGTTTCTTTGTCCTAGTTGTAGAACTTGGCATTTATCCCTATTAAATTTCATTCTGCTGTTTTCAGGCCAGCGCTCTGCCAGCAGGATGATGGACAGCCCTGCTCAGCCAGTCGCTGTGGTACAAAGGTGGGCCTTGGATGCAGCTGCACGGTTAGGTTGTCGCCACCAGCGGGGAGGGGGAATGGAGTGGCCAATCAGGGCAGGTGAGGAAGGGGAAAAGCTGTGCTGCATGCAGATTCTGAAGGGGGTGGGATTCACTATGCATGAGACACATTTGCATTATTTGTGAGCCCCTTTGGGTGAGAGGACTGAGCAGCGAAAAAGTGGGAAAGGAGCAGGACCAGTAGTGCCCATGGCGACATGGGTTTTATACTAGGTTCATAAGAACATACAAAGAGCCTTGCTGAATCTGACCAACAGTCCGTCTAGTCCAGCATTCTGTTCACACAGTGACCAGTCACCACTGTGCTGCTAGCCTAGATAGTTTTCATGCACTATCAGCCTGCCTGTCTTCATCAGTCTCCACCAGGGAGGGCATCTAGCTGTCATGTGCCCATGGAGGAATCATCCTCTGAGGAGCTAAAGCTCCCATAGATGGAGGACATCAAGGAACCACCCACATCAGGAGATTCAGTGGAGCCTGGGCCTTTGGGGGAGATAGCCATGGGTCTATTCCTGCAGGAGGAGGGGATCTCTGCCCCTGAGGTCGAGGCTGGGTGACCACTTAGCTTCCGAGAGCATTGTCATCTCAGGAAGCCCAGGAGTAGGGTTCCTTTGGCAAGGAGTTCTCAGTTACAAAGGGGGACTCCTCAAGAAGAAAGTACTCCTTGGGAACAAGGCCCTCCTCATGTTTAGGACTTGCCAGAGGGCTTGTAATGAACTGCAGCTGAGCTCTGGGTGAGGTTTTTTTTGGGAAGCAGTGTCATACTTCCAGCTCCAGTGCCCTGTATTCCTGACCTTGGAGATTTGGGGCAAGTTGTCGCCAGTATGCTGATGACACTCAGCTCTGTTTCTTTGTGACAACTGAATCAGGAGAGGCTGTGCATGGTCTGAACAAAATGAGTGGATGCAGTTATGGCTTGGATGAGGGCTAATAAACGAGTTCAATCTTGATAAGGTGGGTAGTTCCTAAATCTGGAAACTGGGCTGCTTACCTGTTCTTGATGGGGGTGCACTCTCTCTGATGGAGCAGTTTGGAGGTGCTCCTGGGTCCATCTCTGTCACTGGAGGCCCAGGGGACCTTGGTGGCCCAGAGCGCCCATTAACAACTTTGGTTGGAGTGCTAACTACAGTAGGGTGACCATATGGAAAGGAGGACTGGGCTCCTGTATCTTTAACAGTTGCATAGAAAATGGAATTTCAGCGGGTGTTATTTGTATGCATGCAGCACCTGGTGGAATTCCCTCTTCATCACAACAGTTAAAGCTGTAGGAGCCCTGCCCTCTTTTGTATCTGCCACTTTAGCTGTTGTGATGAAGAGGGAAGTTCACCAGGTGCTGCATGCATACAAATCCCACCTGCTGAAATTCCCTTTTAAAGACAAATGTTAAAGATACAGGAGCCCTGTCCTTTCCATATGGTGACCCTAACTACAGCCATTCCTCGATAGGGACAGCCTAGCCACGGTGATCCATGCATTGGTAACTTCACGATTAGACTACTGTAATGCGCTCTATGTGGGGCTGCCCTTTTGCTTTGTTTAGAAGCTGCAGCTAGTGCAGAATGCAGCAGCTAGCGTGCCTATTGGGACACCTGGCTATGCTAACATATCACCTGTGTTAAAAGAATTATACTGACTGCCTATTAGTTACTGAGCCATGTTCAAGGTAATGTTATTGTTATACAAAGCCCCAAACAACTTGGGACCAGGATATCTAAAAACTTTCCCTTCCTTATATATACCCAGCCAACCTCTATCATATTTAAGATCATGGTGCTATTCTGTTGGCCCGGCTGGTCACTCTGCCAACAACAATGTTGCCACGTAATACCACAACAGTGGGCCTTCTTGGTAGCATCAGCCAGCCTCTGGAAAACCCACCCCTGTGCAGTTTGGGAAGCAGAAAATGTGGCATTTTTAAAACACCGCTTAAAAATGCACATGTTCACCCAGGCTTTTTCGGCTTGTAATTAACTGTAATTAATCCTGCTGCTCCATCCTACTGTTCCTTGTATTGCTCTGTACTATTATTGTAATTGTTTTTAATAATGTATTTTAAATGTGATTTTAATGTTTATATGTGAACCGGTTAGGAATTTTATTAAATTAAGTGGTATAGAAGTATCACTAATCTCTCTCTATAAAAGCCCAGAGGCCTCCTCCAAGCCACTTATGCAAATAGGAGAGAAGACAGAGGCAGTGGATTGGCCTACTGGTTGGTGATGTCACAATGACATTGCCAACCAGTAGGCCAATCCACTTGCCTTCTCTCCTATTTGCACTTATAGGCCAATCCACTGCCTCTGCATTCTCTCCTATTTGCATGTTTAGAAATCCTGAGCCCACAGGGCTTTCTATGGAAGTTCCAAGAAAAATAACTGCCATCTAGGGAAGTTCCAAGATATAAGGCCAGAGGGCGCCTCCAAGCCACTTCTAGGTTTTGCCCTCTGGCGCCATCTAGTGACGTTCCTCGAAACTGTGGCCTTCTATGGAAGTTCCAAGTTCCGAGAAATAGCTTTTGCCCTCTGGCGCCATCTAGCGACATTTCTCAGAACTGCGGCCTTCTATGGAAGTTCCAAGTTCTGAAGAAAGATCCCTGCCAGGAGCTTCCGGCCTAGCAGAGGGGCCAAAACCCACTAACCTCCTCGCCAGACTGCTCCTCTACACCTGTCATATGACGGGCTTTTTTTGCTAGTAAAATAAATAAATAATGGACGGATACTTTTGTGCTTGACTATTTGCTTGCTTACTTGCCTTGCCTGTTGGATTTGCTCCTTATTTACCTAACAGAGTCAAACCCAGCCAGAGCAGGACACTATGGCCTATTCTACCATGAGCCTCACTGAGTGATTTTGGGCCAATCACAGATTCTCAGGCTCTGTTCACACGATCACCGAGGGGGGCCCACGGAGGTAAATTATCCATAGAGCAGGGAGGGCTAGGAAAACCATGACGTGCCCGCCCGCCCGCCACATGGCTGTTACCCTGCACAGTGCTGTGTTTTGCTTTCCCCTCGCTGCTCTGTGGATAACTTTGTGTCCTCCAGCGGTGTATCGCAGTGGGCGCTACAGTGCAACCTCCTCAGCTGCCGAAAGGACCACACAGTTGATAGCCCCAGGGAGAGGTTTCATCTCTCTAATGAAGATGGCTTCTCTGCCAAAGGGTGGCTATATATGGCTATATGCCAGATTTGCATTCCTTAATGGTGGACATCGGACAAAGGGAAAAACTTTCAACTAATAGAGCATTGAATGTAACCTATGACTCATTGAGATTGTGCACCTTAACTTGAAAATTGAATGTAATTTAACTTGCTAATCCAGAACTGACCAATAGAAGGGTTAGAAAGAGACTAACACCCTCTTGTAGTCAGGGCCTATATATACTGTGAGATTCCTTTGTTCTGGGTGCCTCCATCTTGTGGAACCGGAGAGCACCCCCATACTGCAGTATCGGAAGTAAATGGATTAAGTGTATTCTCCAGCCTCGTGTGTTTGATTGGCTATTAACGCGCCGGGGAAGCGGGCCTTTAAATCCCTGCTTAAGGGACAACACAACCATAAAAAATGTCCACAGCTGCAAGAACGTCACCAGAAGTGCGCCATTTTTATGATTGCCACTATTTTTAGATTTATATTGTTCCGAGCCCTGAAACACACGGGGTTCCTGTATGACGCTGGAACCACCGTGGATGTGTGTGAGCATTTGAATTATGGCTAAGGAATTCTCCCACCACAGCACACGCTAACCCACTGTGGACCACATTTTTGAGCGATCCGCAGTGGCTTAATGTGTCGTCTGAAATAGGCCCTCAGCCTAATCTATCTTGCAGAGTTATTGTGGGGGTAAAATGGAGAGGAGTAGGCTCATCTACACCGCTTTGGGCTCTTTGGAGGCCTCTGTCCACCACAGTGAAAAAAGTCAGTTTTGGTCAGGCCCAGGCCCTTGAGGTGGGAGGAAGGTGAAGGGCAGCCTGGAGCAAATGCAAAGGAACAGAAGCCAGTTTCTGAGGTAGCCAAGCATGTGTGCCCATGTGCCCTTCCTTCCAGGCCGCTTTTCTGACAGCTGCCTCTCATGAGCGGCTGTGCAGGACAAGATACATCACTACGCTGCCTCTGTCTCCATGATCAGGATTTCCCCCTTTTCTCTCCTCTCATAAAATATGAAGAAACCAGTTGAGCCAGCCAGGGAGCCTTTTAACAATTATGGGCGAAAGCAGGTCGTACGGTACTGCCTGACTCCTACACAGGCTTGCTCACAGTAGTTAGCAGCAAGAGGAGGCGGCTGCTTCTATTCCTAACCTCTGTGCCTTTTCTTCAGCCTGGCCTTCACCTTGCCCCCGCCTGAACGTGTTAGGGCCTGGGCCTGACTGAAGTCCTTCTTTGGAGAAGCACCACAGTATAGGTGTTGCAGGCTCTACTCCAATAACATCCTTGTGAATAAATAGGCGTCGGTGGCAAAGAAGTCTCTTTTCACAGACATTCAGATTCATTCCTCCAGCTCTTGGAAGCAGACAGGACGAAGCAGTGAATGTAACCAGAGGAACAAAAGCCTGTCATGTGTAGACTGAAAGGTGCGGGTTGTATTAGAAAGGCAGAGAGATGCAAAGACAATAGACGGGAGATAGGGACAGCAGGAAAAGAGGCCATTTGGAGTTCCAGTTAAATAGCAGCCAGACAGTCTGTGGTCTCTTCAAGGGAACTGATGGCAAAGATGAGGCGTTGACAAGGACAATGTTTACTTTGTCTACAAGTGCCACATTAAGCAAAGCTGACAATCCTTTGACTACGAGGGTCCAGGCTTTATAAAGTCTCAGGTGAGGCGCCAACTGGTCCAAGCTTAACTTACTCAATTTTCATATCCCCCCTCTCCCCAAATCCAAGAATGCTGAAGTGTGATTGAGCCATGAAGTTGCCCATGTTCCACATTTATGCATAATTGCTTGTACGTTATTCATACTTGTGACTGAACTTTTGCATGGGTTTCCCTCACTTCCATGACCTCAGGATTATGTTCTTTGCAACTATTCCAGTGCCAAGATTAAGGAGTGAGGTCTGGTCAAGATGGAGGTGAGGGCAGTCAGTAAGAACCCAATGTAACTTGATTCAAGAGCAGAGTCCTCTTAAGGCGTGACCAGTGAGCAAATCTTATCTGGAAGCCATTAGCCCTCTCAAGGCTTCCAGTTCCAGGGTTGCTCACTGGTGGGTATGACTTGGCCCATGCTAGAGTGACCATATGGAAAGGAGGACAGGGCTTCTGTATCTTTGACAGTTGTATAGAAAAGGGGATTTCAGCAGGTGCCCTTTGTACGCATGCAGCGCCTGGTGCAATCCTTTCCTCATCACAACAGTTAAAGCTGCAGGAGCCCTGCCCTCTTTTGTATCTGGTCACTCTAGCTATACTCCTGCAGCTTTAACTGTTGTGATGAAGAGGGAATTTCACCAGGTGCTGCATGCACATAAATGACACCTGCTGAAATCCCCTTTTATATTTATTTATTTATTTATTACACTTATATACCGCTCCCATAGCAGGGCTCTCTGGGTGGTTTACAACTGTTAAAGTTGTAAACTGTGCAACTGTTTAAGATACAGGAGCCTTGTCCTCCTTTCCATGTGGTCACCCTAGCCCACGCTGGCCTATTGCTATTAAATGTATTTGCCAGTCTGGCTAGTCTTCCTACAGATCAAAGTAGGATGTTGGCACTAAATTCCTTAGCAGACCTTCCTCAGGTGCCATATCCAGGTCCTGTTGTGGCCTTGAATCCTACCCTGGCCCTGAAGGATCGTAATGAAGTATTTGTGATAATGACATAATTAGTGTTGGTTTAAATATCACATGAGCCTTTATAGCAATTCAGCACACAGTCCTATTGGGATGGCTACAAGCCTCTGACTCTGGAAGCTTAGACCATCCAATGCAGAGCGGGAGGAGCAGTGGAGGTGGTCTTCGCCTCTCCTCTGCTCCCACTCTGCATTTTGGGTAGGCGGGCTTTTTCACCTGTCTGGTGGGGCTCTGCTGAGTGGGAGGAAAGGGAGCCTGGGGTCATGGCATAAGCTGGCCTCCCCAGCCCCCTCCCCTCAGTTCCCACAGTATGCCCCCTTCTTCTCCTCCTTTCCGAGTTTGCCTTTGTGACCTTGGAGAGGTGGTTAGTGGAATACTCTCCGTGCTGGCTGTGAAGGGGTGGTGGATAGGATCCAGGATTCTGAATTTCCTACGCCCACCCACCCTTGACTCTACCCAAAAGACAGCCCTCAAAGTCTTTCTTTGTTAGTTTCATGTACATTGAATGTATTGAATAATTTAATTATAGTAACAATGAAACAATAATAAATTTCAAAGCAAGCACTGCCCCACCCTGAATAAAACAGCAATCAATCGTTCTTCAAATAGGATATCAGGAACAATCAACGCTACTATATTTTGCACCAAATAGAGCTATTTTTAATAGATGTGAAGTGCGAACCAATGCTTGTTTACTCAGAAGCCCCATTGTGTCCAATAGGGCTTACTCCCTAGTAAGTGTGATTGCAGACTTAGGGCAGTATCCAACTATGTCATTCCGTTAGCACAAATGACGTTGCACTGGTAGAAACTAGGTTTCAAACCATATGCAAGAGGAGAATCCATCTAAAGTTACATTTGTACAAGCATAGTTGCACAAGTGGCTATCCAAGTGGCTTTACTACAACAACAATGGTTGCACAAGCATAAGGTGGAAACACTTGGGCAACGGAAAGACTCAATGAAATTCTTCTAGAACTGTTTGGTTTTGTGGAATGACGCTGCTGGATACTGCCCTTAGGCTATGAAACAAAACACATTTACTGCAGCTGAATGGGACTTCTAAGTAAACACGTGCGCAGTTGGTCAACAAAGTCTGTTGGGTTGGTCTGTAGGGTGACCATGTGAAAAGGAGGACAGGGCTTCCATATCTTTAACAGTTGTATTGAAAAGGGAATTGCAGCAGGTGTGATTTGTATGCATGCAGCACCTGGTGAAACTCCCCTTTCAGCACAACAGTTAAAGCTGCAGGAGCCCTGTGTAGCATGACCAGATACAAAAGAGGGCAGAGCTCCTGCAGCTTTAACTGTCGTGATGGAGAAGGAGTTCCACCAGGTGCTGCATGCCTACAAAGGACAGCTGCTGAAATTCCCTTTTCAATAGAACCGTTAAAGACACGGAAGCCCTGTCTTCCTTTTCATATGGTCACCCTCACTGCGCCTTATCTAAAAATGAAAAAAAGAAAGGACGGTGCAGCTGTTACACAGATTTAAAGTAATGTCTGTTTGGGCCCTAAGGAAGTATGTTCAGGTTTCACAATCAGTGCATGCCATTTGGTGGTAAGGGGTAGAAGAATCTTACAGAAATCATGCTTCTGTATACTATATTTGACAATAGAATTAAAATGCATCTTTGCGCTCCTTATAGTATCCATCTAAGCCCAGCATTTCTCGGTTTCCCGAGAAGACTAAAGAAGCCAGTTCATCTTTCCATTTACTTTATGTTCAAAAATCAAGAAATCAATAGTATTCCACTTCTGTATCGTATATTTTTTTATATTTTTTTTTTTACTCCTGATCGGTAATTTTATGACCTCAAGGTCATGGCTATTGAAAGCTGAGGTCTAGCCTGATTAATTTGCCATGTCGGCTCCGTATTACAAGATCTTTCATTGTCTTCAATTAAAGCACTGAAAATGAATACCACCTGTGCACTCATAGTTACAGTGTCAATAAAGTCCATTATAATTATACACTGTTTGATGACAAATGGCATGCCAAAGGGGTGACAAGCTCATTTGGGCTGGGGGTGGAGGGGAGGGGCGTAGCCATTTTGTGATCTGGTCGCATCTATTTTTGTCCAATCTCGGTCACACAAAAAGGGGGGGAAATCCTTCTGCAGCTAGTCTTTTTCATGGTTTTAAATTATAAGAAATATTTATGATAATTAGAAGGTCCCGAACGTAGTGGGCCGAAGAACAGCATCTGTACTATCACCTGGCTCACCGTCCCTCGAACCTGCGCAGTCCAGAGCAGAAAACCAAAACCAAAATGAGTTCAGGTGTTTGCACAGCAAATTGTTCTAGACAACTCAAGCAAGTCAGCCAAGCTGCAGGGCACATGGGAATTTTGGCACCTCTTCTCAGACCCAGGTTATGGCTGGCCCTACTCAAACCTAAAACTGGAGGGTGTGTTCTCCATCTCAGGGTTCATGACTTCAGGGGCTGACGCCTGGCATGCAGCTAACGGTAGGCCTACTGACCAAAAGCAGGAGGATTTATATTTCTGTTGGAGTGGCTGAATTCTGCCTAGAGCGTTGCAGTTGGCTCCCTGCCTTCTAAGCTTTAAGCCTGCTGCTAAAACCTTTGCATTCCACCAAACTTCTAGTGTGATGTAGTGGCTAAGGTGTTGGACTGGGAGTCGGGAGATCTGGGTTCTAGTCCCCACTCGGCCATAGAAGCTCCCTGGGTAACTTTGGGCCAGTCACAGCCTCTCAGCCCAACCTACCTCATAGGGTTGTTGTTCTTGTTGTTCTCGTTGTGAGGATAGCAACGGAGAGGAGGAGGAGTATGTAATTGTAAATGTATGTAGGTTGTATGTAAATGTATGTAGATTGTAAGCCTATGCGGCAGGGTCTTGCTATTTACTGTTTTACTCTGTACAGCACCATGTACATTGATGGTGCTATATAAATAAATAAATAAATAAAAATAATAATAATAATAAATAATGTATGCTGCCTTGAGTTCCTTGGAGGAAAAAAGCAAGATATAAATGTAATAAAATAATAAATAAATATTCTCACCTCCTTACTATGTCTTAACCTGCTCTTATTATATGATACTGGGTATTGGGCCGTATAAAAATGTAATAAATAAATACCTTTTTTTTTTTGGTAATTTTCAGATTTTTGTTCCTATTACTATTGCATGTATTGTTTTGATGTGTGTTAGTAGTTTTGTAAGCTGCTTTGAATTTATAAAGAAAAACATGGTATAATTTTTAAATGAATTAAATATAAATATAAAGAATAAATATACCAGGCTGAAACAATCCAGAGGTTTAAAATTGCCTCCCAATAGCAGGGTGCGTGGGTGGGATGTTGCACACCCCTCACTAACACTCAGGTTCATCTGCAAAAGTCCTTCTTCAAGGCTGACTGTTGGTGACAGTCATATAACTACTTTTCCATACAGCAATTACAGACCAAGGAAAGCAGTAGCTTCTGGAGGGAAGAACGGGGCGGGGGGCATGCACTTCTTCACACAACAACTCCCACCATCCCCAGGCAGCATAGCCAGTGTCCGGGAATGATGGGATTTTTAACTCAACACTTCTTGGGGGAAACAGGTTGGTGAAGGCTGCACTACGTGAAGAAATGCATCGTTGGAGAAGGCTGGCATAGTACATGAACAGCTCGGCCCTCGTGTAGGAGTCTGGCCTCTCCCGTGAGGTGTGGAGTTCTTCACATCTAAAAAAAGATATCGTAGAGCTTTAGTTGCACAGAAAAGTGCAACTAAAATGATCAACGGGTTGGAGCATCTTCCCTTATGAGGGAAGGTTACAATTGGGATTGTTTAGCATGGAAAAAAGGAGGCTAAGGGGAGACGTGATAGAGGTGTACAAAATTATGCATAGTATGGAGAATGAGGATAGGGAGACATTTTTTCCTTCTCCCATAATACTAGAACCCAAAGGGGTCCTCCCATGAAGCTGATTGGTGGGAGATCCAGGACAGACTTCACACAGCACAGAGTTACACTATGGAATTCACTTCTATATGAAGTAGTGATGGCCACCAGTTTGGATGGTTTTGAAAGGGGGTTGGATAAATTCCTGGAGGAGAAGGCCATCCATGGCTACTAATCCTGATGGCTTTGTGCTACCTCCAGTACCAGAGGCAGTAAGCCTGTATACACCAGTTGCTGGGGAACATGGCTGGGAGGGTCCTGTTGCACCATGTCCTGCATGTGGATCTCTGGTCGACAGCTGATTGGCCACTGTGTTAACAGAGTGCTGGATTAGATGGATCCTTGGTCTGACCCAGCAGGGCTCTTCTGATGTCCTTATGATTGATTATCTAATGCTGTTTGTCTTTTCATTCTGTGAATGCAACAATGCAGCCAGATTTTCTTACTGCATTGTTGCATTCACAGAATGCATCTGTGAATCTCTTACTGCATCATCTCATCTTGATCGTTGAGATGAATGGCTTTAGCTCCTACTCAGTTGGCTGGTTTGGACATAATGCTGTCATGGGGCCTTGCTAGACCTACCAGATAATCCATGTGGGGGGAGGGGCCAGGCCGCACTAGAAGTAGCGCGGCCTGTAGGCCCCGTCCACACGTAAGACGCAATGGGGCCGAGGGAAGCCCCGTCGCGTCCTCCATTTTTTCCCCTTAAAGGGCCATGTGCGCAGGAGCGCACCAACGGAACACTGAGTATTTTTTTTAAAAAATAAAGGGTTCCCCGCTCCCCCTGCCCCTGATTCCCCCCACACAATGCCTGATGCACCCTACCCGCTCGCTCGCCCATCCTCCCCCCACTCTCCATGCCCGTCCCCGCTCACCATGCCCGTCCCCCGTCCCAACTCACCATGCCCGTCCCCCATCCGCACTTGCCATGCCCTGTCCCCATTCTCCCCCCCGTCCGCCATGCCCTGTCCCCGTCCGCCATGCCCTGTCCCCGTTCTTCTTCCCCCCCTTTCGTGCCAGGTCGGCTCTTTCCCCGGGCCCCCATCTCCCCTCCCCCCGTGATTCCCCCCCCCCGGCCTGATGAGCACAGCGCTGCTATGGAATGCTGTGCCCAGTGCGTGGCTTCTCCCGGCTACTCACTAGTAAGTGAGCAGCCGGGAAAAGCCACGGACCCTGCTAGAAATTCCGCAGCCCCGGCCTTAGCCCAGAGCTGCGGAAAAGCCGGGCCATAAGCGTATCCGCTTATCCCGGGTCAAGGAAAGACTTAGCCTGGCCTGACCCCGGGATCCCCTGTGCGTCATCTGGATGCACAGCAGGGAGAACGGGCCTCACACCGCGCTAACTCCTCATCTAGCAACGGCCATGGACCCAAGGACAAAGCAGAAAGCATCCATGTCTGGCTTTAAACTAACCAGTGGACCAGTGGGCAGTATCAAATGTTATGGCACTGCTCCCACTGATCGCGTAAGGCCAGCAAGATCCACTGCTTGTGCTTGGTGCTCCATAAAGGAACCCTGTAAAAGAGCAGAAATGCTTGTTTCTGGATCGGGACAGGTCAGTGGAGTCCCCTTCTGTGAGCTCCGTTGACTTGCCCCATGTCAGAAATTAGCATTTCCGCTTCTTTGGGGTTGCTTTAACAACTGCTAGCTCCTGGCTGCACTGCCGGTGCACAGTCAGCATAGACTACTGCCCTCTGGATGGTAGCATAGACTATTGAGTGATTGATTCCATTTCTACCCCACCTTTCAACCAAGAAAATGGAGTTCAAAGCAGCTAACAATCACAAGACACAACACACACGCACACGCACACATATGCACACCTTGGTTAGTGAACAAGTCAGAATCATAAACTATGGTGTCTTCACACAATGGGGAGCAGTGTTTCGTTTAAAACTGGATGCAAATGCTTCCTATCTGGCAGCTATGCCACAGGACAGGGGAAGTAGACCATGCAAACCTGAGGGTCATTCATGTAAAGCTAAATGATAGTTTAGGGTTACATCTGAAAAAGCACACTATATGTTGATTTACACCTAAGATCTGTTTCTCCCTCCTCCCCTCTCTGCCCACCCATGCAAGAACTATAAACCCATTTGTTCCCCGTTTTACCTGCCAATCAGATACTAAGTGTTTGCAAAACCCAACTTCTTTTCCTAAAGAACAGAAGATGATGCTATCTGTCCCCCGGGAAACCCTCCAATTAGGGCACATTTTCACCTTTAGTCAGATGAGCCTGTAGACGGGAGAATCATGCTCCTTGCATAGTTTGCAAGGAGCTACTCTTTATTCAGAAGAAAAAGGAAACGCACACACACACACACACACACAGATCAAATCACCAGTATATGAAATTCTTCCGGCTATGTGTTTTCCTCTATTATCTGCTTTCAGTTGAATGTGGTGTGTGGCTTTCATTACTTTGTACTGATAGCTACACAGATCGAATTATGAAGAAGAAAGCCTCATTCAAAGAAGGAGGAGGAGGAGATAAAGAGAACAGATGGATTTCACACTATCTCCTGTGTAGCTTCTCTCTCTCTCTCTCCACACCCAACCGCTCTCTCTCTCTCTCTCTCTTTGAAAAAAGAGACATTTAACATTTTCAATGACTGGTTACTGTATTACTTAAGAACATTAAGGAGAGACCCACTGGATTGACCTGGACATCCATCTAATCCAGCATTCTGTTTCCAGCAGCGGCCAGCTAGAAGCTTACAAGTAGTGAACCATGATTTGGATGGATGACATATTTGTCCTGGCTGCTGGACCTGCAGGAGAAGGACCATGGCTCAGTGGTAGAGTACCTGCTTTGCATGCAGAAGGTCACAGGTTCAATCCCTGTCAGCATCTCCAGTTAGGGCTAGAAAAGGGTCCTTCCTTAAACCCTGGAGAGCTGCTGCCAGCCAGTGTCAACAATACTGGGCTAGGCAGACCAAGGGTTTGGCTCAGTCTATGGCAGCTTCCTGTTACTAGGATACTAGGGTGACCATATGGAAAGGAGGACAGAGCTCCTGTATCTTTAACAGTTGCATAGAAAAGGGAATTTCAGCAGGTGTCATTTGTAGGCATGCAGCACCTGGTGAAATCCCCTCTTCATCACAACAGTTAAAGCTGCAGGAGCTATACTAGAGTGACCAGATTTAAAAGCGGGCAGGGCACCTGCAGCTTTAACTGTTGTGATGAAGAAGGAATTTCACCAGGTTCCCCATAAATACAAATGACGCCTGCTGAAATTCCCTTTTCAATACAACTATTAAAGATACAAGAGCCCTGTCCTCCTTTTCATATGGTCACCTTATAGGATACTAGTCCTGGTAAGGAATGGGGTGAAGGGGACAGCCAGGCTCTGGAATTTGAGAAGGGAGCAGAGTGCTGAGTGAAGAACAAGCCAGGTTCCCAAATATTTTTTGCCAGGATTCCTTCTCGCTGTACAGCATGCAAAAAAAGGACGCTACCCACCTATCGCCTGCTCACAGCCCTGGAGCTTCTATATGTTAGGGTGACCTTATGAAAAGGGCTCCTGTATCTTTAACAGTTGTATAGAAGAGGAAATTTCACCAGGTGTCATTGTTATGCATTCAGCACCTGGTGCAAATTCCCTCTTCATCACAACAGTTAAAGCTGCAGGAGTACAGCTAGAATGACCAGATACAAAAGAGGGCAGGGCTCCTGCAGCTTTAACTGTTGTGATGAAGAGGAGATTTCACCAGGCGCTGCATGCCTACCAATGACGCCTGCCGAAATCCCCTTTTCTACAGAACTGTTAAAGATACGGGAGCCCGGTCCTCCTTTCCCTAGGGTCACCCTACATTTGTATGGGGTTTGGGGCAAGATTCCGCCACACTTCAGGAGTTTCTGCCTCTGGCATGAGTTTTGTTTTGTACCATTAACCTCATTCTTTTTCTGCCCTCTTTCTTTATCCTCATGCTGCTCCACCCCAACCAGAGCTGCCCACTGGCTTCTATAATGTTACAGTATTAAAAGTTTCATTTTAGTTCTTTCTACAGTTTTTTTCCCCCTCTTGCGAAGATAAAAGAATGCAATACAGTGGAAAGTAGCCCAACGCCTGCCATATCATTGGAGTTGACAGACAGGGGAGCTTCAAGCTGGGAACACTCTTGTGAAGAAAAGAGCCTCGTCCGGGCCCCTTTTCGGCTCAGGACGGACGGATGGGCATTCATTACTTTTGTGCCAGTCATTCCGGCAGCTTTGATCAGGGACCATTTAGCGGGGTGGGGGGGGGGAAGGAGAGGTGGGAAGGAGGGAGAAGACACCATTTCTGTCTGAGCTAAGTTGGGAATTCCATCGTTTGTAGCAAAATGAAAATACCCTCTGTTGGACATAGACGAGGGGCTACGGGGAGGGGGGACACACACACCATTTCCTGATATGTATGTGTGTTTGTGTATGTGTGTGTGGTGGGGGGAGGATGCTGTCATGGGTTACTTGGTTGGCTTTGTTCGGTTTTCTGTCTCATCTCCAAACCATTTTTTTAAACAAGAAAAGCAGAAAGGAGAAAAGGGCTGAGCAGGCTGTAGGAGATAATGACATTCTTATGTCACGTTTTGATGGCTTGAAAAATAATATACAATAAAGGTTTAGAATTGAGGCAAAGTATGTGCATGCCTACACATTCACACCCGGAAGAATTACTTCTACCTAAAGTCCTTTTTAAAGAAACCCAGGTCTGCTGTTGGCCCTTGAATACCACACGTAGCCTGTTTCAATTCCCTTTGCTCTCTCACTTCCCCTAGGCCTTTCAGAATTGACTCATGGAAATCATAGAATCGCACAGTTGGAAGGGGCCTACAAGGCCATCGAGTCCAACCCCCTGCTCAATGCAGGAATCCACCCTAAAGCATCCCTGACAGATGGTTGTCCAGCTGCCTCTTGAAGGCCTCTAGTGTGGGAGAGCCCACAACCTCCCTAGGTAACTGGTTCCATTGTTGTACTGCTCTAACAGTCAGGAAGGATGTAAGTTCCTCCATTGATATACGGCATGTGCCGAACTCAGGAATTTGTCTTCCTTTTCCCAGCCCCAGGGTCTTACCTGCAATATGGGAATAAAAATTCTGTCCTACCGCAGAAGGTTGTTTGTAAGGATTAGAGAACACAATAATGTTTGTGCGTCACTTTACGCGCTCCGAAATTGCTGCAAAAAGAGAGAAGGGGGAAACGGATGAAGATTCCTCTTAAAGAGAGCCAGCATAGTGTGGCAGCTGGAGTGTTGGACTGAGAGTCAGGAGATCCGGGTTCTAGTCTCCACTCAGCCATGGAAGCTGACTGGGGGCATGTCTAGACCAGGGGGGTGGAGGGGGAGGATCTCGTGATATGCTGACCGCGAGATCCTCCCTCTC
Organism: Elgaria multicarinata webbii; assembly: GCF_023053635.1. NCBI lineage: Eukaryota > Metazoa > Chordata > Lepidosauria > Squamata > Anguidae > Elgaria > Elgaria multicarinata. The sequence goes on from NC_086187.1 coordinate 6,661,753, forward strand.
AGTCTACATGTGGCGCCCAATGTCCCAGGAAGAAGAGGACGTCGCACCCACCATTTTGTTTTTTGTTTTTATCGGAAATGAGCACAGGAGCGCTCCAACGCTAAAGGTTTTTTTTGAAAAAAAACCTCCCGCTCCTTCCACCCCACCCCCAATGGGCACGGAGCTCCGTGCCCCACGCCAGGTTACCAGCTCCTCATGGTTACTCGCGAGGAGCTGGTATGAAACTGGGACGGCTGCCCACCCCTCCCGTGGACTTGGGACGATCCCGAGTCCGTGGGAAAAACCTGGATTAAAGCCGTCCCGGTTATCCCAGGGCAAGGAAGGGATCATGTGGACGCACAGGAGTATCTCGGGATATCCCATCATCTAGACAAGCCCTGGGTGACTTTGGGCTAGTCACAGACTTTCAGCCCAACCTTCCTCACAGGGCTGTTGTTTTGAGGATAAAATGGAGAGGAGGAGGATTGTGTACGCTGCCTTGTGTTCCTTGGAGGAAAAAAAAGCTGAGATATAAATGCAATAAACAAACAAACAAACGAGGAGGAGGAGTAACCTCGCTTCTGCACAATGTTTCTATGTAAATGTTATTGGGGTAGATGCCTTTATCCTAGGGAGGGGCCACAGCACAGTGGCAAGACCCCCTGCTTGGCATGCAAAAGATCCCAGGTTGAATCCCCAGCATGTCCAGGTAGGGCTGGGAAAAACCCTCCCTTGGAAAGCGGCTGCCAGTCAGTGTATGCAATACTGAACTAGATGGTCCAAGGGTTGGACTTGATAAGGCAGCTTCCTATGTTCCAAAAGGGGTTTGTCTGGTGTGCGCGCGTGCGCACACACACACACACACACACACACACACACACACACACACACGTTTGCCCTAAAATAGGAAATATTGCAGGCATGTTCAAGTCAAATTTAGGATTTTGGGGTCCCTTTGATTTTAATGGGGAAATTAAGTTCATGTCATTCCCATTGAAATAATAAATGCTTAACTGGACAAACTACAACTTATGTTAAGCACGGCATTTAAACACGCAGTTAGGATCTGTTACTTTTCTTAACAAAAAACAGCTCAATCTGGATTAGGACCGTGGTGTGTGAGTGTATATGGAGGGGGGCCGTATCATCCTTTCCCCTGCACTGTTACCTTCCTAGAAATCATCCCCAAACTTGCTAGGTTCTATAATTGCACCTGTTCCCTGCTCCCCAAAAAACATGGCAGGTCAGAATGATGTGTTTAAATAGTTTACTTAGTTTAATATGTTGCTCGGCCATGCTTACCAAATAAGAAGCAGTAGAGAAGACTTAAACACCTTTAGCTTAATCATAAGCAGAAATCCTTAACAGATTTACAAAGTCCCATTGGACTTTCTGAGACTTAGGCCTTAGCTAGACCTAAGGTTTATCCTGGGATCATACCGGGGTCATCACTGTTCATGTAAATGACACACAGGATATCCCGGGAGCAAGCAGGGACGACCCCAGGATAAACCTTAGGTCTAGCTAAGGCCTTAGTAAACATGGTTAGGATCTGTGCAAGAGCAACACCTTTTTAACCTGCAGGTACTGTTAGGGTGACCATATGAAAAGGAGGACAGGGCTCCTGTATCTTTCACACTTGTATTGAAAAGGGAATTTCAGCAGGTGTCATTTGTATATATGGAGAACCTGGTGAAATTCCCTCTTCATCGCAACAGTTAAAGGTGCAGGAGCTATACTAGAGTGACCAGATTTAAAAGAGGGCAGGGCAGCTGCAGCTTTAACTGTTGTGATGAAGAGGGAATTTCACCAGGTTCTCCATATATACAAATGACACCTGCTGAAATTCCCTTTTCAATACAAGTGTGAAAGATACAGGAGCCCTGTCCTCCTTTTCATATGGTCACCCTAGGTACTGTTCTGTAATGCACCATCTCTCTATTTCTGGAACACAATGTCCTAGACTGTATATTGGGTGTCCCATCTTGTGGCAAGAGCTTTAGGGCTTCTTCACTTTTAGCAAAAATCCCGCAGCCTTACTGGGGCTTTGTCTTCCAGCGTCTTTGTGGGTTTAATGATTGGCACAATACATCATTCCCCACCTTGGTTTTGCCAGTTCCTTCCCATATATTTCACTTATACAACCAGCAGATGGCACTATTTTATTATGTGATTTCAATTTATTACAGCATTTTCAGGATTTTATAAAATGGAGGATTCCCACTTGAAAAGGGCGAGCGAGGCATCGGAGTTTGAGGACACCATGAGGACCAGCAAACTTCCATGAGTGACCAATCACGAGCATGCAATCAATAGCTTGTGTGGAGAAGGTCTTACACTGAATAATGCCTTAGTGCTTTCAACATTCCAATTCCAATTACTAATCTTCCACCCAGGTAAAAGGGCTAAACTTTTATCTGAACCATTTCTCCATCTAACATGCCTCATACACCTCTAGCAAAGAACCCAGAAGTACATCAATAAGGCCTGATTCCCTCTGATGGAAGATGTAATATGTGCTGCTGCAGCCTTTATGAAATGATGGCCATGGCTAGACGAGGGGGTACGAGGACGACGATCTTGCAATTTTATGATCCTGGTCTACACGCGGTGTGCAACTTTGTGGCCGCCATTTTGAATTTATTTTTCTTAAAGGAACAGGAGCACACAAGTGCTCCACCAAAATTGTAAAGTTTTTTTTTTTAAAAAAAACAACCTTGCGCTCCCCTCACCCCACCCCCGTGCCCAGGTCCTGGCTCCTCACGGTTACTTACGAGGAGCTGGGACAACCTGCAACGCACCCCCCCCATGTCCCACGGTCTTGGGATCATCCCAAGACCACAGGAAAAGTGAGCTAAAAGGGTAGGGCGATATCCCGGGCCAAGGGAGGAATCATCCCTCCCTGCTCCTGGGATGCCCTGTGTGTCATGTGGACACACAGGGACAATCCCTGGGCAACCGCCGGAATATCACCCCGTCTAGCTATGCCCTATGACACATTGGACTGAGGAGTGGGACAAACAACATTGGCATAACAACATACAAACTTCTTGCAAATGGCAGCTGCTCTGGTTTTCTTTTTCTTTATTTTTGCATTTTATGTTTATTTGATCATCTAAGAAATTACACAGATAATCACCAGTACACTTATTCTTAAACAAAGATTTAAAACAAAGAAGACAAAAAAAATGTTACCAGACGTTATCATTAAATTTGTCACCCCAAAAGATAACACAATCCTTCTTTCAACAAACCTTGCAAACATCTGTTCATCGGTAGGCCTGCTATAATAAGTTGAGTTCGTCATTGTTGTAACATCCCAGATCCTAAAGAAAACTATCAGAAAAGGGAGATACAATATCCTTTTTCCAAAAAAGCTATTGAATTTTTTGCTGCTGTCAAAATATTAATTACCAGCTCCACATCTGTCTTTTCTACACAATCCTGTGAATAATTAAGACGTATCCTAAGAGGTTGCATTAGAAGCATATTGCTGTTCTCGTTTTCTCATGTTGTTCTCTAGAATTGGTTCCCGTTATGCCTGCGCTTGTGGAACAAGTTGGTGCCTACCACCATTACGTAATTATTTATTTATGTGTTAAATTTATGTTCCACCTGTCCGCCAAGTGATGCCCAAAGCATAGCAGTAATGTGCAAGTACAATACAATAAAATAATAATAAAATACAAATAATAAAACATAAAAATAAGGCAGGTAAAACACATCATTAAAAGTAGGGCTGTGAAGATGGAGGGAGAAAGTGGATTGGAAGTATAGATAATCCACTCCTGAGGACTCAATGGGAAATTTGGAGTAAATTTAAAGGGAAGCTGCTTCCGAGCAACTCTCCCTTAGCACCGATAATAATGTTAAAGAATTTCCCAGAGGATCTGAAGGGTAGATTATGTAAAATATTAAAAGAGAAAAGTAAAATGAAATTAAAGGATTGGTTAAGAGATATAAAAACAAGAGAGGATATGGAAAAATTGTTAAAGGAGAAAAAATTATCTTGGTTAGAATATGGGCAATTAGAACAATGGAATAAAAAGTGGATTAAAGATAATAGAGTTTGTAGAAAGATGACGAAGTTTGAAGAGTTAATAGTAAATAAGGAAAAAGGGAAAGGAGGTAGTATAGTTTTAAAAGGGTTAATGAGTGAAATATATAAATTATTGTTAGAGAAGGAGTTTAGAGAGAACCCAGAGAAAATGGTATGGGAATCAGATTTGAAGGTACAAATAGGGCGACAGAGCTGGGAGGGACTATGGAAACAAAGAGTGTTGAGAAGTTTATCAGTGAGAATAAAGGAGAACTATTTTAAAATTTTATGGAGGTGGTACCTAACCCCGATTAGATTGAATAAGATAAATGATCAGCATTCAGCAAATTGTTGGAGAGGTTGTGGGGAAAAAGGAACGTATTTACATATGTGGTGGCAATGCAAATATGTACAAAGATTATGGAAGATGGTGTTTTCAGAAATTGAAGAAATAGTGGGAATGAAAATAGAACAAACACCAAAGATTGCATTGCTGTCACTATTTGAAGATATAAAGTGTGGAAAAGAAACTATAGAGCTGATATCGAGCTTGCTGGTTGCAGCGCAATTGATGGTAGCTAGGAACTGGAAGATTCAAGGGGAATATTCTATTGAAGAATGGTATAAAGAAGTATGGGATATAGCCGTTAATGATAAATTGACATGTAATATTAAGTGGAGAAAAGGCGTGACTAAAATAAATGAGTTTGAAGGAATCTGGAAACAGTTCCTAATATTTGTGTTTACTAAGGGAAGTGGGAAACCGCCAGCAGAAGAAACGATTAGATTTTGGACTCAGGAATGTTAAGAATGAGGATGTTGTAGTATGATAAGGTATAGGTAATAGTTATTCAACATATATGTACTCAACATTTATTCAATATGTATGTAGCAGTTGTTTGATGTTTTTCTTTTTGTTATTATTATTATTATTGTAATGTTTTATGTATGTTTATATAGTAAAAAAAAAAAAAAAGTAGGGCTGTGCTCCGCTTCTCCTCAGACCGGAGAAGCAGAAGTGGATTGGGGTGCTTTGCCTCCCCTTAAGGCGGAGGTGAAGAGGATCGGGGGAGCAGTGGAGCATCGCGGAGTGGATCGAGGTGAAGGCGGATCCTTTGCCTCAATCCGGAGCTCCGCAAAAAAGGTAAGGGGTTTTACTTGGCCCTGCTGCTGCTGCCTCTGCCCATGCGGTGACAGCGGCAGAGCCAGGTAAGGGGGCAAGGGGGAGGGGGCTCTTACCTGCATTCGTCCGCGGCCCCGCGGCTGCTTCAACTGAGCCCGAGGACTCTGCAGCATGGTCTTCCTGTTTGAGTTCTCGGGCTCAGTTGAAGCAGCCGCGGGACCGCGGACAGACGCAGATAAGGGGGAGGAAGGAGGGGGGTTTACTTGGCCCTGCCGCTGCCACCGTCTGTGTGGTGACGGCAGCAGAGCCAGATAAGGGGGAGTGGGGTCTTACTTGTGTCCGTCGCAGCCTGTTGCTGGCTTCACTAGAGCCTGCGGCTCAACCCGGAAGTGTAGGCCGCAAGCGGGGCCTACAGTTCCTGGTTGAGCTGCGGGCTCTAGTGAAGCTGGTGGTGGGCCGAGACGGAAGCAGGTAAGGGGGAGGAGGGAGGGGGGCCTTACCTGTTGCCGCCCCCTGTAGTTGCGGAGCCCCGATTTGGAGCCGGAGCTCCGCAGCGGAGCGGATTGGACCCTAGGCGGATCAAGGCGGGGCGGAGCAGGCCTGATCCGCAATTTGCGGAGCAGGGCGGAGCGGTGTGTCTGTGCACAGTCCTAATTAAAAGTATATAACTAATAAAAATATTTTTGTGAACCGCCCAGAGAGCTTCGGCTATTGGGCGGTATAAAAATGTAATAAATAAATAAATAAATAATAAATAAATAAATAAATAAATAAGTAAAACCAATTGACCAGAACAAGACAACTTATGGGCTGAAGTCCTGTCTAAATAAATATGTTTTTGCTTGTAAGCAGAAGGTCATAGATAGAATCATAGAATCGTAGAGTTGGAAGTGGCCTATGAGGCCATCGAGTCCAACCCCCTGCTGAATGCAGGAACCAAGATTTAAGTGGTTCCTCTGGGGCACGAACCCAGGACCTTCTGCGTGTAAAGCAGACATGATAACCGCTACAGCTATGGATAGGACAAGCTGGGGTCCCCTTGGCAAGGAATCCCAAGCCTGAGAATAGCCACCAAGAAAGACCCTTCTTGAGGTTCCATTAAACATGCAGAACAGGAAGAAGATCCTCCCTGCTAGGAACTTAAAACCACACAGGCTCATATGAGAGAATGTTTTCTTTCTGCTAACCTGGCCAGGTAGGTCTTCTTAGATGATAAGCTGACCAGCACTTGGAATTATGCCTGGAGGTGGACAGGTAACCAGTGAAGCTGTCGTAATTAATATTTATTTATTTATTGCATTTATATCCCACCTTTTTTCCTCCAAGGAACCCAAGGCGGTGTACATAATCCTCCTCCTCTCCATGTTATCCTCACAACAACAACCCTGTGAGGTAGGCTGGGCTGAGAGTCTGTGACTGGCCCAAAGTCACCCAGCGGGTTTCTATGGCCAAGTGGGGACTAGAACCCGGATCTCCCGACTCCCAGTCCAACATTTTAGTCACTAAACTACACTAGAAGCCACATTCTCCTATAAGCAGCCCAGTCAGTCTGTCTGCAACATTTTAAACCAGCAGAAGTTTCAAAGGCATCTTTATGGAGAACGCTTCATGGTAGTCCAAATGAGATGTAACTAAGCCATGTGTCCCTGTGGCCAGATTCAACATGTCCAGGAATAGGCACAGTTGGTGCGCTAGCCTTAGCTGCGCAAAAGTGCTTCTGGCCACCACCCAAACCTGGCTATCCAGATTCAGGGATGAATCCAGAAGGGTAGAATCATAGAATAGTGGTGTTGGAAGGGGCCTATAAAGCCATTGAGTCCAACCCCCTGCTCAATGCAGGAATCCATCCTAAAGCATCCCTGACAGATGGCTGTTCAGCTGCCTCTTGTAGGCCTCTAGGGTGGGAGAGCCCACAACCTCCATAAGTCATCGGTTTCACTGTTGTAGTGCTCTAACAGTCAAGAAGTTTTTCCTGATGTCCAGATGGAATCTGGCTTCCTGTAACTTGAGCACATTATTCTGTGTCCTGCACTCTGGGAGGATCAAGAAGAGGTCCTGGCCCTCCTCTGTGTGACAACCTTTCAAGTACTACCATGTCTCCCCTCAGTCTTCTCTTCTCCAGGCTAAACATGTCCAGTTCTTCCAGTCTCTCTTCATAGGGCTTTGTATCTAAACTGTGAAACAGACTTGTCAAGGGGAATGCAACCCCATACAACACTGGTCTTCTCTGATGTGCCTTTCAATTGACCAAAGAACCTCTGTCATGCCTGGATTAAGCTGGCCTTCAACCAGTGCATCACCAATGTCAGGCATTAATTCAGAGCTTGACGTTTCCTTGGAACTAGATGGAAAGGAGACACAGAGCTGGGTGTCATCGGCATATTTGTAACACAGAACCCCTCCCCAAACCTGGGCCACTTCAACTGGTGGTTTCTTACAACCTCTCCATGGTGGTGGTGGGTACAGACAAATCTCTCGCATGCTACAAAGATGCGTGAGGGAATTGTGGGGCCAGATGAGCTAGCCTTACTAGGCTGGTCCCTGCCCTGCATGCCACATGGGAAGGGCTCCTACATGTGACCATCTCGGCCCAGGATGCTCCCCCTACACATGGAGTTCTGCGTGTATCAAGACTGCGTGGCTCACAGGGTATGTGGGTGTTTTGGGGTCGAGAGCATGGTCAGCCAATGGATCCCTGCAGAGACACCCCTGGATGCATTATTTAAAAGCATGTACGAGGAGGTTGCTAGCACTACCTTGTCACCAAAATGGCTGCCAACCATCATCCCTGCATGGGGATATGCCAGCCACATCCCGTTAGACTTCTTTCAATGTGCTCCATTTATTTATTTATTCATTTATTGCACTTATATACCACTCCCATAGCCAGGGCTCTCTGGGCGGTTTACAGAAATTCTAAAATTAAGATAAAAATGAGTATACAAAATTTAAAATTCTAAAACACAGAATATACACACATAAAGCATTAAAATCCATTTTAAAAAAATCTTCTTTGTCACATTGCGGAACTAATGTCACATGATCCCTCACCGGGCTTCCTGTCTGTTGTCACTTCCTCTACGCGCCTTCAGTAACCGTTTCTTTGTTAGAACTGTACTATGCGCATATGCGCATCCTTAATTTAAATTAAATTAGAAATTGGCTACGCGCATATGCGCATCCTTTAATTTTTTTTTAAAAAAAATGGTTTTTACCCGAGGTTTAAAAAATGAGAAAGATTTAACACATTCCATTCACCAGGCATCCCTACACTTTCCTCAAGAGACAGACAACTCCGACAATCCACAAACCACTCTCTCTGAAGAACTCCCGCCACAAAGATTTGAAATTAAGAGCATGCGCATAAAGGAATGTTAGCTAGAGAGGCGCGGAAAATACAAAAACAAGGAAGTGGGAGGCGCAGAGAAAGGACAGTCTGGGAATTGCAAGGATCACAGAAACGAGAAGAAGAAACAACACAGACAACGGGGCAATGAACAGTGTGCTCCGCAAAAACGTTACAAGAAAAGGTAAGTAACGCTACTGAGCAACGGTATACAAGGTAGCGATACAAGTTACAACGTTACAAAGGCTCAAAAAATCGATATAAGCAGAAGTGTAGATCCACACCAAATTTTGTGAAATCCATCCTGAGTGCGTTTTGTGGATTGTTCAGTGTCATTTGTTCTCAGACGTGTGTGATTCCACCCCCCGCATTTTGCATAAAATGCAAATAATTCCGTAAGAATGTTTGCAATAATTTATATAATTTATATTAATATGTAACATTTAGTGTACTGTTCCCCATTGCATAAAGTTTTCCCCCGCAATTATTTCCCAGCATGGCATATGTCTTAGCAGAAATATTTTCCTGCAAATGAATTTGCGTAAATTTCTGGAAGATAAAGAATAATAATCTGGAAGTCCGCCAACTCTACACAGCCTGGGGAACCCGGTCTGCAGCAGTTGCCACAGGTTGGATTGTTAGGAATCTGAACTCATCTGAGTCCATCTCGAATTTCCCCATCGTCCCTAACCCTGAACTTGATCTCCATGCATTGTGCTGACAGTGTACACAGAGACATATATGCCTGCATTCCCATAGACTGTGAGCGTTATTAGAAACCCCGGTTTTGGTTAACAGAGCATATATGTGTATATATGCATGCATATTGGCCTCTGTATGCAGCTACAATTAGAGGTGGTGCTATATAAATAAATAAATAAATAAATAAATAAATAAATAATAATAATAATGGATTTTGTTAGATCTGTTCTGTCTGGGTTTTAGGGACCGTCAGGTGCTGTTTTTTTCCTGTGCCTATCTGCATTAAGTAATGTGAATCGGTACCTGCCCGGACCTTAAGATCATCCACAGGGGTCCTTCTCCAAGAGCCCCTGCCAAAGGAAGTGAGGCAGGTGGCTACTAGGAGGAGGGCCTTCTCTGCTGTGGCACCCCGGCTGTGGAACGAGCTCCCCAGAGAGGTCCGCCTGGCGCCTACACTGTACTCCTTTCATCGCTAGATGAAGACCTTTTTATTCTCTCAGTATTTTAACACCTAACACTGTTTTAATCCTGTATTTTAATCTTATATCAATTTCTGCTGCGTGGTTTTATCCTGGTTGTGCTTTTTATACTGTATTTTGTATTTGTGTTTTTAGATTGTTGGTTGTTTTATTATGTTCCTCATGGTTTTAATTTTTGTGAACCGCCCAGAGAGCTTCGACGGTAAAAAATGTAAGAAAGAAAGAAAGAAAGAAAGAAAGCACACTAGTTAATACAAATTGCACAAATCTCCCCCAAAGTGTGTGTGGGAATTAAAAATGAACAAATCTCCCCCAAATCTGCATTTTCATGCTTTAGCCTATCAGGGGAAATAGCATTGTTGCTTGGTGTTTTTTCTTCTTCCTGTTTTTCTATGACTCAATTTGCGTACAATTCCCAGAAGGTAAAGACATGACTCAGAAAAAGCTGGTCTGCTATGGAATCGGGTCCAATTCATATAAATCCAAACTCATTTGAATACGTTGCTGATTTCTCTGACCTCCCTAACTAACTACAGCTTGAACACAGGGAGGTCAGCAACCTGGGCCTCATCTACACCAAGCAGGATATTCCACTATGAAAGCAGTATGAAAGCGGTATATCAAAGGCAGGAGCCACACGACTGCTTTATAGCAGTATCGAAGTGCCCTGACAACTGTTGGGGCCCATTGACACAGGCCATATACCACTTTCATGCCACTTTCATAGTGCTATATCCTGCTTGGTGTGGCTCCTGCCTTTTATATACCGCTTTCATACCTCTTTCATAGTGAAATATCCTGCCTGGTGTAGATTAGGCCATGGACAGGAAGCTTGATCCTACCCCGTGCCTTCTCTGAATGAGTGAAGAAAGCTAATGTCTTCCTCTAATATGCTAGGTTTGGCTGCTATTCCATCAGGGCGGGCGCTGGCATAGAGGCAGTTCAGGTGGCGGCCTAGAGCGCCAAGCAAAGGAGGGTGCCAAATGGTGCACCCGGAAGCCACTCTCCTAGAGCGGCTTCTGGGCGCACTGTTCCAAAGCCGCTGCCCCGGCTGGAAGCCGCTCTTGGCTTCGAAGCCAGGATGCTGGGGTTGGGGGGCGAGGCGGCGGCTTCAGACCAGCGTGACTGCCTAGGGCGCAACATAGTCTGGCACCGGCCCTGTATTCCATGTAGAAACTTGGAGAGCAAGGAAATCCTAATGCTGATGTCATCTTTTTTTCCAAGGTGGAGAGGTTTTTTTTAATGATTCCACAGGCCTCGGCAATCTTTTCCGAGAGGATTAATGCAGTGGGTGTTTATATAGGCCTGGTCTTTCCTAGGACTTGAAATAGTCCTAGTGAAGTGGGAGGTGGTATAAGTGATATTACAGCGATTGGGCCAATTTTTAATGTACTTTTTATGGATGTGGTGAATATAAAAGGAAGGGCAGAGTTTAAAAGATTTTTATACTGTCAGCATGTTAATGTTCCCTGTAATCATATAAAAAGACTTGTTCAAATGCAAGATATGACCACCATGACTTCACCTTGGTGTCTGGACATGCCTGGTAATCAGGCAGCCCTGACACACGGCCACACACATAGCTGCACAGTCGATGAATGGTCCCACCACCACCTCCCCCCCCCCCCCCCCCCGGCAAAAAATCACATTTATAGTAAAAAGAAAAAAAGAAAGAGCCAAGGATACAGTTTTTGCAACATTCTTGTTTTTAAAAGGTACAGTCCTTCAAGGGACAATGAAGAGACCTAGCCAGTTAAAAACAAAAGCACCATTATGGAAACTAATGGATTTTTGATAATTAAAGTCCCATAAGATAAGAACATAAGACGTGCCCTGATGCTGGATCAGACCAAGGGTCCATCTAGTCCAGCGCTCTGTTCACACAGTGGCCAACCAGCCATCGGCCAGGGATGAACAAGCAGGACATGGTGCAACAGCACCCTCCCACCCATGTTCCCCAGCAACTGGTATACACAGGCTTACTGCAGGTCTGAGAGCTGATACAAAATGGCCTTTGCTAGATACTTGGCTTTCTAGTTTAAAGCTTATTTCAGGGCTTAAAAATCACCCCGCTCCAAGTGACTTCTTTTTATTTAGATTTTAAAATCCTCTCCATCCAGGAAACTCAAGCTAGTTTGCTTTCCTGTACCCCTTCCTCAGTACTCAAAGTGCATCACGGACATTATTGCAGTTATCCTTACAACACCAGCAGCCAATATCTGTCTATACTAGCCTTCTGGTCTCTGCATATATTGTACACTGCCCTGGAATCTGATCTGATAAAGAGCAGTATAGAAAGATTTTAAATAAATAACATACAATCAGTGAAAACCCTGTAAGGTAGGCCAGTTTACTGATGCCCATTCTATAGCTGGGCAGCTGGTGGTGTAGAGGGACTAGTAGATTCCCTAAGATCACCTTGTGAGTTTCTGGCATAGGTGACTTTCGAATGACAGACGTCCTGGCTCATAACTTACTTCCCGAACTGCTACATTCCAGCACCTTTCAGGTGCCTCTGCTTCCACATTGCTCTGCTTCCGGTGAAGTATATTTGCTAGTCTAGCAATCAGTGGTTGGTTTAGCCAATTAATCTTAGTTGACCTTTAGCTACTTAATGAATTGGTCACATTTAAATAAATCTGCATTATTATCAAAATCTCAGCAGGGTGCTTTTTTGAAGATACTGAGGGAAATGTGAGATAACATTTAATTTAACAAACAAAGGCACTTACTATGTTTAGCTCATAGTCCCTATACAACAGGCGTCTAATATCTCCTTCATATTCTACCATAGTAGCACACCAGAGCCAAAATGGCTTTAAAGAGTAAACACGGAAGTTCAATCTTGGCCCCATCAATTAAAATATGCCTCCCTGATCAAGCAGCTAATGCTTCTCTTATTTTATCAATCTATACTTTTTCTTAATATCATGTTTTTAATTGAATTTCAAATCACCTGTTTACAATAGTATTACTGAGAAAACAGCAAATATCCCAACTTTTGCAACTAGGGGCCTTGCTAGACCTACCTGATAATCCGTCTTGGAGGCGGGGTGACGGTGTGCTACAGCTAACGCGCGCCGTCGCCCTTTTCCAGACGTCAGCACGCGACGGGGCAAGGGAAAGCCCCGTCATGCGCTCCGTATTTCCCCCCGTGTTTTCCCCCATGTGCGCAGGAGCGCACCACCGAAAAGGTAAGTACTTTTTCTAAAAAAATTAAGGCTCCCCGCTCCCCCTGCCTCTGATTCCCCCCCACAATGCCTGATGCCCCCCGCCTGCTCGCTCGCCCATCCTCACCCCCTCCCCGATGCCCTGTCCCCCGTCCTTCTTTTCCCCCTCCCCGATGCCCACTCACTCACCCGTCCTTCTTTCCCCATCCCCCATCCCCAATGCCCTGTCCCCCGTCCTTCTTCCCCCCCTCCTTGATGCCCGTGCCCATGCCTGTCCTTCTTCTCCCCCTCTCTCCTGCCGGGTCCGGCCTTTCCCCCCGCCCCTCTCTCCCCCCCCCGTGATTCCCCCCCCGGCCCGATATGAGCGCTGTGCCCAGTCCATGGCTTCTCCCGGCTACTCGCGAGTAAGCGAGCAGCCGGGAAAAGCCACGGACCCTGCTAGACCTTCCGCAGTCCCAGCCTCAGGCCGGGGCTGCGGAAAAACTGGGCCATAAGCGAATCCGCTTATGCCGGTTCAAGCGAGGTCTTAGCCCGGCCTGACCCCGGAATCCCCTGTCCGTCATCTGGATGCACGGGAGGGAGACTGGGCCTCACACTAAGGCCTCGTCTAGCAACGGCCTAGCAAAACGCAGGGATCAAAATCACAGGATAAAGAATCAAATTAGAGTTAACAGGAATCACAGAAGGTTCAATATATTAATAACTGTATAATTACCCACAGAAGTTCATCAGAGGTTTAAGATTTAGCTGTAGTAAAATAAATATATCTTTCCATGTATGTTCATGATATGCTGGTGATTTTCTCTGGGAACTTTGTTTGTTAATGAAATCAATACAGAATTGTATGGAAGGTGTCAAATTCTTTTTGTTGCCTTTGTTCCCTTATTTGTTTAGTTAATTTTCCAGCTATCACTATGCTCTGAAGATAGTTATACCATCTGTAGATGCTGTAGATTCTTTCCAATTCTTTGCCGCCGAAACCACTCCTGACATCTCTCCCGACGTCGATGGCGACCTGTGTGGAAAAGGCCGTGGAGATGTCTTTGGCAAAACCAGCAGACACCGCTGTGCCAAAGCTAGTAAAGATGTCTTGGCAAACATCAGTAGCGATGTCTTTGGCAAAGCCAGGGCCGACCGATGGACCCAAGCCAGTGCCATCCTCCTGGTCCAAGCTGATGCCGCTCCATCACCCAAAGGCACTGTCCAGGTCAGTGAGAAGACTACGACGTTTGTAATCTCAACCACCACTGCTGTCATGAGGAAGATTCCTCCTCGGAGGAAGAGGGAGAGAGCCAGCTAGTTATGCCACAGCCAGAGCCAGGTAGAGAGCTGGAGGATTTAGCAGACAGCGTCTCAAAGTCACAGGAGCCTGGCACTTCGGGCAGTAACATTCCTGGAATTCCACAGCTACTGGAGGCAGAGCTGGACCTAATTAGTCCTATGGCGCTCTCGAAAAATGAAGGCATAACATGTTAGTCTTCCATTCAAACAAAAGGGTTTTCAAGTGATTCTGTGGAAGAAACTCTTGACTAGGGAGGAATGTGGCCCTGAAAATGACTTTGTTGCCTAAACTGTCTTCTCTATTTCGTACCTTGCCAATAGAGATTCCTGGAAATGAGTTCAAACGTTGGCAAAAAGCTCTAGCCACATTCAGTGGAGGGGGCAAACGCATCCGGGTCAATCAAGCAACACTCTTCCAGCCAACTTAACTAGGGGGGTTTGGTGTCCCAAATCTTATGCTGTACCATGATGCCTTTCAATTGAGGCAAGTACTCAAAATAATTAGGAACAAGACAGCAATCCCACGGGTGTTAATTGAAAGCACCCCCTGCATCCCTATGATCAGGGTGATCCCATTTCTTCCAACACTGAAAAAACTTGTACAAAACAATTAAAAATTTTTTGAAAGCAAATTTAAAGGTATGGGGGAAATGGTTGGCAACAACCCCTTCCCCCTAACCCCGATTTTAGGCCACTCCCAATTTAGAGATCAATTTAAATGTTAATAATTTGCAGGATGGGAAGAAAAAGGTTTTTTTCCATATTCGTGATCTCTTTATACAAGGAAAAGTCATATCTAAGCAACAATTAGAGGCAAAAACAATTAGAGGCCTTGTACCTGGCTCCAAAAACATAGTATTCCATAACATTCCATGCTCGCTTACTATATTTGAGAAGGCTTTCTTGACTTATTCTAGAAAGGTGAATGGGAGTGCTTCTGATATATATAACATGATGTTGAATTGTCAATTCCTAGATAAGGGAGGGTTAAAATGATTTGGGAACATGAACCGCACATGAGTTTCACTGAAGATGAATGGAAAAGCTTATGGCAATCAGCACCCTATAAAACAATATCGGCAAAAGTGAAAGAGCTCACTCTGAAAATCACTCACAGGTGGTATAACATAGCAGGTTAGCAAGAGGGGAAATAAGATCAGACACATTTTTGGAAAAGTGGTTGGACTTTTTCTCATTTATCAATATGAATCCTGGCGAATCCTTACAAATGTCGTACTTTCGTCACTGACCTGGGCGGTGGCTTTGGGTAATGGAGCGGCATCAGCTTGGACCAGGAGGATGGCACTGGCTTGGGTCCATCGGTCGGCCCTGGCTTTGCCAGAGACGTTGCCACTGATATTCGCCAAGTTGTCTTTACTAGCTGTGGCACAACGGGCTTTTCCACACAGGTTGCCACTGACTTTGGGAGAGATGTCAGGCGCGGCTTCGGCAGCAAAGTTATTACTAGGCTCTGCACTAGGGGTGTCATCGGCTTTGGGGTAGAAGTGTGGAGTGGCTCTGCCCACAAGGTGATATCTGGGCTCCACACAGGGGGCGGCACTGGCTTCTGTACAGGCATTGGCGCTGGCATTTGCCAAGTGGCCTGTACTGTCTTTGGCCAAGTGGTCTTCCTTTGAATCATGGGCCTTGGCAAGGAGGCCTGGTTGGCCGTTTTTTTTGGCCGAGCAGTTGGCAGTGGCTTTGTCATAGCAGCCAAATGTATTTTGGGGAGTGTGCAGGGTTCGGGACGTGGCCTAGGCAGTGGTCTTTCCGTTTCGTCCACTCTGCTGCACACTCCTCTTTCCCAAGGGATCAGGGGCATTCGACATTCCTCTCTGGATTCTGCTGGGAAGAAGACACATCAGTTTATGCAAGCGTTCTATAGTGTAGGATATAAATACAATATAGATTGTATCTATATCCTACACTATAGATACAATCTATTCTACATATCGTTTTTATATGTTTATGTTTTTATGGTTTCTGTTCGACACTCTGAAATCGATGGATGTAAAACACCCATAAATACTAATAAATCAATAAATATTATTGAGACGGTTGTCTCTGCTGCATCTTCTGTTCGATAGTACCCCTCCCACTGCAAGAAAGATGATAGCCCACTTGCTGCTGCAGGTGAGTGTGTTGGAAATCCCCTAATACTGGGCCAAACCACTGGGCCTCCCTGTCTTTGCTTATTGGCAGCCATTCTCTAAGGTCCCCCCAGGCAAAGTCCTTTCCCTGTGCTTTTCCCCACTTTTCAACAGGAAAAGTGATAGGAAGTGAAGAGAGGAGCCCTCACAAAAGGAACATTTTTGGGTTGGTGGGCACATTTGGCATTTTGAAAGGATGTTTTGGGCACACTTACAAAATAAGTCTCAATGAAAGGTCACTTGCTCAAGAACCAAAATATGAGGCGGACATGGAGTCTGAGCACCCAAACAGAAAAACACTCCTTTGAACTCACATCAAGATGGAGCTGGAGGGCAGCCTTTCGCTTTGCAGCCTGCCAGGTTCAATAACATCTGAATTGGCATAAAGAGGTGTCACCCTCAAGTCCGCGTCGAGTGAAGAGGAACCCATGGAACAGGCATCGTCTGCACTTGCTTACTGCTGTTCTCACTGGGATCCCCAGGTTCTACCGGACCAAAGACTCTCACGATGCAAACGGGAGTCCAAAGAAGGGATGGGCGCTTGGGCTGAATGGAAGGTGCTGGGAGGGAGGGAGGCTGTTAGGGGAGCCAAAGAGTAAGTCAAACCACACAGTCAGTTTGAGAAATAAGCGTTTGCTTTGACCAAAGTCTTCGCCCAAATGTGAATGGATAATCTTGGCGCAGTCCAGGGCACCAACCAAATTTCCTTCGCCTTTTATATTTCGCTATGATTCTTGTTAGAAAGAGCTATTTATTTAAACATCACACTCTTCTCCCAATCTTCATTGACTTTCTGGAACTTTTTGCTCTGGATTAATTAATACATAAGAGTTCCCAGCTCCCTTGGACCCGCCACTCAAAAGCCCCAATGAGATTTGATTTGCGGTCATGGGAAACCAGAGCCAGATGCTTTGTCTTCTAATCTAGAGTGACAATATGACCGGATTTGCCCAGATTTGTCCAGGTTTTTGATGACAAATCTGGGAGGGGGAGGGGAAATCCGGATTTTTTTTCAAAGGGCGGCTCTAATGAGAATTAATAAAAATGTTTATAACGCTGTCATTTTTTAAGCTAAAGACACAAAACTTGGCACGATGGTAGCTCTTAGGGAGGGCTTTAGTCATGCCAAATTTGAATCAGATTCGTTCATCCATTGATTTTTTAGGATTTTTTTAAAAATTGAGGTTTTAAAATTATTTTTAAAATCATAATTTTTAAAGATAAAGAGATGAAACTTCACACCATAATAGGATTTAGGTAGAGCTATAGCCACACCAAATTTGAAACAGATCCGTTCATCCATTGATTTTTTAGGATTTTTTTTAAAATTGAGGTTTAAAAATTATTATTTTTAAAACTGTCATTTTTAAAGATAAAGAGATGAAAGTTGGCACCATGATAGCTTTTAGGTAGAGCTTTAGCCATACCAAATTTGAAACAGATCTGTTCATTCATTGATTTTTAGGAATTTTTTAAAATTTGAGGATTTAATTTTTTTTTAAAAATGTTACTTTTAAAGATAAAGAGATGAAACTTGGCACCATGATTGCTCTTAACAAGGACTTTAGCTATGCCAAGATTGAAACAGATCTGTCCATCCATTGAGTTTTAGGATTTTTTTTAATGTTTGAGGTTTTAAAATTATTATTTTAAATTATTATTTTAAAATGACATTTTTAAAGATAAAGAGCTGAAAGTTGGCACCATGATAGCTCTTAAGGAGAGATCTAGCCATGCCAAGTTTGAATCAGATCCGTTCATCCATTGATTTTTTAGGAATTTTTTTAAAAATTGAGGTTTTAAAATTATTATTTTTAAAATCATCATTTTTAAAGATAAAGAGATGAAACTTCACACTATAATAGGATTTAGGTAGAGCTATAGCCACACCAAATTTGAAACAGATCCATTCATCCATTGATTTTTTAGGAATTTTTTTAAAATTGAGGTTTTAAAATTATTATTTTTAAACTGTCATTTTTAAAGATTAAGAGCTGAAAGTCGGCACCATGATAGCTTTTAGGTAGAGCTTTAGCCATACCAAATTTGAAACAGATCTGTTCATTCATTGATTTTTAGGAATTTTTTAAAATTTGAGGATTTAATTTTTTTTAAAAAATGTTATTTTTAAAGATAAAGAGATGAAACTTGGCACCATGATTGCTCTTAACAAGGACTTTAGCTATGCCAAGATTGAAACAGATCTGTCCATCCATTGAGTTTTAGGAATTTTTTTAAAGTTTGAGGTTTTTAAATTATTATTTTAAAATGACAGTTTTAAAGATAAAGGGCTGAAAGTTGGCACCATGATAGCTCTTAAGGAGAGATTTAGCCATGCCAAGTTTGAATCAGACCTGTTCATCCATTTTTTTTAAAGGATTTTTTAAAAGTTCAAAGTTTTAAAATTATTGTTTTTTAAAACTGCTGGAGCCATATCCTTCAAACTCAGGTTGCACATTGAGCAGTTTCAGCCCTTGGCATTAAGGGGATCTCTAGTCTTTAGGTAAGAAGTCCTGGGCAAGCAGGACACCTTTCCTGTTGCAGGTTTGGTGGGCAGTCGGGTACCTGGAGCTCAGCAGAGGCAAGGCATCCACAAATCAAAATGTGGGAAAGAAGAGGTCAGTCAAAGCTGCCCACGGGGCAAAACAGAATGAGCCATAGGCTTTTTTCTCAAATTTCCACATCATGGGCGATGAAGGGTCATCTTTAGAGAAAAACTCTCATGACCAACAGTAAGGTGCCAGTCGAGAGAGAGACTCTCTTCTTTGTAGATGCCCCGTTGCTGCAAATGTTGTAACCTGGCATATCATTGCTTTGCTTCGCTACCACTTCCCTTCCACTTCACTTTGTACACTTGGGAGCTAGGCTCTGACTGCACTGCTGGGATGCAATGCAGAACATTTGAAATGCATACCAGAGAAAAATAGATAGATTTGTGGCTTTGGCTGGCTGGCATATCTCTTAGAGACAGAGTTAGACTGAAGACACAACTCAGAGATGGCTGTAGCTGAGCCCTGAGAGGCTGCTGTACCACACAGAGCCTTTTTAAGAGTGTCTCAGAGTCTAGTTTTGGTGCAGGCAGAGGCGGCTGGTGGTGGAGTTTTTTAAAAATACAAGAGTCACCGGATGCAACCAAGCTGTTGCCCTACCTCCAGCCACAGGGTACAAGTGCACAGCCTGGCTGGACCATTGGGAGACTTTGGCAGAGAGAGGGGGTGGGGGATTATTTGAGGCTGGAAATGTTGGCAGGCTGGCATAAGGCAGAGAGAGGCTGAAGGCAACCCAGATGCACCTGTAGCTTGGCCCTGAGGCTGGCTTGCCATGCAGAGTGTTTTAAGAGTGCATCAAAGTTGTGCAAGAGGAGAGGAGGTGGAGGCAGCTGGTGGCAGAGATTCTTAAAGTATTGGGCAAAAGATGGGATATAATAATAATAATAATAATAATAATAATAATAATAATAATAATAATAATAATAATGTAAGAGTCACCAGACATGACCAAGCAATAACCTGCAATAAGCAATATCCCAAGGCACAAGTGTGCAGCCTAGCTGCACCATTGGGAGACTTTGGGGGGGGGGGGGGAGAGAGAGAGAGAGAGAGAGATTGTTTGAGGTTGGAGGCTTTGGTTTGTCTGCAATGACTTAGGGCCTTGCTAGACCATGCTGGATAAGCCGGCAGGGAGGCGGGGCGACGGCGCGCTAACTTTAGCGCACGCCGCCTCGGCTCCTACACGCACGACGCGCAGGGACTCCGGAAGCCCTGCAGCGTCGGCCATTTTTTTTTTTTTTTTTTGTTAAAGGGGCCACGTGTGCCCCGAAAACTCTGGACAAGGTAAATGGGTTTTTTTTTTTAAAAAAATTATCCTTCCCTCGCTCCCATCCCGTCCCCGGCTGTCCTTCCCTCGCCCCCATCCCGTCCCCGGCTGTCCTTCCCTCGCCCCCATCCCGTCCCCGGCTGTCCATCCCTCGCCCCCCCGTGCCATCCCCGATGTCCGTCCCTCGCCCCCCCCGTGCCATCCCTGGCTCTCCAGCTTTCCCCCCACCCTGTGCCATCCCTGATGTCTGGTTTTCCCCCCTCTATCCTGGCGGGTTTGGCCCCTCTCTCGCCCCCCTAGCCCGATGGGCACAGCGCTTGAGTAAGCGAGTAGCCGCAAAAAACCACGGACCCTGCTAGACGTTCTGACCGGGGCTGCGGAAAAACCGCGCCATAAGCGACTTCGCTTATGGTGGTTCAAATGAGGTCTGAGCACGGCCTGACCCCGGATTCCCCTGTGCGTCATCTGGACGCACAGCAGGGAAACCGGGCCTCACAGCGCGCTAAGACCTCGTCTAGCAAGGCCCTTAGAGTGAGAGACAACAGAGGCTGCACAGACAACCCAGAGACATACATAACTTAGCCCCATAGTGCTGGCATGAAACGCAGGGCATTAGGAAGAGGGTCTCAGTGTCGCATGTTTGTGCAGGAAGTAGACAGGAGTTCAAAGTCTGTATGTGCGAAGTGGTGCCAACACACAAGCCTTGAGAAGCTAATGTATATAAGTGAGAAAGGTGGATGGGCAAAGTAGTGTTCACTGCCACAACACCCACCCTAATGTTAGAGTAGAGAAACTTGTGACAATTATACACAAGTTTTTTTTAAAAATTGAAATTTAAAAAAGCCAGCCATCCGGCCGGCCAGTAGCAAACCTTGTTAACAACAACAGCAGCTTGCAATGAGTGAAGATACAGTCAGCTGATTGGATGCTTATCCAAGGAAAGAGAATGATTTGAGGCCAACTGAACCCTACGTATTCCTAGACCCAAACCTATTCTCCTTAGGGTGCAATCCTATGCATATCCAGGCAGAAAAAGTCATATTACTCCCAGAATCCCTGGGGGCATGCTGAGAATGTAGGACTTTTTCTGTCTAAATGTGCATAGGGCTATGGCATTAATTATTAGACGGTGAGACCCTACATCGAGGTGGGTAGGATACTGTCCATCCACAATAGAAAAGGAACTTATGAGAAGCCCAATGTTCTAGTTTCCTCTAGTGGAGGAAGGTATCCCCAGATGGGATGTACAACAGAGATAACTATCCCTGGGTGGGCCTCTTGCTGTGACGGGTGGTCCACAGGTGCTTCAACAGATGTTGACCACCTGTTGAAGCACCCAATGGCCAAAGAAAGCTTCAGTTGAGGCAAAGGCATTCAGCGTATAGCGGTGGACAGAATATGAGACAGAAAACCAAACATCTGTCTAGCAATGGCCCATTGGTGCTGAATGCCACAGAGGTGGCTGAGCTCCTTGCAGCCTGGGAGCGCAGCAGGTAGAACTAGATGCCCTACAGCACAGGCACTATGCCAGGGGTCCCCAACATGGTCCCCGCTGGCACCAGGGCACCCAGGGGGACCTCTAAAAGTGCCTGTAAAGTTCGCTACTCTCTGTCCCCTTCAAATAATTATTTTTTAATTAAAAAAAAAACTTGATAAATGTTAGGGCGCCATGTTCTCCTTCCACTTACTGAACCTGCCGCTGATCAGCTGCTCAGCAAACAGGAAGAGAAGGAAAGAGTTGCTTCCTGGTCCTGACCAACATTGTTTTCTGTCCACTTTGATCCCTTTCTCTCCACCTCCTGCCTCTAGTCTTGCTCTTTCTCGCCATTCAACCGCTTTCCTCACTGTTTCCCTCCCCTCCCTATCCCTAACATTCGTCTTTCTCTCTTCCCCTCCTTAGTCTTGCTCTTTCTCTTCCACTCACCAATTTATTTATTTATTATTGCATTTATATCCCACCTTTTTTTCCTCCAAGGAACCCAAGGTGGCATACATAACCCCCCTCCTCTCCATGTTATCCTCACAACAACAACCCTGTGAGGTAGATTGGGCTGAGAGGCTGTGACTGGCCCAAAGTTACCCCAGTGGGTTTCCATGGCCAAGTGGGGACTAGAACCCGGTTCTCCCAACTCCCAGTCCAACACTTTAGCCACTACGCCACACTGGCTTTATCTCCACTCCCAGCCTCTAGCCTCACTATTTCTCTCTTTGGACTCACCAGACCCCCACAGTGGTCATTATAATTATTTATAGTGAATAATTGAAAATGTTTCTTCATAGGAGCCATTTTGTGGTGGTGCCCATAGCAATTTCTCAAATTTCCAAGTGTGGCAATGGGTCCAAACACGCTGGAGACCTATGCTCTATGCCATAGGGAAATAATAAATGCTTGAACCCACCTCACTCGGGATGCCTCGGAGACCTCTCTCCCCATGGATGTCACATGAAGGGTGATGGTGCTTTGGTTGATGGAGGTACACATCGACAACCCATTGAACATCGAGTTTGTGCCAAGATGGCCGAGGACAAAGCGAGGGCAAAATAAGTTCTTGCATTCTATGGAATATAGAATTTACCTTTGGCATAAAAGAAGAATCCATGCATAGTATTATGGAATCAGGTTGGATTGTCCATCGCTCCTTCCTGGCTGCAGAAACTCCCCTCCATGCTGAGATAGTAACCATTAGAAACAGAACCGCCCACGAAAAGAGATTTGAGGATATGTTATGCTCAAGAGGTGGCCTTGTTAGAGCGCACACCTCCTTGCACAAGTTCCACTTGGGCAACCAGTCAGTCATAGGAGGCTTGAGCAGTGATGCCCCATCAAAAAACAAAACATTTTGGGGCAGTGCACACACCATACTAGCCCACACTCAGTGGTTGAGTGTGGGTTGCTTTGAAACATGGGTTGTTTGTTGAACCATGGGTTAGTGTGTTGTCTGAACACAGCCAGGGTGGCTTGTTAACCATGCAGCATGGCAAATCTCCCCCAAAAGTTAAACCAAACCAAACCAAACCCAGTCTGTTGTGGGGTCTGCAGTTCAGATTCATAGAAATCCTACCTCATTTGAATTTGTTGCAGGTTTCTCTGACATCCCTAAGATGTTACTACACAACAAGGCTATAGTAACGCCTCAGCAGTCTTCAGGCACTTATGTGAGCAGGACGGCCTCGGAGGCAATAAATAAATAAATAAATAAATAAATAAATAAATAATTGTGACTTGTTAAACACTGTAGAAACAAACTCATTGTGTTATTTATGGGGCTTCAGTGCAGGTCTGTGTGACTTTGATACATGGTGTACTTTCCTTTGTTTCATTGTGTTCATAAATCTTGCCGGCAAAGGAGGAGACCATATATCACATTCCACAGCTTTGCTGACGCTACTCATAGCCCATCGGATCTTTATTTTAAACCCAGAGATTTGTCCTCCATTGAACGTGTCGTTGGATTCTACAGTCGGGATAGAAAATGAGAAGTCTGTCACCCTAACAATTGCCACAATTAAGTATGTTAGAGGAATCCGGTTTTGGGGTGTTACTTAGTGAGATTTTGCTAGCTTCGCCCCCTGGATGACAGCTCACGGATCCCTGATCTGGCTCGACTCGGCAAGTGAGGAGTCAGGCAAGCTCACCGTTTCCTGCTCATTTTTGTTGTTGTTGCAAATCCAGATTTGCGCAAATTCCTGGCTGGGAACATTTACAGAAATTGCAATTTGCGCAAATTCACAGCCATAAATAGCACAATTTGTGCAGAATTACGAACGTAAATGGTCCTTTATGCCTGCTTGTGCTGTTTATGGCTGTGATTTTGCACAAATTGTGATTTCTGTAAATATTCCCAACTGTGAATTTGTGCAAATCACAGCTCGTGGACCAAAACAAAAGACAAAAAAAGACTTGAGCTCTTGCCAGGCGCTCACAGACCATCTGACCCCTCGGCTCGCATGCGCGCCAGGGTTGAGTAAATGGCGGGAGTCTGGTGATCAGAGCACGAACAGGACTCAGGAGAGTTTGCCCATCCCTTTCATTTATTTCATTTCTATACCGCCCCATAGTCAAAGCTCTCTGGGCAGTCAACAGAAATTAAAACCTAAAATACAACATGATAAAAACATAATATAAAGTCTTTAACATGAAAATGTTTCAAACAATTTAAAATGGCTAAAAATAATTTTATTTATTTATTTATTTATTTATTTATTACACTTATATACCGCCCCCGTAGCCAGGGCTCTCTGAGCGGTTTACAGAAATTCTAAAATTAAGATAAAAACGAGTATACAAAATTTAAAATTCTAAAACACAGAACCTATACACATAAAGCGTTAAAAACTGTTAAAAAATGAAACATGTGGGTGATTAAGATGTGCCGCCATATGCCTGGGCAAAGAGGAAAGTTTTAACCTGGCGCTGGAAAGATAGCAGCGTTGGTGCCAGGTGAGCCTCGTCAGGGAGATCATTCCATAGTCTGGGGGCCACCACCGAAAAGGCCCTGTCCCTCATTGCCACACTCTGAGCCTCTCTCGGAGTTGGCACCCGGAGGAGGACCTTAGATGTTGAACGGAGTGACCGGGTATATTCACGTCGGGAGAGGCGTTCCGTCAGGTATTGTGGTCCCAAGCCATGTAAGGCTTTATAGGTCAAAACCAGCACCTTGAATTGGGCTCGGAAACATACAGGCAGCCAGTGCAAGTGGACCAGAGCAGGTGTTATATGGTCAAACCTTCTGGTTCCCGAAATCAATATGGCTGCTGCATTTTGCATGAGCTGCAGCTTCTGAACCATCTTCAAAGGCAGCCCTACGTAGAGTGCATTGCAGTAAAAATAATCAGCAATAAAATATCCCAGGAACTGATAAAAGAACTGACATTAAAAGCGGGGGGGTTGGACTTGATGGCCTTATAGGCAACTTCCAACTCTACTATTCTATGTTTCTATGATTCGGCATCAAATGCCTGGGAGTTGAGGACAGTCCTAAGCTGCCACTAATGACAATGTTGGTACCAGGTGAACTTCAGTGGGGACAGCATTACACATTTGGGTTGTGATAGTCTTTATTATGCAACCAATATCATCCACCACAGCATCAACAAAAGACATCTTACAGTACAATACATAACAGAACATTATCATAGTTTAGTCACAATAAGATATATTAATTGCAGCTCCGTTAATACATCGAGATAACATTTATAGCGGTCCATCCTGAGCCGGGTCATTGTCCCCTATCGCGGTTCTAAGCTGAGCTGCTTTAACTGCAAACCCAGCTATATTTAATAAAATGAGCTTCGATCTGTTTGTAATTTATATATAACCTTCCGGCGCCAGGTTAAGACTTTCCTCTTTGCC
This sequence comes from Elgaria multicarinata webbii, assembly GCF_023053635.1. Lineage (NCBI taxonomy): Eukaryota > Metazoa > Chordata > Lepidosauria > Squamata > Anguidae > Elgaria > Elgaria multicarinata. The sequence continues at coordinate 6,687,191 of NC_086187.1, forward strand.
CAGGCATATGGCGGCACATCCTAATTACCCACATGTTTAGTGTTTAATCGGTTTTTAATGCTTTATGTGTGTATGTTCTGTGTTTTAGAGTTTTAAATTTTGTATACTTGTTTTTACCTCAATTTTAGAATTTCTGTAAACCGCCCAGAGAGCCCTGGCTATGGGAGCGGTATATAAGTTTAATAAATAAATAAATAAATAAATAAATAAATAAATAAACCTGGGAGTCCAAAGGACTCCCCCTTGTCCACACACACCCGAAACCCAGTCAGGCGCCCACGGCAGATTCACGAATCCATGCTCCAAGCACCTATGGGGCGCAATGAGCACTCGCCAAACAACTGCCCTCATCCAGAGCGTCCATTGTGGCACACAATGGACGCTCTGGAAATTACGCATCCCCCCAATTGCATACATGGGGCCTTTACAGCCACCATTTACTCAGTGGGGTGAAGGTTACGCATCCCTGGTCTCTGGTCCTCTTCCATTCTAAGTCGCAACCTCTTGCGGCCATTTTTTAAAAAGAAAACACAGTTGGGGTGCCACCACTGAGAAGACCTTCTTCCTCATTGCCATCCTCACAACCTCCCTAGGTGGAGGGTCTCAGATGTTGATTGCAGTATACTGGTTCACAACAAATGCCAATGCTGCCTCCGACATTTTGCCAAAAGTGATATTCGAAGTGAATTCGAGGAGAAACACTGGAGGGGTTTCAATGAAAGCCCAAAGCATTTGGATAAGACTAGAGTAGGGTGACCATATGGGAAGGAGGACAGGGCTTCTGTATCTTTAACAGTTGCATAGAAAAGGGAATTTCAGCAGGTGCCATTTGTATGCATGTCACATCTGGTGAAATTCCCTCTTCATCACAACAGTTAAAACTGCAGGAGCTATACTAGAGTGACCAGATTTAAAAGAGGGCAGGGCTCCTGCGGCTTTAACTGTTGTGATGAAGAGGGAATTTCCCCCAGGTTCTCCATCTATACAAATGACAGCTGCTGAAATTCCCTTTTCAATACAACTGTTAAAGATACAGGAGCCCTGTCCTCCTTTCCACATGGTCACCCTAGACTAGAGAAACTAACCAAGAGAGAGGAGCACACACCTCAGGAGGGGTGGGGTAGGGTTTGCACAAAGCACAACCAAGAGGAAATCCAGAGGGAGCAACAAAGAGTTTGTCGAAGACTAGTAAAATCGTTCAGGGGAGCTTGTGCCAAATTGTGCTCCGCGTTGTTGTTTTTGACAAACCAGCCATCCGACTCATGAAGCAATAATTACCCCACCAACAACGGAAGAAGCCTTCTATGAGCATGGAACAAGTAACGTGTAGCTTATGAAGATGAAAAGAAACCCTGAGTTTAAAATACATGATGGGCGGGGGCCCTTTTCCCTCTCTAGCATATGGCACCATTTCCATATGTAAAACTCGCTGGGAAGACAAAAAGATCTGAAGGGGCCTCGTTACTGTCTGGTAGTGTAAAAAGCACACGAGGGCAGGGAAATTGACGGAGGGATTCAAAGGGCCATCAGCATCAGAGAAAACAGATGTCTTGTCTTATGTCAAGGATATATCAATGGACCGGGAATGAAAGGGAAGGGAAGCAGGAAGACAACCCAATGTACAATAAAAAGGAACTTAGGAGAATTTTGAACAGCCCCCTCCCCAAATAAATAAATACAGCCATCCCATCTCAAACAGGAAGCACATTTGGGGAGGGGTTGGGAAGCCGATAGGACAACGATATTTTGCAATTTGCGTCTTCAAAGCAAAAAAGAACCCGGCCAAAATGCTTTAAAAGGCGTGGAACGTTGGGGAGGGCTGTTTTAAATAAGTGAACATCCGCTAACCAAATGGTAATTCAGTTTTATTAACTTGAAAAACACCAGCATGCAGACAGAGTGAGAAAGAGAGAGGGGGGGGAAGACAGAGTGAAGGAGGGACACCCCCCTCTGCACACGCATGCACACACACACAAGTTGCGCAGCCCCCACTGAGTCATTAGCGGTCTCATACTATTCCCATTCACTTCAATGGTGTTTACACAGGAGAATATCCAGCATTCATCCATATGGGAGTCATCCACGTGGAATTATATACTAATACAAATCTTATTTTTTCTAGCCAAAGTAGCACCATACACACGCACACACACACTTATTGTTAGCATGCCTGGGGAGACCCCAAAGTTAAGTACAAAAAGCTTTAGAGCAATGACTCGGTTCGCATGACACGACAGCGGACCATGGCCGTGGAGGCTGTCGTGTCATGCCAGGTGGCGGCGGGAGGCCTTTTTACGTGGCGCGTGGCTTGCTGTGTCATGCAAACTCGTGGGTGGTTTGCCAGTGTCAGAATTCCAAGCCCTCCTGCCAAGATGTGGGACAATAAAGAGGTCTGCCGTGCAATCCACAAAGCTTTAGTCAGTAAATAGACACCTCTTCACACCTGAACAGAGTGTGAAGGCTAGGAGCTGTCCTCTACGCTGAATTAGCTTAACAAAGCAAGGCAGTTGCCTATCAACTAAATCAACAGTTTCCCCGCAGTGTTCGACAGGGTTTTACTGATTCCCTCCTTCAGGGAGGGGCTTCAAGTTGCAACCTCTGGCGAGTGGCTAACCTAGAGGACCACCTTCCATCTCCTCTCCACTCTGCCCACTTGACCCTGCAGTGGATGCTGGGATCTGTCATTTCCGATGCTCCCTCCCCCTCCGACAAAGACTCAGTTCCCAAAGGGAGAGGGGATCTCTGAGCCTGAGCCTCCTGTCCGATAAACTCTTGGGAAGATTCCTCATTGACTCCTGGAGAGTCTTGGAGAATTCCAGCTCTGCTTCCTCCTCCTCCTCCTCCTCCTCCTCCTCCTCCTCCTCCTCCTCCTCTTCCTCTTCTCTCTCTTCCTCTTCCTCTGAGTCCAATTTGGGGTACACACCAGGGAGACCAGGCCAGATCTTGACAGCAGGGGTAGACAACCCTCAAATCCCCTAAATCCCCTCAAACAACCCACAATGCCAGGTTCACACGACATAGCAAGCTACAAGTGTGTCACAACTTGCATATTCAAAATGGCAGCTGGCGCATTCCGATAAATCCTGCAGGAAAATTAATCTATGGTGGCTTAGCGTTACATGTGAAGAGGTTCACTGTTGGGGGAAAACTGGGTTGGGGATGGGGGTAGGGGTAGGGGAAGAGATAAAATGGGATGAATTGGCTGAAGTTGGAACAAGGACCATTCCATGCTGCACAATCTTGTTACAAATCACACTTGAATTTCCTGTAATTTACAAACGCTTCTGTCTGGAATTACCAAGTCATCCAGCTGTCTTAAGGCGTGTGCACATGGTGATGCATTTGCAATGGATGAAGTCAGGAGAAGAGCTTTAATAAATATGTACATTTTTTGTCTACAACTAGAAGAGGCTTAACTAAAAGAGCTACATAATGATAGAAGATATTCGAAATGGAGTGTTTGCAGCCTATTAGCATAAATGGGAAAGAGCTTTGGGAATGTCTTTATCAGATCAAATTTGGCAATGAATAGGGGAGAACTTGCAAAGAATTTAATAGCAATGAATTTAAACCATTTTAAAGACAAAAAACAAAAAAAAATCATACCAATGGTATTTAAGCAGACTTCCTAATTGATACTTGGGGCTACACCTGCAGCCCTTTCACTACGGAAGAGGAATGCTTCCAAATGTTCTCTGATTCCACGATTGCCACTTATGGGGCACATGTCCTTAGAGGAGTGCTGTTCCGGGACCACGTGTGCCTTGTTGCGGTGGTTCCGCTTGTGTATTGGTACAAGTGGGCGGGGTTAGGCAGGTGGCTACAGGGCACAGGTTGTGTTTTTTTAATGATTTATGAGGGATGCGCATGACCGGAGACCCGCAGCAACACATAGAATCATAGAATCATAGAATAGCAGAGTTGGAAGGGGTCTACAAGGCCATCAAGTCCAACCCCTCGCTCAATGCAGGAATCCACCCTAAAGCATCCCTGACAGATGCTTGTCCAGCTGCCTCTTGAAGGCCTCTAGTGTGGGAGAGCCCACAACCTCCCTAGGTAACTGGTTCCATTGTCGTACTGCTCTAACAGTCAGGAAGTTTTTCCTGATGTCCAGCTGGAATCTGGCTTCCTTTAACTTGAGCCCGTTATTCCGTGTCCTGCACTCCGGGAGGATCAAGAAGAGATCCTGGCCCTCCTCTGTGTGACAACCTTTTAAGTATTTGAAGAGTGCTATCATGAAGAGTGCACATGGGGGTGTAGGAACTCTGTTGAATATGCACCCCTGCGCAGAGATATGTTTGTATTTTAAAAAAAACAACTGGCAGTAAAATATACCGATACCCATGCACATGCCCCTCACAGCTGATTGGCTGTTCGCTGAGCCCAGAAGTCACAGCCAACAGTAATGACCTCACAAAGGTGAGGGGCACCGCCAATGTTCTTCGGAATGGACGCGGGAGAGCTGAAAAAAAATGTGACAAAAGCAGTCAGGTATATTCCGGGAAAACTGAGTGGTGGAGCCAAGATCCCTGCGGGAGCAGGTGAACGTCACGTGCCCCATAAGTGACGACTCTGATACAATCCTGCAATAAACAGCTGGTGTAGACTCCCCCTTGATTTAGTTAATGCTAAATATTTACCAATGTGGATAGCTGTATGGCAATTATTTTTATATTTTGGAGATGCTTGAGAATCTATATGGAACAAATGACAGGACAGGATGTTGCAGATGATCCCATGAGAGTTTTGTAAAATTAGTTAAAAGGAAGTGCCAATAACAGTGATGTGGAAATGGTGCTCAGTTTGCTTAAGAGATGCTAAGATTAGTATTGCTTCTTATTGAAACAGAAATGTTGCTCATCCTTTACCAGACTTTTTGTTTTAGAGTCGAGGATATAGCAATTATGATGAAATTCGCTTACTACATATGCTAGAGAAAATCAGCTGTATAAGAATAATTTTATCAAGAAATTGTTGGTGTTTATTACGCTTTGGAGTGATACATTTCAAAACGATAAGACACTCATTCTTTATTTACTTGCTTTGAAATACAAAGCTCTCTCTCTCTCTCAGGCTAGATCTACACGACTGCTTTATTGCAGTATCGAAGTGCACTGATAAATGTTGGGGCTCATTCCACGTTCAATATACCACTTTCATAGTGTTATATCCTGCTTTTTTATTCCAGCTTCATAATGATTTGGCACAAGGTGTGGATCTAGCCTCTCCCTCTCTCCCTCCCTCCCTCTCTCTCACTGTATATATGTCTGTGGTTATGGTTATGGCTGTATTTATATAGGGTGACCATATGAAAAGGAGGACAGGGCTCCTGTATCTTTTACAGATGTATTGAAAGGGGAATTTCAGCAGGTGTCATTTGTATATATGGGGAACCTGGTGAAATTTTCTCTTCATCACAATAGTTAAAGCTGCAGGCGCCCTGCGCTCTTTTAAATCTGGTCACTCTAGTATAGCTCCTGCACCTTTAACTGTTGTGATGAAGACGGAATTTCATCAGGTTCTCCGTATATACAAATCACACCTGCTGAAATTCCCTTTTCTATGCGACTGTTAAAGATACAGGAACCCTGTCCTCCTTTTCATATGGTCACCCTATATTTATATGTTTGTATATTAACACTGGATTGACCATGTCGTGAGCATTTCTGCACATACGTGGGTAAAAGCCTTGCATACATTCTTACAAATTGCTGAAACTTCATAAACGCGTCGGAAATGTCTTTTGAAATGCCGCATTGTCAGACGCGGTGTCTTAATACGTGCTGCAGTTCACTGTATACTCTTTTGCAATAAAACAATTTAAAGTAAATAAATGCGCCCATTTCCGACGCAGCGCCCCGCTGCCATTTGAAGCAGCCGGCTCATCAATATTTTATTACTGGCGCTGATCGCTGGCCATTGATCCCCCTGCCCCCCGCCCTTCTCCCTTGTTCAGCATTACTAAGTCGTGTATGCATTAGGTGGTTCGCCTTTGTGCCAAATGTCACCGTGTCAATCTCAGGGAGAGGGGGAGAGGGGGGCGGGCGGTACCGTCAGAAGCAAGATTAAAACACAGTCCAGTAGACCAGGTTATCGATTCTTTCCCCTCCTGCTGCTGCGGTTGCTTTACACCCACACCCACACCCACACCCACACACACACACACCAGATACATAATCGAGCCGCGAATGCTAAATTTGCCACTGACATAGATACGGCCTGTAAACACAGAGCAGGTTTAAAACAAAAGGAAACTATTAATTTTAACAATTAATGAAATATCCGTCACTGATATTTCTCCTGACTTCCTCCATTGCAAACGCATCACCATGTGCACACGCCTTAAGACAGCTGGATGACTTGGTAATTCCAGACAGAAGCGTTTGTAAATATTGTACAGGCGAGATCACATTACGCCAGTCCTTTTACAACTTCATTGGCTGCCAGTCCAGGTCCGGGCCCGATTCAAAGTGCTGGTATTGACATTTAAAGCCCTAAACGGTTTGGGGCCAGGTTATTTGAAGGAACGCCTCCTCCCAAATGTACCTGCCCGGACCTTAAGATCATCTACAGGGGCCCTCCTCCGTGAGCCCCTGCCAAAGGAAGTGAGGCAGGTGGCTACTAGGAGGAGGGCCTTCTCCGCTGTGGCACCCTTGCTGTGGAATGAGCTCCCCAGAGAGGTCCGTCTGGCGCCTACACTGTACTCCTTTCGTCGCCAGCTGAAGACCTTTTTATTCTCTCAGTATTTTAACACTTAATTTTAACTTAAATTTAAATTTTATTGTCCTAACTCTGTATTTTAATCTTATATCAATTTTGCTGCGTGGTTTTATCCTGGTTGTGCTTTTTATACTGTTTTGTAATTGTGCTTTTAACATGTCGGTTGTTTTATTATGGTTTTAATTTTTGTGAACTGCCCAGAGAGCTTCAGCTATTGGGCAGTATAAAAATGTAATAAATAAATAAATAAATAAATAAATAAATAAATAAATAAATAAATATTGATTCAGTGAGGCAAGCAGGACGAGGCGTGGAGATGGAAGGGAAGGCCGGCATATTGCAGGGGTTACTGGGGAGGGGTGTGTGAGCTCAGAGGGTTTGGTTGGAGCAGTGGTAGATGGAGAGGCAGAGCCTCCCCATGGGGTCCCTGTGGCTGGAAGCCACCCAGTGTCGGGCGGAGGGTGGTGGTGACGGAAAGAACGACTCATCTAGAGTATTGCGTCCAGTTCTGGGCTCCACACTTCAAGAAGGACGCAGACAAGCTGGAGCGTGTTCAGAGGAGGGCAACCAGGATGATCAGAGGTCTGGATACAAAGCCCTATGAAGAGAAACTGAAAGAACTGGGCATGTTTAGCCTGGAGAAGAGAAGATTGAGGGGAGACATGAGAGCACTCTTCAAATACTTAAAAGGTTGTCACACAGAGGAGGGCCAGGATCTCTTCTCGATCCTCCCAGAGTGCAGGACACGGAATAACGGGCTCAAGTTAAAGGAAGTCAGATTCCAGCTGGACATCTGGAAAAACTTCCTGACTGTTAGAGCAGTACGACAATGGAACCAGTTACCTAGGGAGGTTGTGGGCTCTCCCACACTAGAGTGATTCAAGAGGCAGCTGGACAACCATCTGTCAAGTATGCTGTAGGGTGGATTCCTGCATTGAGCAGGGGGTTGGACTCGATGGCCTTTTGGGTCCCTTCCAACTCTACTATTCTATGATTCTATGACGAGTGGGGGGGGGCGGGCTTCGTAAGAAAAGAAGAAGAGCCCTGATGCTGGATCAGACCAAGGGTGCAGCTAGTCCAGCACTCAGCTTGCACAGTGGCCGAACAGCTGTCCATGGGAAATCCGCAAGCAGGACATGAGTGCAACAGGCCCCTCCTGCCCATATTCCCCAGCAACTGATGTACAAAGGCTTCTGAGGCCTCATCTACACCTAGCAGCCCTTTTGCAAGGGAGGAGAGATGGTTGCAAGTCTTCCCGCTTCTGGCATCGGCACTCACAGGGCACATGTGACTGAAGTTGTCCGCATTTTCAGGAGCGCCGTTGCAGGAGGCCGTGTGCACTGTGACAGCGCTTCTGCATGTGGATCAGGAGAAGTGGGCGGGGCTAGGCAGATCACGCGGCTGTGGGGATAGGGTTTTTTTATGAGTCATCAGAGATGCGCATAAAATCTGGTGAAAGCTACGGACCCCCTCCCTAGAAAAATGCACATGAGCACATAAGCACAACTTTGCATGCAATGAATATACTTTATTTTCTTGAAAACTGATTGACTCATACAGTGTATATGATGTACACAAAGTATGAATAAATTAATCTGACTTTCATGTACCCCCTGAAGCCCATCCATGGACCCCAGGTTAAGAACCCCTGCTTTAAAGCCATCAAAACTGGTGGCCATCACTACATCCTGTGGTAGTGAGTTCCATAGTTGAACTCCACACAGTGTGAAGAAGTCCTTCCTTTATCTGTCCTGAATTTTCCACCATTCAGCTTCATGGGATGATACCGTTGGGATCTGGTATTATGAGGGAGGGAGAAAAATGTCTCCCTATCCTAGAGTGACCGTATGAAAAGGAGGGCAGGGCTGAATTTGTTAAAGGATCTGAATGTGTATGTAAACTAGAATGATCAATGGATATTAGATGCAAGAGAAAGACTTCTTCCTAGGTTTTGCCATGCCAGGAAATGCCAATATTTGATTAAATATATTAATACACTGAATCCTGTCTGTTGTTTGTTGCCTCTTTAAAAATTCTGCTCTCCACATCTCCAGCCATTGGCACAGCTGCTGTGATGTCATGGGTGTGCACATGGAACATTCTATTCATTCAGAGTTAGGATGACCATATGGAAAGGAGGACAGGGCTCTTTTAACTTTAATGGTTGTATAGTAAAGGGAATTTAGGCAGGTGTCATTTCTATGCATGAATTCCCTCTTCATCACAACAGTTAAAGCTGCAGGAGCCCTGCCCTCTTTTAGAGTGACCAGATACAAAAGAGGGCAGGGCTCCTGCAGCTTTAACTGTTGTGATGAAGAGGAAATTTCACCAGGGGCTGCATGCCTGCAAACGACACCTGCTGAAATTCCCTTTTCAATGCAACTGTTAAAGAAGCTGCAGGAGCCCTGTCCTCCTTTTCATATGGTCACCCTACCCTGTCCACTTTCTCCACACCAGAGGGTTCCTATTGCTACCGGTGAAAACATACTGGGCAACAATTACATCTTTTTTCCTTATCAGATTTTCTTCAGTAAGGAAAAGGATAGGAAGAGGAATGGGAAAACCTGGGAGAATGGCCAGAGGAAGGCGCGACTGTCAGGATGCTCAGGAACCAGCCAGGCCATTGGCCCATGGAGCTCAGCTTCGGCTCTCCAGTGTCTCCGATGGGGCCCTTCCCAGCTCTCGTGGGAGGTGCCAGGGATTTCCTTCCACTTCATCACCAAAATGTTAGTGTACTGTATTTTTTATTTAAATTACAGTAATTATTTCAAAATCTGCCTCTGTGCCTACTGTAGACTAAAGGCAGTATGGCACTGGCAGTTTTATTCTGCTAGCTATGCCCAAATCCCCATGAACTACCTGCAACACCACCCTCTTCCTGGAACTTGCAGACAAGGTTGCAATATTCCCAACAGGTTCCAAGAAGTTCTGAGAAGAGCTTTCCAATTGGCTGGGTGGTGGGTGGTGGGTTGCAGCCTTTGTTCCATATAACATTGCAAGTCCCCCCCCCCCCGCAACCCACCAACTACCCTCCGGCCATAGGAAGCTGCCTTCTCCTGAGCCAGACCACTGGGCCAACTTCTTCAATACTGTCGACACAGACTGGCAGCAATGGCTCTCCAGATTTTTAGGCAGGATTCTTTCCAAGCCCTACCTAGAGACGCAGGAGACTGAACCTTGTGCATGCAAAGCAGGGCCTCTGCCACTGACCGAGGGCCGTCCCGTCCCCACTTCATCCAGAAGAGACTCCAAGAAAGCCCCTCAGAGCCTACGGAGTTCGTGGGTTGTAAACCCTGCAGAAATAACGGCTCTTTTACAAGCTTCCATAGTGAGGCTTTGGAACCATGTCCCCTCCCCCCCTCCCCCCTGGCTCTCTTCAGGAGCCAGATCATTTTCAGGTGACCTCTGTGTAATAAAATATTTCACAGCCTCTCTAATGTCCACCAGAAATTGGGCACTAAAAGTGATTAATAGCCTGCCTCCTGGGGACCTCTGAGGAGAGCGCTGCCTTTTCCCCGGGAGAAGAGCAAAGGAATCTCCTTTAAGGAGGTGGAAGGAACCTGATGCTTCACAAGATGGCCGCATGCAATGCTACAGGACAAAGATGGCCAGCGTTGCTTCTCAGATGGGAATTAACATAGCTAGGGTAGCCATGTGTCCTGTTGTACAGAGTACAGTCCTCTATTTATTATTACATTTATATCCCACATTTTCCCCTCTTGCAAAAGGAGCGAAAGGTAGCTTACATAAATATCTTCCTCCTCTCCATCTTAACCTCACAACAACCCTGTGAGGCATTTGAAAGTGTCCTCTATTTGAAAGTGTCGTATTTGAAAGAGTCCAGTTCTTTGATGTTGTCCATCAAAACTGAGAGCTGGACAGGAGGCTGAACAGGCCAGCAGCTGGGTCAATTGGTCACTGTCTTCAACACTATGGTGAAATGTATTGTATTTTTTAAATTTAAATTACAGTAATTATTTCTAAATCTGCCTCTATACCTATAAAGTAGCACATGTAAATGTAATGCAAGCCACTGTCCTCATTTCTCCTCCTTTTTGGTGATACATTTCCTCTTTGGGGTTCATTCATAAATAGCCCCCCTAAACATAGCACTGTAGCAAAGAAGCTGAGCTGTGAACTAGGAAGTCCTTGGTTCAAATCTTGCCTTTGCTGTGAACTCACTCAGTGGTTTTAGGTTCAGTTTGTACAAATAGCTGTTGAGTTGGCCGACCTACGTCTGGACTGTAGAACTTCAGGTTGGAGCTCACGTGATGCTCCTCCTTAAAGGATAATAATACTAAAAACCTTTGCATATGGAAAACCAGCATGCCAGGAAGAAGCATTCTAGCCTGGCCTTCTCCCTGATACACTAGTCATCTATCTGCAGGGAGCTCTTTTTTGGGTGGAAAAGCATTCACATGTGATCCACAACCTGCCATCTGAAATGAAGGTGTAGGAGCCGTTTTATCATCACATCTGTCCACTTACTTAGAGGCCCGCTTTGAACTCTGTATCTGCTATATGGGGAAGTTAGTAATGCTGATCTACTTTATAGATGGTTGCAAAAATTACTAGCACAATGTCATGTATTGAGAAAGCCACTTACTGTTATATTTTTTAATACCTGTATAGGAAGAAGAATGATACAAAAACATGTAGCGTGGTGTATAGCATAGTGCCAGGAATACATGTGGGGCTGGGAACTTTTGGCTGCCAAAATAATGGACCATGGGCAGGGCCAGAGGGCTGGACCCATATCAGAACCTGTTGGGTCAGGGATGGAGCCAAGGCAGGACGTGCAGTTTACATGGGAAAGTAGCTGCTGCTGAACTGCTGTAGCTGGGGAACAAGGAACACACGCAAAAGCTCTGCTCACGCCCCTCCACCCGAACCCACTGGCTCTTCTTCAGTCCTCCTTAAAGTGTGCAAGAGCGACGCTCACATCAGCTGCATGCTGTCATTTTAGGCTCAGATGATGTATTGACATAACATTTCGGTTTGGTCAGGTAGGAGTTGCGTGGGACACAGTGCGTCTGCATTTCTCTGTGGTGGGAGGAAGTTGTGGCCCATTTTTGCTGATGCTCGCTCCTGGCTTTGGTAGCTCAGCACATTTCTGAGTTCTTTGTGAACCTCACCCCTCAAACCCTGCCATGGTGATGGGCGGATAGATGAAAGTCTTTGAGCAGGGGCTGAATTCTCCTTTCTTCTTGTGACAAAGGAAGGAACATAAATAGAATATTCCCCAGGGCAGGGGAGGAAGAGCAAGAGCAAGAGGAGAAGGAGAAAGAGAAGAAGAAGAAGAAGAAGAAGAAGAAGAAGAAGAAGAAGAAGAAGAAGAAGAAGAAGAAGAAGAAGAAGAAGAAGAAGAAGGTGTACACTTTAAAAAAGCATTTATGGCAGTATATTCTATCTCTGTACTACACAGTTATTAAAATGATAAGAACACAAGTTCTACCTTACCGGATCAGATCAAGGTCCATCTAGCTCAGGGCTGGGCAGAGTTTAGTTTAAAAACAAAACAAAAAACTAGATCAGGTCAGTTCTACCAGGGTCAAAATAGTGGCTCAGGCAAGCAGGTAGACAAACACTATCATTAATGAACAGGGTGACTCTACGCACATGCTCAGCTCAGGAATTTGAAATCAGTACCAGAACCTAGCTCACAAGTTCTTTCACACACAAAAAAACACCCCTAGATTTTCCGCAGGCGTTTAGCTCTTTATTTGTTGCTATTGTTAGTCAATTGAGAGTTAGAAATCCTTGCTGATCTACTACAATTCACCCAAAGATCTACCCGATAATAGGAACAACTCTGCATGCTACTAGACACTAGGGGACGATAGAGAGTGGTCGGTTCCTTTTTTCCCCTTGCTCCCTCCCTTTCCTCGTCCTTCTAACTTCTTCTTCCTCTTGTCTCCACAACAAACAAACGCCATCCAATCTCTCCAGAGAGGAAGCAAGCAACTTCATTTACTTTCACTCACACATAGGGTGACCATATGAAAAGGAGGACAGGGCTCCTGTATCTTTAACAGTTGCATAGAAAAGGGAATTTCAGCAGGTATCATTTGTGTATATGGTGAACCTGGTGAAATTTCCTTTTCATCACAGCAATTAAAGGTGCAGGAGCTATGCTAGAGTGACCAGATTTAAAAGCAGGCAGGGCACCTGCAACTTTAACTGTTGTGATGAAGAAGAAATTTCACCAGGTTCCCCATATATACAAATGACACCTGCTGAAATTCCCTTTTCAATGCAACTGTTAAAAATACAGGAGCCCTGTCCTCCTTTCCATATGGTCACCCTACTCACACACCTAGCATTAGGGAATGCTTGTAGTTAAATAGTGTTAGACAGCCTTCCTTGACAATGTGTACAAAAGCACAAATAAAGTAAGTTGATTTGAACTTCTTTTAAAATAGCTCTACCCTGTGTTTATTGCCTCCTGTGGTAAATGTTGTGTTGCCACGCTTTCTCTATGTAAGACAATTCTGCTGTCAGTCACACCAGACTTTCCAACAGATGCCAATCTACCTGCTGCCCATCCTGATTTAATCCAGTATCTCCTGTTTCCAAGAATAGCTAAGCAGATGTTCCCAGGATGCATACAAGAAGAACCTAGAGAGCCAGCTCAGGTGTATTTGTCCAACAGCGGTGTAGCAGACGCAGGGCTCACCGAGGTGCAACACCAGCACATTTTGATTAGCAGGGAAACTGGCATAATCTGTCACACTCCACACCCCCACAACCCCCAGAGTTCTCTGGTCCCTCTGAATTTAGCTGTAATCCTCACAGTAACTGGGGAGTAGGGGAGGGGGATGTATTTTTCCAGCAACAATATATTTTTCTGAGCTGTCCCTTTTATAATAAACATTTTGACAGGGATAACTCAGAAATAAGTATTTTGGAGTTGTCAGGTCTTG